>NC_041396.2:132823055-133505555 GCF_900747795.2 Erpetoichthys calabaricus | reverse complement strand
GAGCGTTTCTATAAACTTAATTTAAACTTACATTTTACACCGTGCTTTTTTCCCTTATGAAGATGCTTGTATGCTTCACTCGCTCGCTTCTTATTGTTTCGCTCCCTTCTCAATTGTTTAATGAATTTTTTGTTCTTCGCTGTTTGCGGCTCATCCTTCATTTCTCCCTACTGCGTTCTTTTATCTCGCGAATATGTTATTGCAATCCGCAGCGGGAGCGTTTCTATAAACTTAATTTAAACTTACGTTTTACACCGTGCTTTGTTTCCCTTATGAAGATGCTTGTATGCTTTACTCGCTCGCTTCTTATTGTTTCGCTCCCTTCTCAATTGTTTAATGAATTTTTTGTTCTTTGCTGTTTGCGGCTCCTCGTTCATTTCATCCCTACTGCGTTCACAGTCTTTTCACGTGATTACGTGGGAGGCGTGATGACGTGACACTCAACTCCTCCTCCTCCCATGGCCATCGAGCCGCCGTCCATTACAGTATATTGTGAAAAAAGAGGTTCCAGTTATGACCATTACACGTTGAATTTCGAAATGAAACCTGCCTAACTTTTGTAAGTAAGCTGTAAGGAATCAGCCTGCCAAATTTCAGCTTTCCACCTACACGGGAAGTTGCAGAATTAGTGATGAGTCAGTCAGTCAGTCAGTCAGTCAGTGAGTCAGTGAGGGCTTTGCCTTTTGTTAATTAGTATAGATTAATTAAGTGGATGGGACTGGTGAGCTTTTTTAAGCTGAAAGACCTGTTCTCAACTAAATCTTTGTAATGTTCTAATATTTTAATCTGTACTTTAATGTTACCCTTTCTGGCACATGAGGTTTATCATGTAACCGCAACTGTTCAGTTTTTCAAATCAAATTATTGAGTTTACAACTTGTAATAAGCATGTGTGTTGTTAAAAATTACCTAGGGGAGGAAGAGGTTGGTCTGTGAGGGTTCAAGCTGGCAGTGAGGTCCGAAGGAGGAATGGCTAGGAAAGGAGTGCAGAAATTGGTGAAGTTTTAATTGGGCATCTGTTCAGGTGATCTGCAGAAGAGAGAGAAGAAAGGTTAGTGCACTTCGTCAATCACTGCCATCGTTTTTTGCCCTCAGTTAAGCCCTTAGCCAGCCTCCCAAGTGCATGTGTGTGACACGGCCCTCCCCCCTCAGCCCAGACCCATTGGGTCGGGCGTTCCACAACCGAGAGGATGTGAACGCGGAAGAGGGTATTGACGTTGGTCTGAAGTAGGCCTCTGCAATAAACGATGGTGAAGCGATATGACTGCAGATCCAAAAACCACGTCATGACTCGCAGGTTTGTTTCTTTGTGTAGGGCCATCCTCTGGAGGGCAGCATGGTACGTGACTAGAGTGAACTCGCATCCCAGAAGGTAGCACACTCAGGGCATGAGCTACAAAAGCGACAGACCTCCTCATTGATAGTGGGTCAGTAAAAGCTCTCTAAAATTATTTGAGTGGAGGTGGATACATACTATCTCACAGACTTCCCACCGGAAGATTCATGGGATTGACAGCAGGGACCGAACTTTCGCCTTGTGCTCAACTATCCGATAGAGGAGATCATTGTTGATTACAAAGTGCGGCTACTGTGGCATAGAATGTTGCGTGCGTTGGCTGCTTACGGGGATGACTGCATTAATAGCATTCTTTAGGGAGTCGTCATTCCACTGCTTCCATTTAAAGTGTCGGCACAGTGGTAGTGCTGCTGCTTTGCAGTAAGGAGACTGTGGAAGATTGTGGGTTTGCTTCCCGGTTCCTCTCTGTGTGGATAGCGCTTTGAGTACTGAGAAAAGTGCTATATAAATGTAATGAATTATTATTATTATTAAAGGAGCCCAACATTGGCCTAAATTGAAAATATAAAGTTGTCAAGGGATCTGGGCTGTCTTCATGGGGGCATGGTTTTGGGTCGTGATGTCAACTCCTTACTTGTTGAGGATGTCTGTGGTGTGTCGGACACCACGTCACACTGGACTGCCACATCAGCCCTGAGCGCCAGAAGTAAACACCTTTTTTTATGTCCATAGTAAGGCCTACCGTGGTAGCCGGAGTAACTGTCTTTGTTGTCACTTTCACTTTTTGACCAGTCTCGACCCAGTATCACATTGTAAGTGCATGCAGCAAGAAGATTATTTGTGCCAATGTAATTTGTGAAATTTATTTCACATATCCATGCAATTCAGCTGAGAGAGAGAGAGAGATAGCCAAGGAGATTGTCAAATGACAGCTGTAAGTCATGTTAGGGATATAGGCATAAAACCATGTGAAGGACACAAGCAGGTTGTTTTTGGAAGTGCTGATGTCTGCTTCACCAATATGGTTACAGGCAGAAAACATGTGAAGGACACAAGTGGGTTGTTTTGGGAAGTGCTGATATCTGCTTAACCAATTTCGTTACAGAACCCAGTGTTTATGAAGGTATTAATAACCAGCCAGTTCTGACATGAATTCTATGAATAAGTAATTATGTGAGTGTTTATAATGACGAAGATCCAGCATGATGTCAGAAGTGTCACTATGCCTATGACATTCTCCCACTTACTGTGATGTCCTAATGCTTCTCTCCAGCCTAAATATGTATGTATACTGTTTCTGGGAATTGTTACCTGTTTAAGTAAGTTAAATACATATATCTCTTTTGTACCATATTTCTTTTTTTTGTAATTATTTTCTGCCGGGTACAAAAAGGTACTTGGGTTCTAGTCAGTTCTGCATCAAGAAACATATTCCAGGGAGAAAGAGCGCTCTCTGCTGGAGACAGGAGGCCCAGGAATGACAGCCATTGGTAGGTTTTGGAGGCTATCTCCGATGCTGAATACACAGGTGGTTGTATTGTACTCCCTTGTCTCCGCGTAAATACAGGTTATATTGGTCATTTCCTTCAGCCATTGTCATGATAACACGAGTCGCGAACAATTGAAATGTTACTGCTAGATTAAAATAAAGTGGACGCCTTGTGCTCATTAACAATAGCCACTTCTGTATGGGAAAGAGACTGGGGGTTAACAAGTTCACAGTACCTTTCTCCAAGGGTCCATCCGCAGCCCATCGACTCACTCAGAAGGGGACAAGCCCTCATGATGTGTCCGGTCTCACCACACTTGAAACAGGGGGGAAGCACCAGACTGTTCTCCTTTGATCTAGAGGCAGGTTCAGAGGTGTGTCTGTTGTGGTCTGAATGGGTGGCTCATTCCTGTCAAGCTTGACGCACCGAACACTAGATCCTCTAAGTCTGGGACACTGCCCTATGCCGCTTGATGACCTCAATGAGGGCATCCATGTTTTTATACGGATGCCACCGGACTGGCTGGGCAGGGAACTCAGGTAAGTCATTGATTTGAGTGTTGCAGGCGAGCTGTTCAACATTTTTCTGGGGGTCATTTATTTTGGGTTTCTATCAATGCCTGGTCTTGCCCCAGATCTTGAACGCCTGCATGCATGTCAACTTCTCTGGGTTGAAGCATCATTTGTGCCACTGCCTCGCCTTCTGGTCTGGGGAAACACCAAACGTCTTGAGGACCTCAGCCCTGAGCTTGTCATAGTCAGTGGTGTCTTCCTCTGAGAGGTCGTAATACGCCTGTTGCACCTCACCCTTCAGGAATGGCACCAGGATGTTGCCCCAATTGGACTGTGGCCATCTGTTGTGATTTGCTGTCCTTTCAAAATTGATAATGAAAGTCTCGATGCCTAGCTATGAAATTCAACATTCAAAAAAGTTCATAAGGAAATTACATTTCAGGCAACAGAGAATTTCCAACAAAAATAATGTAAAGAACAGTATATTTAAAAGGGCAAACAAGACAAAAAATAAAGTTGTGAGCAAATATAAGGATGATTCTGGTGTCTACACTGCTTAAGTTTTTGCAGTTTAACTGTCCCATGGTTCTGACTGAACTATTGCCCTCATGGTTATCAAGTTTTAAAGTTTAATTGTTTCATTTATTTCAAGAAATCTTTATTCAACACTATAATGACCTACAAATATGTGGTGAAAGTGATGTGAAGTGGTGTATTATTTAAACTTTTTTTTAAAACAAATACAAGTCAAGTCAAGTTGGGGAGCATGCACTGGTACAGTGCGTTGCCATACCCACTACATGACGAATCAACTCGAATCCTGGTTGGCAACCCCCCAGACAGACATCCCGTCTAGTTCCACCCTCCGGAAATGACCCTCTATCTGCCACAGCCAGGTGTTACAAGGGTGACCTCTTGGCCTGGTCCAGCCACTCGGGTCCCCAACAATGAGGATCTTACGAGCTGGATCACCTTCCGGGAAATGCGCCACATTGCTGTAGTGCCATAACTGACGCTCCCTCACAATGCAAGTAATGTGCCTCATTCGGGACTCCATGAGCAACCGCTCATTCAACACAAAGTCAAACCAATGGTACCCAAGGATTCTCCAAAGAGACACAGTACCAAAGGAGTCCAGTCTTCGTCTCAGGTCACTGGATAGCGTCCACGTCTTGCAACCATATAGCAAGACAGGAAGCACCAGGACTCTAAAGACTTGGACCTTTGTCCTTTTGCATAGATATCAGGAGCGCCACACACCCCTTTCCAGTGACCTCATGTCCCCCCCATGGTCTCCCAATCCATCTACTGACTTCATAGGAAGAGTCACCAGAGACATGAATGTCACTGCCAAGGTAAATAAACCTCTCGACAAGGTTGACACTCTCTCCGCAGACAGACACACTGCTGATGGCTGTGCCCAAGAGGTCATTAAAGGCCTGGATCTTGGTTTTTATCCAGGACACTTGCAAGCCCACACACTCAGACATCTCGCTCAGTCTCTCGAGCACCCCAATCAGAGCCTCCATTGACTCAGCGAAGATCAAAGTATTGTCAGCAAAGTCAAGATCCATGAATCTTTCTTCACCAACAGATGCCCCACAACCGCTGGACCCCACGGCCTTGCCCAACACCCAGTCCATACAAGCATTGAACAGAGTAGGAGCAAGAACACACCCCTGATGAACCCCAGAATCAACTGGAAAAAATGCAGAGGTTCTGCCTCCACTCTGCACAGCACTCACAGTACCGGTGTATAAGCTGGCCATGATATCCAGCAACCTCGAGGGGATCCCACAAACACCTCAGGATGTCCCACAGGGCAGCTCGATCAACTGAGTCGAACGCTTTATGAAAATCGACAAAGGCTGCAAAGAAACTGCAGATATTCGCGTTTGCACTCCATGAGAACCGTCAGTGCCAGGATGTGGTCGATGATAGATTTCTTAGGCGTAAAAACAGACTGTTCCAGTTGCTGGTAGGTGAGCAAGTGATCACGGATCCTATTGAGGATGATCCTAGCAAGGACCTTACCCGGCACCGAGAGCAATGTTATCCCCCTGTAGTTGCCGCAAACCAGGCAATCACCCTTCCCTTTCCAGATAGGGACAACAAGTCCCATTTTCCAAGTCAGTTGGGATGATGCCAGTCTCCCAAATGGAAGCAAAGATTGCTTGCAATGCCAGGAGGACAAGCTTACCACCAGCCTAGAGAAGTTCACCCCAGATACCACAGATCCCTGCAGCCTTTCCTCCCCTCAGCTGATTCACAACCTGTGAAATCTCAAATACAAAGATACAGTGTATATATATATATATATATATATATATATATATATATATATATATATATATATATATATATAATAGTATATATTTATTTATTCGTCATTGACTCTTTAGGAACTTTGTAGGCTTGCTCTTGGAAGCTCTGCCCAGTGTTCAATCCATGTGACCTTTCAAATTAGTATATGAAGCGGCAACAGGAGGCACTACAACGTGAGTCCCTAAGGCATCCCAGCATCCCCCTAGGGTAGTGATCTCATGTTCTGGTTCCATGGTGTAATGGTTAGCACTCTGAATCCAGCGATCGGAGTTCAAATCTCGGTAGAACCTTCTTGCTTCGTGATGTGTTTTGAATAGACACTGCATCACCTACATATCCTTAACAAGATTGCCACACAAACTACCCCCCCGCTGCAGCCTGGGTTCGATTCCCGGTCAGGGAAAAATGGTGTTTTGCGTTTCCTTCTCAACTCTCCCGCGTCTGCTCACCAGAACCGATTTCGTTCACTTCTAGGCTCCGTACCTAGAGTGAGTGCCGTGTCTTGGTTCCATGGTGTAATGGTTAGCACTCTGGACTTTGAATCCAGCGATCTGAGTTCAAATCTCAGTGGAACCTTCTTGCTGTGTGGTCCCAATTGGTTTGGTGAACAGAGACCTTTGCCCTCCATTGCAACATTGGTCGTCTGTCCCCCAGCAAAGCCCTAACTCCACTGGAGTAAAATGCCAGCGTGTGGCCTCACGTTCTCGTATGGTAAGCTGCATGGGGAAATGTGGCTGTGACTATGCAGTGCAGGTCTCCCTGTTCTTTTTCAAATGGGTGTTAGCAGGTTCGGGGTGTCCCATGGACAGAGAGAGAGGGAGATTGAGAGAGGAAACGAGCAGCTCAGCGATTGAAGAGAAGAGACTGTGGTGAGGGTAGAAGCGAAAAAAAAGAATGGGTGGTCCACCGAAGAAAGGGGGACCTAGGACATGGCCAAGGGGAAGGTTTTGGAAGGTGAGCCAGCATCTCCTCCCTGGTGGTCTAGTGGTTAGGATTTGGCCCTTTCACCGCCATGGCCCGCGTTCAATTCCCGGTCAGGGAATGGTGTCTTGTCTTTCTTGTCATTTAATCACCAGCCTGAAAATCTCATTGATTCCTCAGTTGTTGCTTTTGTGGAGAAAGTGCATTACTTTACCTCATGTCTGCGTATATATATATATATATATATATATATATATATATGTATGTATGTATGTATGTACTGTATGTATATGTATATGTACTGTATATGTATATTTATGTATCTATGTATCTATGTATATATGTATGTATGTATGTATGTGTATATATATATATATATATATATATATATATATATATATATATATATATATATATATATATATATATATTCCTCATTGACTCTTTAGGAACTTTGTAGGCTTGCTCTTGGAAGCTCTGCCCAGTGTTCAATCCATGTGACCTTTCAAATTAGTATATGAGGCAGCAACAGGAGGCACTACAACGTGAGTCCCTAAGGCATTCCAGCATCCCCCTAGGGTGGTCATCTCATTTTCTGGTTCCATGGTGTAATGGTTAGCACTCTGGACTCTGAATCCAGTGATCCGAATTCAAATCTTGGATGGAACCCCCTCTTCTACATGATGTGTTTTGAATAGACACTGCATCACCTACATATCCTTAACAAGATTGCCACACAAACTCATCCCCCTAATGTAAAAGGAGCCTCCAGTTGATCCACGTCCCTAGTGGTTAGGATTTGGCGCTCTCACCCCCACGGCCCGGGTTCGATTCCCGGTCAGGGAAAAAGGGTGTTATTCGTTTGCTTCTCAACTCTCCCGCATCTGCTCACCAGAACCAATTTCGTTCACTTCAAGGTTCCGTACCTAGAACGAGTGCTGTGTCTTGGTTCCATGGTGTAATGGTTAGCACTCTGGACTTTGAATCCAGCAATCCGAGTTCAAATCTCGGTGGAACCTTCTTGCTCTGTGGTCCCAATTGGTTTGGTAAACAGAGACCTTCGCCCTCCACGGCAACATTGGCCTTCTGTCCCCCAGCAAAGCCCTGACTCCACTAGAGTAAAATGCCAGAGTGTGGCCTGGTGTTCTCGTATGGTAAGCTGCATGGGGAAATTTGGCTGTGACTAGGCAGTGCAGGTCTTCTTATTCTTTTTCAAATGAGTGTTAGCAGGTTCGGGGTGTCCCATGGACAGAGAGAGAGGAAGATTGAGAGAGAGAACGAGCAGCTCGGCGATTGAAGAGAAGAGACTGGGTGAGGGTAGAAGCGATAAAAAAGAATGGGTGGTCCACAGAAGAAAGGGGGACCTAGGACATGGCCAAGGGGAAGGTTTTGGAAGGTCAGGCAGCATCTCCTCCCTGGTGGTCTAGTGGTTAGGATTTGGCGCTCTCACCGCCACGGCCCAGGTTCAATTCCTGGCCAGGGAATGGTGTCTTCTCTTTGTTGTCATTTAATCACCAGCCTGAAAATCTCATTGATTCCTCAGTTGTTGCTTTTGTGGAGAAAGTACATTACTTTACCTCATGTGTGCATATATATATATATATATAAATGTATGTGTATATGTATATGTATAGGTATGTGCTGTATGTATATGTATATGTACTGTATGTGTATATTTATGTATCTATGTATCTATGTATATATGTATGTATGTATGTGTATATATACAGTATTAAATGAAACAATAATTGAATTTATTTTCTATATGTTGTGGAATGTGGTTACTTGATTAACTTTCATACTAAGAACTGAACTTCCATATATGTTCTGTGCCGGTTCTGCCTCTGAATGCATTGTAAATGAATTGAGGTAAAATATCACCTCTACCTACATCTGATCACCTAAATGACATGAGAACTGGATCTTGTATAACTAAGCAGACAAGTTTGGTTTTGTCATCTGTTACTGTCCATTGCCGTCATTAGTACTGGTAAGTAAATCATGCTAACTGCTTCTATCCTATTTAGGGAACTACAAAAATTAAGGTTTAAGCAGATTGTGCAGATTGAAATACTGATTATAACAACTTATTTACATGGTTTTCTATGATTATTATTCCCAAGTAATCCTTATGTTTTAATGAAGATGTTAGCTGACACAACCAACGATAAATCAAGATGGTTAGGTATAGTTTCTTATCAGTTTTGTACGAACAACTTTATCGATTTTTCCAAAAGTTACAGATTCGTCAGTCAGCCTTCACATCTGTTATTACGGGATCACAATGCATCAATAATTCCTTAAACAAAGCATCTTGATCTTTCAAATTAATGACATAATACGAAATTCTACTGTAGTTTTCAAAACAAAATCCTACTGGACTACAAGAGGATATTAACTGAATTAGTGTGCCTGCATCAACATTTTATATTTTCTTTCTCCTGAAGCTTTCTTTGATAACAATGAATAATGGATCTGGTGCTACTGTTGATCTCTGAGAAATGCAGCCACCCCCATGAAACTTAAATTCACTAAAAGTCCATAACCTCTCAATGGGGAATACAAATCACTTTTCTACTTATTAATTATTTTCTCAGTTCTTTTTTTTGTTATGCTGAATACCACAAAGTCAGATAAGCATGCACTCTACATTTTACCATTTAGATACTAGTAGGTAATAATACAATACAGTAATCCCTCCTCCATCGCGGGGGTTGCGTTCCAGAGCCACCCGCGAAGTAGGAAAATCCGCGAAGTAGAAACCATACGTTTATATGGTTATTTTTAGAATGTCATGCTTGGGTCACAGATTTGCGCAGAAACACAGGAGGTTGTAGAGAGACAGGAACGTTATTCAAACACTGCAAACAAACATTTGTCTCTTTTTCAAAAGTTTAAACTGTGCTCCATGACAAGACAGAGATGACAGTTCTGTCTCACAATTAAAAGAATGCAAACATATCTTCCTTTTCAAAGGAGTGCAAAGCAAGCAGTCAAAAAAAAAATCAATACGGCTTTTAAGTATGCGAAGCACCGCCGGTACAAAGCTGTTGAAGGCGGCAGCTCACACCCCCTCTGTCAGGAGCAGGAAGAGAGAGAGAGAGAGAGAGAGAGATAGCGAGAGACAGATAAAAAAAATCAATACGTGCCCTTTGAGCTTTTAAGTATGCGAAGCTCCGTGCAGCCTGTCCTTCAGGAAGCAGCTGCACACAGCCCCCCTGCTCACACCCCCCTACGTCAGCGCAAGAGAGAGAGAGAGAGAGAGAGAGAAAGTTAGCTGGATAGCTTTTCAGCCATCTGCCAATAGCGTCCCTTGTATGAAATCAACTGGGCAAACCAACTGAGGAAGCATGTACCAGAAATTAAAAGACCTATTGTCCACAGAAACCCGCGAAGCAGCGAAAAATCCGCGATATATATTTAAATATGCTTACATATAAAATCCGCGATGGAGTGAAGCCGCGAAAGGCGAAGCGCGATATAGCGAGGGATCACTGTACTCTGTACTTGGCTAAACAAATAATGTGAAAATCCCTGTACTTGTAACTCAGTTAATGGTAATGCTTTTTTTTACTAGAAGACCTTTTGATCAATGTATTTCATATGAAGAAAACAAAGACATGTTATACTAGACAAATATCTGTGTCAGGCTGAAAATAAGGATTACTTACACTCTTGAATAAAAAAACATTAACATCTTCAGACATATTTAATCCATCTAATGTGAAATACCTATTAAAATAATCTATCAGTTATCCTAGAGTAAGTATGCATAATTTGAAGTTGTTCACTGTTCTACATTCTTTCTGTTCCATTCCTTTATCACAACAGAAAAAGTAATTAGAAGGACATTTTTGAGTGCTTCATCTTTTTCACATCTTGCTAGTATTCCAATCCATAAATTTTCTAAACTAATTATCTAACCTTTTCCACCCAAACAGCATAAAAGAGTTGATTATTATGGTAGCAAAGCTATCTCATAGATTGGTTCAATGCCTGGCTGGTGTTCTTTTTGTGCAAGACTTGATTATTTATGCATGTTTTCCTCTAGAGATTCTGTCTTACACCAAAATTAAGAAAAAAATAATACGTATTTGTATAAGTGCAGCAGATGTATTATGAATCTATTCAGTTCTGCACCCTGTGAACAGCTAGAATGTATAGACGGACAATTTGAACCAAGCATTAATTGGTGTTGTAATTAGGTCTTCTTTCCTCTAAACCTGGTTCTAGGTCCAGGGTATGGACTGATGAGTGATGGATTACAGTATTGTTATTTAAATGAAAGATATGCTTAATGGTTATTCATGGAGTCCACTTTACTACAAAGTTCTTTAAACAAATATTTATTCATTCATCCTCCCAAAATTTCTGTACCTGTTTTTTTCTGGTCAGGTACTTCTAGCTCAGAATAATTTCCGTTTAATCAACCAGGGTGATACCAGGGACAAATACACAGAAGACAAGGCATGGCCCTTGGACCATAAATTAAACCTGGGGAGAACATTACACATTCATACACTATGTTGTCATCCCCTGTTTTTTCTGGTTTATTTATGTAGGGACACAGTAGCTGCACTGGACTGTTCCTTGGTTTCCAGTTAATCATGCCCATATGTGACCAAGTCATATAAGTACAGGCTACATGCCAACAGTTCCTTAGCCCAATGCCTAGTAAAAATTCCCTTATGGCTGCATGCTTCTTTTAGTAATTTCTTCTAAACTATGATTGTGAGTTGATGCTTGTCTTTCATAACTCTATGAGGGACTTGGTCTGCTTCACAATAGAAACACATTGTTTATGTTCTAGTTACATTCCTGAAGCATTTCACCTTTGGCTAATATAGTAGACCCCCATGAAGTTGTGGTTCAGAGTTTGCAGACTCAGTCGTTCGCAGATTTTTCCTTAGACCCTAACTAATAATTGTTAGCAGAAACCGCAAATATCCTCCGCAATTTTTTATGGCTTTTTCGTGGCAATACTGTACTGTAGAGGGAACAGGAAGCAACCGCTGAGGGAAATGCGGTTTGGGGTGCTGAAAGTAGCCAATCCGAGAGCGTTATTCATTTCTCCTTGCTGCTGATTGACTGCTGCCCTGTGACGCATCTCCAGCTGAGTGTCCTCATGTTTTCTATTTTGTTATTCTTAAACGCACAAGATACCGCCGAAACACCCTGCACCTTCTAAGGCTTCTGGCATTGAGCCTAAGTGCCAGAAGTAAGTTTAAAACACTCCAGGAGAAGGTTGAACTAGAGGATGTGCTCCGGGAACTAAAAAGTTATGCTGCAGTAGTGCGCCATTATGGCATCAATGATTTCTCTCCAATACCTTGTGGATGCAATGGATGTGGACGAGAATTTTACATTAAAGGGTTATTGGCATAACTTTACAATCGCAATGTGCCTGTCAGTCATCCAAGCTGCTCTTAAAGAGATGAAAAAGGAAACCCTCAACGCCTGCTGGAAGAAGTGTGGCCAGAGTGTGTCCATGACAACAAGGGCTTATCACCCGCAAAAATTCAGCACGAGGCTGTCGACAAGGCCACGACACTGGCAAAGATACTTGGTGGCGAAGGTTTTGACGACATCACTCAAGATGAGGTCAACAACCTTATCGATGCCCACTCTGAACCCCTGACGGACGAGGATTTGTTGGAGTTAACAAAGTCTGCCAGCGAAGGGGAGGAGGAAGAGACAGATCCAGTGCAAGAGGAGGAAGAGCTGGGCCTGACATTGGAACGTCTGTCCCAGATTATTCGGACATCGAAGGAGTCACAAGGGATAATTGAAGCATGGGATCCTTATATGGTTGGGGCTCTCAAAGTTAATAATGGCATCAATGCTGCCATTCAGACATATAAAACGCTACTCGCCACCATGAAGAAACAACAACAGCAACTTCCCATCACAATGTTCTTCATACCTATGAAGAAAAGCCAGCACGAAACCCCACCAGAAGAAGACCATCCAAAAATAGAATGAAGAAAATGAAGAAGAGGCACCAGCCGAGGAGTTGTAAATCCTCTGCATCTTACTGCACAGCTACTTCATCATCATCATCAATATCATTCATCATTGGTGAGTACCCGTACATTTCACTGTATTTTAATTAAGTTAAAATTATAACATATTTACTCTACTTATAACAAAGAAAACAGCAGCGCATACCAAAGAAAACACGCTTGCATGAATTACAGTACATATAGCGGTAACATCGGTATTTTACATTCTAGCACCGCGGGTGACATAGCAGTATAGTACTGTACAGGATATGGGTTTACCTTTACATTCTTTTCTTTAGGTAATGTATTAAGCTGAGTTTGCAATGAAATTAAAGTGCTTTGGGGGCATATTTAGGGTTTAAACTATAAAAATAGGCATTTAAAAGGCATTTTTTTAACCGCATCCAAAAGTTGCGGTTATTCACAATTCGTGGATGCTCTAGTAATGTAACCCCCATGAATTTTGGGGGTGTACTGTAATATGATTTCTGATATGTTAACATATTCATCATAAATACTACTGCATAGCTTTAGTTTGCATAAACAATGAAATGAGCAACAATTATAAAGAGGTGAAGAAGTTATGATAAAAAAATGAGTTATATTTTTGTCGCTATATTGAATTTTATCTAATATTCCAGATATGGGGAAAGAAAAAATACAGATTGATAATATTTTAAAGTAATTTTAGGCACTGATTAAAATTATAAATTATGTCAATAGCAAGACTTGCCTATTGTAAGAGGACTCATAATTGTATAGTACTGTTTTATCTTAACTGGAAAAAAATAAAATAGTGTAAACTTGCAATTTACTGTTTAAGACTGTTGCATTTCATGCATTTAAAAAGCAATGTTTACTTAATCTGGAGTTATTCATTTGTCTGTTTTACAGTTAATTCTTTTCTCTTCCATAATGTTATTATGCATTCATTGCAAGTACTGGCAATAATACTCATTGACACTAATGCTATGGAGTTTCCAGCTAGATCTTTGCTGATCCCTGACAATGTGAAATCCTCATTGTGAATGGTATTTTTCTATATCAACTGTATTCTGATTGCATTTGTTAAATCTGACAGATGTTTTGAATAACCAGTTAAAGCTTTACTAAACCATAAAGAGCCCTCTGTAATTTACCAGAGCTGAGGATAATACTACCTTAGCTTTGTCAGTTTTTCTAGCAGAATAAAATGAGGATTACATTGTCACTACGGACTGCTTCACCAAGACCAATCATGAACATTTAAAGAAAAGAAAAAAATTAGGTACTTAATAAGAGGGTATTTTACAACATTGGCTGTACCTATCTACAAGAACACTGGGCTACTCCTAATGAATGCTAGAGCATGACTTAAAGGTTTCTCATGTAAAATGCTACTCCTATTCAGCAATGTTTTTAAATACACTTTACGAATTATTCATGTAAGATTCATTGGAAAAACAGAAAACGGTAAAATTGCCAAATAATTTATTAATTCAGTTTATACAGAACTAGAAGCAACATCTGATGTTGCATGGGTAAGTAATTTTAATCTCTGGTTCTTTTGTCTGCCAGTCTAGCTTCAGTCAGTTTTGGAGATTCACTTGCTCTGGGTCACCAGCTGCCATTCAAACTGTGGTAAAATAAATAAATAAATAAACTGTAGTAAAAATAAATAACCCCAAGGTTAAAATTTTGTGTCAGAACATAGTCTACAGTTTTCCTCTGATGAAATGAGGGTGGTATACAAATTTTGTCAGAAATTGATCCAACAGTGTATACCGGACACACACATATATATTTTGATCTTTATACATTAGATTAGCCTTGTCCAACATACCATTAGTGTTATTTTAAAACACTTGCACACACCTACATAAAACTTACCTACAAAGTTCACTTCAGCTATTGAGTCAAATCTGATTGTTTCTTCAGTGCTCTGCCAAAACTGTGACTAAACCATGCAAGAAAGATGCTAAGCAATGCAGTAAGTTGTAGTAATAGGAACTGAGAACAATGTACCAGGAAATGAGAAACACAAGTTATTTAAGGTGTGCAATAATGCCAGAACATTTCTGGCCAATAGCAGATGGCATATGGTTCCAAATGGGGACTTGGCTTTTCAACAGGGAAGCCTATTAGGAATCTCCAGTTGGTTAGGAGCTGGCACATAGTCTTACTTAAGGTAGGTAACTAATGTTCTTCCACGGAGATATTGTCCTTTAAATGAAACTGAAGGCTCAGAGGTGCAAGGTGACAAGGAGATATGAATGGAATTACTATTGAGATTTAAGGGTTTAAAGATCAGAAATGAGAACCATTACTCCCCTAAACATGACATTTGCTTAATTACTTTAATTACAAATTACTCAAGCAAACTAATCAATAAAATATTCAAAAGTAGTCAAAAAGCAAAAAAGACAATGCACATGAGATGGAAAAGGCCAATCAATCATAACAATCAAAATATCGAAAATAAAAGCCAGCTAACCTCAAAATAAATGCTGAAAAAATTTGAGAAGATATGAAATGGGGGCGACATACATACAGAATAATTTAATGTTTAGCTAATAAGGAAAACACAAAAATCTTGGTTGTTGGCAAAAATGAAAATAGTAAATGCTGCACATTAATCATACTACTCAACCGCACTTTGCCATTTAAGGGACCTTGCAAAAGTTCAACCTCTTATAACTTTGCAAGATTCTAAAAAAATAATTCACACTTTTTTATCAATTAGATTACTGAAATGCACTCATAACATGACTACCTAAGAAAGACATTAATTGGTTGTGATTAATTCAGAATGCAGTAGAAACAATCTTAACCAGAAAATCTGAACACATCTCACCAGTTTTAGCATTACTACATTGATTACCCAAGTCCTTTAGAACTGACCTAAAAATACAGCTGATAGTATATAAAGCTTTAAATAGTCTTGCTACTTTTTAAAGTTTGGAGTGCCTATCCCCCTACATTTCAAGTAGTAAAATTTGATCTTCTAAAAGTGACTTGCTTTTGATTTTTTTATGCAAGAGGGCCATTAATTTGTCTTTTTTGTAGCTAATTTTAGTTCTATTCCTATATATACAGAGAATTATGATATTCTTCATGGATTTGCAATCATAATTAATTTCTACACTTCTCCACTTTTGTTTCCAGTTGTGCAGTGGTATTGCTTTGCCATCATCTCACGAGAGTACTGTGCAGGCCTGTGCTGCTCAAATGAAAGTGGATATCCCAACTCTCGATGAGACTCACTGCATCAAATCCTCTAAGACAAAGCTGAAATAACAATAAGGAATGACTTAAGTATAGTTATGTTGGGTAGAATTTCCACTGGGGGCTGGGTGGTCTTTTGGCCTTGGAACCCCTGCAGATTTTGTTTTTCTCACCATATTCTTGCTTCTGGTGTTTTTTTTGTTTTTTCTGTCCACCCTGGCCATCTGACCTTATCCTTCTTTTCATCTTTACAGATTTAAAACAATACTATATATAAAGACTCTGCTTTCTATTAATTATGCATCTATTTTATGTGTGTATCAATTTATTTTATGTAGGCTATTTATTCATTATTGTTGATATCTAATTTTCATTGTTTTTTCTCTTTTTTGTAACTATTTCTTTGACATTGTATAAAAGCACTTTCAGCTACATCCTGTTTATGAACATGTGCTATAGGAATAAATAAATAAATTGTTCAACCTTTAGCCTGGGGCCAGTATAGCCTACAGATGGTAGGCTGTTTGCGGGACAGTTACAGAGTTGGTAGCACTCACCCCAACAATCCTAGACATGACATAAAGAGGAAGGGTAGAACAGCAAACTAAATTAACACAATTAAAAGACAACTAAATTATTAAAAAAAGAGAAGAAAAAATCTCAAAGAAAAACAAATGTTAAAGAAAATAAAATACACAAAGTCAGAATTAAATAAACAGAAATAACAAAAAAATGGATAAGGAAAAAACAAGAAACTAAGACCAGAGATATAGTTGTACCAAAGCAATAAAAATTATAAACAAATGTTTCTTTAGCAAAGGTAGGGCAGTTCCCGGTCCAAGAGACAATTTATTGCTTGTGGTGGACTGAACTTTGAGTCTAGAATCAGGAGAAAGGCCAGTAAGAGATGGGAAGTCAGAGCTTAATACTATATTTTAAGTTACCCCAACAGAAGGAAAAGGCCTCGGAATGTCTTGAGCTTTTCCTTTGTGTATATCTTTCCCTTGTATATACTAGAAAAATCAATGCACCATATGTCAAATCTCCCTGAAATCTCAAAGACCTTCAGGCTAGATTAATTGTCAGATTATAAGGACTTGGTCGTGACTATCAAGAACTTTTATGTGAGTTCACATGCAAAACTTTTAGGGAGAGTGGCAGACATTGTGCACAAGTATTCAGTAAGATCACTTAAGAAGAAGTGTCAGACTAAACAGAGGTCAGCACACCTGTAATCTTAAACAAAGACGCAACTAGAAATTAAACTATACTAAATTGCACTAAGACTAGAATCTGTTTGTGAAGTCTTCTCTTTATATTTTGACATGACATTAACAAGTCTTATTGCATGTACAACACATGGCTACCAACCACATATCATCATGGCATTAAGATACACAAAACAGATGCTATAGACCCAAAATGATGATAATGTCCATGAAACCACATTACAAGGATTATGTCAAGGTTACAGAATATATACTTTCTGACAGTCATCTCAATATTTTATAATAATTTGTGATGCTTATGAGAATTTGTACAGGCCCTGGAGGTGATGGATACATTGTGAGGACCCTCAGTGGTAGGGCTTTATGGCTGCAGCTGGTTGATGTTTAGTTACCATGCCAACAGAGGAAGAAAGTGATTTTTACAGAATTCCAGGAGGCATTTTTTTAGGACTTTTGCAAAAGCAGAGAAGGAGGATCAAATAAAAAAGTACCCATCTTGGCCCAAGTACTGGTGCTATTGGAAAAGTGCCTCAATCAGGACTAGATGTTCCTTCCATCCTCTACTATAAAAATAATAAACAGGTTCAGATAGGAAGGATGAAAATTTAATTGTATAGGAAGGTTTTAGAAAGTCATTTCAATTGGCTTCTTTGGTTGTAACCTTTTTAATATTTAGTCTGTAGAGACTTAAAGCAGAATAGCTCATATAAGGTACATTTATGTTTGCAACATTTTGTGTACAGGTGGCAATCTAAGGAATTTTTAAATTGTCTGTTTTATATCAGTTTGGGTAAAGATCAAATATAATCAAATAAAATGACAGAACTTGTGTTCATACAAACATAAATGTTGCATAAATATTTAGTTGTCCTTCCTAAAATGTTTGAATGTTTGAGAAGGATTCTGAAATATATTATAATACAGTAAATATTTAAAAATGCAGATAAATGTATTCAATTCTGTTATCCTCTAATATGATTAAAAATTTAGTTTGGCATGTAAAGGTTGAACATAAAGATTGTTTTTATTAAAGCAGAGCTTCTACTCAGTGTTACAAAAAAAAAAACCACACAGATGAATAAAGCTTACAAATAATTAGAATATTTTAAAAGCAAAACAGAAAAGACAACACGATAGTCCACTCCTTTATAATCATATTTATTTGAGAAGGGGAATTGTATTGAGTATATCATTGAAATTTAATTTTATTTCCATTGATTTTCCCAGAGTGAACTGTTCTTTTCTTACACTAGTATCCAGCTTAAATGAGAAGTACAGCAAAATCCTTCATTCTGTAACATATTTTGTTTTCATGAAAACATTAATGTTTCCCTAAGCTGCTCATTGTGTTTCCTGACTTTTCTGGCATTGTTACTTTAAGAGCAATGACCCTGAAAATTAGTGTCCATGTGCTAATATGTTTTGCATTTTTATCTGATATTTAATTGTTAATATGCTGTTATCAATGATGGCTCCATGGCAGGCAGCCAAAGTACTATATTCTATTTGAATTGGATATGCAGTTTATGGACAGAGGGTCTAGAGACAAGACAAGAATATTAAAATGCTGAAAGGAAGTGAAGCAAACACCAGTCCCCTATAAGTGGAAATATTCTTAGGTATTTTAGCAAGACATTAGAAAGTTGAGATTTGTGGATAGTTTTCAAAGCATACAGTTAATTCTCATTTGTTTGATTTAACTGGGTTTTATTATATTTTTTTAAATAAAAGGAATTTAAAAATATCTTTACTTCTCAGATATTGGAAAAATACCCAGATATTAAAACACATGGTGATTATATGTCTGAATCAGTCTGCCTAAAAAATGTATTTAATTATGGGAAAGTTTAGAAAGGGGGAACTATTCAGGCATATAACAGATGACTCCCATATTTGGCTAGACTTCAGGTAGAACGCGGTGTCTAAAAACATTTGAAGAATATAGTCTGGTACCTCTGGAAAACAAGACTATGCTTGAAGAAGCCAAGTATTTTGTACTTAGCAATACAGAGCTTGAGGAAAGGTTCAAAATGTGATACCCGATGTACCTGCAGCTTGGCACTGCCTGCTTCACAAAGCATCAATTGCCTCCATGGCAAGGGGGTAAAAGAAAGCTCACTTGTCAAAAGTAGTAACACTTTATGGGAGAAAAGAAAGTGCATTTATAAGGTGCAAACAGTACATATTCCTAAATTTTGCAAATATTTCAATAAATAAATAATTCATCAAAATTGGGCCATAAAAATCAAATGAATGTCCAAAGGTATTTAATTAAACACATAATCCAATAAATTGATTAAAATCATCAAAATGAAAAGGAGAAAAATAACACACGTTCTTGCTTTCTCTTTCTACGTCCTTGTCAAGACCCATGGTCACTCCATGGACGCAGCCCACCACATTCCTCTAATCGGCCACCTCAGCTAGAACATGTGGACCTGGAGCTGCCAATTATGTTGGTTTCCACAACTCCCAGAGCACAAAGCCATCTCCTGGATGCCACTGTGTCAGGACCCTATCATTTCACCTGTTCTCATAGCCTCTATAACCCTTTCAATAGCTGCACCTTGTCAGCTGCCGAGAATAGATCTGCCTTCTCAGAGTTCCTCTGGCTCTCCATCCTATAATGCCCAATTCATTCTTCTTTGATTACCTCTCCCAAACTAGTGATCGTCTTTTCTCTCCTAGCTTTGTCCTTCCTTTTCTTTATGGGTTTTCCCTATCTTAATGTCCTAACAACGCTCCCTTTTATTCTCTAATAATGCTCAGCTGGTGCCAGCTAATTAATGTGAACAAAGCCCGTTGATAATCACCACATTAGGCAGATGCACATTTCCTTGAACAATTTGTGCCACAGCACAAGTTAAAAGGTTGCTCTACAACACGGTATGCCGCTACTACAAAAACATTTAAAAGGAATTAACAATTAAAACCCATAACAACCCATATTCATCTCAGGACACAAAATTGTTCCACTTAACACAAAACTAAGAACTAAGAATTAGTGACAGATACTGCACAAAAACTGTTGATTAAATTCAGTCAGCTTTATGGTATTCAGCTACAGTTTCTATCTTCAGCTTTTCCAGTTTCTTCAAAGGTCTTTATGACAGCTTGAACCAAATCTTGAAATTCAGCTCTCTGCTGAATAATAGACTTCAATGTGTTAGATAATGTCCCTAAAACTCATCTTAGACTAATGAGGAGTCTCCAATTCTATAAAGTCATTACAGATTTCTTTCTGTGGACTGGAGTGCACAGCTTGGCATGGCAGTTTGTTGACATTCAAAACTATTAAATTAAAAGTGGGTGTACTTATTTTTACATGTTTGTAAATAATAATAGCAGAAGTCCTAATACAAAGAAAATGTCAGTGATGTGCAGAAATGTCTGGCAAGCAACAGGTACCGCATGTGACATATAAAATCAATACATCTGAAGTTTTGAAAATGAATTTATCACATCTATACTATTAAATAAAATGTGGTAGAGAACAGTGTGGACAGGCTTTTAATATACAAGGGGTGGTAGCCTCTTTTAGAAAAACATTTGAAAACAGGGATGGATTTGTACACATATTCACACACACTGAAAATCAGGATCAGAATGAAGAAGTCCAAGAGTTTTAGAAACAATTGTTCAATATGTTTCCATGTAAAAAAATACTGTTTATGAGGGTAACAAATTAATTAAAACAAATATTAAGTCTTAGAACAAATTGCTGAGAGGCAGCTGAAAACTAGACAATGCTACCAGCTTCTCAGCAGCTGTGTTTTATGATAAGCTAATGTTTACAGGTTCTCTGTCTGTATTAATTTTGTTTTTATACATAGGCCTTTCTCTATAATGCTTCAATCCTAAAAAGAGTTTGGATGACCAATAAATTTCACAGTCTTACCATTTAACTAATCATATTCACTTATAGCCTCTGACACTTTTGCTATTTTATTTTCTCCAAAGATCACATAGTTAAGAATCTTGTCCTCACTTAACTTATTAAATATACGTTTGAATGCCTCAACAATTTTTTTTGTTCTTGTTTTAAAATGAGAGGCCTGTTTTTTATCTTTAGCTAAAGCTATTTGTGCTGTGGAATTCAACAGAGCAAGTTTTCAATTAACTTCCATTAAGAAGCACGAAGCCATGATCTACTTCTGCACCACTACACATTCCTTATCAACTTCTCTCTTCATATTATTCTTGTTATTTCTCATTAAAGAGTAGCCCTTAACCTAGCAACTCTATTAAATTTTTAAAAAAGAAATGGTTGTTTTCTTTTGCTTCTTCTGGGAATTTGAGTGAAGAAGCACACACATTAAAAACCTATTAAGATAACACACTCTTACCTATTCAGAATTGGGCTTTGTTTCAAAAAGTACTCAAAACACGTCCTGATTGGTCCTGTTTAATTGAATGGAATTTTAATACAGCACATTCTTTTAAATATATTAAAACACCCTAGAGTCAAAATGTACATACAGTGTAGATTAACAGAAGGAGTAGATATGAAATACAATTTATTCCCCTTCCTATTTATACCAAACATTTGCTCCCAACATTGTGCTCGCCCTTATTACTCAATGTGACTCTTTCAACATTTTGGCCCTCTTCCTCATAGCACAACTGGAGACAGGAGACACTAGCATCTTAAATAACTGAGGTAAAGATGATCTTCAGTAGCCCAGTCAGCATTGCTATTATTTCTATGGATGATTCTGTCACCACACCATAACACCCTTGCATGTTAAACATTGTTACCTGTCTTTGATAGAAGACATCCCCACACTCGACAGCACTGAAACCATTATCTGGTTTGTTGTAATGCTCGCTGTGCTTTTATGCTATTGCTTCTGACACGTATCATTTGAAATCTAGACCATAGATACTGTTCTTATCTTTGAGGAGATACAGCCTCCATAGAAACTATTACAGTAATCTAAATATGAACAGCAAAGGGCAGGTTGCTGTTGGGATTATGGAGAGTGCCATGGCATGATGTTGTATGTAGCTCATCATTTCTTATATATACTGTCACACACGTGCACATGGGAGGCAGCTAAAGGGCTTGAGTAGGGACAGTTCCGAGACATACCGGGATGTGGCAGAGTGCACTGACTCTTTCTCCCTTGCCTGCAGATTCCACCTGGTCATCTTGACGTCACTTCCGGGACCGAGCCAATGGAAGGAGACCTTGCCGGCTCCGGCCCCTGTGATGTCACGTCCGGGCTCGCACCAATAGCAGAAGACCTACATGAACCCGACCACTTTGACTTCACTTCCTGTCTTCCCCTTTAAAAGCCTCCACCTTTTCCCTATTCCCTCAGTTCTGTTTGGACTCAGTTTTTTTTTTTTTTTGTTCTTTATTTCGTCTTATACGATTTCTCGTATTAGAAATTTGTTAGTTTTCGCATACCCCTTGGGGTTAGAGCGCAGGGTCAGCCATTGTACAGCGCCCCTGGAGCAATTACAGGTTAAGGGTCTTGCTCAAGGGCCCAGCAGAGAAGGAACTCTTTTGGCAGTAACGGGGATTCGAACTGGCAACCTTCTGGATACCAGTGCAGATCCTTAGCCTCAGAGCCACCACTCTGCCCCAAAGCTGTATTATTTTGAAAAGACAACTTTGCAGCCAGGAAACCAAATTATACGGGTGGCTGCTCCAAACCTTTATATGACTCTGTCTCAAGTTTGTGACATTGGCATAGTTGGCAGGATGGAGAAGTCTCAGAAGAGAAGGGGACAGGACCCGCAATGCACCCAGGTGGGAGCGTATCTTGGACGTAAGGAGGAATGCGGGTGGAGGGCGAGGAGGGGTTAATGTGTTCTGGCTAATCCGTTGGCGGTCCCACATACTGGCGTGGTGATCGTCAACAAACACAAGACCACAACCTTATTCGATTCCGGTAGCAACATTACCATTGTTGCCTGCCGGTTTGTGCTACTGCAACAGTGGTTAAAATTTAAGACCGGTATAACCTGTGTCCACGGAGAAATCCGCTGGTACAGGTCCACCGCTTGTGTCATCAGTTATGAGGGATCGGTACAAAAACTAACCATGGCCGTCCTTCCAAATCCCCCACACCCGGTCATACTAGGGCAGGACTGGTCTAATATTAAAAGCGGTGAGACACATACCACTCCTGGGGTTAACTTGGGCCTAGTTATGGACGGGGATGAGCCGTCTCAAGCTGCCTCCACGGCGTGTAATCAGCCAGCAGAGAGAGACGAAGCGGCCGCCCTGAGTGACGTGGTGACTGCCGGACTGTCGCGTACCGACACATCATCCACCAGCGCCGCGGCAGAACAGGAGGCAACCACGCCCTTTGAGGTCAATGCCGACCCTCTCTTCCTTTTGCGGTTTCAATTTAGAGAGATGCCGGCTTCATTTAAAAGAGAGCAGTGGAGTGACGATTCCCTGAAGTTTGCCAAAAATGCAGTGGTCCTAGTCAACGGCCAGCGCACTAACCAGTCGATGCCACAAGGTCCTCACTTTTTTTTGTTTGAAAATGACCTTCTTTATCGAGTAGCTGAGCATGTCGGGCAGGAGAGACGGATACTGCTAATCCCATGGACCTTCTGGCGGCAGGTCTGTGAGTTAGCACACGCCCACCTCCTAGGTGGCCATTTGGGCACTGAGAAAACCCTGGAGCGGATCAAGCTCCGCTTCCACTGGCCAGGAATCAATGAGGAGGTTCGTCGCTTTTGCACTTCCTGCCCGGAGTGTCAATTGCGACAAATTCCTCTCATTCCTATCCCCCTGATTGATATTCCCTTCCACAGAATTGGGGTCGATTTAGTTAGACCCCTAGAGCCCTCAGCCCGAGGACACAAGTACATTTTTTTTCTTGTGGATTACGCTACCAAATACCCTGAAGCTGTTCCGTTGCGCTCAGCCACTTCCAAAGCCATCGCACAGGAATTACTAGGGGTCTTTGCGCATGTGGGCATCCCCAAGTAAGTCTTGATGGACCAGGGAACACCTTTTACCTCGGAGACATTCAGGGAGACTGCCAAGTTACTGAAAATAAAGCATTTAAAGAACGCAGTATATAACCCTCAAACTGACGGTTTGCTAGAGAGGTTCAACCAAACTCTCAAACAAATGCTGCGTGAGGTGGTCTGCTAGGATGGAAGGAACTGGGATCAGCTCCTCCCCCTCATCCTTTTTGCCTATCGGGAAGTCCCTCAAGCCTCCACAGGGTTCTCCCCTTTTGAATTACTGTCTGGGCGACAACCCCGGGGCATATTAGATATCTTAAAGGAAGGGTGGGAAAAAGAGGCTCTTCCCTCTACTAATATATTGGAATATATCGCGCAATTACGCAATAGATTTGGTAAGATTCGGCCCCTCCTTAAAAGACACATGGAGGAGACTCAAGCAGCACAGGTCCGTTATTACAACCGCGGCACATCTCTCAGGGAGTTCCACCCGGGATTTCGTGTCATGGTCCTAGTGCCTACCTCCCACTCTAAGTTGCTTGCCCATTGGCAAGGCCCCTACGAAGTTAAGGAGAGGAAGGAACTCGTTGACTATTTGGTGAGTCAACCCAATCATCGGCAGAGGGAGCGGGTTTATCATGTAAACCTGCTGAAACCATGGAAGGACAGGGATCCCGATCCCTCCTCCGGTCAGCCCCGCTCACTCTTTGCTCACACGGCTAGCCTTAACTTCGGTGCGGATTTAAGTCCCAGACAACAATGGGAGCTGGAAGCAGTTATCCTGTCTGTCCTGGAGGTAGTGAGTGAAAACCCCGGACGGACCTCTTCTCTTATAGAGAACGTCCGTATCGGCTTCCTGAGGCAAAAAGGGCTGAAGTGGAACTTGAGATCAAACACATGCTGGAACTAGGTGTAATTGAGGAAAGTCATAGCCCCTGGTCCAGACCCATTGTGTTAGTCGCTAAGCCTGACGGGAGTTGGAGGTTTTGCAATGACTTCCGTTGGCTTAATCACGTCTCCCAATTCGATGCTTATCCAATGCCACGAGTGGATGACCTCCTCGAGAGGCTTGGACAGGCTCAATATTTGACCACGCTGGATATGAAAAAGGGGTACTGGCGGGTTCCTTTAATGGACTCCACGAAGGTTAAGACCGTGTTTAGCACCCCTAGCGGATACTGGCAGTATCGTGTCCTTCCATTTAGGTTACACGGGGCTCCCCCTACCTTCCAGCGTCTGGTGGACAAAATGCTCAGGCCTCATAACTCATACAGTGCTGCCTACCTGGATGACGTGGTCATCTATTCCAGCACGTGGAAGGAACACCTACAGCAGGTAAAAGCCGGTATTGCGGACACTTGGTGAGGCCGGGCTTTGGATTAATCCCAAGAAATGTTTCTTTGGATTGAGCGAAGCCCAGTATTTAGGCTACCTGGTGGGTCAGGGTACCGTGAAACCACAGTGCTCTAAAGTAGATACCATTTTGAAATGGCCCTGTCCGCAAACCAAGTGGCAGGTCCAAGCCTTTCTCGGGTTAGCGGGGTACTACCGCCGGTTTGTGCTCCGGTTCTCAGAGAGAGCGGAGCCCTTGACTGATTTGACAAAGAAGAGGGCCCCAAACATTGTGGTGTGGACTGAAAAGACAGGTACTACATTTAGTGACTTGAAGCAGGCCCTTACGTCCGCACCTATTTTGAAAGCTCCTAACTTTTCCTTACCTTTCATCCTCCAGACGGACGCTTCGGACACAGGCCTGGGGGCTGTGCTGAGCCAAAACGTCAGTGGTGCGGATCACCCCATTATGTTCCTGAGCCGGAAACTGTTGGACCGGGAGACCAGGTATGTGGCGGTGGAGAGAGAGGCTTTGGCAGTTAAATGGGTGATTACTCAGCTGTGGTACTACCTGCTGGGCCGGGAATTCACCCTTGTCACGGGCCATGCTCCTTTACAGTGCATGGCCCTGCACAAGGAGTCGAATCCGCAGGTCACCAGGTGGTTTCTTGATCTCCAGCCATACAAGTTATCGCTTGTTCATCGTCGGGGTACTCTTCACACCAATGCTGATGCCCTCTCTCGGGTTCATGATCTCTCGGTTAGGGTCGCTCGACCCGATGGGTCTGGGCTGAGGGGGGGGGGGGGGGGGGGGGGGGGTCTTTTCACACATGTGCGCATGGGAGGCAGCTAAAGGGCTTGAGTAGGAACAGTTCCGAGACAAACCAGGATGTGGCAGAGTGCACTGACTCTTTTTCTCCTTTGCCTGCAGACCACTCACGGGAGATTCCACCTGGTCGTCTTGAATTTGTGACAATACTTAGTTTCCTCCCACCTTATTTGGTAAAAGAAATACACAAGCCAAAGGGGATGTATGTGGCAGAATGTACCTGTGTAAGCAAGGAGCATATGTTTGCAACTGCTTGTGGGTGTTTTGCGCAGCAATAATTAACACTAGAATCCCTGAAGTGTACAAAAAAACTTGTAATACCAGACCACCTTAAATTCCTTCGCACCTCTCCATTAGTGTAATTTGTTTTGTAAATGTGTCAATCAGCACAAGCAGCTCCTATCCCATCGCCCTACTGCCGCAGCTAAACTTGGGCAATAAGTTCTCCCTAAAACAAACTTTTTTCATGTTATAGTACTAATGACAAAATTTTGACATGAAGTGTATAATGTGTGAAAACTGAAGTCCAAATATCAAATAAACACTTTCACAAAATTTACATGTATGACAAAACAAGTGTGCTTTTATTCAAGAATATAACCAAAGAATAAGAAATCAGGTAAGGGTACAACACTGACATGATCACTTGGGTGGTGCAACGGTAAGAACTGCTGACTCATAATCAAGAGGTCAATGCAACTGTTGTTATGGTTCTGCCTTTGTCCAGAAATGGTTTCATAAGCTTTATGACCTTAGTCTCGGAAAGTCTTTCTCCCGTGGGATGACTAGGATCTTTTCCTGAATAAAGAGTGACATTGCACATGTACTTTGTCAGCATGCCTCTGCAAAGACAACTTCACAATTACTGTATGTATTTTATCTATTATTCCAAAACCAATTATACAGTGTGGCAAAGCTGATTCCCCAACTCTCTATCATTGTCATCAGGTTCTTTAACAAGGGCTTTGTGAGTTTAAACACTCTTTCAAAACTATTCTTGTCTAATCTTGGCTGCAGTATATTACCCATCATACCTACACTATATTTTGTAAATATAACTGGGTATTCTCCTGTCAGGTGGGTGTAATTCTAGGACTTCCCCTGACTCTAACATCAGTAAAGGCATATACATTTTTGGTTTATTGGTTTATACTCACACATGTGTGTCTTAACATCTATTTGTACTTTGTGTGTCTGCATAGCAGTGATTGTCAGCATAACATAAATTTCATCAGTGGTCCTGTGTGCACAACGACTATGCATGCACTAGACAACAAAACACACCCACTTTCAAAGAAAAGGCCAGTGCAAATGTATGGAACAATTCTGCATCAGTACACTGATAATACTATAAACAGAACAAAGTGTGAAAACTCTGATCAGGTGTCACATATGCAACTGTCTGTGACCATTCAGTTTTGGAGTATAAACATTCCTTTAAACTGTTTATGGAGGAACTCAATAAATATGCAGTAACTATATATTTTTTGCCTCCTAATGACACCAGAAGTCATTTGTCTAATCCATGGTAATACTTTAATTTGAAACATCCAGAACCTTTTTAATGTGTTTGTTTCATTCACAAACTCCTGGACAGGATGTTATTTTAAAGTTGCTGTGCTCAAAAGTACCATCTGGAAAATTTTACAAAAATATACTTTAAATTTACTGTCCTGCGGTGGGTTGGCACCCTGCCCAGGATTGTTTCCTGCCTTGTGCCCTGTGTTGGCTGGGATTGGCTCCAGCAGACCCCCGTGAACCTGTGTTCGGATTCAGCGGGTTGGAAAATGGATGGATGGATGGAAATTTACTGTCTTGTGGTAATTTTTATTGTTGCTATTTTAAAATTTACACAAAATAAATGTCTAGCTTTACACTAAACTTTTACTTGTGAACTTTTTTAAATCTTAAATTTTAAGATTCAAAAATCATTCTTTGCTTCAACATATTCAGTTATATGGTGTGGGACATACTTACATTATACATTTTTTGCTCTAGATGGAACATTAGTCCTGGCTTACAAAGCTGCTACCAAACACTCTTATAGCCAGCTGAAAAGTCTCAAATGATCGATACCAGACCAAGTAGTATTGCAGGGACATCTCCCAGAGGTACCAGCTGGACACCCAAGCTTGAACAAAGGACCATAACTTAAGGTTGGGTAACATTGATAAACAGGACTTTGCACCAATTATCATCCAAAAGGATTACCTTATGTGCATCCAAGCAACCAATGGCAAGACCTTTGTTCTTTCCTTTAAAAACCCTTGCAAAACCCTAATTCATTGCTTCCTCTATTAGCTCACTGCTCAACCTGGTGTCTGTTTTATAGCAGAAACCCCACTGCTTATAGAGTGCAGCATTAATAGAGCTGGAACATTCCCCTTTACTTCAAAGAGCAACCAGGGCTTAACTGGAAAATTGGAAGATTGTCCATAACAGGAGTTGGATGAGGGATGCCATTAGTCCAAACTTTGCTAAGGCAGCAAATGTCCAAGCAGAAGAAGACAGTATAAATAAAAGTTACATATTCACCTTGCTAACAACTGGGGCTGACTGATCACCAGCTGACCCCAGCAGGTGTAATTTGCTAACAACTAGAAAGCTCACATTGTGTGTTTGAATTTCAAAGAGAAACTGCAGTACCACTTGCAACTACAAGGTGCAACCAAGGAGGAGACAAGCTCTGGACACAAAGAAAAAGAGTGCACTGAAGATTCTTCCATAAGCCTGAAGAAAGCTGTCCAGGAGAAGAACAAAGCAGAACTATAAGTACACCTATTTTGATTCAGAGAACTATTAATTGTAACTCGGTAGTTAGGACAAAGCCAGCTAATGTATTATGGTATTGGTCTCACTCTAAATGAAATTCTGTTATCCTTGTCAGGGATAAGTTCTAGCTGTGTTATAAGTTTCTTCCTAAATCCAGTAAAAAAGTGTAGAGCAGCAAATCGCACCCACACACATACAGAAATGTTTTGTGGTGTTTGTTATTGTCTTTTGTCTAAATATCTATACAGTATTCCCTCGCTACTTCGCGGTTCACTTTTCGCGGATTCACGACTTCGCGGGTTTTTAAATACAAGTGATTGCCTATCGCGGAAGTTATGTTCCAGACCCATCAGCAACAGGAGAAAATCCGCGATATAGAAAGACCATATAAATAAACATTTTTATAGTTTAAGCCTTAAAATACCCATCCCACATGCTTCAAACACATGTAAACTTATAAAACACACTTTGTTAACAGATATGATATGTGGATGTCGGGCTAAGGATATGAGTAACATCTCACTATTATAAAACATTTTAACTTCACGCAAGACAAGACAGTGAGACAGGAAAATAGGTGATGTACACCTAAAAGCCTGATTGTACAGGCTTTTAAATTGTTGACACGCAGAGCGACAAGCAGCACAAAGCCAGCACAAAGTCCACTTCTCCTTAGCGTTCATTCAGCTCCCCACCCCCTTGACAATGCAAAGTGGCAGGAGCGTATTGCGCCTCCGGGGAGGGGGGTTTGAGCGAACGTGCGTTCAGCCCTCACGACCCCCCAACCCCCCCCTCCATTCCTCCTCCTTCTTCCGAACGCGCAGAGTGACAAGCAGGCATTTTGGCAGAAGCAGCACAAAGTCCATTTCTGCTCTGCTGAGAGTTCAGCTGCCCCCCTTCACAAAGCGAGTGCAGACACATTGACGTCTGATCGCTGCGTGCAGTGTGCAGTGTTGGTCTGCCGTGTTTAAGAATGTAGAAAGTGTTTAAGAGCATAGGAAGTGTTTATAAGAGCGTGGGAAAGGTTAACAAGAGAGTGAGAAAGGTTTATAAGAGTGTGGGAAGGGTTTATAAAGCCTTAAAATATGTATAAATAATAAAATAAATATAGGTTGCTACTTCACGGATTTTCACCTATCGTGGGGGGCTCTGGAACGTAACCCCCGCGATAGATGAGGGATTACTGTATACATTTTTCTATATATTGTGGTCGGGCATTGGAAGGACAGACTGGAAACAGTCGAAATGTTGGGACGCCAACTGGGTAATCCCTTTTAATTGTCACGAGACTAAACAAACAAAATAAAGAATTAACGATAAACAGCACCAACACACTATACCCGATCAGGGATTTCCTCCTTCTAAAGGACTTTTGAGAGTCACGTGCTCCGTCACGCAGCTCATTCCAGTCTTCCTGCAAAAGACGCCTTTTTCTTAGTCGGCACTTCTTTTATAGTGCAAATTCTGGAAGGGGCTGGGTTAAGTGCCCTTACTGGGCGGTTTCTCGGAGCTGTGAGAGAAGAAGAAGAACAGGACAAAGTTGACAGTAGGCCCCCCTCTCATCTTGGCAGGTTATTATGTACCTATCCTTGGCCCATAGAGGAGTCCTTCAACCCCCATGCGTGACAATATATACTCACATATATCCACCTTTTGTTATCCTTATGTAAATTAAAAGTAAATTATAAATTATAAGTAAATTATATTATTTTGTCTATTACAACAAGCATGTCTGGGTTATTTGGGAAAGTATGCCAAGTCTGTCTGTCAGTCAGTCATTTTCTAACCCGCTTAGTCCAGGGTCGCGGGGGTCTGCTGGGGCCTATCCCAGCTAGCATAGGGTGCAAGGCAGGTACAAACCCTGGACTGGGTGCCAGTCCATCACAGAAAAGAGAAAATGAAGGTGTTTAATGTAAACTTTCATCGATTTGTGAACTTCATTCACAAATTGTACAGATCTCTTCATATTTCAGACATCCTAGTTGCAAAGTGAAGCAGAAATCCCTAGTTCAATGCACACTAATTTGGGGCCCCCCTTTGTGGCCGTCTTGTTGATTATGTTAAATAATTACTACCCTTGTTAAATGTAAAACTTATAATTAATCATCCACGTGATCAATTCAACCCCTCTTTCCTACAATACCTCTTTTGGTATTTTTTAAAATTTTCATCACTAACAGTTGCTTAGTGTTTTTTTTTCTCTTTACTATCAGGTAAATGAAAACAGTGTAGCTTTTATCTAGTTGTATAATGTGTAGGATGAGCTTACAAGTGTCCTACCCAACAAGATTTCAAAATGGACACGTTATTACTGTAATAGAAGATATGACAAGATGTAAATGAATATTTCTTGAGTTTGGGTTCCCGAAATTATTATTTGAGTTAAGTTGCTAGATACAATGGGAGTTGGAAAGAGGAACTGCTAAAGCATTACCACTCAGGATAAAGAAAAGTAAGCATTTCTTGGGCGGTGCTAATACATATAGCTATGCTTAGTAAATAACCATTAATTAGCCAAGCATGTGCAGTATAGACATTTAAAAACTTACATATTAGTTCCCAGTTCTCTAAAGTAGTATTGAGTGTGTCTCATGTCACACACATGCAAATGGGAGATGTTTAAAGGCCTGAATAATAGTATTTCTCCGCCAGACCAGGGGCAGTCCAAACCCATTAACAGCTGTGTTTTGGTATAATCTAGACAGGGTTATAAAGTGGAGAAGGACAAACAAACTGTAATTGCCTTTACCTCTCCACTAGAACGAAGACTTTTCTTACTCAACTGGAAGAATACCACCCCACTACTTTGAACTCAGCAGGTAACTGATGTTCTATAGTACCTGTTCAAAAATTTAAAATATGGCAGGATCTAATCAAGCATCAATTTGGGGGACAAGGATACACTTACTTTCTTGTTGCTTTTATAGAGTAGCTGTGGTTGTTGGCTCTCCTATTTCCCTTCGGTGGGGACTGAATTTTGTTTTGTTAAGTTTGACTTGATTGTATGGAATGTTATCTGCTTCTAATTAAATCAATAAAAAATAAAGTAAAGTAGATAAAACAAATTATGAGCCTGAGATATACTCTGAGTTAACACCAGGGGCCTCATGCATAATGCCGTGCGTAGAATTCACACTAAAACATGGGGAGCGGACAAAAGCAGAAATGTGCGAACGCACAAAAAAATCCAGATGCATAAATCTGTGAGAACGACAACTTCCACATTCTTCTGCTACATAAATCCCATTCTGCGTGAAATGTAACGCTCGAGCACACACCTGCTGCACCTCCCAGACTCCTCCCAGAATTACACCTCTTTAAAAAGTTCAGAAAGTCACAAAGTGCCCGAAATAAATAAGAAGTGGTCAGATATCAAAGTTGCAGTGAAAAGGCAAGTCATAGCCCACTGTCTGAGTGTCATATGGAAGCATATTGTAGAGAAAAGAAAAAAAAATACTGGGACACAGTTGAAAAAAATGTCCAAATGTCAACTTTAATCTTGAAATTTCCACTTTAATCACATAGTTTATTTTGTCATTAAAGTAGAACGTCATAAACTTCATCTTAAAATTGTTTAATTTACTAGTTTCTCAGATCCCATCTAAACTAAAGTAGCACGTTAAATGCATCATATTCTATGTGTTTTTTTTATGTGTGTGAATCACTATGTGCTTCTTAAACGGACTTTCTCTTCCACCGACAAGACACAGAATACATTACATTCATGATATTACAGCTCTCTGAACAATTTAAATATTAAGATATATACTTGATATCATTTTCATAATGATAGGACTTAAAGCATGTATTAAACATGGGGACACGGTGGCACAGTATTAACGATTAGCAGGCGCCCTGTCCAGAGATTGTTTCTGCCTCCTGCAAGATGCTTGCTGCACTGTCCGCGACCTTCGATGAAATGATTTATTGCAGCTGTACTGTCTCTCTCAAATGTACCAACCAATTCCTGTCCTTCCTTTTCTTTCTCCAAGTAACCAATCACAACACGATCAGCTCTGTAATAGATGCCAAGCCATCTGTAAGCTTAGAACGCCTATTCTTCAAAACTTTTATGGAACATTGAAATAATCTTTATAGTACATGTTTAATTATTCCATCCATCTATCCATCTGGGGTCACACCAATCCCAGCAAGCATAAAGTGCGAGGCAGGAAAAATCCCTGAACAGTGTGCCAGCTCATCGCTAACGATGTCCATCATGTCCTCACATATTTAATTATTAACAATATACATTATTTTAATGAAGTATAATCTTATCTGTATAATGTAATAAACATGCTTTACTGCATTTCATCTTAAAAATGATATCAAGAGCTCCAAGAAGATAGCGCTTGGAAATCTAAATCGACTTAGAAGCCAGTCGTCATCATATGTAAATACGTGCTTTATAAAGAGGCTCAGGTTGTGCAATGTTATAACTGTAGTGCACGTTTACAGTGAGGTGATTGTACTTATAAGTACAAACAGTTCTACCAGGAACACTTGATGGACTGATTGAGCACGTTTAGAGCTCTTGGGATGAAACTGTTTTTGAAGAGCAAGGTCCCTACAGGAAAGGCTCTGAAGCATTTGCCGTACTGTATGGGAGAAGTTCAAATAGGCTGTGCGCATGGCTGAGACAGCGTGTGCTAGATGCTGTATCCCGATAATCCGATCAACTGCTGTAGAGCTGTGTGGTGTGGTGGGTCAACAACTCACGTCAAAATGGCCACTTTTTAAATAAATAATCGGTGTACTCACGGCTTACGAGGGGGCGTGGTATGTATGGCAAGAGCAGTTCCCGGGTGATGCGTGATGCGTATGGTCCTCACTTAAGTGCACAGGTGAGGAGTCGTCTGCATCCGTAATTGATACCAAGAGCTGCTAATTGCCACATCTGATCCACATCCCCGTAATAAATAGAAGCGCGAGGCGGCTAGGGGGAAGGGGAAAAAAAGGAAAAAGAAAAGACGTATGGAGGTTAGAAGTAGCAGGAGACAGGAAGCAGCAAGGAGAAGCCGGTGCGTGAGTGAGCGAATGTGCTCTCTGTGGAGAGATAGGCAGCTGGACAGTGAGCCCTCGTGGGGTGTTTGGCCGGCACCCCAGGAGCAGTTGATAGTGGTCGCTCCCACTGAGCATTTTGAGGAGTGGGAGTGACCGGAAGAAGGACTACTAGCCACGTAAGGCCAAGAAGGCAGGGAGAGTCGGGACTTGGGATGTGAAAGCCCCAGTGTGAGCGCCCTGGTCACTGGGGAGCCCAAATCGCGGTTTAGTGAAGCCTATCGGAGCCAGGGATCGGTGAGGCAAACAGACCAACAGGAGAAGGCAAAGAGAAGGTCAGCTGCAGGTAGGGTGGCTCCCCTGGTGCATAGCCTGGACGGGAGAAGCAGGGGAGTCACCAGTAGAAGAAAGGCACCGGGCTAAATTGCTTAAAAGGACAGCTTTCAGCCATTGTTTTAACCTCGTTGTTTTTAAAGGATCTTTTTTCTAATGGATTTTAACCTCCACCCTTACACTTGTTTTTATGGATTATGTATTTAATGACTTGTTTGTGAAGCACTGCACTTTGTTTTTGTTTGCTGTTTTAATAAAAGCACTTTGCACTTTTTGCACCATACCCTTGTTTCATTGTTGTGCCTCACTGCCTAGCTCATCAGTGACATTACCGATGGTGTAGGGTTCAAGAGCTCCCATAAGGAAGATGGGAGCATGGAGCAAACCTGCATCGTCGCAAGCTGTGATTCCACACTCAGATAATGTGTGTTAAATACTCTGAGTGGTGCACTGACAGTGACAACTCTAAATCAGCTATAGTATTTGGAATACTTTGGCCATTCTGTGCACAATTATATGGTTAAGGGTTGATTACAATCAGATGCCTTAAACTAATAAACGATATGCGGTTGATTTCAGTGTACTTGATAAAACTTGTGTCAGGGATGTGAGTCTAAAAAATAAAGGGAAATCACACAGGAACAATAGCACTGCTTTGACACTGGGTGCTGCCAGTTTGCAAAACCTAGCGGAGAACTTGTGTACGCAAGGGATTGACCTGGCGTGAAAATGTGCGTGGCTTTACGCCAAATGTAGTTTTAATACATCACGATGTGAGCGTGGAGACAGGTGTACGCAACATTTCTATGCATATGCACCATTTATACATGAGGTCCCAGGTGTTGGCGCTGTAGAATCTGCCTCCAAATGACATCGCTTACATTTCCACTCTAGCCTGCCTCCAGATGACATCACTTCCGCTTCTGTATCTTCCTCTTCCCTCTGTATCTTCCTCTTCCTGTCAGCCTGCTTTATAACCACCATGTTTTGCCTATGCACCTCAGTTTTGTTTTGGACTCATATCTGTCAAGCCTCTTTTGACTTAAAAGTTAACTCCTTTTTTTTCAAATACATGTGGTGGCTACCCCAAACATTTTTCTTTGTCTGGCCTGCTTATTATTACACTCGGTATACGTCATAATTGCGGGGCAAGGCTAAAAGCACTTAAACACATTTCAGGAGACTCTAACACATGAAATAGGAGGGAGCCCTCATGGCAGCAGTCTTCAACATTTAGAAGCAGCATAAGAAATCCTGACATATGTTAAACACTGCATCTTTATTAATTAAAAAATAGCTGGAAGAAACAGAATAAACAGAGTAAAGAATCTTTGCACATGACTGAACAAGTTCCAAACCCCTATCTACTAGATGAGGTTATTCACCCAAGTACCTGCCTCAGCAGGAAACCTCTCTTTCTTTCTCTTTATTACCTCATGCCTATCTGCTTCCTCCAGTACAGATTTCACTCCAATGCATCTCATAATAAGACTCGAATTTCCCTGTCTTATAGGGTTAATAATTCATATCAACTACTGGTTGCCTGCCCTCTAGTGTCCTGGTGGAATATTACATGCTTCTATCTAAACTGTAACATTGTCTCACTTACACTGGTGCCTTTCCCTATGTTCCTTTCTGGGCAGCTAGTACCTATATTGTCCTCAGAGGCACCTTTGGTTCCAAAATGAGATGATCAGAATTGTTCTTCCTGTCAGTGTCTCTCTTTCTTTCTCTATCTTTTCTCTACTTTGAAGTTGTTTGGTGGCTACTCTGTACTAATCTGGTTGCTCCAATACTCTAGGCAATCTCTTTCTGGTCAGACATCTTTAATGGACCATGCATCTTAACAACCATGAAATAAGTAGATTCTAATTATGAATTTGGCCTCTTTGTTGTAATTTAAGTTATATTTTTCATGTGATCAATGTTCCAAAAAGTGTAGCCAACCACCATAAACTCTTTATTAATTATAACAAGGCATTTGAGTGTGAAATATATTGCCCTTCTTGTTAAGATCACTGTATGGCATTTAACTGAAATCATTATTTGTTTAATAATAAAAAGAAAAGTGTAGCAACAGATGATTGTTTTATACCTCTAGGGCAAGTGAAATTTGCCGGGAATATTTTAATTATGTTGAAAATATAAATTTGCACTCAGTAAATATCTGAACATTATTATTCAGAGGATGGTAGAGATATTTTGTTTGTTTTCTGTCTGTTTTTCTCATTTTATGTGCTTCCTGAGTGCTTTATTAAATTAGTAATAATATTAAGTACATTTGTTTATGCAAAGTCATCAAGATTTAATAAAACTTGTTTATTTAATATTTGATTAGAATAAACAGATTGCATTTATGTTAGTGACTACATTTAAATATTTTGTTTATAATATACAGTAGTACAAGGCTGATTGCAGTCAGCAATTGTCATTTGCTTATTTTGTTTGTATGAGTCAAAGTTTAAAGCTTTTCTGCTTTCCATATATGCCATTCTCACAAAATGAGGATAGATAAATATCAGAGATTTAAGAAGACCAATTATCATGACCAACCATTAAACATAGAAAGTGACGTACGATTCGATACAATGCAAATGTTAGAATTTCTTCATATGTTTGTTCTTCTTGGGTCTTTTGAAAGGAAAAAGAGAAATAAAGGTCATGTTGTTTTCTAACCTGCTTAGTCCAAACCAGGGTCACGGTGGCAAGTGCCTATCCTAACAAGCAGGGGTGTAAGGCAGAAACAAACCCTGGACAGGACACCAGTCTATCACATTGCAAACACACACACACACACACACACACACACACACACGCACACACACATGCACACACACACACACACACACTCACCCACACTAGGGCCAATTTAGTGTCATCAATTCATCTAAACCTGCATGTCTTTGGAAAGTGGGAGGAAACCGGAGCACCTGAAGTAAACCCATGTGGACACGGGGAGAACATGCAAAACCCATGAAAGAATGACCCTGGTCCCAAACCCTGGTCTCCTTACTGCAAGGAAGCAGTGCTACCACTGTGACACAATGTCATTCAGAAATAAAGGTGTGCTGATAAATATGATGCACAATAGTCAGGAGTAATGTAAAAACAGATAGGGTTGAAGAAACAGGTACTTCATGTCATGGACAAAAATCAGGCAGGAATAAGATATAGTATATGCAGAATGGACATTTAAAATACGTTCATCTCCTGTTTACAACCTGAATTCTTCAGAGCATGGACTCATTGCTATTTAATTGGGCAAGACACTGAAGCTGATCCATTTCAAATTCAGTGTGCTCTACAGTTGTAACAATAGATTTCTACTTCAAACATCCTTGTTGTCTCTTCCCATATCTGCTTAGTTTGAGATCTAGTGACTGAGAAGATTACTATGATTAATCTAAATTCATATTAATTTCCCTGGAACCAACATTTTTCCAGGTTAGTAAAACAGCATTATTCTGGTAAAAGTGCAAGTGACAAAAAAGTATGGTTTTGCCATGATAAAATGCTTCTGACTGGATGCAATGTTCATATATCCTATGCAATTTATGCATTACTACAAATATCGATTTGTGAGATGAAGACACACCATTACACTGCCTCCATAAGTCAACATTGTACACACTCATTATTTGGAACTGAATTATCGGGAACTGGAATCACTCAAAACCAAGCAAAATTTTTTTCACAACTTTAGTGTCCTGCATTTTTGTCCAGCCCTCCTCTCGCTAGAGCTACCTAGCCTATATAATAATTTGTGTCCTTTTTACCATGTAAAATAAAACAATATATTGTAAAAGCATATGGAATTTAATAAATGAGAGAAGATCAGTTATCTGATAAGGCTTGTCTAGTCAGCTAATAGCTACATTTTCCCATTGTATCATTCTGACTTTTTTAAAAGGCAATTTGCTTCCCGACTTCAGTTACATGACCTAGGTGTAATAGAATATTATTTGGATACTTTCTCTAATGGCTTCTCCGTAATTTCCATTGGTGTCCATGAGTGCACAATTAATTTAAATAACAGATTCTGATTATTTTTTTATCATTTTTAAAAGTAAAGAGTTTCTTCTACTTGTAAGAGTAGAACATGATGTTTAGGCTAGAGAAGCACTTCATGGCTCTTCTCTACCTTGCTGCTGTTTTTTTCATTGCGTACTGACCAAAATTACACAAAGCAGTCTCACAGCAGTATCTCATTATAAAAGTAACTTTTTGTTAAAAGTATAATCTAACATCTTATTAGCTTTTAGAATATAATTGGTTTTGCACATTGCCAAGACACTTTGGAAGAGAATTTGGGTCTCTGCATCCATCCTCATAAAAAAGCATACTTGAACTACTTTAGACTCTCATTGTATTTAGTTCTAGTCATAAAATTGTAATTTAAATCAGTGTTTATCATGAATATTCAACAATGCTATGAAGAAGCAAAACATGTTAGAAACATGTATTTATTACTACCATAAAAGTATAGAAAACAACTCTTAAATCACACACTATACAATGGTTCTCTTTCTTTCTGAACCTTTCATAAGAAACCCTTTATTTTTATTCTGCCCTCATTATCTCTGATGCAGCTGAACGAAGACATTTTTTTTTATTTGCCGCCTACTTTGGTCTGCAAAATAATGGCACTAACAATACCTAGAAGTTTGTACGCCTACACCAGAAGATTCTCTATATTGTAATGATAAACAAAAGTTAGTATTCAGAAAATGAAAAGGTTCGTAAGAAAACATTGAATACTCATAGGTCATTTCAATATTTTTGTCATCAGTAAAATAGCGTTAACGTTTCATATTTTGGATTATGTTTAATTTACTTGAGGTTCTTTCTATTAAAATGTAACTATATAATTAAATAATTAAAACAGTTATTAAAAAGTGTACACAATGAATTATACCTTCCTTATGCCAGATTTCCAGTAAACAAACTATTAAAACACTGACAAAAGTCAAAAACATATTTTATCTTTATCCTTGTTTCCAAAATTACAGATGATTCAGGACTTTAACAGAAATCCATCTTTTTCCTTACATTATTTCATTTAAACAATATATTTAATACACTTATTTGCAACTTATATAGATGGATAGAAACATTGCTTTATTTGTCCCAAGGGGAAATTGGGATTTTAAAGATGCTGAAGAAATATAGAAATATTATAGCAAACAACAACAACAACCAGCAAATACACAAAGAGTTTTACATAAAACAAATTCTGACATAGTTATAGAATATGTAAAGGAAGTCACCACTCACATTAATGGAGCGCAGTCTTCTAAGAAAAAAGACTCTGCTCTGCAATTTCTTAAATAGTTCCTCTATGTTACGAGAGCAGTCCAGCCAGTCATTAATGTGGACCCCCAGGTACTTGTAGCAGTTCACCACCTCCACATCCACTTCCTCAGTAGTGATCAGACAAAGAGGCTATTTGGTGTAGTGTGTTAATAACCAGTTTCCTGGTTTTGCTAATGTTGAGTCGCTGACAGTTCTCTTTGCACCAAAATTCCTTTACAATGTAGCATATCTCTATGAACCTTTTTTGGTGCTTTCAAGAAAAGACATTTTACTAACTCTATAAGGAAAAAAATGTATGCCTTTTGTGCACTATTTTGACAACCTTCACACCAAACTTTTCCAGCTCCATTAAAGGTGTCTGCCACATATGAAGATCAGAGCATGCACTCTATTTTTACCTTCACATTGTTTTCTTTGTTAAAATGCTACCATTAACTAATTATTAAAATAATGGAATAATAATCTTAACCATAATATTAATAGTTCAAAATGACTTATCTCTTTCTTTCCTCTATCCCTTTTTACTTAAAGTGCAAAATTTGCTCTGTGAGGTTGTGTTGTCTCTTCACATTCTTCATTAATACATATATCTAATTATCATTTGTGAATTTATTCTCGGGCACATGACAGATACTACTATCGCCTTGAATGTAATGATATATGTATAATTCCTGATAATCCTGAGTATTTTAAGAAAGATATTCAAATAGTCCTTGAGACACAGCAGTTGTGAAAACTATGGAGGGCCATGCAATGGTATTTATGGATAACATGCTTACTTATCCAGGGAAATGAGTCATCCTAGCATCTATTGCCCTTAGATTTCTTTTTGGAATTTTTGTAACTGGAGACTGAAGAGGTTTGTTTAGTTTAATATAGTTTATGTATCTATTGTGACCATATGGATTGTGACATTGTCTTGAAGGCCGTATTTGCAGCCATAGGACAAAACAGCTAAGCATTGTCATCATGAAATTACCCGCTTCTTTAAAATAATTGGAAAGCTAACTTTTATGTAACTTTTAAAGGGGATTTGTGATCATCGCTTAAAGTAGAACAGTATATTTTCACTTGCTTAATGCTGTGAGTAGAACCCATATGATAAATTAAAAAATAATTTTTGCATTTCTTTGAAAACAATGTGGGGCAGTATTTTGAGAATTTTTAGAAACTCTGTACTAGCCATATTGGCTCTCATAGATTTCAGGTAATTTTGCAGTGTTTCTGCTCATGACATGCATCTAGTTTTTGGCAAAGCTACGTGATCAGAAGGCAGTATACCTTTGACAAAAGTCAAATTTGATTAGATCAATGAGAACTGCATGAATGTTTTTTCTTGTGGCCATAAAATTCACCTTGTAGTCAAAGCCATTTGTGAGATAAACATTCTTAAACTTAATCATAATGCCTCCTTACATCACCATCTAAAGTTTACATTCTGAATGAGAGAAATAGAGTATATGGAATGAACTTGCTCTTTGTACATTACTCATCTAATACACTTAGTAAATACAATCATTTTTAAGTAAGTATTTTCTGCCTCCCTGTACATGTCTGTGTAAACATTTTTAAAAATGGAGAGTTCAGCTCCAATAAACTCAAATGGTGGCTTTTAATGACCTCTGATGAAGACTCTTATATTCACTGTCACTTGCAACTTCAGTTTCATTGTAAAATAGTCATGAACCAACTAGAGAGTAAATGTGCCCGTGTGGACCAACATTTTGCAAAAATAATATATATACTTGCTACATTTATTCACAAATCACAGACAAAACACTCTAGTAAGAGCCAAGTATTAGTCTTTGTTTAATAGGCATTAAACAAAGACTTTTCACAGCTAGATGTGAGTTTATTAGCCTTAATTTAGAAGATCCTACTAAAGGATGCAATTTCATTTTTAGTATAATGGGGACTTTATTGTCATGCGATATTTTACGAGGACAAAAAAGTGACGTCAGAAGTGGCAGCTTTGGAATTTCAGCCTGGAACGCTAATCAGTAAAAAGTATTTGTGAAGCAATTGGCTGAAATAAAGAGAAAGAAGTCCATTTTAAGCTCATGGTAATTAATTTGAAAAGTGGATGGATGGATGAATGGTAGTTCTGCTTCATCTATATCAGAACTATGTAATGGATAACTTCAGTAAAGTTATCATCTTACATCATAGTAAAAACTGTATAGAATTAGGCTTGAGTAATGTAGAAATAATAAATAAAAATAAACTAGCAAGTGTCAAGCAACTTTCATTAAGCCTTTGCTTCTTAGCAAACCACCCATTCATTTTAAGGGTTGTTTATCTAGTACTGGATTGCAGAGAGTTGCTGCCCCTTATGGCAGCATCTACCACAAATTTGGCACCAAACCTAAAGAGGGCACAAGTCCATCAGAGGGCACAGTCTCATATGCTCTCCAGACTTGAAAATGTTTGTAAACCTCAAATATCAGCAGCTGGTTACACAGCACCATACCATCATACTATAGCTATGCACTTCAGCATGTGGCATATGAAAATGTAAGTGTTCAAAATGGGAAGATGACCAGGTGATACACATCAGATGAACTTTGATGTTAACTTGTTCTAAAGAATTGTCCACTCCCTGGATTTATCCATTCACAAATGCCATTAATTGAAGTTTTTGATTTCCTCTGTTCTTTCATTGTAATGTGTATTCTGCTAACATGATTTGTCTTACTTTTTAGTCAAAAGTTATGGGTCTTTCAGTTGCTGGTAATTGAAATAAATTATCTACTGTCAAATGCGTGTACATTGGAGGCAACTTAAGAACTCTGCTGATGGTAATTACCTGCTGAAGAAGGGGTTGGTACTATGGACTAATGCCTTCTCTCTTCCTCCTCCTGCAGAAGGGAAGACTGACAGCCACTCCACTGCTGACTTCACTTTTGTTTTTCACCCACCCATCCTTTTCTGTAGAGGCACCATAAAACCGGAGCAAGATGGCTGGTTCTGGGTTATATTTTGAGCTCCCATCTGAAAAGATGTAATCCACAATTTACAGCATGCTTTGTTGTTTAAACTTTTGCAGTTATCTGGGGTCACCAACTCTTAAATGTGGTTGTGTCTCCTCTTTTACACTACATATTTATGTAATTATTGTACTTACTTTATTGCATTGTATATTATTGCATTGTATTATATTTGTAAATCATCTGATACGTAGGCAGAGGGATGGCTCTGAGGCTAAGTATCTGAGCCGGTATTTGGAATGTTGCCAGCTCGAATCCCTGTTGCTGCCAAAGGGGATCCTACTCTGCTGGGACCTTGAGCAAAGCCCTTAACCTGCAATTACTCCTGGGGTGCTGTACAATGGCTGACCCTGCACTCTGACCACAAGGGGTATGTGAAAACTAACAAATTTCTAATACAAGAAATTGTATAAGGTGAAACAGAGAACAGAAAAATACTCTTGGCCTACGTTCAATAAAGAGGATAATGTAATGATAAATTTAATTAAAGGATCATGGTCATATGACCTAGCTCAAATGTGATTTACGTATGTGCTGTAAAGAAAGAAAAAAAATTACTTGACTATAAATTAGGCACCACGCTCATGCAAATTGGTACTACCTAACAATAATAGCTATGCCTTAAAGGCCATTTCTGTTTGAGTCAACCTGGTTATTCTATTTTCTATAGTAGTCTCTTATTTTTTAAAAGGAGCAAAAGCCTATGAAATCTCTCATGAAAGTGTAGTCTCCAGACAGACAGACTTTTAAACTGTGCTTGTAAGAAAATAGACTTATGGTAAGCTACTCATTTTAGAGCTTTTTCCAAGTTGTAAAATTCATGCTCGGCATAAATGAATGCCCGGATTCACTTCTAAAAGACTATTTCCCATAATGGAATGCCTGTTTTGCCAGCAAAATGTAATTTTGTGAGAAGAGGAATGGATCAATTGATTGTTAATCAATTAATTCATTAGTTATCAGCTTTGCTTTTGGTAATGCCAGAATTTAAAGAAACATTTTGATAATATTTTCCTCACCTTTCTCTTCCATTAGACTTAAAGATAAGTTCTTATTTTAAGAAACTGAATATTACAATTTATGGATATATGCAAAAACTACTGAAATAGGACTATTGCACATATACTGTACGTCAACATAACACAGGACACAAGATAGCTAGAACAAACATATAACACAGAAGGGATTGCCTTTAGTTCATTTTAAGGCTTTATGAAGGCTCTTCATTTTATAAGCATTTTAGAATACGGTTTCACTTTTTGGATTGTAGCGTGAGCATGATTTGCCTGCCCTTGCTCTGTTGCACATCACTGGGTGAAATAAGGACAATCCATTTAGCTGCAATCTCAATCTCCTTTCACTTCAAATTAGTTAAAAACTTGTAAATGCTAGAATTTTAAAGTATATCAATCAAAGATGACAAAGCAGATCATTAGCAAGCTGCTTAATGTCTACTTAAAGTTCAAATTTAGCACCTTGAGCATGGCAAAGGTGCAATATCAATAAAATACATTATTATTATTATTATTATTTACTTTCTTTTTTTTTAAAGATTTATAATACCAAGTCTTTAGAAGATGATGTCTAATGCTATCTGGACTTTCTGTTGTATCTCTGGACTCTGAAGAACTTTACTTGCAGTGGAGTACACCCAGTTGTGTTTGCCACATGCTACTTAATGTTTGTATGGATTGGGATCGTCTTCCTCAACTGACTTTTGGTAAGCAAAGCGAGCAGGGGGCAAAGCCCCCTAGTGTATATATATATATCTATATATATATATATATATATATAAATATATATATATATTGTCACAGGTGGCTGGGGGTGGTATCCAGCCGAGATGCCCCGGAGGACTGGAGGAGGGATTATGCCTCCCCCAGACCACGTGGGGGCGACCGCCCTGGTGGCTTTGGGGACCACGGGTACAGAGCTTTGAAGGAAGTGCTAGGGGGAGGAAGACCAGGGACACCTGGAGTGCTTCCGGGTGCGCAGCCGGCACTTCCGCCACACTGGGGAGTGCCGGCGAAAGATTGTCAGGAGGCACCTGGAGCACATCTGGGTGGTTATAAAAGGGGCTGCCTCCCTCCATTCTGGGGCTGGAGTCGGGAGGTTGAGAGATGAGGTCTTGGTGGAGAGGAGTGGAGGCAGCTTGAAGGAAGAAGAGGCATTGGATAGAGGCCTGGACTTTTGGGGGTGTTCTTTGGGGTTGTGTGTGCGTTGTAGATAATGGATTTTGTAACTAAACGTGTTTGTGGGTGAACCAACGATGTCCGTCTGTCTGTGTCCAGGCTGCTTTCCACTATATATATATATATATATATATATATATATATATGTATGTATGTATGTATGTATGTATATATATATACAGTGTATATATATATATATACAGTGTGTATATATATATATATATATATATATATATATATATATATATATATATATATATATATACATATATATATATATATATATATACATATATATATATATACAGTACATATATATATATATATATATATATATATATATATATCAATGTATTATATAGACAGAGCAGTGCCACTGAGCTCCAAACCTCAGAAGAATCTGACACACAGACAGTTACAGGTTTAAAACAGAGGCTTTTAATTTAAAACTAGTTGTGTAAGCTCATGCTGCAAAAAGCCCAGGATCCCAGAAACTCCTGAAATTCTCAGAAAAAAATTGAAATGTAGAGTCGACGGTTTTGTTTTGCAGACATGCTCACCCCTCTTGTCTCTCAGTGGCTAAGCGAGTTTCTCTCTCATTTCTCTTCCCTTGGTGATTTCACTTTGGTGATGAAGTCACTTTCTTTCAGCTTTATGCTGTAGCCTTGTACTTCTTTCTTCTTCCAACTCGTTAACTTGCGGCCGCCTTGCCGGCTCTTTGAGCTTCATGCTGTAGCCTCACACTTCTGGGCTGCCTTGCACTTGTGGGCTGGAGAGACAGACACACACACTTCCACGCGCAGATGTTTATATATAAGATACATCACAAAAGGTTTCTTCGCACAAGCACACATAGACACAAAAGTTTTCTTCCTTTCCTCCTTCCTTCACTCTCCATCCACCTCCCTCTAGCAAGTTTTGCTTTCCTTCCTCCCAGCTCTGACTACCCGGAGGAGGCTGGACGGCTTCCTTTTATGATGGATAAAGAAGTACTTCTGGTACCAGGGCAAAGCCTGAAGGAAGCACTTCAGGGAGCCCAAAAAGTAGGGATTGTGAATCCCTGCAGCACCATCTGGCAGCTACCATGGGACCCAGCAGGGCTGCCTGTTGGTACTACAACTCCCATCATGCCCTGTAGCGTTCCACAAGGTTCCTACAGTCCTGGGATGCTGCCGTCTAGTGGATAAAAAATTAGGAGCTTACCCCCATGCTTCCTTATCATGTCCTTCCATACACTTATACATTTTGTTTCAAAGTTTGGTTATGTTTAAATATGAGTGTGATCAACTGAGGGTGAATATTCATTTAATCAGCAGCATGATGTCATAATACACAGCAGAGACAAAAAGAAAGGAGGTATTCAAAAAGGTAGTGAGAATACACTGCCTTAAAATTTGTGTAAGCTTGACCACATGGGGCCCTTACATCTTATACTACTGTTTACTACTAACACTTTTCCGAATCTCATTACAGGTTTCATCAAGCATTTCAGTGTCTATCCTACTTATCTTGATGTAGCGCTTATATTTAATCAATGCTAACCTGTAAATGCTGTAAATGCTCTTGATCTGGTATACATTTTATTGTTAAGTGACATTAATTATATCTTAACTTTATGTGCGTTTTATAGAGAACCTTGAGTGGGTGTATTGAAACACATTCATAGAATAGGTTGATTGACAGATTTTTTAAAATAACTTAAGTTTTAAGAAGTACAGGACTAGTTGTTTTGTTAGTCTTAAGTTGCCAACTCAAAATTTGTTATTACAGCTACTTTTACACTGAATGACATTTGTGTGTGTTTAATGTTTCATACCCAAGAGTAGTTTCCAGTGTGTAAAATGCATTACTATTAAGCAACAGAGAAACCCAGTTTTATGACAGGCACATGAAAACCCCCTGATGTGCATAGCTTAATGTACAATATAATAGCCAGAAGCTTCTCTATGGTTATTTTAAACTATTTCATCTGCATGTAATGATAAGGATTAATTTTCTTCTCATTGATATTCAGCCATTTTTCTCTGGAAATGCAGAACAACAGAGTACCTTTACATGATTTTTTTAGTATATATTATGGATTTATAGTGTGTTTTACTTACTAATTAGATAACACCCAGTATATCATATTTAAACAGTTTAATAATTTAAATTTATTGTTAGGAGAAGTTATTTTTGTTAGCTTTATCTGGTGTTACTAAATAAGATCAAAAAGTTTAGGAAACTGAATACCGAAAGACTAGTTTCAGGCAGAAATAAACTTGGCTAAATATTAATTGGACTACAAGGTGCTTATTATTGTTAACTCACAGATCCATTAACCTAAAATTAAATCCAGTACCAATGAGAGAGTACATTGAGTCTGCAAGTTCTCATTATGCCTAAGTGGGTTTTCTTCATGTACATAGTGATATAACTTTGTTTGCTAATTTTTTCTAACTTTATAAAATGTATCTCATCATTCTTTGTGAAGGTTTTGAAACACTGAAAAATTAATAGAATTAGTACTTTGTAGATATATTATGTCTGGAACAAAGTAAATTTTGTTTAACAGTGTTTAATGCTTTTTGCAGGAACTGCAATTTTGTGGCTCAGTTGTTGTGATATGATGGATGGTTGCTTGACTTTGTTCTTGTTACATCTTGGATATCATACTTTGAGGCTGCATATAGTTTGTATTGAGATTGGGAATTTCTTATTAAAAACTAGCAGTGTTTTTCATGTAGCATTTGGTTAATACTTTTAGAAACTAATTGCATTGTTTTTGACTGTGATTTTGGATTACATACTAGGTTTTGGTTGCTAGGTTAAAAGTTATTTTCAGTTTCAGTTTCTACTGCCATCAATTCCTGTCTTGTCCAGTGGCATGTATTGCCCTGCCATATCCCAAAAGATGGTGCTGTTATGTAGAAATTTAATTCATAGTTGTTACGTATTTTGAATTTTTGTTTCAGTCCTGGCCATCTTCTGTAGCTTTCCAGTCAGTAGAGAGTGTCTTTCTCGGGGTCATGACCCAAAGGTAATTGCAGTATTGAGGTTAAAAGATCAAGCCTTGCTTCATGCCTTTCTAAAGAATAATATTTTTTTGATCTCTGGTTTTCTGACTTTAGCTATGTCCGCCGTGAGTGGCAGCCTTTTCAGCAGCTCTGTGTATGACTGTATATGTATGTGTACTTTTCTACTTTTATTTTTCTATGTTTATTTATTGATCACTCCTATTACTTTATTTTATGTGGATTCCTTCCCTGGACACACTTACTTTTACAACGTGGGCATGGATTTTAACACGCCGAGACTTGCCTATTCAAGTACTCAACTTCGGGCGCTGAGAACAAATGCCAGTGCCGGTGTGGTTCCCTATTTACCCGACGAGGTAAGAAGGCGGTATCGTGGCAGCAGAGCCGGCACTAAGCTAAAAAAGAAGCGGCTTGCGAGAAAGTGGCGTTTCAAGCCTTCGGTGCCTTCTGTGATTCTGGGGAATGTAAACTCAATCTCAAATAAGATCGACGAACTGGCTGCGCTGGTGAAAAATGTAAGGACCTACAGAGAATGCAGTTTGTTGTGTTTTTGCGAAACCTGGCTAAATAACACCATCCCAGATGCCAACGTGGAGCTACCCGGGTTTAGCACAGTTAGAGCGGACAGAGACGCAAGTACCTGTGGGAAGCACAAAGGAGGAGGACTCGCTCTCTATGTTAATACACGGTGGTGTAACTCTGGACATGTTAATGTCAAAATCTCCACTTGCTGCAGGGATATCGAACTGTTGGCCGTAAGTTTACGTCCCTACTATTTGCCCAGAGAGTTTGGACACGTCATTGTTGTCATCGTGTATATTCCTCCTCGGGCAGACGAGGAGTCAGCGAGTGACATCATCCATTCCGCTGTTGCTAAGTTACAAACGCAGCACCCTGAGGCGCTTCTGCTAATTGCTGGAGACTTTAACCATGTGACGCTGGACAAAACATTACCTGCATTCTCCCAGTATGTGGACTGTAACACCCGGGGAAATAAGACTATTGATTTACTTTATGCAAACGTTAAAGATGCATACAGCGCCACCCCGCTGCCTGCGCTTGGGAAAGCAGATCATAACCTGGTTCTGCTTCAGCCTCACTATAAACCAAAAGTTAGAGTCCTACCTGTAACCACACGATCATTCAGGAAGTGGACTCCGGAGGCTGAGAATACTCTGAGAGAATGTTTTGGAACTACAGACTGGGATATCCTGCAGGGATCTCATAGTGAGAACATTGAGGAAGTTGTTGACTGCACTACTGACTACATCAACTTCTGTATGGACATTGTAGTTCCAGTAAGAACAGTACGCTGCTATGCTAACAACAAGCCATGGATTACAAGTGACATCAAGGGCCTTTTGAATCAGAAGAAAAGGGCTTTTAAAGACGGTGATCAGCATGAGCTCAAGCGCGTGCAGAAGGAACTCCGAGTCCAACTCAGGGCGGCGAAGGAGCAGTACAGGAGAAAGCTGGAGCAGAAGTTGCAGAATAACAGCATGAAGGAAGTGTGGAATGGGATGAAGATCATCACTGGCTGCAGCTCGAAGCGGGGTACCACCATTGAGAGAGACGTGAAGAGAGCAAACCAAATGAACAACTTTTTTAACAGGTTTGACCACCCTAACCCACTCTCACTCTCACCTCGGAGTACTGCACCCTCCACACATCCTTCTGCTGATACCAGCATAGGAAAGACATCCCCACCCATAATTACAACAGCGCAAGTGAGCAGAGAGCTGAGGAGACTTCGTGCCAGCAAAGCAGCGGGTCCAGATGGAGTATCGCCACGACTGCTGAAGGTCTGTGCATCGGAGCTGGGGGGTCCTCTACAGCGCATCTTCAACCTGAGCCTGGAACAGGGGAGAGTCCCGAGGCTTTGGAAAACATCTTGTATCACCCCAGTCCCAAAGGTATCACGTCCTAGTGAGCTGAATGACTTTCGGCCTGTTGCTCTGACATCACATGTGATGAAGACCATGGAGAGGCTGCTGCTTCACCACCTTAGGCCACAGGTTCAACACGCCCTTGACCCTCTGCAGTTTGCATATCAGGAGAAGGTAGGAGCGGAAGATGCCATCATCTATATGCTACACCGATCTCTCTCTCACTTGGACAGAGGCAGTGGTGCTGTAAGAATTATGTTTCTAGACTTCTCTAGCGCCTTCAACACAATCCAACCTCTGCTCCTTAGGGACAAGCTGACAGAGATGGGATTAGATTCATACCTAGTGGCATGGATCGTGGACTATCTTAAAGACAGACCTCAGTATGTGCGTCTTGGGAACTGCATGTCTGACATTGTGGTCAGCAACACAGGAGCGCCACAAGGGACTGTACTTTCTCCGGTCCTGTTCAGCCTATATACATCGGACTTCCAATACAACTCGGAGTCCTGCCATGTGCAAAAGTTTGCTGACGACACTGCTATCGTGGGCTGTATCAGGAATGGGCTGGAGGAGGAGTATAGGGACCTAATCAATGACTTTGTTAAATGGTCCGACTCAAACCACCTACACCTGAACACCAGCAAAACCAAGGAGCTGGTGGTGGATTTTAGGAGGCCCAGACCCCTCATAGACCCAGTGATCATCAAAGGTGACTGTGTGCAGATGGTGCAGACCTATAAATATCTGGGAGTGCAGCTGGATGATAAATTAGACTGGACTGCCAATACTGATGCGCTGTGCAAGAAAGGACAAAGCCGGTTATACTTCCTTAGAAGGCTGGCTTCCTTCAACATCTGCAATAAGATGCTGCAGATGTTCTATCAAACAGTTGTGACGAGCGCCCTCTTCTACGCAGTGGTGTGCTGGGGAGGCAGCATTAAGAGGAAAGACGCCTCACGCCTGGACAAACTGGTGAGGAAGGCAGGCTCTATTGTTGGCATGGAGCTGGACAGTTTAACATCTGTGGCAGAGCGAAGGGCGCTCAGCAGGCTCCTATCAATTATGGAGAATCCACTGCATCCACTAAATAATGTCATCTCCAGACGGAAGAGCAGCTTCAGTGACAGACTGCTGTCACTGTCCTGCTCCACAGACAGATTGAGGAGATTGTTCCTCCCCCAAACTATGCGACTCTTTAATTCCACCAGGGGGGGTAAACGTTAATATTTAACATTATACATAGTTATTGTCTGTTTTTTCACCTGTATTATTATCATTCTTTAATTTAATATTATTTATTGTATCAGTATGCTGCTGCTGAAGAATGTGAATTTCCCATTGGGATTAATAAAGTATCTATCTATCTATCTAGACTGACATTTGGCTTTTTGTTTTGGTGTTGCCATGTTAGTTTTCTCAGTCTTCTGGTTCTGACACTTTGCCTTTCATGTATTCTCTCTGATTGCACTTTTAAAACGTGTTGGCCATTTGTTGTACTTTTTTGTGGTTATCTTTCCGTCTTTGTCTTTTGTTATTTGAGGTTCAGTGGCAGAAAAAGTAAAAATGCTGTTAATTGCTGGTAATGACACCAGCAGCAGAAAGGTTTAACACAGTATGCCTAAACATTAGTTTTGCTGAATTAGAACACAACTTATTACTTATTTGTACACATTATTTTTAATTTTTACACCATTCTTTTACCTCACACTTTACCACTTTATCTTAAAAATAGAGAATGAAAAACATTTTCTTTAGTATTTAGGAATATTGCAGTTTAATTGAATACTACAATTGTTACTTACAGGCTGTTTAAACTGTTCAATTTGAAGTTTTCATTTATTTCTAGATGCAGCTGCTAGAATAATTGCTAGAGGTAGGAAGTACGACTGAAAAAATATGCTTTATATGACCAAGACCATATAGTTACTTATCTGAACTTATGAATTCATACATACTAGAGTACACAAAGTCAGTCTTTAACTTTGCAGGGGTAACATTCCAGAGAAACAACTCAAAAGTCAAACACGCAAATTTTAATACATTAAACCTGAAATGGTGGGGAAATGGGAATGGGAAATGGTGGGTTTGGTTCACACAACAACCAAAAACTGTAATCCATCTCTAGAGATTAATCAAAATACACTTTTCTGCATAAAATTCTATACAACTGTAGCTGCATTCAACTGGTTTCCAAAACCTCCACAGCTTCTACTTTCTAATGGGGTTCAGGCAATGAGCCAGAGTTTGTTTTAACAGTTTTAGTAAAAATTACAAAAAAAGCAGTTTACATAAAAATAAAGAAAAAAATTGATAATACAAAAGAAAAGTTCTTACATGTTTCTGCTCAAGGCTTACATATCTTGTTATGCTTCAAGTTTCTTTCATATGTCCTCTATATAACATGTTCATATGACATATAACATATATTCACACATCAAACATGCAGACATGAAACATGAACATTTAGAAAACTGTATGTCATCGTCACCACAATGAAAACAAGGCAAATCAAACAAGTTATGTTTCTAGCTAACTAAGACTGACTAAACTTCTATTACTAGAGTTCTCATAAAGCTGAGCATTAAGGAAGTTCCATTACAAGTTATCTTCAGGGGTTAAACAGAATCATCCATTATCTATGTAGTTATGAGAAACTCGCATTCTAAAGAAATTAAGCAATTACTTGTGTGGATTTTAACATTTTAACATTAAACATTCTATCATAGGCTCTTACAACAAAAAACACTATTTTTGATAATATATTTTGATAATACTTTTTATAACATAGTAACCATGTTAAAAATTCATAAAATGCAGTACATAAAATGCAATTGGTAACATGCAAAAAACATTTTTTCGCTAGTTATTCACTAGAATTCTGTGACCTTTTGTGCAAACATGTCAGTTAAAAAAAATATTTTCACTGCTGCTGCTGTCAGAAGATGTTGAGACTGACGAGGTCTGAACATTACCTTGCAATACTTGGCTAGCGCATGGAGCAGGAGATCATGAAGGAAGCCCCAGCTTGAAATAATCTATCAGCGATTTATAATTTGTGTGCCGCTTCAGATCTCTAGAGATATCAGTTTACAGGAGGCGAGTCTAGCCAGATAGTCGATTTCCTGAATTAAGCTTATTTAACACTTTTTACTTTTAGTGTATTTTGTACACTTGGATTATGCACCAGAATGACTTGTGTGGCTCTTTGGGTGCATAATTACAACACAAAATAGGTAATTTTAGGCAAAACAATGAAAACATGCAATAAATTCACGTGGCGAGCTCTTTACTCTACAGTGGTAGGGTAAACAAGACCATGAAGCACCTAATAAGATACTAACCATTCCAGAAACTTGCATGCATTGCACCTCTCATTTTTTCTTTACTGCTCACAGCTGTGAACCCCACAAATATGCGAGAATGCCACTGCGAAGTAAATAAAAAGGTTACAAATAAAGTCACATGAATGCTTAAAGTCACAGAAGTTAAATGTGAAAATGTTGAGGATTGACTGTATAATGATTTCAAAGTGCAGGCTTTGTAAAAATTACAAGGATGAATAAAACTACTACACCAGCAAATACTGATCAGTCTTGAAGACTCAGACAACATTTCTGGAATATATAGAACCATTTTAAAGTCCCTTCCTTTCAAACATCCCAGGGTACAGTGGGAAAAGGATCTCTTACTCAGTATTTCAGAAAAGGAGTGGAAGGCAGCCAGCCATGCACAGCATTCACTCTAGCTCCATATGAGCAAAGTATTCGATTATTCAACTTAAAATCTTTTATCAAGCACATCGATCTCGTTTGTCCAAAATATTTCCAGGGCAAGATCCAACCTGCGAACATTGCAATCAAGCTCCTACCTCACTAGGCCACATGGTTTGGGTGTGTACCAAATTAACACAAAAATCTTTGCATGCCTATCAGACAGCCTTGGTGTAACAATCACTCTGAACCCATTAACAAATATGTTTGGTGTACTCCCAGATGGGCTTAAAGTGGAGTAGGACAAACAAACTGCAATTGCCTTTAATTAACTATTAGCATGTAGACTTATCTTGCTCAACTGGAAGACTCCTAGCCCATTTCTTTTTAGTCAGTGGGCAACAGATGTTATACACTATTTGAAATTGGAAAAAATCACTTAAAGGATCTGCTTAAAATTCTTTAATAACATTTTAGAATAAGCATTTATATTAGATAGATAGATAGATAGATAGATAGATAGATAGATAGATAGATAGATAGATAGATAGATAGATAGATAGATAGATAGATAGATAGATAGATAGATAGATACTTTATTAATCCCAAGGGGAAATTCACATACTCCAGCAGCACCTTACTGATACAAAAAACAATATTAAATTAAAGATTGATCATAATGCAGGTAAAAACACACAATAACTTTATATAATGTTAACGTTTACCCCCTGGGTGGAATTGAAAAGTCGCATAGTTTGGGGGAGGAACGATCTCCTCAGTCTGTCAGTGGAGCAGGACAGTGACAGTAGTCTGTCGCTGAAGCTGCTCCTCTGTCTAGAGATGACACTGTTTAGTGGATGCAGTGGATTTTCAATAATTGATAGGAGCCTGCTTATCGCCCGTCGCTCTGCCACAGATGTCAAACTGTCCAGCTCCATGCCAACAACAGAGCCTGCCTTCCTCACCAGTTTGTCCAGGCGTGAGGCGTCTTTCTTCTTAATGCTGCCTCCCCAGCACACCACCGCGTAGAAGAGGGCGCTCGCCACAACCGTCTGATAGAACATCTGCAGCATCTTATTGCAGATGTTGAAGGACGCCAGCCTTCTAAGGAAGTATAACCGGCTCTGTCCTTTCTTACACAGAGCATCAGTATTGGCAGTCCAGTCTAATTTATCATCCAGCTGCACTCCCAGGTATTTATAGGTCTGCACCATCTGCACACAGTCACCTCTGATGATCACAGGGTCCATGAGGGGTCTGGGCCTCCTAAAATCCACCACCAGCTCCTTGGTTTTGCTGGTGTTCAGGTGTAGGTGGTTTGAGTTGCACCATTTAACAAAGTCATTGATTAGGTCCCTATACTCCTCCTCCTGCCCACTCCTGATGTAGCCCACGATAGCAGTGTCATCAGCAAACTTTTGCATGTGGCAGGACTCCGAGTTGTGTTGGAAGTCCGATGTATATAGACTGAACAGGATCGGAGAAAGTACAGTCCCTTGTGACGCTCCTATGTTGCTGACCACAATGTCAGACGTGTAGTTTCCAAGACTCACATACTGAGGTCTGTCTTTAAGATAGTCCACGATCCATGCCACCAGGTATGAATCTACTCCCATCTCTGTCAGCTTGTCCCTAAGGAGCAGAGGTTGGATTGTGTTGAAGGCGCCAGAGAAGTCTAGAAACATAATTCTTACAGCACCACTTCCTCTGTCCAAGTGAGAGAGGGATCAATGTAGCATATAGATGATGGCATCCTCCGCTACCACCTTCTCCTGATATGCAAACTGCAGAGGGTCGAGGGCGTGTTGAACCTGTGGCCTCAGGTGGTGAAGCAGCAGCCTCTCCATGGTCTTCATCACATGTGATGTCAGAGCAACAGGCCAGAAGTCATTCAGCTCACTAGGACGTGATACCTTTGGGACTGGGGTGATGCAAGATGTTTTCCAAAGCCTTGGGACTCTCCCCTGTTCCAGGCTCAGGTTGAAGATGCGCTGTAGAGGACTCCCCAGCTCTGATGCACAGACCTTCAGCAGTCGTGGCGATACTCCATCTGGACCCGCTGCTTTGCTGGCACGAAGTCTCCTCAGCTCTGTCCTCACTTGCGCTGTTGTAATTATGAGGGGGGATGTCTCTCCTATGCTGGTATCAGCAGAAGGATGTGTGGAGGGTGTAGTACTCCGAGGTGAGAGCGTGAGTGGATTAGGGTGGTCAAACCTGTTAAAGAAGTTGTTCATTTGGTTTGCTCTCTTCACGTCTCTCTCGATGGTGGTACCCCGCTTCGAGCTGCAGCCAGTGATGATCTTCATCCCATCCCACACTTCCTTCATGCTGTTATTCTGCAACTTCTGCTCCAGCTTTCTCCTGTACTGCTCCTTCGTCGCCCTGAGCTGGACTTGGAGTTCCTTCTGCACGCGCTTGAGATCATGCTGATCACCGTCTTTAAAAGCCCTTTTCTTCTGGTTCAAAAGGCCCTTGATGTCACTTGTAATCCATGGCTTGTTGTTAGCATAGCAGCGTACAGTTCTTACTGGAACTACAATGTCCATACAGAAGTTGATGTAGTCAGTAGTGCAGTCAACAACTTCCTCAATGTTCTCACTATGTGATCCCTGCAGGATATCCCAGTCTGTTATTCCAAAACATTCTCTCAGAGCATTCTCAGCCTCCGGGGTCCACTTCCTGAATGATCGTGTGGTTGCAGGTAGGACCCTCACTTTTGGTTTGTAGTGAGGCTGAAGCAGAACCAGGTTATGATCTGCTTTCCCAAGCGCAGGCAGCGGGGTGGCGCTGTATGCATCTTTGACGTTTGCATACAGTAAATCAATAGTCTTATTTCCCCGGGTGTTACAGTCCACATACTGGGAGAAGGCAGGTAATGTTTTGTCCAGCGTCACGTGGTTAAAGTCTCCGGCGATTAGCACAAGCGCCTCAGGGTGCTGCGTTTGTAACTTAGCAACAGCAAAATGGATGATGTCACTCGCTGTCTCCACGTCCGCTCGAGGAGGGATGTACACGATGACAACAATGACGTGTCCAAACTCCCTGGGCAAGTAATAGGGACGCAAACTTACGGCCAACAGTTCGATGTCCCTGCAGCAAGTGGAGACTTTGACGTTAACATGTCCAGAGTTACACCACCGTGTATTAACATAAAGAGTGAGTCCTCCTCCTTTGTGCTTCCCACAGGTACTTGCATCTCTGTCCACTCTAACTGTGCTAAGCCCGGGTAGCTCCACGTTAGCATCTGGGATGGTGGTAGTTAGCCACGTTTCGCAAAAACACAACAGACTGCATTCTCTGTAGGTTCTGACATTTTTCACCAGCGCAGCCAGTTCGTCGATCTTATTTGAGATTGAGTTCACATTCCCCAGAATCACAGAAGGCACCGACGGCTTAAAACGCCACTTTCTCGCAAAGCCGCTTCATTTTTAGCTTAGTGCCAGCTCTGCTGCCACGATACCGCCTTCTTACCTTGTCGGGTAAATAGGGAACCACACCGACACTGGCATTTGTTCTCAGTGCTCGAAGTTGAGTACTTGAATAGAGGAGTCTCGGCGTGTAAAAATCCATGCCCACGTTGTAAAAGTAAGTGTGTCCAGGGAACAAATCCACATAAAATAAATTGGGGAAAAGGATTCTCTGCCCACTTTTCTACTCTTAAAGTTTTACTCTGTCTGTTGGCCTTCCTCTCTTTCTCAAGGGTGGGGGTTGAATTGAATTTAGTTTTGTTAAGTTTGACTTGTTCGCATGGAATGCTAATTGCTTTTAATAAATTCAATAATAATAATTTTAAAAAAACTACGGCACAAGGGTGTGAAACATCTGATCAGTCTCAACATTAAAATGTAGGAGGAAGACTTGATAATTTAACCTATCATACCCTGATTAAACTGCTTATTATATATTATTATTGCAACTCTATTTGTTAGTGATTTGTACCAATATACAAGCTTGGCAACTGCTCTTCTGGTTATCCTGCAAGAGTACTTGGCGTTAGTGCCACATTGGCAAGTCGTCCTTGAAAAGCAACACCAGAAATATTGGGAGTGCTAAGATTGAAAAGATGAAAGCAGCTATTTATTTAATTGTCTGGTATACATCTTGCTGCAGAAGAATAATTTTGGGAGCTGGGGACAGTTGGGGCTTAGGTAGTTTTACAAGTGGATAGGAATGGCGAACATGTTAGGCTGAATGGCCTTGTAAAAATGTTTCTAATGTTCTAATGTAGCTGGCTTAGGCAATCAGAGATATTACTTTATCTGACATTGATTGCAACTGGGTCATATTTTAACAAACTTTCTATCCTTACGAATTCTTTGGAGCATAGTTTTTGTCCCCAGTGATGGTGATCCTTGTGTGCTTTTACATGTCTCTGTCAGCATCACTGTTGCACCTAGCTTTTAGATAACTGCCTGCAAGGTGGCATGTATTCAACACAAGTTGTGTCAGCCATCATGGGGCCATTTAATGAATGGTTTGTTTTCAACCACACAACCACTGTTAGCTAGACATCGTTGAGGGTGGGTGAGCCATTCACAACACACTTTCTAGCACGAAACCCACAACAAAGCTGATGTTCCTTAATAATGGTGTTCTTAACCATGCCATGCTCAAGGCTACATAAAGCATCAGTCTTGTCTTTTATCTGAATTTTCTGTACACACACACACACAATCCACTTGTACAGTAAATGCCTGCTTGCTATAAGGAGCATTGTGTTCACATTTGATTCTATCACTCTTTGAGCAGTTGTTCATAAATATACTATTTATTATTCTGATTGAAAAAGTGACACTTTAACATAGCAAAAAATCAAGTACAGATTTAGGAATGTTGCATTCAAATTCTTGACCTTAGGGAAAACTATTTCTGCCTCTCTGCTTAAAAGAGGAGCTTCAACCACTGCACTGGCAGTGATGTGTGCTTCATTGAGTTAGGAAAAAATGAAAATCCTCTGACTTTTCCGTCACTGCAAAGTGATGAAAAGAAGTATGTGAAATCAAACCAAATGCAAAACATCTCTAATGTCATCTCTAATCCATCAATCTTATTTATGCATTTTCGTCTTTCTGGTATATTTTTTTTTTTTTTTCTACTGTCTGTCAATCCCCAGCATTAGAGCGATGTTAAAACAAAATTCAGTCCCACAAGTTTTATTCTGATTCCCAGCTCATCACAAACAATCAATTGCAAACAGTATTTGCAGGCAGCCTGTAAAATCAGTAGACTTTCAGAATAAATCTGCTAATTAAAATGCTTTGTGCTGACAGGCAATAAACACCTCAGTTAACTCTTACTCATCTCTTTGTGTTGTTTGTGTACTTGCCAGTAGTAAAAGAATAAAGATTAATTAATTATATGTACAATATATTTAAATGTCATATTTGGAATTTTCTACAAGAAAAAATAATGTTTATATTGTTCTCATTGTACCTCTGCTTTATAAATAAAACACTTATGAGGTGTCTTTCTGAAGGAGATTTTCCTGTTTTATCTGAACTAGCTAATGAAACCAGAGTCATAAAGATATAAAACTAAGTACAACAAAAATGCAAAAGTAAGCTACCCTGTCCAAGGTGATCTAAAATAATCCAGCAACCATGTTCCTAGTCCCCCAAATGCACCTACACTGCAGTTTCCACTTCCATGTAAACAAATCAATTGATGATTAAAAGACACTATAAAATTACATAAAAGTTTTATATTGGCTATATTAATTACATTATACTATAACACATAACTAGCATTTTTAAGCTCATTTCACTGTTTGGGGAGCTGATACAAGAAGACTTGTATTTCTTTTGTTCTTTCTTTTTAAACCAGTAATCATTAGGTTCCTTCCCTTGAGATCCAGATGCAATACGATGGGAGAATAAAAAAATATTTCAGAAAAGTACAGATAACTGAAAAACAAAGGAACCACCAACGTTAGTTATTTTAGTAGTTTATTGGACCAACACAAGCTGCCTTGGCATGTCATGGCCTAATTCTTCCTTGAGAATTTCCATGAACTGCTGTTTAGCTCAAAAATGCTGTCAATGATCAAGAATGTCTGTTAAGCATGAGGGCTATGCTATATGCCATAGTTATAGCCATTCTTTGACCATTCATGACTTGAAGATGTGTCTCACTGTACATAACTAACAGCTTCACCGTGGGATTAGTGTGATTACTCAGAATTGATTTGTATTATTTATTTATTTATTTTTGCATTTATCTTGCACTCTGAGAAAATACATGAACCTTAATCATCAAGAAAATTTACTTCAGCTCACAATGGATTCCTCATATTCTTGCACTGTATGAAAAAAAAATATTTTGGACCTGCATAGTTCTTTTAGTGTTTGTAGCCGCAGGAGTGTAAGGCGAGTTCAAGCACAGGTAAAATGCAAGGCCGAAAGAAATCTCTCAGTCCTAAACTTGTAAAAATGTACCTAAACTTAGCTTCTCTTGTAAAACTTTAGTTGTTTCTATGTTTAAAGATTCTTTACTTCTTCTTCTGTATGCTGTAAACATACGGTGAAGCACATTCAATTAAGTACTTTCATCTTACTTGGCACAAAAAACACGCAAGGCACGATTTAAAACCATGTGCCCTCTATGCCTTACACATGGCAAGGCTGATCACTAACTGAGAATAATGAGAGGCTACAAATAGTTAGAATATACCAATTCAATTCAACTTATAGGGGTTATAAGAACCTCCCATAGATTATGCACTAATATTTAGTAAAACATTCATATAACTTAAATAACTAACAAATGGCTCTTACAGTGTTACTTGTTGAAAGTTTGCCCATTTGACCAGGTAACTTAGTTCCATTATTTTTATAAGAACACTGCTTATGTTCTTTGCACCACTGTCCCTGTAAAACTGAAGTTTTCATAAACAGTAAGTAGTTTTATACACCACAACCTCAGCAAAGTATCCCTCTCTGTGAAGTTCATTATAGAATGCTGCCATTGCATTTGTGGTCAAATGATCTTGACTTGTTTCACCTTGTATCTAAAATCAATGGCATGACAAACATTTTGCACAATCATTGACAGTTAAATATAGTTAATGTCTATATTTGACATTAACGTTCACATTACCTTAAGTACTTTTTCTCATGAAACATTGGGAAATTGAACAGTCTTCTTCTTTGAATTTCCTTTCAAAAGTTGCTCTGACAATCATCTGTAAGTCAAAGGCACTGTCATCTGTTCTTCAAGTCATCATAACCAAGAAAATAAGGTCCTGGGTTTGCATATCATTTTTTATAAATCATTTAAGTATGATATTTCCTCAGTTAATTCAATCACCACACATGTGCAAAAGCAATCTCTTTCAATAAAATTTGCATGAATCACTAAACCTTCTCCATTTTGTCAGTTACTTGTATATACTCTCTGAAATGACATTATAAAAATTATCCTACTAAAATTTGACAATGAATATTTTCATGCCTTTTTGATTCTTCATTCTCAAGTAAGAAAACTCAGAGTCTGAGTGAAGAGTTTACATAATTTTTTCTGAAGACGCCTATACTCCTTTTGTCATATAGGAGATGGCAGTGATATGTGGCTGAGCCTACGTCTAGGGAAAATTGAAGGAAATGGCAGTTGACCCAAGAGACAGGGCCGCCTCTCCATCACCATCATGGGACTTCACCCAGTCCTGTAAAGCCTTATGGGAAATGTAGCCTCTTGTCATTCATTGTGAATATCCTTGGTGGTTTAGCAAGTTCTTATTTTAATATTTGGCTTCCTTATATTTACTGTTTTTGAGGCTTCTGCTAATGTTTTAAGGTTTCAGGTTTCTTTGTTTTGTGTTGGGACTTGTTTGCTGAGGATTACCCTTTTAGGCAATGCCTTTTTGCCTCCCTTTTTAATTTTGTTTTGAGTATTTTGTTATTGTTGCCATTCTAGTGGGACTTGTCTCTCTTTAAGCCATAGTTTTATAGTGCTACTAGACAGGCCTGAAGCCTCCCAATTTCCTAGGGTCAGTCTCCCCTGAGGTGAGACCTCTTTCGGGTCATTTTGAAGGCAAACTACACCGATGTGCAACCCAAAGAATCTAAGTCGAAAAACAAAGCAAAAGATGTTCACAAACCAGTAAATCAAAACAGAACTCACTCAATGCTAGCGCCACAGTTCTTAATGCTGAGACCTTCTCTTCCACCAGAATATAAAAGCAGAGAATGGTTCTTGTTGACAGTGATATCAGGGTGGACCTACCTCAGGGTGTTCCACCCACAAGCCACAAAGAATTTAATGAAATATCTTAAGTAAGCAACATATAAATACTAAATAAGAAAGATACATAATAATAAAAAAATATATAAAACACATGGAAAATAATATTTATAACACATAAAACCTGCAAGAAAATGGAAAATAAGCATAAATCAGGTAACAAAACCTGGCTGTAACATAACAGTGATCCTACAAAATCAGAAAATAAATTGCATGAGAATGTTGAATTCTTGTGCTAGGTTGTTCTTTTATCAAAAATAAAGTTCAGATGCCAAACTGTTTGCACCTAAGCCTTATAAAGATGGCCTCCATAACATCAAACATATGTAGTCACATCTCCATTGAAACACAGCATCAAAGCAACAGACAAAATGGTGCTGAAAATCATGGTAAAAATAAAACAGCAGGAAAAAAAAAACTAAAAGCAATTTAATTCCTGTCAATTGTGATAATATTGGTAGACAAATGAGGACCAAAGAGGGACTGGATAAGAAATGGAAAGATTAAAGGAGACTAACATGAACACAATTACTCTCATGGCCCTAGAAAATGAAGGAAGGAAGGGATTTTGATGGACAAACAGCTTGGCAAACCTGCATAACGGTTGTTGATGATATTGTAACAATAACAACATTATTTTGTATAGATTCATTCTGTCATGAGCTGCCTTTGTGGACTTGCAATTAATCATCATGAAAGGGTTGTATCATATAAAAGTGTTATTATTATTATTACCTTAATGTTTGGTGTTGTCATTGTGGCACAATTTGTGTTTTAGTGGTCATCGCCATTTTGTTTTGTTCCATTACTACCATTGTTATGCATGGGCGCATTGAAGACAGCTTATGGGGCTAAGTAAGTATGATTACCCAGCAAACCAGAGATTGGTGCTGTGCTCTAATCCTTTCTCTTTTTCTCCCTCTGCAGACCAGTCAACTGATGACTCTGCCACCTCTGACCTCACTACCAGTTTCTGCTCTCCTGGACCCGCCCCTTCCTGTCTACTCACCATATAAACCAGCACTCAACTTGCGTTTCTCAGTTCTGTTCTGAACTTGTGTCTGTAAAGATGTGCTTTAGTTCTTTGCCAAATCTTCAGGTATACAATGTTACCAAGGTAGTACCCCCAAACCTTTTTCTGTGTTTTGTTATTTACACCCTGTATTCAGTGCCAGCATTGTGTGTGATTTTATCATTTTGCCATTATAAAGATGGCAGTGTGCACTGCAAAAAACATCCATGCTTTGGGATATTTTTCAATGTATATCCAACACTCTTTCTTTAGAGGAAGCTAAATGGGCACTTCAAAGAAAATATCCGTGCTTGGAACATTTAGTTTATTTAGTTTTATTCCTGGAATTTGATTACATTTTGTGTTTAGGTTTAGACATTCAGATCATTATATACTCTCTAGGTTTTAACACTAGAATTACCAAAACCTATGAAAAAACTATTCCTACTATTTTAGAATAAAAACATACATTTGATTTGAGTCTGTAACAGCCGGTGTATATTTATGGTACTTGTAAAGATTAGCTTTATTTTTTTTTTTATTCAGTCCCACAAATCTGACACTGCTGTTTTCACTAAAGATGTGCTATAGCAGAGGTGAACTCTGATGATAACAAAGTTTCTACATCGGAGAAAGAATGTACGTCGCACTTTTGCCGTTGCTGTACTTTGTATATAAAAGTCTGGGGTCAAACTTGTGACCCTTTGATTACCAGTCAGCAGTCGGATTAAAGACGTGTCAATGTCGCACCCTAGCGCGGGTTCTTTTTCTGCAGTTATATTCTTGAATAAAAGTGTACTTTTTTTGCTATACATGTACCTTTTGTGAAAGTGTTTATTTGATATTTGGACTTCAGGCTTCACATATTACACGTTTCATGTCAACAATTTGTCATATTATTACAATATGTTTACATAGATTTTTGTAGACACGGAACACACATGAAATGCATGTGTTCCAAATAACGATGTCTTTCCATCCATCCATCCATCCATCCATCCATCCATCCATCCATCCATCCATCCATCCATCCATCCTCTTCCATTTATCCGAGGTCGGGTTGCGGGGGCAGCAGCTTGAGCAGAGATGCCCAGACTTCCCTCTCCCCGGCCACTTCTTCTAGCTCTTCCGGGAGAATCCTGAGGCGTTCTCAGGCCAGCCGGGAGACATAGTCCCTCCAGTGTGTCCTGGGTCTTCCCCGGGGCCTCCTCCCGGTTGGACATGCCTGGAACACCTCACCAGGGAGGTGTCCAGGAGGCATCCTGATCAGATGCCCGAGCCACCTCATCTGACTCCTCTCGATGCGGAGGAGCAGCGGCTCTACTCTGAGCCCCTCCCGGGTGACTGAGCTTCTCACCCTATCTTTAAGGGAGAGCCCAGACACCTTGCGGAGAAAACTCATTTCAGCCGCTTGTATTCGCGATCTCGTTCTTTCGGTCACTACCCATAGCTCATGACCATAGGTGAGGGTAGGAACATAGATCGACTGGTAAATTGAGAGCTTTGCCTTACGGCTCAGCTCCTTTTTCACCATGACAGACCGATGCAGAGCCCGCATCACTGCGGACGCCGCACCGATCCGCCTATCGATCTCACGCTCCATTCTTCCCTCACTCGTGAACAAGACCCCAAGATACTTGAACTCCTCCACTTGGGGCAGGATCTCGCTCCCAACCCAGAGAGGGCATTCCACCCTTTTCCAGCTGAGGACCATGGTCTCGGATTTGGAGGTGTTGATTCCCATCCTAGCCGCTTCACACTCTGCTGCGAACTGATACAGAGAGAGCTGAAGATCACGGCCTGATGAAGCAAACAGGACAACATCATCTGCAAAAAGCAGTGGCCCAATCCTGAGTCCACCAAGCCGGACCCCCTCAACACCCTGGCTGCGCCTAGAAATTCTGTCCATAAAAGTTATGAACAGAATCAGTGACAAAGGGCAGCCCTGGCGGAGTCCAACTCTCACTGGAAACGGGTTCGACTTACTGCCGGTAATGCGGACCAAGCTCTGGCACCGATCGTACAGGGACCGAACAGCTCTTATCAGGGGGTCCGGTACCCCATACTCTCGGAGTACCCCCCACAGGATTCCCCGAGGGACACGGTCGAACGCCTTTTCCAAGTCCACAAAGCACATGTAGACTGGTTGGGCGAACTCCCATGCACCCTCCAGGACCCTGCTAAGGATGTAGAGCTGGTCCACTGTTCCACGACCAGGACAAAAACCACACTGTTCCTCCTGAATCCGAGGTTCGAATATCTGACGGACCCTCCTCTCCAGAACCCCCGAATAGACTTTTCCAGGGAGGCTGAGGAGTGTGATCCCTCTGTAGTTGGAACACACCCTCCAGTCCCCCTTCTTAAAGAGGGGGACCACCACCCCGGTCTGCCAATCCAGAGGCACTGTCCCTGATGTCCATGCGATGTTGCAGAGACGTGTCAACCAAGACAGCCCTACAACATCCAGAGCCTTGAGGAACTCCGGTCGTATCTCATCCATCCCTGAGGCCCTGCCACCAAGGAGTTTTTTGACCACCTCGGTGACCTCAGTCCCAGAGATGGGGGAGCCCACCTCCGAGTCCCCAGGCTCTGCTTCCTCATTGGAAGGCAAGTTAGTGGGATTGAGGAGGTCTTCGAAGTACTCCCCCCACCGACCCACAACGTCCCGAGTTGAGGTCAGCAGCACACCATCCCCACCATACACAGTGTTGACACTGCACTGCTTCCCCGTCCTGAGATGCCGGACGGTGGACCAGAATCTCCTCGAAGCCATCCGAAAGCCGTTTTCCATGGCCTCCCCAAACTCCTCCCATGCCCGAGTTTTTGCCTCAGCAACCACTGAAGCCGCATTCCACTTGGCCTGCCGGTACCTATCAGCTGCCTCCAGGGTCCCACAGGACAAAAGGGATCGTTAGGACTCCTTCTTCAGCTTGACGGCATCCCTCACCGCCGGTGTCCACCAACGGGTTCGGGGATTGCTGCCACGACAGGCACCGACTACCTTACGGCCACAGCTCCAGTCAGCCGCCTCAACAATAGAGGCATGGAACATGGCCCATTCGGACTCAATGTCCCCCACCTCCCTCGGGACATGGTCGAAGTTCTGACGTAGGTGGGAGTTGAAGCTACTTCTGACAGGGGGCTCTGCCAGACGTTCCCAGCAGACCCTCACAACACGTTTGGGCCTACCAGGCCTGACCGGCATCCTCCCCGACCATCGGAGCCAACTCACCACCAGGTGGTGATCAGTTGACAGTTCCGCCCCTCTCTTTACCCGAGTGTCCAAGATATGTGGCCGCAGGTCCGACGACACGACCACAAAGTCGATCATCGAACTGAGGCCTAGGGTGTCCTGGTGCCAAGTGCACATATGAACACCCCTATGCTTGAACATGGTGTTTCTTATGGACAATCCGTGACGAGCACAGAAGTCCAATAACAAAACACCACTCGGGTTCAGATCGGGGGGGCCATTCCTCCCAATCATGCCCTTCCAGGTCTCACTGTCATTGCCCACGTGAGCATTGAAGTCTCCCAGCAGTACGATGGAGTCCCCAGAAGGTATGCCCTCTAGCACCCCCTCCAGGGACTCCAAAAAGGGTGGGTACTCCGAACTGCTGTTCGGTGCATACGCACAAACAACAGTTAGGACCCGTCCCCCCACCCGAAGGCGGAGGGAGGCTACCCTCTCGTCCACCAGGGTAAACCCCAATGTACAGGCTCCAAGTCGGGGGGCAATAAGTATGCCCACACCAGCTCGGCGCCTCTCACCGAGGGCAACTCCAGAGTGGTACAGAGTCCAGCCCCTCTCAAGGAGATTGGTTCCAGAGTCCAAGCTGTGCGCCGAGGTGAGCCCGACTATATCTAGCCGGAACTTCTCAACCTCGCGCACAAGCTCAGGCTCCTTCCCCTTCTGAGAGGTGACATTCCACATCCCAAGAGCCAGCTTCTGTAGCCGAGGATCGGACTGCCAAGGTCCCCGCCTTCAGCCACCACCCAACTCACACTGCACCCGACCTCCTTGGCCCCTCCCATAGGTGGTGAGCCCATGGGAAGAACACCATGTCTTTCTCAACTCTGAAATGTAAAATTAACAATGAAAACCATCAATTTATCCCTGCCAAATCCATATGCCAAACCGATGTGTTTAATTTACAACAAGTGCATTGCCTTACTTAAAGATTAAAATGTGCGGAGGCACCACATTGAGAAACACAAGATTCTACACACAAACCTTCCTGAGGGAATCTCAGGAGAGGGCTGCAAAAGTGCAGAGTTTGATTGCAAATTACAACTGGAGCTGCAATGCCATAGTGTGGTCATGAACAGCCCAAGAGAGAGTTATATCAACTTCCCTTCCTGTTTCCTGGATCTTGGCAAAGAAGAAACAGCCATTCACAGACTCATAAATCATGAAAGACTGTATGCTGGCCATTGTAGATAAGGTGAGAAGTGGCGACAACATTAAAATGAGTGTGATATCTGCTATTAAAAGTCAGACACTTCAAACATTAACAGGGTTGAAATTCTTGCTACAGATGTGTTTGAAACACTGTAAGAAGACCTGAAGAAAGCCGATGTCATGTGTAAAGCAGTAGATGAGTCCACAGACAAATTTGATACCGCACAATTGTGCATACAGTGATCCCTCGCTATATCGCGCTTCGCCTTTCGCGGCTTCACTCCATCGCGGATTTTATATGTAAGCATATTTAAATATATATCGCGGATTTTTTGCTGGTTCGCGGATTTCTGCGGACAATGGGTCTTTTAATTTCTGGTACATGCTTCCTCAGTTGGTTTGCCCAGTTGATTTCATACAAGGGACGCTATTGGCAGATGGCTGAGAAGCTAGAGTGCTTACTTTTCTCTTTCTCTCTCTTGCGCTGACTTTCTCTGATCCTGATGTATGAGGATTGAGCAGGGGGGCTGTTCGCACACCTAGACGATACGGACACTCGTCTAAAAATGCTGAAAGATTATCTTCACGTTGCTATCTTTTGTGCAGCTGCTTCCTGAAACGACATGCTGCACGGTGCTTCGCATACTTAAAAGCTCGAAGGGCACGTATTGATTTTTGACTGAAAAACAAACTCTGTCTCTCTCTATCTTTCTCTCTCTCTATGCTCCTGACGGAGGGGGTGTGAGCTGCCGCCTTCAACAGCTTTGTGCCGCGGTGCTTCGCATACTTAAAAGCCAAACAGCCCTATTGATTTGTTTGCTAGAGATTGTTTTCTCTATCTATGTGACATTCTGTGCTCCTGACACGCACTCCTTTGAAGAGGAAGATATGTTTGCATTCTTTTAATTGTGAGACAGAACTGTCATCTCTGTCTTGTCATGGAGCACAGTTTAAACTTTTGAAAAAGAGACAAATGTTTGTTTGCAGTGTTTGAATAACGTTCCTGTCTCTCTACAACCTCCTGTGTTTCTGCGCAAATCTGTGACCCAAGCATGACAATATAAAAATAACCATTTAAACATATGCTTTCTACTTCGCGGATTTTCTTATTTCGCAGGTGGCTCTGGAACACAACCCCCGCGATGGAGGAGGGATTACTGTATATACCTGTTTTTTTGACGGCAAATGCTTCCGAGAGGATCTCCCCAGCTTACTGCCATTAGAAGGACACACAACTGGCGAGACAGTCGTTGAGAAGATTTCAGCTTTTTTCAAAGACAGTAGTCTGGATATGAAGAGTGTGTGTATGCTTATGACAGATGGGGCTCCTTATACGTCAGGAAAAGTCAGTGGTTTGGCAGTACATTGGTCCACTGTTCCACCTCAGATGATATCCTTACACTGCATTGTGCATTAGATGATGTTGTGCACAAAACTAAGCAGGGAGTTCAAGATGACAATGGACAGCATCATGGCTACAGTTAATTTTATTCACTCCACATCAAGCCTCCAACACCGCTTATTCTGCATGCTGCTGTCAGAAATGTCTTATGAGCACCACAACCTGCTTTTGCACAGTGATGTCAGGTGGCTGTCCAAAGCTAAAGCACTGGAGCTTTTCTGAATCGTATACTGAACAACAACTTCATGGCCGATGTCTGCTTTCTGAATGAGATATTCAAACACCTGAATGACCTGAAAGTGGGACTGCAGGAGCCTCTTTTCTGGGGAAGTCTTTAAGATGCTGACTGACATTTTGATTTGGTGTGCCACAATCTAAACAGTGTCCTACCGCTGCCCATTGTTTGGGTCATGGGAACACCTTCATCAAAATAATAAAAACAGCTCTCTTCTCACCCTGATACTGTTATCCAGCCTAGCTCCAATGCTTTTTCTCGCCACCCTCCCCTTTTTATTTGCCCAGAAGCCCCGGTAAATTTCCTTGCTCCTGTCACTCAGCTCTCTCTAGGGAGAAGCCCTGAGCCCTCACAAAGTGCTTTCTACCCACACAGCCCATGCAGTAGCGAGACAATGTCACAATATCCACATAATGTGGGATGTGTAAGAAAGCCAAGCCTAATCACAGATGTGGGGATTTAAAACGAACCTATGTTCCCTCACTGTGCAGTAGACGTTGTATCGATGTGTGTTAGTTACTGTTACCACTTTTTATGGGTTCGTGCACTAATAAATTTTGATAGCATTGATAGTTCTTTTTAATTCTGTTAAATGCACTTTGTGATGTACCTTGGTCATATATGACCACAATATTTATTTTATTTAAAAACTGAAACAAATGTTACTGCTAATACTGCACAATATTTCCATGCAATTATGAGATGTGCCTAGTGTCAGCTATAACCAAAAATGTTTCTATTTATTTTTTTCAAAAGTGGAAGAAAATTATTGTTACCACTTCAGATTCTGTACAGTTATAGCCTTTTTATTGTTTTTATGCACTTTTTGATGCATACATTCAATATGTTCATGTTGGTTTAAAATGTATTGCTGCTTGCTGCTTACCAGCCACTGAAAATGTTTGGCCCAGCTAAATTTCTTGATTTTATAAACTGGCCCAACTGAAATTGTAATTGAATAGCTCTGCTTTACATGTAATGCAGGACAGGTACATACCTAAATTTGAAATTAATAGGTAATTAAAAAAAAACAGCTGTATAAGGTGTATAAGACTAATGACTCCAATGTGAATCGTAGGGTATATGAGAACATGAGGGCAACCATTAAGAAGGATATTAGGGAGGCTAAAAAACAGTTGAAGAGGAATATAGCAGATAAGATGAAAGCCGACCCAAAGAGATTCTTTCAGTATTTTAGTAGTAAAAGAACAGTCAAGGAGGAGGTGAAGTGCATCAGGAATAGTAAAGGGGAATTAAAAAATACAGTGAAATAGCAGATTCTCTAAAGAATAATTTTTTCTGATGTCTTCACAAGTGAGGAAGTAGAAAACCTCCCATAGGTAAATGGGACTACTAAGGAGGCACTAATTGATTTGGAAATTGTAGAGGAAAAAGTACTGCTCAGATTAAATAGGTTGAAATCAAACAAATCTTCAGGACCAGATAATATTTACCCTCAAGTTCTTAAGGAGGTTAGCGAGTACGTATATAAACCCTTGACACATATTTTTAGGAAGTCACTACACACTGGGGAGATTCCAAAGGACTGGAAAATGGCAAATATTATCCCATTATATAAAAAAGGAACACAGAGAGACCAGGTGCCTCTGAATAGACACTTGGTATAAGCTTCCAAGTAGTGTGGTTGACATTAGGGAAGTTTAAAAATTTGACTTGATGTTTTTTTGGAAGAGTTAAGTGAATAGGATTGGCAAGCTTTGATGGGGTCAATGGCCTGTCCTCCTGTTGATTGCTCTAATGTTCTAATGAATCCAAACCATGAGTATCTACCCACACCACACGTAATCAATATACTGTACAGTATATCCATTACAGTGTTAAATTAAGCTATGAAACAATGTTGTATTTTAACTGACAACTTTGGAGGTTTATTTTCTCCGGGAATGGTGCTAGCTGGAGTTCTTGCTTTCCTCTTCTCTGTTCTCAACAGGCCATATTTCATTAAATAATTGATGGGCCCAGTAATCATTTTTGAGCAACTTTGTTTCCTTTCTGTTTAAACAAATCTGTGTCTTTATGTGTATTTGTTATGTAATTAGTAATTTGTAAAATTTGTACTTGTATCTACCTGTTAACTTGTCATATCACTCTGTCTGCACTTAGTGAAGAATGCTATACAAAAATATAGTAAATTAAATTCACTTTACTTGTGTATGCATGTTTAGGGACTGCTTATTAGCTCTAGTCTTATTTTTTATTATGATGTATTTTTTGAGATAAGTTGGGGTATGCGAAAAATGACAAATTTCTAATATAGGAAATTGCATATGGCAAATAAAGGATTAAAAATCACTAAAAACATCATTAAAAATTATTCTACTCTGACAGCAAACTAACACCTAACACTGACACCTTCCTTAAAAGCCAAAAAGGTGATCTCTTTGTTGCCTGTGCCTGAGAGGCCTTTTCTTTTCTTTTCACCTGAAGGTATAATTCTTAGTCTAGAAATATAGAATTAAACAGGATGACCTGGCTGGTGCCCCTGCTTTTCCCTGTTACCTGTCCTGTCATTCCTGCACCCAGCCATAACATGTTATATAGTACATATAAACTGTGGACATCAATGTTCTATTGAAATTTTAGCCTTTACGTCAACAAAAGGTGAAATTTCAGAAAGCATGTGTAGAGTTTTAGTATTCACTTTTGTTTGTTTTTTTATTAGCATTCACTCACAGAATTTACTTGTAACCTCGTAGCTCTGTTAATACCCTCATAATATCTTTTTTATGCTACTTTTATTATTAGAGTTGTAAATACATTGTGCAAACACCAATGACAAAATATGATTTAAACAAAAACTATTAGCTGTTCTATAATGACGTCCTTCTAGTGTGTCCCCGGAATACTTTAAATCCTAAGAGATTCTGTCATCTGTTAGGTGTAAAGCGAATACACTCTGGCTGATTGTAAGATACAGTATAATTGCTGAAAAAAAAAATTGCTGTTTTTTTCTGTTATTATGCACCAGGCATATTTTAGGTTAAAAGGTACTCTGTTGTCCCTGACTCCTGATTTAAGATGTGCTCTTAACTATTATAAATATAATATTTAAATTGTATAGGTCTGTCCTCCAAGGACCTGCTAAAGATATTCACAATAGATTAATTGGTGACACTAAATTAACCCAATATGAATGGCTATGTAAGTGTGACCTGCTGTAGGCTAATATCCCTTGCAGGTTTAGTTTTTGCCTTATGCTTTGTTGAAGCACTCTGTGACCTTGTAATGAACAACAAGGTTCAGAAAATCTGATAGGAAATATGGTAAAATGTCATACATGCTGCATTACCAATTATTTTCACCACATGTGTACATTGCTTATCATAAAATTAGCATAATCACACATTTTCATTTGGTATTGTTATGCACACAGACAGGCGAGTCTCTTAAGGTGACCATCTTTATGGTCCACTGGGGTAGTACTGAGAGACTGGAATGATTATTAACACTACTATTTCTGTTTTCCTCTGTAGAATGGAGAAACAAAACCAGGAGGATACCTTGTGTCACTTTAGCTCTGTCTTTAGTTCCACCCATTCCTTGCAAGAAGAATAAAGCTCTGACCCTCTAGGAGGACAGATGCAATTGATGAACTAACAGAGAAAGGATGCTGTTTCTGTGGTTCTCCAATGTAGTTCTTTTCTATTGTGGAGCCACTACAGGCTGTTCCAAATGTACAATTATTTATTTAAGCAAATAACAACTGACTTAAAAATTAAACAGGGTCTCTGGGCTACAGTCCCAAATGTTCTTAATTATTTGTGATTCATTTACATTATGAATTGTGATTTCTGTACTTCTTCCTTTCAAAAATAGGTTAGAAACAATCAAAGAAAACAAAGTCTAAAACATCCAACCAAGAATACTGGCAAGTCTTGATTACTTTCTTTACTTGAAATTTTACCACTGTACCTCGGTCTTTCAATTAACTCAACATTGTTTAAGTTTGGTTGTTCTCAAAGTTGTATTTACTATTTTTCACTTCAAATATTAACAAAACATGTAATTTGGCCAAGGCTGTCCTCATGTTTGCATGGAACTCTACATAAATGAACTACACAAATAATTAATTGTATCGTAGTTTCACTCTACATTTATTTGACTTATATCAGTCACTTATATAACATGGAAAATAAAATATACATACAGACTCATGATATTCTGATCATAAATATGCTGTCAGAAGTTTATATATAACAGAATTAGGATTTTTTAATCTTTCATATGCTACAGTGCAATACATTGTACCACTTTTAATAACAGATCATTATGAATTTGAGATGTCCTAAGCATTAAGTCCTGAACAGTGACTCAAAAAATGCCCACTAGAGTGGGAAATCGTCAACACTGGCTAGTCACACAAAAAGGTTAACAAGGAATCTTTATCAATAATTTGTTCACAAAAATGCTCTGTAGCAAAAATAATCTCTGGAGGGCACAAACGGCATGGAATGCAATGCCTTCAAAGGCAATCCCAAAAGCAAACAAAGTTCCAACCTGAAACCCAAGAGGGGAAATCAAAAAACAGAGAAAAGGTTAAAAAAAACCAGCAAATCACAAAAGCACAAGAATAATAATCACTAGTGGAATTCACCACCACTGTGAGCACATTCGGAACGAACCACAAGAAACTATAGGTTTTCCTCAGCCTTTGCAGGACTAAGGACAGTCCTTTGTTGATGATGTGTAGGTGGCCCTATATTTTGGGGGACCACCCACAAAACACATGGAACATAAAGGAAGGTACATGGGTACATAGAAACTAAATGACCAATAATATTTTTTTAGAATTTCATTGAATTTATTAAAAGCAAGTAACATTCCAAACAAGCCAGTCAAACTTGACAAAACTAAATTCAAATCAACCCCCACCTATGAGTAAAAGAGAAAGGCCAACAGCCAGAGTAAAACTTTAAGACTAGAAAAAAAAGTGGGAGAAAATCCTTTCCCCCAATGTAAGTGCTTATTCTAAAATGTTATTGATTAGATTTTGTCAGGTTTTAAAAAAGCATTGAACAGATCCTCTAAATGAGAAATTAAATTTTTTCCAGTTTCAAATAGTATATAACATCAGTTGCCCAATGACTTAAAAGAGGTGGGTTGGGATTCTTCCAGTTCAGCAAGATAAGTCTACGTGATAATAGTGAAGTAAAGGCAATTACAGTTTGTTTGTCCTTCTCCACTTTAAGCCCATCTGGAAGTACACCAAACACAGCTGTTAGTGGATTAGAAGGGATTGTGACACCAAGGCTGTCTGAAAGGCATTTAAAGATTTTGGTCCAGAATGATGTTAATTTGGTGCAGGCCCAAAACATACAACGTGGCTGGAGCTCGACTGCAATATTTACAGGTTGGATCTTGCCCTGGAAAGATTTGGACAATTTTATATGCGACAGATGTGCTCAATAAAAGATTTTAAGTTGAATAATTGAATGCTTTGTGCATATGGAGCTCGAGTGAATTCTGTGCATGGCTGCCTTCCACTCCTTTTCTGAAATGTTGAGTATGAGATTCTTTTCCCACTGTACTCCGGGATCTTTGAAAGGAAGGGACTTTAAATAAATGACCAACAATAGCAACATAAACAAAGGAATCAAAAATGAACAAGAAATACATAAAAATGGCTTTTAAACCCCATCCAAGGGAATTACACTGGCTGAAAAACAACTTACAGTGAGTCATTGACTGCCAAAATGTTCAGTACCACTACCACTTACAGAGTTGATGTCAACTGTTTCTTTTAAATTTAATTTATTATAAATAAAAAATGACATACTTATGTTTCAAGTAAGGTACCAGAAAGTATTCATACACCTTCACTTTTTCACATATTGTTATGCTGCAGCTTTTTTCTAAAGTTTTTTAAATGTATTGTTTCTCTCTTCAGATAACACTCAATATCTTATAAAGACAAAGTAAAAACAAGATTTTATTAATTTTTGAGAAATTATTGAAAAAAAAACTAATATCACTATGACACCAGCATGCAGTCTGTTTACTTAATAGTTATTTGAAGCAGCTTTGGCAGTGATTATGGCCTAGAGTCTTCTTGGGTATGATGCAACACACTTCACACACCTAGACTCAGTGATTTTCTGCCATTTTTTTCTGCAGACCCCCTCAAGCTCTGTCATTTTGAGTGAAGACAATCAGTGGAAAGTTATTTTCAGGCCATTCCAGATATTTTCAGATGAGTTAAAGTCTTCGCCACTGAACAATATTCACAGAGTTGACCATAAGCCACTTACAGTATGTGTTGTATTTGCGTTGAGCTTACTGTCATTGTTCTGTTGGAAGCTCACCTTTGGCCCAGTTTAAGGTCCAGAGCACTCTGAAGCAGTTTTCTATTAAGGATATCTCTGTACTTTACTGTGTTTAACTTTCTGTCAACCTTTACTAGTCTTCCAGTCCCTGACACTGAAAAACAATCCTACAGCATGGTGTCGCCACCCTCATACTTCACTATTGGAATGGTACTTTGCAGATGATGAGCATTGGTTTCCCTCAGACATGATGCTTAGAACTGAGACCAAACAGCTCAATCTTAGTTTTAAAGCCCTTCAGGTGCCTTTTTACAAATTCCAAGCGGGGGTTTGCCATAAAACCCAGATTAGTGGAGTGTTTGAATGGTGCTTTTTTTTCCTAGACGTTTCTCCCATCTTTTTCAGGGTTTTTCTAGAGCTCAGCCAGAGTGACCATTGGGCTCCTTGTCATCTCTCTTACCAACCACAATATGCCTTTCTTCCCTGAATGCTCAGTTTGGCCAGCAGACAGCTCCAGGAAAAGACGTTCACTAGTTGCACCAAACCTTTTCCATTTAAGAATTATGGAGGCCAATGTGCTCTTGAGATCATTCACTGTTACAGACATTATTTGGAACCTTCCTCCCTCTGAAATGTACCTTGACACAATTCTTTCTCTAACCCCTGCAGGTATTTCCTTCAACCTCATGGCTTGGTTTTTACTCTGGTAAACATTGTAAACTGTGGGACCTTCTATAGACAAGTGTGTGCCTTTTCTAATCATGTGCCATCAATTGAATTGACCACAAGTAGACTCCAAGAAAGGTGCAGAGACATCTAAATGATGATCAATAGAAATGGATGCACCTGAGACAAATTTCAAAAGTCATAGCAAAGGGTCTGAATATTTTGTGTCAGTGTGATATTTAAATTTTTTACGTTTAATAAATATACAAAAATTACTAAAACTATATTTTTGCTTTATCTTTCTAGAGTACTGAGTGTTGTATGATGAAGGTAAAAAAATGATTTTAGTATAAGGATGCAACATAGAAAAATGCAAACAATTTAATGGGGTCTTAATACTTTTGGAAGGCACTACAACTTCCACTAATTGTTAGATTTTATAGGCTTTACTTTAAAAATGTCTTTGAAAGAAACACTGAATATATGTCCCTGGATTAACTTTTGTTTAATGGTTTGTAAAAACAAGGTAACAGATCTTTCCAGTTCTTACTATAACTATTCATAAAAACACACACAAAAGATTAATGAAAAGGTTACTGGAAAAAGATAAATGGAGAAAGTTTGAACTATAGTAAAGCCCAATACTTTAAAGGTTACCTGAAAAACCAAGACAGACATTTGAAGGAACATGTAAAGGAAATTATATAATAAAAAAATATTTAATTCTCTTGGGTGCATTGAATATACATGTAATCACTGCAGCATTTGTACTTAATGTTAGTGGCGAAATTCATGTTAACACACAATTTTGTGATCCTATGAGGACTGGGTTAAGTCTATTGCTTTAGCCAAATCATGAAATTTTAAACTGACATCAAAATCAATGTATGCAGTGTTCTTAATGTTTTATACTTACCTTTATTGGTAAAATGGAGTAATTCCATTCTGTTCACAATCAATATAAAAAGCCTCTATGGTTCTCCCTAAACAGAGAAGTCTTAACAGCACTCTATCAGTCCTTTGATGAGAGGACTATGAAAGATCTCTAAATCGATATTCCACCAAAAGTTAAGGCACTTGGCCTTTCTTTTAAATTTGGTTTCCTTTAATGAAGACTTTTATAAGCAAGTAAGAACTGTCAGCAGCCACTCACTGAAATCAATTGGGAAAGGAAGAATGTTTTTCAGCACGGAGAAAATAAATACACATGTCACACTACAGAAACATTGATGGCAGAGTTCATAGATCAAACAGTGTTAATGGGCCACCATTCATTGACCTTCTCAAGTTTTTAATTCTCTTTTTCCCCTTGAAAGATTAGTCAAGAAATCCAGTTAAATAATCAGTGAGTTTTTCCCTAGTTACATAACAGTACTTTTGTAAGGTAAGCAAAATTGATCAAATAGAGTGGTTTACTGCTGTGGCTTTTCAAATTTCATTTTTTTCTCCTATAAACATGCTAGAAATTGCTCTGTTGAGGATCTCTGAACATACTTTCCCCATAATACTCTTCTGGAAAGCTTCACTGATTAATGCGTAGATTAATTATTTTATCACCAAATCCAAAATTTAATCCAGCTGCATATTATGGACATTCTCCTTTCATTTTCTGAACCCATTTACAGGTGCTATGTAGCTGAAATCCATCACAGTAACATCATCCACAAGGCAGAATGCAATTTCTTTGTTAGGCATACCTACATATGCACCTGCCACCACACCAAGCAAATTTAGAGACAACAATGAGAAAGGTGTACACATTTTTGAGATGCAGCAGTGAAAAGGTGTAAAAAATGAAGACACAAGTAAATACACACAAAGGGAATATTTATGTAAAAGTAAACAATTTCACACAGTGATTGTTTCACATGGACTTTGTGAAAATACCAAGCATCTGATGATAGAGCAGGGAGGATCAAACATTATTTAGTTGATGAACATAGCATGCTTATATAAACTGCTCAAAAAAATTAAAGGAACACTTTGAAAACACATCAGGTCTCAATGGGAAAAAAATCATGCTGGATATCTATACTGATATGAACTTGGTAATGTGTTAGGAACGAATGGATGCCACGTTGTTTGATGGAAATGAAAATTATCAACCTACAGAGTGCTGAATTCAAAGACACCCAGAAAATCAAAGTGAAAAAATGATGTTGCAGGCTAGACCATGCTGAAATTTCATTGCAGCAACTCAAAATTGTTCTCAGTAGTTTATATGGTCCCTACGTGCTTGTATGCATGCCTGACAATGTTGGGGCATGCTCCTAATGAGACCATGGACAGTGTCCCAGGGGACCTCCTACCAGATCTGGACCAGGGAATCACTGAGCTCCTTGACAGTCTGAGGTGCAACCTGGCAGCAATGGATGGACCAAAACATAATGGCCCTGAGGCGTTCTATTGGATTTAGGTCAGGCGAGCGTGGGGGCCAGTCAATGGTATCAATTCCTTCATCCTCCAGGATCTGCCTGCATACTCTCGCCACATGAGGCTGGGCATTATCATGCACCAGGAGGAACCCAGGACCCACTGCACCAGCATATGGTCTGACAATGGGTCCAAGGATTTCATCCCGATACCTAATGGCAGTCAAGGTGCCGTTGTCTAGCCTGTAGAGATCTGTGCATCCCTCCATGGATATGCCTCCCCAGACCATCACTGACCCACCACCAAAACGGTCATGCTGAACGATGTTACAGTAAACATAACATTCTCCACAGCTTCTCCAAAACCTTTCATGTCTTTCACATGTGCTCAGGGTGAACCTGCTCTCATCTGTGAAAAGCACAGGGTGCCAGTGGTGGACCCGCCAATTCTGGTCTTCTATGGCAAATGCCACTCAAGCTCCACAGTGCCTGGCAGTGAGCACAGGGCCCACTAGAGGACACTGGGTCCTCAGGCCACCCACATGAAGTCTGTTCTTGATTGTTTGGTCAGGCATTCGCACCAGTGGCCTGCTGGAGGCCATTTTGAAGGGCTCTGGCGTTGCTCATCCTGTTCCTCGCCCAAAGGAGCAGATACCGGTCCTGTTGATGGGTTAAGGACCTTCTATGGCCCTGTCCAGCTATCCTAGAGTAACTGCCTGTCTCCTGGAATCTTCTCCATGATGTGAGACACAGCAAACCTTCTGGCAATGGCATGTATAGTATTGATGTACCATCCTGGAGAAATTGGACTACCTGTGCAACTTCTGTAAGGTCCAGGTATCGCCTTATGCTACAAGTAGTGATGCTGACAGAACCCAAATGCAAAACTAGTGAAAAAACAGTCAGAAAAGACGAGGAGGGAAAAATGTCAGTGGCCTTCACCTGTTAAACCATTCCTGTTTTGGGGGTCGTCTCATTGTTGCCCCTCTAGTGCAAAGCTACTTAACTGAACAGATCAATACCCCAGAAGTTTCATTGACTTGATGCTATACTCTGATTAAAAGGTGTTCCTTTAATTTTTTTGAGCAGTATATGTTACTTTGTTCTAATCAAATAGGAATTTTCCTTCTCTCAGTCCAGCTGTTTTTTTAATCTTGATAGTTTTTAATGACATCCAACTCCCATCATTCTATTGCTTGCATCCTGCTTTAACATCTACCTTGCTGTTTTTTCATGAATCATATTTAAATGGGTGAAAAATGATCCAAAAATATAGTATTGTTTTCTGTGATGCTGTCCATAATTGTATAAGCTCTTCGTATGTAGACTGGTAGTGTATGCTTATAGATAAGACTGTACAGTGCCAAGTAGTGTGATGTGATGTAATGGCAGGTATTATCAATCAATAAAGCATGTATAGATCCTGTGTCATACTGTGCTTGCTCTCTCTGTCTGAGCAAATGACATTGAAAGGAATACTGCCTTTACACCATAGACACTACCGTCGAACTTATGTGAACAAATGGAATAACTTACCAAGTAGTGTGGTTGACTGAAGATCTTTGGTGTCCTTCAAAATTCAAATTATGGTGATTATGGAGAAATTAGCAGAATAGGACTGATGAACCTACTCTGGCTGAATAGCCTGTTCTCAGACTTGTTCAAATATTCTAGTTTGTCTAATCCATGAGAGTCTAGAGGTAAATGACAAAGACAGCAATTTTAAGTGACCAGTGTGAAATTGCATAATTATCCTATTGTGGTAGAAATAAATTAGAAATATATTGAAGAAAGAAATATTGCCCTTAACTAGAACCTCTTTGAGTCAGAAACGAGAGGAGGAAGCTTGTTCATTCTGTCTTTAATTTCTCTGCATGAGGAGGGAAACACTCTATCACAGCACTCTGTAACGAAATGGTCACAGAACAAAGACACAGGCTCATACCTGTAGACAGCTGAATTTGCATAATAGTGGTAAATTATTGCTTACACACCCATCTGACATGTATTCTGATTGGTTAAAAGACATGAGATATTTTCAGAGAAGAGCATAGCCAGCTTACATACCCAAAATAAAAGTCTCCTTCTGCAACATTGTGAAGACCTCAGAAAAATGAAAGGTTAGAGTGTCCTCTATTTCACTGTCTGTATCTTTTAATTCCCCTTTACTGTTCCTGATGCACTTCACCTTTTCCTTGACTGTTCTTTTACTACTAAAATACTAAAAGAATCTCTTACAGTCGTCCTTTTCCTAATCCGCTATATTCCTCTACAACTGTCTTTTAGAATCCCTATTATCCTTTTTAATGGTTGCCCTCATATTCTCACACCCTACGATTCACTTTGTAGTTATTAGTCTTATACGCCATATACAGCTGTTTTTTCTTTTGCTGCTTCCTTTTTTATTCTTTATTAATCCACTGTGGAGTTTTTTTTTAAATTTCCCATTAAGTCCAAATTTAGGTATGTACCTCTCCGAAAGTACATGTAAAACATTTTTTAAACCTGTTCCACTGCTCCTCAAGTGTTTCCACACTTAAAAGCTTATCCCAGTCTATGCACTCTGGTCCCAACCCAGTTGGTTCGTTGTGTGGTGTGTGCAGTGACGCGCTATCAGTGCATGCTCCCAACCTCTCTCTCCTTCTCTCTCCCAGTTTATCCTCCTTAGACTTTGCTACATTAGCTGAAAATTTGCACTACCAAAGTTAAATTTAACAGTTTTAGTCTTTGCATCCTCACTCTTACAAAACACTGAGAATTATTATATTTTGGTCATCTGACACTAGTGGTTCAATCACCTCTGCACCCTCAGTTCTATCCTGATTATTACAAAATATTAAATCAAGACAGGCTTCTTCCTGCATTTTTGTTTTAACATACTGTGTTAAAAAACAGTTACTGATTACTTCTAAAAACTCATGCTCTTGTGCTTCGACATTTGCAAGGTTATCCCAGTTAATATTTGCATAGTTAAAGTCCCCCATGACTATAATATTCCTCTGTAAATCTTGCCTTTTTAATGTTACTAAAAAGATGTGTGTTGAAATTACTGTCTGCATTAGGTGATCTACAACACACTACTTAAAATAAGGCCTCTTTCCCTAATGCTTTCCAGGAGAAGCCAGACTGTATGTCCTCACTAAGATGGGGCTCATCATCCAACTGAAGAGGACTTGCGTTTAAATTCTGTTTGAAACAAACAGTAACCCTACCTCCTTTTCTGTTCTGTCTATCCTTCCTAAACAATGTGTATCTGCCTGTGTTATATCTTTATTATTTTGTCAGGTTTCTGTTATTGCTATAATATCATAATTATGCTTTGCTATATACAACTCCAAATCAATTTCCTTACTTTTGATACTTCTAGCATCAAGGCAAGCTACTTTTCATGTGTTACTCCTTTTACATTTAAATGTTGGGTTAGAATTTACATAACTAGGTATTTTTATTTCTACACTATAGTTTGTTCCTCCATGTATAGTTCTAAACCTGGCCTGTCCTGTTTAAACAATCCTTGACAAATGTACTCATATACCTCCCCAATACATTGGTGCCTCTCTTGTTCAGATGTAAGCTGTCGCAGTGGAACAGGTCCCGTCTATTCCAAAAGGAATCCCAATGCCCCATAAACCTATGTCTTTCTACCTGGCACCAAGATTTGAGCCCAGCGTTAAGCCTTCTAATCTCCTAAACCTTACCTGGACTGGTGCGTGGCACAGGCAGAACTTCAGAGAAGACTACTTGGTCAGTTCTATCCCTCAGCCTGGTACCTAACTCTTTAAATTTGGATTGCAGAACTGACAGACTACCCTTATGTATGTCATTTGTTCTAATATGGCAAACTGGATCCACCCACGATCTGGCCAACACCCTATCTATCCTTCCAGGGAGATCTCCCAACTGTACACCCAGAAGGCAACACACCATGCGAGACTCTGTCTCTGTAACAAACCTGTGCTTCAATCCCCCTAATAATTGAGTCCCCAACTATCACTACCTCTCTTTTCCTGGGAACTGGTTTTGAAGTGGCCCGTTTGGGCTCCTCATCCCTGCCTGCCACCTCTGAATCATCAGAGACACTGTCCAGCTCCACATTTTCCATGTTTACTTTTACAAACTGCGACAGGTTGGCAAATTTTTCCTGCAACTTAACACTAGAATTACCAGAGCCTACGAAAAAACTCGTATATCCGGCCCACCTTAAATCGCTTCTTAAAACCTTTCTCACCTCTCCGCCAGCGTCTTTTGTCATCTAAATGTACTGATAAAGACAAGCTGCCAGCAGCTGGCTATTCCATCCCCCCAACGACTTAGAACGAAAACAAGCTTTTCCCAGCTCTTGCCTTGATTGATTACCTGGGAGTGAAGTGGAGTTTTAGAGTAGAAATAATAAGATTGTTATTTGAAACACACGCATTTCATATGTGTTGCATTTCTACAGTAATCTGTGTAAACACATTGTTAAAACAGAAACGTGTTATATATTCTAGTAGCAATTGACAAAATGTAGGCATAAACTATATAATGTATGAAGCCTGAAGTCCAAATATCAAAGAAACACTTTCACAAAAGGTACAAAAAAAAAGCCACCGCCAAAAAAACCCACCTTAGTGTGAGACATTGATATGAATTAATTATCGCTGCTTCCGTGGCGTAACAGTATCAGTCGCTGACTGGGAATTAGAAGGTCATGAGTTCGATCCTGCACAACTCCCATTTGAGAAGTGTTCTTATTTTCACTATTTTAGAATAAAAAGATACATTTGATTTCAGTCTGTAACAGCTGGTGTAATTTATGATATTTGTAAAGGTATGCTTTATTTTTTTTAAATTCACTTTTCATTGTCTCAGTCGCGTTCAGGATCCATCCCTACCGCCCCCCACCTGACACTGCTGTTTTTACATAAAGACGCGCTATAGTTCTGCAGTGTATCACGATACATACGACCGCGTGTTTTTTTCCCCCAATATTGCCAGTCCCCACATGTTGCTGTATACTGTTTCTTTTGTACTCCAGGACATGCAGAGGAAAGCATAGTAAAGAGCAGTAACTTCAGCGCTATATGCAATCATCAGACACTCCCCATCTGACACTGCTAAAGCTCTGCAGTGTACTTGTGACTGCATTGTCGTACCAATGCTTGCGAACTGAAGTGTCTGCATGCACTTTTCGTGGCATTATACGTGTATTTTTTGAGCATGCCCATGTAGCTCAAACACAGGAACATATGTTGATGTAAAAGTATAACAAAACAAGTGCACTTTTATTCAAGACTATAACCGAAGAAAAAAGAAAGCAAGTTACAGTAGGTGGAATGCTAAGAACTGCTGATTTCCATTTTGTGCTATATAACTGTTAACATTTGAATCTGATGATTGCATATAGCGCTGTCTGATTTAGTGTGCGCAAGAACATGCAGGTGGCCAGTTGCTGAGTGCTACAACGCACATTTTAAAAAAAGAAAGAGACAAATATATGTGACGTTTTGAAGAAATCATTTTATGACGCGAATAGTACCAATCAGAAAACATCGTCGAAGTAATGCAATATTATTTGAAAACGAACAGCGTCAGATTGGGTGTGAAGTTATACTGGCGCTGTTTGAGTCAGATCAGAAGCTGAATAAGCTGAAAAAGCTCCTGTTCTGACTCAAAGTAAAAAAGCATGAATTAATCAACAGAAATAACCGCGATTGACATTTTAAAGTTAACGATTTACAGTGCATACCAATTTATAAATTCAATGTCCGTTTTTAGGAAAAAAAAAACACTTTCTTCAAAGCTGGGAATCGAACTCGCGTCTCTGTGTCACAGTAAGGCAGTGGTGCTCCAAGTCAGCAAACCGTCCTTATAACTTTTTTTTTTTCAAGATCCATAACACACAGACAGACAGAGCACTGCGTAATACAGAGACAGACAGGCAGAGATATACAAACAAACAGGGAAGGCACATGTACTGAAAGAAAAAGCACTGAATAAGCTCACCCGCTCTATATCAACCCTCCCCCCGATCTGACTCTCTAAGTAACAGCGCAAGTACAGACACAAATCAAGTGCATGTGTGTACTGTATAATATTAACAAAAGAGCAGCTTACTACTGAAAACGGCAAATATAGGAGTGAGTGGGGATCGAACCAGTACTCTTGATCACACTTGGTGATATCGATCGCGGTTATTTCTGTTGATTAATTCATGCTTTTTTACTTAGAGTCAGAACAGGAGCTTTTTCAGCTTATTCAGCTTCTGATCTGACTCAAACAGCGCCAGTATAACTTCACACCCAACCTGACGCTGTTCATTTTCAAATAATATTGCATTACTTCGACGATGTTTTCTGATTGGTACTATTCGCGTCATAAAATGATTTCTTCAAAACGTCACATATATTTGTCTCTTTCTTTTTTTAAAATGTGCGTTGTAGCACTCAGCAACTGGCCACCTGCATGTTCTTGCGCACACTAAATCAGCACGTCTTTATGTAAAAACAGCAGTGTCAGGTGGGGGCGGTAGGGCTGGATCCTGAACGCGACTGAGACAATGAAAAGTGAATTTAAAAAAAATAAAGCTAACCTTTACAAATATCATAAATTACACCAGCTGTTACAGACTGAAATCAAATGTATCTTTTTATTCTAAAATAGTGAAAATAAGAACATTTCTCAAATGGGAGTTGTGCAGGATCGAACTCATGAGCTTCTGATTCCCAGTCAGTGACTGATACTGTTACGCCACGGAAGCAGTGATAGTTAAGTCATGTCAATGTCTCACACTAAGGCGGGTTTTTTTGGCGGTGGCTTTTTTTTGTACCTTTTGTGAAAGTGTTTCTTTGATATTTGGACTTCAGGCTTCATACATTATATAGTTTATGCCTACATTTTGTCAATTGCTACTAGAATATATAACACGTTTCTGTTTTAACAATGTGTTTACACAGATTACTGTAGAAATGCAACACATATGAAATGCGTGTGTTTCAAATAACAATCTTATTATTTCTACTCTAAAACTCCACTTCACTCCCAGGTAATCAATCAAGGCAAGAGCTGGGAAAAGCCTGTTTACGTTCTAAGACGTTGGGGGGATGGAATAGCTGGCTGCTGGCAGCTTGTCTTTATCAGTACATTTAGATGACAAAAGACGCTGGCGGAGAGGTGAGAAAGGTTTTAAGAAGCGATTTAAGGTGGGCCGGATATACGAGTTTTTTCGTAGGCTCTGGTAATTCTAGTGTTAAGGACAAATGTTAGCACATTTTGGGATTCAGTTCAGTCTCTAGCTCCCTCTAGGGTTTCCCTTAGCGCAGAAAGGGGTCCTCGCACATGACGACCATACAACAGCTCAAACAGAGAGAATCCTGTGGATGCCTACGGAACCTCCCGGTAAGCGAACAACAGGTATGGTAGCCATTGGTCCCAATCTGATCCAGTCATGCTAACAAATTTCCTCAGCATCTCTTTTAGGGCAGCATTAAATCGCGCCACTAGCCCATCCATCTGCGGGTGATAGGGTGTGGTTCTTAACCCCCGAATTCCTAACAAACTATTCACCTGTCTTATCAATTTTGCTGTTAGGTTGGATCCCTGGTCAGTTAACATTTCTCTTGGGATCCCCACTCTGGCAAATAATGTAGCTGTACTAAAGCTCTCACGATGTTACTTGCATTTGTCTTTTTCTTGGGAAACTCTTCTGGGAACCGGGTTGTGTAGTCGCACACCACCAGAATATATTTATGTCCAGTGCTGCTGCGTTCGACAGGACCCACAGTGTCAATCGCTATCCTGGAAAAGGCTCTTCCGCTACAGGCAAAGGTATTAGTGGAACTTTGTCTCCTCTCTTCACTGGTCCAACTTTCTGACATTCTGCGCATGCTTTTATATAATTTGCTACATCTTTAGACCATCCCAGCCAATAAAAATGTCGTGCTAGACTATCAGATGTCTTTACTTGCCCCAAATGACCTGACCAGGGAATGCTATGGCTAATATGAAGCACTTTCTCCCTCAGACTAGATGGCAACACCAGTCTCTGCCCATAGTCATCTTGATGATACAGGAGGTCATCTTTAACACTTGAATTACCAGAGTCTACGAAAAAACTCGTAGATCCGGCCCACCTTAAAACTATTCGCACCTCTCCACCAGCATCCTTTGTCCTCTAAATGTACCAATAAAAACAAGCTGCAAGAAGCCGGCTATTCCATCCCCCAACCGACTTAGAACGTGCACGAGCATCTCCCAGCTCATGCCTTGATTGATTATTTGGGAGTGAAGTGGAGCTTTAGAGTGGAAATAATAGATCATTATTTGGAAGACACGCATTTCATGTGTGTTCCGTTTCTACAGTAATCTGTGTAAACACATTGTTAATACAGAAACTTTTTCGTATTTTAGTAATAAATGTTACAAAATGTAGGCATAAACTATAGAATGTGTGAAGCAGCATGAAGTCCAAACATCAAATAAACACTTTCACAAAAGGTTCAAGAACAATACAACAGCTTCCGCGGTGTAGCGCTAAGATTTGCTGTCTCAGAGCGCAGCAGGCTTACTGTCCATCAGAGACCTCAGTTTGATTCCCCATTGAGGAGAAAGTGTTCTTTTTTTTTTTCTTTTTAACCTCAAACAGAAATAAAATTTATAAATTGGTATGTACTGTCAGTTAATGAGATCATTATATTTTGATATGGGATGCTTCTTTTAAAATATTTTTTAACAATTGAGACTGCAATTAACATGAACAAGTATCCTTATAACTGTTATTTTTAAGATCCATAACACACAGACAGACAGAGCACTGCGTAATAGACAGACAGGCAGAAAAGTCACTAGATATAAAAATAAACAGGGAAGGCACATGTACTGAAAGAAAAAAAAAGATCAACATGTGCATTGATCCTGCTGCACTGAATAAGCTCACGCGCTCTAACATCCCCCCCCACCCCCGATCTGACTCTAAGTAACAGCGCAAGTACAGACGCAAACCAAGTGTATGTGTGTACTGTATAATACATGTATTAACAAAAAGAGCAGCTTACTACTGAAAACAGCAAATATAGGAGTGAGTGTTGGATCGAACCAGGGGCTCTTGATCACACTTGGTTTGCGTCTGTACTTGCACTGTTTCTTAGAGTCAGATCGGGGGTGGGAGGGAAGGGGGGGAGGGTTAGAGTGCGTGAGCTTATTCAGTGCTGCAGGATCAATGCACATGTTGATCTTTTTTTTCTTTCAGTAATAGCGCCAGCATAAATCCACACCTGATCTGACGCTGTTCGTTTTCAAATAATATTGCATTAGTGTGATGATGTTTTCACATATACTGTATTGTCTCTTTCTTTCAGGTGTGTAATAGGAACCACAGTATAGAGAGAAGCGTGTACATTGTAACAGGTACACACGTTGTAAATGTAGGAAAGACGATCCTTGCGTGTGTGTGAACAGTTAACATTTGAATCTGATGACTGCATATAGCGCTGAACTTACTGCTCTGTACTATTCTATCCTCTGCATGTCCTGGAATACAAAAGAAACAGCATATCGCGTTTCTGGGGACTGGCAAGATCGGGGGAAAAAAACACACAGTCATTGATTACAAACCGCAAGATGTTATGTGAATGAATATGAATAATATGAATAATGTTGTATGCGTGCCACAAAGTTTTCCGAAATGTTCTATACAGGTCATAAAACGAATAATTCCAAATATCATATATACCTACGTCAGTGTTTTTTTTTTTTTTTGACATCATACACCATAAGGTACACACTAATTCAGCATGAGCAGGAACACTCAATAAAACTGAATAAAAAAAAATCAAGTGATGGTGAGACACGAAGAAGCGTTTGTGTGTCAGCTTTTATCCCTCCAGATGAGAAAATGTCCAGTTCCATTGTCTCAAAACACCACTCACATCTCCAGTTATTCCGTTTCAAATGAAAAATAACAGCGTCAGATCCCTGGGTGGGGAGGGCGGTAGTATGTATCGTGATCGTGATTTAGAGAGAATAAAAGTTAAAAAAACTTTTAGAAGTCCTATAAATGTATGTGTGTTTACTTGATCTTTGGACTTCAAGCTTCATACATTATATACTTTATGCCTACATTTTGTCATTTACTACTAAAATATGAAAAACGTTTCTGTTTTAAAAATGTGTTTACACAGATTACTGTAGAAACGGAACACACATGAAATGCATGTGTTCCAAATAGCGATCTATTATTTCCACTCTTAAACTCCAGCACTTCAGTCACTCCCAGATAATCAAACAAGGCATGAGCTGGGAAAACTTAGTGAACGTTCTGCGGTGGTAGGAGATGGAATAGCCGGCTGCTTGCTGCTCGTCTTAATCAGCACATTTAGAAGACAAAAGAGAGGTGAGAACAGTTTTAAGGTGGGCCGGATCTACGAGTTTTTTCATAGACTCTGGTAATTCTAGTGTTAATGAAAAATTTCTCTCCAGTCTCAGACTGCGAACCCTTTCTGGCCTTGTCAAAACAGCTACACAGATTGGGGTCGTCCCGCTGAGTGGAAGCCACATCACTCGGTAAGTCGCTACTGTTTCCTGTGAGATCCAAAGGCAATATGAGCTCATCCTGCTTCTGGGGAATGCCCCAGAGCTTCTCACGTTTACGGGCTTTACGGACTGTGCTTTTCTTGTCAGCTTCCCCAAATAGCAGCGCGTCCCAGCCATCCTGGGCATTTTGCTTTTGCCTTGCCGTTTGGGCCCTTGTGACCATCAGAGTCTCCACCTGCAGAGTAACCTGTAAGAGATCTTCGATCCCTGGCACGTCCAACCCTAGTAGAATCGGGTGAGGCATATTTTCTAATACGCCCATGGGCAACTCATAACCCAAGCTTTGGATCTCTAGGTTCACCCGGACCAGAGGGTAGGTGACTTCTTCACCATGGACACACCTCAATACTACCTGCTGACCTCACTCTACCACTTGGTCGACCAAACAGTCTTTCCTCACCAAAGACTGTGTGTTTCCTGTGTCTATTAATGCAGGATACAGTTTACCTGCTATAGAAACCCTTACAATCTTCTCCCTGTTCTTAAAAGGCGTCTTCTTTTCAGGTAGGGGGCATGGGACAAAACAAAGTTTTTCCTTTCGTTTGTTTGGACAAAACTTAATTAGATGGCTTTTCTGTCCACAACCATGACACAACCAACCTCCCCTATTATCTGGCTTTGCAAGTGGGTTGACTAAACTTATAGGACCACGACCCATTTCACCCCGAGACATACCTACGGGCTTAGTTGTGGTTCTGGGCCTCTGAATGACTTTATCTTCCTTCCACAGGTTCCTTGGACGATGAGCAGCCAAGAACACCTCAGCCAGTTCTGCTTCTTCTTTGGAATTCTTTGGCCGATGCTACTTTACCCATGTACGGAGTTTAATGTCAAATACCTGCAAAAGTTGTTCTAACAAAATAAAGTCAATTATCTGGTCTATTGAGTGTTTCTGGGGTTGTAACCATTTTGTGCACAATTCTTTCAACAGTGTCAGAAGTTCTTTAGGAGACTGACCTTCCTCCCATTCGAGAGAACAGAACCTCACCCTGTAAGTCTCAGTGTTGATCTCGTACTTCTCAAGGATGGCAGCTTTTCATGAGTCGTAGATCAAGGATTCATCTACTGGCATGGCCAAAAATGCCGCCCTGGCCCCTTCTGTAAGTAAAGGAACAAGATGTATTGCCAATCTACTCTTAGCCAGTCACACACAGTAGCCACCCTTTTGAATTTTGAAAGGTAATGTTCTATGTCCTCGGGCACCTAGAAGGGCATCAGACGAGGGAATTCCCATGCTCTTGCTGAGGCTCCTCTACCTCTTTCTACAGATTTATCGGGATTGGAGGAGTGGGACTGTTGCACCAAATTCACCTGTCCCTGTAGCTGAGTGAAACGATGCTGCAGAACCGCTGTTCCAACCATTGGTCCTTGTCCTCCTGCAGAGTGATGAATTGTTGCAAAAGCGCCTCCACTGTACGGATATCCCCAGTGACTTGGACTTTTCCCCCTGCCAGTGGTGCTCCAGAGGCCACTCCGGTGTTGAAATCTGGAGTGCCAACTCATTGAAATTTCTTTGGAGATATACTGCCAAAAACTGTCTTTGTCTGTACTCCAAAATCAAAAATACTGTCTCACTTTTACCACTCCTGATTGGATCTCACCACTGCCACCAAAATGTGACACCCCGTGTAGTGGGAATTAGGGTCACAGGCCTACACTCCAGGTGTTTAGTATGTGGGACCGAGCGTGATCAGGATGATGGTGTAAGACAGGGAGACTCAGTCACAAAAAGGGTTGGGTTTTTTTTTTGAAAAAGAAAAGGGAGGTTTAATTTACAGGTACACTTAAAGAAAAACAAAAATAACATCCTGCAAAATTTATATATCAGTACACAGTCCAATACCACAAAGGACACACAAAAACAGTATTTATAGTGCTGACTGAAAGAACCAAATGAAAAAGAATAATGCACATACACTAGTGAAAACCATATATACACAAAAACCAATATGAAGCTGTCTTCCTCCACAGTGCTCCAAGTCAGGAAGTTGCTCCTTCAAACAGTGTATAGTACAGGATTCACCAAAACAAAAATATTCAAAATACAGAAAAAAAGAGTATATACAAAAATAAACAGTTCACCAATAACCACAACCCAAAAATACCTCCACCAAAGTTAATTCCAAGATATTTATCAAAATATACAAAAAAAAAAAATTTACAATAATCAAGGCACAAGCAGTAATGCTTGGTAAATTCAAATTGATGTTCTACTAAGTACCTTTCTCTTAAGAAGATCTAGTCAGAAACCCCACCACCCCCACCCCCAGAGAGGCTATAATTCCCTTTTGTTTTCGGCGCCCTCGCGCTGACCGATTAAACTGCTCTACGTCATCTCTCCACTGGCACGCAATGACGTGAACACGTCTGCGAAAGGTGGCGTCTCCTGTCTCGCACAATTACTATACAAATTTGAGCACATAGCTGTGTTGGCCTTTGAGACATGGACTGCGCTTCTGTCTTAAGTGAAAATAAGCACTTTTAATTTTTTTTCCTTCCCTGAGCTACAGCCCAGACAACTGCAAATACGGGATCCCTTTTCTAAACCGCAGCAAACTATTAGCACTTCACACTTTCTTTTGCTCTTCTAGTGTTATAAGGTCACGGGAGGCACACGCAGGAGTGGAAGACCGACAATGCCATCCCGGCTGGTCAATGGCAGGACCGCCTCTCCTGTCTACACGAGACCCGCAGCGATGCTCCCCAAAAGGCGCTCGTATCGTCAGCAAAGACGTCTCTCTGCCCTATATAAAGAAAAGAAAAAAGCAAGTTTAATTTCTTTATACTTTTTTTGTTCCTAAACAAATGCCTCTCTCATAACCCTGCAGAGGACAATAAACTAATTTTATTTAATTGCTGGTAATGACAGTAAAGCACATTACCACAGTGGCAAACAAAACACAACTTTATACAAGCAAAATATATTTTTTAATTAACTCTCACACCACAGAAAACACAAAAACTCTCAGCAACTCTCAGCTGCCTCTCTCCTTTGCAACGCTGACGTCAGCACGTCATCATGTCCTGCAGCACCTCAGCACCCATCCTCTAGCACTAGAATTACCAAAGCCTACAAAAAAACTTGTAAACCCGGCCCACCTTAAATCCGTTTGCACCTCTCCGTCAGTGCCTTTTGTCTTGTAAATGTATTGATAAGCACAAGCAGCAAGCAGCCTGCTATCCCATCCCCCCACCGGGCAAAAAGCTCTCCCAGCTCAAGCCTTGTTTATCTGGGAGTGAGGTACCTGCAACTGTATAGGGTAAATAATATATCATTATTTGTAACACATTCGTTTCATGTGTGTTCCGTGTCTACAAAGATCTATGTAAGTATAGGGTGACAGGAAATGGAAGAAATGTTGAACACATTGTGACGATGCAGGTTCACTCCATGCTCCCATCTTGCTTCTGGGAGCCCTGTTACCCAACACCGTCGGTAATGTCACCAAGATGAGCTGACAAATGAGGACAATTCTCTAAAGAAACCAGGGGATAGTGCAAGAACGCCAAGTGCTTTTATTAAAAACAAAACAGTGTCCAAAGTGCAGTGCTTCACAGTTTCAATAAATATTCCATAAAAACAGTGAAAAGTGGGGATAAAAACAATAAATAAATCCTTTAAAATCAGATGTTAAAAATTCAGTCTCACACTTCACGATCTCAGCACACCTCCTTCTCTCATTCTCCCTGGATCACCCATAACTCGCGTAGCCGGCGGAGACCCAACAGCAACGAGCTCCTTTCGGCCGATCTCCGTCTTGACTTCCTTAAGGACTTCACTGCCAGACCGTCTGAGGTCGGCTCTCCTCCCTTCTTCTTTTGCACTCACGTAGTCACTCCTCAGATCCCTCAGGAGGACACCTGCCTTGCTCACCCCACTCACCCGAACATTCAGTGGAGTAGACTAGTCCCTAGAGCGCCACAACCAAACGCTCCTTCGCGGGGCCCCAGCTTGTGCTGTCTCCTTCTTACAGGTGGCCAGATCCTCTGCTAGGACTGTTCTTTCCCGTCATTCAACCTCCTTTTTCTTACTCCTCTCCTCGATCCATCTATCCCCCTTTTCCTGGTTCTGAGCCATATATATATACACATCCACCCGCGCCTCCGTGGGTGCAGCGCCTTAATCACACGCCACAGGAAGCCAATGAAGCAACTGAGAATGATTGTACCCACATGTGCAGGTGCGACTCGCTCCAACTACCTCATTAACTCCTCGCGGTCATGCAATCGCGCCCATGGAGAACAACACGGCTATACGGATTTAAAACCTGGCCCTTTTCTTTTGAAGTCGCGGACCCACTATACCACACACATACCTAAAAGATAAACTTTTTTCATGTTTTAGTACTAGCGACAAAAGTTTGACATGAAGTGTATAATGTGTAAAGACTGAAGTCCAAATATCAAATAAGCGCTTTCACAAAAGGTACAAGTATAACATAACAAGTGTACTTTTATTCAAGACTATAACTGAAGAAAAAGAAATCAGGTTAGGATACTTCATTGTCATGACTTCTTTGGTAGTACAGTGGTAAGAACTGCTGATTCATAACCAACAAGTTGTGGGTTCGAGACTTGCCGCATACGAAAATAAACATTTTCAGTAGTGAGCTGATCTTATTGTTACTATTATACAATAGACACATACATTTTATTTGAGTCTGTAGCAGTCGGTGTAAATGTATGGTACTTGTAAAGGTTAGCTGTTTTTTTTATTCAGTTTTATTCTCTCAGTCACATTCACGCTCCCCCTGATCTGACACTGCTGTTTTCATATAAAGGTGTGCTATAACAGAGGTGAACTCAGATGAGGATGAGCATTCTACATTGGAGAAAGAAAACAGAAGCCCTCCCTGCAAGAAACGTCCACTCACATATAAGAAAAATGCAGCTGCACCAGGCATAAAAGTGAAAGATGGCACAGTTTGGATTTATGGTGGGCCAGTTTTACGACTTATTTCATAGGCTTTGGTAATTCTAGGGTTAGCACCTCAGCAATATCTTGAATATTTTTCTTTTGGTCTCTTGATGCTGCAGAAAACATTCACTGTTTCAAAAAGATCTCATCTGAGGACTAAACAGCAGAGGTACACTGATTAAGAGTTATATGACTAATTCTGAACAGTAAATTCTGCAAAAGAAGTTTTAACCGATTGTCCCGTGTAGCCCAATCCACAAATGACACACAGACAATACAAATTCAAACTTCCTTTAAAACATATTTTAAGGGTAATAAAGTTTGTTTTCAAGTAAGGATTAAATAGTTTTTTAAGGCATTGAATACTTCTTAGACTTTTTTATCTTAAAACAAACACATAGCTTGGTGTCATGCAGCACATGGGTGAACCTCAAATTTCTGCTTTGCAGCATTTGATCAACAGTAAGTATCCAAGCTAAATTGGGCTTAGGAGGATATCTTTGTTAGAGTTTTGCTAACTTCTTATTCTATTTCCCAACTCTCAAATACTATCTTTTACTTTTTTAAACTGTCTCAATGAGAGATATATTGTTTTATAACCATTTCGTTTATGTAATCTGCTTAACTAAGTTTTTTTTTTTTTTTTTATAATTTTATTAATTTTATTGTAATCATTCATACAAATCAATCAATTTTTACAAAAAATAGGATTGAAAAACAAGTCGTCCCCCACCCCTGAGAGAGAGAGCATGGCCAATGGGGTAAAACTTAAGGCTTGTAAACATACCTAAATTGATGAGTTTAATAGGCCAGTAGAGATGAATGGAGAAGAAAAATAAATGCAGAGATAATTGCTTCCTCAGTGCTTTAAGAGCTTATTCTAAAATTTTATTGATTATATCCTGTCAGGTTTTGAAAAAATTCTGTACAGATCATCTAACTGAATATTTGATTTTTTCCAATTTCAAATAATATAAAACATCAGTTACCCAATGACTTAAAAGAGGAGAGTTAGGATTCTTCCAGTTTAGCAAAATAAGTCTGCGTGCCAAAAGTGTAGTGAATGCAATCACAGTTTGTTTGTCCTTCTCCACTTTAAACCCATCTGGAAGAACACCAAACACAGCTGTTAATGGGTTAGGAGGGATTGTGACACCAAGGCTGTCTGAAAGGCACTTAAAAATTTTGGTTCAAAATGATGTTAATTTGGCGCAGGCCCAAAACATGTGACCCAGTGAGGCTGGGACTTGATTGCAATGTTCGCAGGTTGGATCTTGCCCTGGAAACATTTTGGACAGTTTTAGGCGAGACAGATGTACTCGATATATAATTTTGAGTTGAATAATTGTATGCTTTGTGCATATGGAGCTCGAGTGAAGTCTCTGCATTGCTACTTTCCACTCCCATTCTGATATATTGATTAAGAGATCTTTTTCCCATTATTCTCTTGGATCTTTGAAAGGGAGGGACTGTAAAATAATTTTAGATATTGCACAGATGGTGTCTAAGTCCTTGAAATTGAGCAATATTTTTACCAGCATGGACAAGGGTGCACGATGAGGAAAATCGGGCAGGTTCTGTTTAACAAAGTTCCTAATTTGAAGATAATGAAAGAAATGTGTAGCTGGAAAGTTAAATTTGGAATGTAATTGTTCGTAGGATGCAAAGATGTTGTCTATATAAAGATCTCTAAGCAATTTAATCCCAAATTTTTTCCAGATATTAAAAACTGCATATGTTTGAGAGGTTGAAAGAGGTGGTTCCCTTGCAGAGGTGCCACAGATAAAAGCTTCTCCATCTTAAAATGCTTTCTACATTGGTTCCATATTCTGAGTGATTGAAGCACAATTGGGTTGTTAGTATATTGCCGACACCTTGCATTTATTGGGGCACAAAGCAGGGAATATAAAGAAGTACTGCAGGATTTTACTTCTATTGCAGACCAGGCCTGTGTATGTTCATCTATTTGTGTTCAGGTTTTTATAGCTTGTATGCTTGCTGCCCAGTAATAAAACTGAAAGTTAGGTAGTGCCATGCCGCCTTCTGCCTTAGGTCTTTGTAGGGTCGCTCTTTGGATACGTGGATGTTTTGAGTTCCAAATAAATGAGGTTATTGTTGAATCTAATTGCTTAAAAAATGATTTATTGATGTATATTGGAATGTTTTCAAATAAAAAAAGAAGCTTAGGAAGAATATTCATCTTAACAACATTAAATCTTCCAGCTAGAGTGAGATGAAGGGTTGACCATCTATGCAAGTCTTGCTTAACTTTTTCCATACAGACGGCGAAATTTCGTTGATAAAGAGCTTTGCGTTTACTTGTGATGTTTACCCCTAGGTATTTAAACTAATCTGCAATGATAAAAGGTAGGGTGTCTAATCTAATATTATATGCTTGAGAATTCACTGGAAAGAGTACACTTTTATTCAGATTAATTCTGAGACCAGAGATCTTTTGAAATTCTGTAAGTGCTGTTAAGACTGCAGGCACAGAATTTTGTGGGTATGATATATACAGTACCATATCATCTGCATATAGAGAAATTTTCTGTTCCAGTCCTTCTCTGATAATCCCATTTATCATCAGCATGAGCTGCCAGTGGTTCAATGGCGATTGCAAATAGCAGTGGTGACAAGGGGCATCCTTGTCTGGTACCATGTTCTAGTTTAAAGTAGTCTGAACAAATGTTGTTAATACAAACTGAAACTTCTGGATGGTATACAGCAGTTTGATCCATGCACAAATGTTTTGGCGAAACCCAAATTTCTCTAATGTAGTGAAAAGGTATTTCCATTCAATCATGTCAAATGCTTTTTCTGCATCCAATGATAATAATATTTCTGGGGTGTTTGACTTTGTTGGTGAGTATATTACATTAAACAGGTGTCGAAGATTGGAGGATAAGTGTCGAACCTTGATAAATCCACTTTGATCTTGTGATATTACTGAAGGCAGCATTTTCTCCATCCTTCTAGCTATGATTTTTGAGAATATCTTAACATCATTATTCAGAAGTGAAATTGGTCTGTATGATGCACATTGTAATAAGTCCTTATTTTGTTTCAGAAAGATGGTGATTAATGCTTGGCGAAAAGTTTGAGGTAGAATTTTATTGTCTCTAGCTTCTGTAAATATTGCTAATAAGAGGGGAGCTAGCTGAGTGGAGAATTTCTTATAAAATTCTGCAGAGTAGCAATCAGGGCCTGCTGCTTTCCCGCCTTGAAGTGACTTTATAGCATCTAGTAATTCTGATAGCACCAGAGGTTTACCCAGTTCCTCCACACTAAAAGTATCTGTTTGTGGTAACTGTAATGTATCCAGAAATACATTACATTGTGTGTTGTCTTCTTTAAACTCAGTAGAATATAAAGATTTATAGTAGTCTCTAAATGTGTGCATTATATTTTTATGGTCAATGATTTTGTCTCTGTTCATGTTGGTGATTACTGGGATTGCATTGCGAACTTCTTGCTTGTGGATTTGTTGAGCTAAAAGCTTATTAGCGTTCTCTCCGTGTTCATAATAATGATGCCTGGATTTATAAATTAGTTGTTCAATTTCTTTAGTTGTCAAGAGGTTGAGTTCTGAATGTAGAGCCTGCCTTTTCCTATGTAGAGCCTCGCTTGGAAGCCTGGCATGTTCTTCATCTATTCTAGTAATTTTGCTTTTTAGTTCTGATACTTTCTTGGTTTCTAATTTATTCCTGTGGGAAAGATATGAAATAATCTGTCCTCTTAAGAAGGCCTTTAGAGTTTCCCAGAGTATTCCTGCAGAAACCTCTGAGGATGTATTTGTCTCTAGGAAGAAACTGATTTGTTTGGATATAAATTCTGTACAGTTCTCGTCTACTAATAGAAGCGGGTTAAGACGCCATCTATGAGGTGAGTGTGTGGGGCATAGTGACTTTAGCTCCAAGATCAGGGGTGCATGGTCGGAAATAACAATAGCGTCGTACTTGCAAGATTTAATCGTAGGCAAGAAATTATTATCTATAAAGAAATAATCTATTATTGAGTTGCAATGATGTACTGGTGAGTAGAAAGAATATGTTCTTGAGTTTTGGTTTAGAAACCTCCAGGGGTCTGATAAGTTGTGGTCAGTTACAAACTGTGTACTTATCTTTGCAGTATTAGATGTCATCCCCCCTGTGACAGGAGTCCTATCTAAGAGTAGATTTAAAACACAATTAAAGTCCCCAGCCATTATAATTTTATTAGTGTACACATTGGGAATGGTTGCAAATACGTTTTGTATGAATTCCTTATTATTGACATTAGGTGCATAAACATTTATCAAAATCATTTTACAGTTAAATAAGTTGTCCATGATCATCACATATCTCCCTTCCGGATCAGATCAGATACTACATCTGATGCTAGCAATGAGACTGTTCTATGTATGAGAATTCCCACACCTCTAGTTTTCTTTGTAAAGCTAGAATGGAACATTTGGCCAGCCCAGTCCTTTTGCAGACGGAACTGATCCTTGCTTAGTAAGTGGGTCTCTTGTAAAAATACTATTTTAGCGTTTAAACCTGTTAGGTGAGAGAGTACTTTCTTTCTCTTTAATTCGTGATTCAGGCCTTTAATATTCCAGCTCACAAAGTTAACTGTCCCATCATGGAGATATTGATTCTGAGTTTTTGATGTCATTTTATAGTCTTAACTGGAAGTGAGACAGCTTTAACCTTAATTTCCTGTTTCCCCAAGAGTTATTGCCATGCAGCCTATTGTTACGTTGGTAGTTATAATTATAAGGATTAAAAGGATAGATTAGATATAGCCAGCTCTCTTTCTCTCCCCCCTTATCCCCCCACCCCCCACCATTTTGCCTCCCCATGTGAGGCTGGACCCCACTTCACAAAGTCTCAGTCCTCTGACATACCTAGAGACAGAGCACGTCCAAAGCAAAACAAACCCCCACGCAGCAGCGTTTTAGGATTAAAAAGTAGAGATATCTATTGCCAATATAGTCTAAATAATATATGCCTAAAATATAATCATTAACAAACTATGATTATATATAATCATTAACAAACCATAAGCATAAAATATATAATCTAATCTTCAGCAATCTTAAAGTAATAAGATAATAAACTCAGGGGATGGTGATAGAAAGTGGTCCAGGATAAGCATAGTAAGTCTTAATGCAATAATAACAATAAACCAGTGTAATGTTAAACAGTCTCTTTTAGGGTAGTAACACACACACCTATAACTGTAATTAAAACATAAACAGAAATAGTAATGAAAAGGATGTATAATTATAATACCCATATCATTACAAGTGGATCAGACAGCAGGTGATACAGTATTTCCATGCCATGCCATGACAGGATGCGACTCACTATTGTGTTTCAGAATAGTGTCAGGATCATCTTCCTTAATTCCTTTTCTGCTTCCTCCTTGCTGGAGAAGACATAGTATTGTCCTTGAACATCCACTTTCAGTTTGGCAGGGTACAAGAGTCTGTATTTGATATCGGCTTGCTGTAACCGCTGTTTAATGTTGTAGAAGGCTCCACATTTAGCAGCTGTTGCGGGAGAGAAATCAGGGAAAATACAAATGTGGTTATTTTCAGATATAATCTCTTGCTTGTGTCTGAGGAGTGCCATCACATCTAGTTTACAAAATAATCTGCTCGAAGCGGATAATAAAAGACCTAGGTCTAAAGGTATTTGATCCACGTATGCGATAAGCTGCTGCTATCTCAGCATCTTATTTAAAGTCCATTCCAATTATTTTAGAGAATAGTTCAGCTACGAATTTCACTGGGTTTGGACTTTCACGATTCTCAGGTAGACCTTCGATTCTAATATTATTCCTTCTGCTTCCATCTTCCAGAGCAGCAAGTCTGTCTCAGAGTTTTTTGCATTCAGAACTGGCAGCTGTTGCTTTTCCATCAGCGGTGGATGCTTGATTTTCAGATATTTCAATTCGAGTCGTGAATGCCTGCTTAACATCCTCCAGCTGATTGGCAAGTGTGCTCAGTTTAAATTTTCCTGAATGTGCTCATCAATTTTATCCAGCATACCATTAAAGGCCACCTCAAAGCAGATATATACACGTTTCTCAGAGCCTTTGTTATCCTGCCGCAGCTCTTGCAGCTCCCGCCGCAGCTTCTCACTTGCCTTCTTGCTTGCCTTCTCGCTTTTCTTTATATCATTCTTTATCTCTTGCTTGAGCTCAGCGATCATCACCTTCAGTTCGGACAGATCGTTTCTGCTTTCGAGCACTGTAGGTGAAGCGGCGGGCTCTATTACAGCTGATGTTCCCGGCTCACGTGGAGTAGGTGAAACAGTGGACTGCTAGGCCTTTTCCAGTTTCAAATGATCTTCTCCAATCGGCGAGCTATCGTGACCTGTGTCACTCACACATTCGCTCCCCATTTTGCTCTCAACTGGAGACGATGCTGCAGACCGTGGTCCCGAGGAGTCTGGGCTTTCGCCCATCTGTTCCAGGTCAGTCTTGGACTTGTCGGTCTGGGCTTGGATGCAGCTTTAGTTTTCTTTTCCATTTCTTTCTGAGCCCCTTTCTTGCTGATTATGTTTATACATGCTGTAGTAGAACCATCGGGTTGAATAAATACAGGATATCTCAGGATAATAAGGAAGTAATATAAAAAATAACACCACTGCTAACGGAGCTCCGCTTCAGACGTCCATCTCTCGCAACAGACGAGACCAATCGGCTCTGCTTAACTCAGTTTAATTGCAGCTCTGAATTTAAGGCAGTATGTTGGTATATGGTATGTTCTTCTGCTGTATTCTAATTACATTTACCTAGTTTTAATTTTCTCTTCCATTTTCCCAATCAGTATCTTATGTTAACCCGGCTTGTTTACTGGTATTCTTTTCTTTTTTCTCCTTTACTACTTTTTAAAGAAATACTCCACCCTAAAGTGATATTCTTTTCAGGGCTTCATAATTGTTTCCATTTGTATTGGTCTGCTCAGTTATTTCTCTCTTTTGTTCTTTTACAGAATTGTGATATGTTCATTATGTAGAAGCAACCAATACTTGAAATAGAATGGAGACAGCTGCTGGCTCTTTGAGGTGAGACTTCCTGTTTCTGGTCCAAATTATTTTCTGGGTACTTCTATATATAGAGGGCTTCAGACACTAGTGACTTCTCCATCTTGTTTTCATCCAACAGCTTAATAGCATTTGGATCATATGTGCCAAAATAGTTTTGGATTACTGATATCAGGGCTGAGGGTCTTCCAGAATCCACCTCACCACGTTTGGATATTTTCTATGGTTTTAATATGAGAAGGAGTTTGCATCCGCTGGTACTCAGATTGGTGAGAATACTCTGGTTTTGTTCAGCTTTATTTACTTTGGGGTAGTGCCATCATCAATCATTTTGTACCTATTTTACTTCAAGGATTGAGGCTAACTTCATCATTTTCTACCATCTTCCAAGTAACTGTTGCAATCCAGACTTTGTATGTGGTTATTTTATGATATTTGTTATATATTGTATATAACAGTGTGGGAGATGGCCGGCTGTTCATCGGGCCAGTACCCCCAGGCCGCTAGATGGAGCTCTCCCTGTAGCATGGAAGTGCCCCGAAGACCAGCAGGGAATTATGGACAATGGAGTTTTTATTCCCAACCCTGCTGGACACCGTGGGGCCCACCAGAGGACGCTGCAGGGAGGCTCAAGGACTTATACGTGCCCTATAACCCGGAAGCACGTCATAATCATATGACCAGAGGGAACAATGTGTTTCCGGGTTGAAGAGAAGGACCCGGAAGTGATAAGAAATCACATGGACTGTGGGATGGGAAACACTTCCGGGTCAGGGAATATGAAAGGACTCTGGGAAAGCCAGACATTGAGCTGAGCTGGGAGGTAGGGTGGCGAAGTGTCTGAGAGTGGAGGATTGTTATTGATTATTGGATTAGTGTACTTGTATGTGTAGTGTGGAGTGGAGGGTGCTTTATGCACATAGTTATTATAAAATAAATAATAATTATAATTTTACCTGGTGTTTGGAGTGGTACCTGAGGGTTCAAGGGAGCACTAATACGCTCTACTGCTACAAACAGTTATTTGGGGGAATATTTTTTGTATGGACTATATATAGTATTTATTAGCTATGGGAAACAAGGAGGGCAATTATTATTTAGTTTATAAACATTTTGTTGTTTTTCTTATTTATTAATTCACTGCATATTTTGGGCACTTTTTTGCATTTGTTCACTATTCTTCACATTATATTCATCTTTCCCTTTAATAGTTTGTTAGTAACTGTCTTTTCACTGTGTGAAGTTGGAAACTTGTGAGTGGAGTGCAGAGTTGATTTGGCCTAGTCAGAGCTTTTTCCAGGCCTTAGGCCTAGGAGTTTAGCAGGCAGCTGAGGTCTTTTGAGCCAGTCATTACAATGTTTTTTTTCTATTAAACAGTTTTAATAATAATAATAATTCTTTACATTTATGTAGAGCTTTTCTCACTACTTTTATTCTAATATTTTCACTTAGAATGGAGAAAAAGATGTTTGACATAAAATTCAACCTTGACCAGTGCTATACTATGGCAAGGATGTGAAAACAGTCCATGTATAAAAAAAAAAAGAAAAATCTCATGTTACTTGAATTGCATAATCTGCATGTCTGTTATCCAGTTGGTTGCTCAAAATGTGCAAAAGTTATTTTTTGCTAAAATATTGTTAAATAATGTAAGGGTTAACAGCACATACAGGAATAGGAAACTCAAAGGCTCATAGAAGTGACCTTTCAACATGAGATGATCATTTCTTTCTCAAAGTTACAAAGTACATGGGTTAAGTAGCATAAAAATGTGTATGTTTGTGTATATATGTATATATATATATATATATATATATATATATATATATATATATATATATATATATATATATAAATTGGTTTTTTTTGGGGGGTTGAGTATTCATTTAACCTGTAGCTGTATTGTTTTTTTTTATTTTCTCCATTTTTTCATTCTCATTATATTTTTTCATTATCTTTTTTTAAAGATACAGCATGGTTGTTGATTTTATGCTTTGCTGTGGAAGAAATAAAGTTGGCAGTTACCAGTAATACAGTATCTATACAAAAAACAGTGTATAGGAATCTGAACAAAGCCTTAAAAGTCATAAACCCTAAAGAATGAAATTTTTTTTTAATGCTGAAATCTTAAATCACTAGCATATGCAATTGTACCTGATTATTTAGAGAACTATATTAATTTTTTGTATTTTACAAAATTTAATTCTATTGTAATGTTGGCTTTCAAGTACAATGAATCTAAATATACATTTATTTTGTGCAGATAGCATGTTTAGAGTTATTTTGTTGTTTTATGTTGCCACTATCTGTTGGATTTACTCCAACCCCTTTTTGTTTTCTCTGTGGACGGCACCACTTTGGGTAACAGTTGTTATGCGATGTCCATGGGAGTCGCTTCATGTGATGTCAGTAGTGCAATGCCATTTAAGCCAGTGTCATGTGAGGCTCTTCGTCTATGATTATGGATACATTTCTAACTTTTTACTCTGCTTGTGCTGTCTAAAGGAAAACACTTTATGAATATGAAGACACTTAATTTGTTTTTGAAATTTGGCTTAGATGAGTTACAACTGATCTTCAGGTTTCATCCCTTGCTTCATTTCTTGACTATGCCTTTTCCTTCTGATCCATCCCTCTGTTCAGTTTGCTAGAGCAGTACAGTTTTAAGGCTATTCACCTTTGGTTATTAGCAGACCAGATAAAAACATTAAGTTTGTTTTCCTCTCGCTGTCTTTATCGAATTTACCTTTGGAAATTGGCAACATTAACATACTTTGCAATATTTTGATATTGCTATCTAGCAGTGATTTTCACAATACTTGGATCTTTTTGCTGGGAGCCATGTTAATGCAGGGAATTGGGAGAAAATGACAATTTTCAATATTTAAATGCTGTCATTTGTAAAGACTACTTGGATTCCATTGTTTTGTGAGTTGTGGTGCATGTCCTTTGCTAATACAGGTGTGCATAGTTAAATAAATAAAAAAAAATGAAATCCACTTTAAAGTTATGGTGATAATTTATATTTTGCAATATTTATTTTTATCTTTGGATTAAAAATTTCTGTAATTTTAGTATCACATTTTGGAAGTTCACCACCATACTATGTTGTTTTCATATGAGTGCTGCTATTTTATCAAGGAGTTTCTGTGACGTGCAGATTCATTTCTAGGGGGCATGGTCACAGAAGTCGTATTACTGACATCATTAGCACAACCATATAAAAGTTTAGAATGGCAGGAAACACTTTTTCCAAGATTATGGAAACATCAAATTATTTGCTGAGAGTGTGTTTTTGTTGGGATTCAGGGTTAAAAATGTTGCTTTATATTAAGGGTTTTCAGTATGGGATTAAAATTTAGTTTTAGGTGCATAATCATTTTTTGTTTTGATTTTAACCCTATACTTTGTTTAATTACTATGGTTTTGTATCGTCTATCTCCTGGTCCTTTTGAGTAAATTTTCCCACCTAGTTATCACAGGAGAACATTTGTTTTGTGAAATCCTTCAATCTGTTTTCAGAGATTCTTATCCATTCAGTTTTTTTGGGGACCAGTGCCTATTGAAGCATATGTGATGTTTAGAACATAAGAAATTTGACAAACAATAGGAGACTATTCATTTCATCAAGCCCGTTTGTTTAGCTAATAGCTAAGCTGTTCCAATATCTCATCCAGATTTTTCTTAAAGGTTATTAAGGCTTCTGCTTCAACTTCATGTCTCGAGTCTCAACTCTTTACGTAAAGAAGTGCTTCTTAGCTTCAATTTTAAATTTACTTCCCCTTAATCTCCAATGATGTCCTTGTGTACATGATTCACCCTTAAACTGGATCTACATTATCAATGCTTTTGAGGATTTGAAATACTTGGATTAGGTCCCCTCTGTTTAATTCTCTGAGTCTGTCAGAGTAGGACATGTCCTTAAGTCCTGGGATACACTTGGTTGCTCTCCTCTGCATAGCTTCAAGTGCTGCTATGTCATTCTTGTACCATGGTGACCAACACTGCACACAATACTCCAGATGTGGTCTTACAAGTGCTTTATATAGTCTGAACATAATGTCCTTTGACTTAAATTCTACAGTTTTTATGATATAACCCTATATTTTATTTTCCTTTTTACTTGCTTCTGTACATTGCTTAGTCAATAAAAATGTTGTGTCAACATAATTCCCTAAATCTTTTTCAAAGGTTGCTTCCCACTTTTATTTATAACTCATGTTCTTTTTGCCAAATGTAGCTCTTTGCACTTTTTTGCATTAAACTTCATTTTCCCTGTGTTTGCCCAGTTCTAACGGTTGTACAGGTCATTTTGAATTATTTTTGCTGCATTCTCAGTGTCTGCCATTATCTCCAATTTTTTTGTCATCTGTGAGTTTGACAAGTATACTAACAATGCCAGAATCAATGTCATTAATATAAATTGGAAAGAGTAATGGTCCTAGGACAGACCCCTGAGGGACTCCTCTGATGACCTTGCTCCACGTGGAGCATTCTCCTCTTATTTGTACTGTCTCCTGCCATTTAACCAACTAGAGAGTTGGTTTTGTAGGCTACCTCTGTCTACAGCTTCTAGTTTCAGAATTAATCTTTGGTGTGGGACGGTATCAAATGCTTTTTGAAAGTCTGTTTAAATTATGTGTTATGCTTTGTTTTTGTCAACTATTCTGGTTGCTTCTTCAAAAAAATCTAAAAGATTGATCTGGCAAGACCCTCCTCACATAAACCCATGCTGGCTGCTGTTTAGAATATTATCATTGTTTAGGTAATTTTCTAATTTATTTCTAATTTTAGTTTTCATAATTTTGCATGGCAGAGAAGATGAATTGGTCTGTAATTACAAGGATCCATTTTGTCTACATTATTTAAGACTGGGGTCACTTTTCAGTCCACAGGTACTTTGTCTTTCTGAAGTGACTGCTGATGTACAGTATGTCTAATGGTTTATAAGGGATTTAATCTTAGATGTTTAAATAAATATGTAAACAAATGTTTGCATTTATTTTGCCTTCCTTTTACAACTTTCCTTAATAAAAAATATTGCAGATATAAAACTAGTTTTCATTATTTTTGGTCAGCTAATCATGACTTGAATTGGCTGATAAAACCATCCAGACATGAAAAGATCTAATTAGGCTATGCTTTGCACCGAGAAGTGAGAGAAGAAAAGATCATTTGTACTTGTCAGAATAGTTAAGTTATTTAGAACAACAAATACAAATAACATTCCTGGCACATTCTGTAACATGTTACCTGGGACAATACCCTTCACTTCCTCTGAGAACATGACAACTTTAAAATTTTTAAAACAAGGACTAATTTTGTGTTTTTGCTTCCCTCAGTCTCAGTTACAGCCGCAGGTGTTTATGATTCCAAGAATCATAATCATCTTCCTCAGTAAAATAACCTGCTTAGCATCCTTTGGTGTGATATATTTTCTTGATGTTTTCTGCTTGATAGAAACCTAGCAACAACTTAATGATTATTTTGAAGTAAATGTGGCTGTTATACCCCACTATTGTTATCTTGTAAAGCCATGTACTACTGGCCGTGGAGGTGGTGTTGCAGTTATATATTCATCTAAGGTTAGAATCAAGCTAGTTTCTGCTCATGGTGTTACATCATTTGAATATCTGTCATTACTGCTGTCTGGTGCAAAATCTCTATTACTTGTTTACTGTCTTCCAAAACATCAGTCACCAGTCTTCTTGGGAGAACTCTCTGAGTTGCTCACTTCTCTGTGTTCTCTGTACCCTGCTGTGTTATTCCTTGGTGATTTTAACTTACATGTAGACTGTGCAAAATCTTTATATGTGGTCAGTTTTTTTAATGTACTTCAGTGCTTTGACTTTATTCAGCATGTCAATTTTCCTACTCATGCCCGAGGACACACACTTGACCATGTGTGTACCTTTGGTATTATTCCTGCTAATTTGTATGGTATTGATTTACCTATTTTAATTTGATATGTATATCTTTGGTCAGTTGCAGTGGCAACAATCACCTTTAGGAACATGAAAAATATTAGTTCCTCTGCTTTTGTTGGTACATTGAACAACAACAACAACATTTATTTATATAGCACATTTTTATACAAAAAAGTAGCTCAAAGTGCTTTACATAATGAAGAAAATAAAATAAAAATAAAAGACAAAATAAGAAATTAAAATAAGACAACATTAGTTAACATAGAAAAAGAGTAAGGTCCGATGGCCAGGGTGGACAGAAAAAACAAAAAAAAAACTCCAGACGGCTGGTGAAAAAAACTAAAATCTGCAGGGGTTCCAGGCTACAACATAAATGAAATAGTCCTTTTTGTATTTAGGGTTTTCACAGAAGGACTTGATGATGATGGTCATACAGACTTTTGGCTTTTAATCCATCACTGTTGGAACATCACGGTGCTTTGAGTAGATGGTGGTGACGAAAGACACCACCAAAAGGACACCGGAAAAAGAAACAGAAGAGAGAATAGGGGTTAGTACAGATTTTAGAGCCACCAAGAATAGTTATTATAATGAATTGGATATACTGAGTATCAGGATTAAATTACAGTGAAGTTATGAGAAGGCCATGTTAAAATAATGTGTTTTCAGCAGTTTTTTGAAGTGCTCCACTGTATTAGCCTGGTGAATTCCTATTGACAGGCTATTCCAGATTTTAGGTGCATAACAGCAGAAAGCCACCTCACCACTTCTTTTAAGTTTTGCTCTTGGAATTCTAAGGAGACACTCATTTGAGGATCTGAGGTTACGATTTGGAGTATAACATGTCAGACATTCCGATATATAAGATGGGGCGAGATTATTTAAGGCTTTATAAACCATAAGCATAATTTTAAAGTCAATCCTGAATGACACAGGTAACCAGTGTAGTGACATCAAAACTGGAGAAATGTGCTCAGATTTTCTTTTCCTGGTTAGGATTCTAGCAGCTGCATTCTGCACTAGTTGCAAACGATTTATGTCTTTTTTGGGTATTCCTGAGAGGATTGCATTACAGTAATCTAGTCAACTGAAAACAAACACGTGAACTAATTTCTTAGCATCTTTTAATAATATAAGAGGTCTAACTTTTGCTGTGTTTCTTAAGTGAAAAAATGCTGTCCTAGTGATCTGATTGAAGCAGTGTCCTCCTCCACCTGGTGTTTATTGCATACTGTTTTAACTCATCATTTTGAATATATATTATTTTAACTAGTCTGGATCAACTTCCTCCATTCAAAACTCGTAGTGTGACATTCAAGCACTCTGCTCCTTGGTTTTCTCCTGAACCATGTCACATGAAATCCTGTGGGTGAAGGCTTGAACACTTTAGTAGAAAAATACATTTAGTTACCCATGCAACTGCCTGTATGGAACATGTTGCCCTCTACAAGCAGGCATTACAGAGTGTTAAGACTGATTAGTATACTAAAAGCATTCTATGTGGTCAGCATAATACCCGAGCACTGTGGATAAACTACTTAAGCCTGCAAGTAACTTTCCATTGGTTGCCTCCTCTGAGCTTTGTCAGAAACTTCTGTCATTTTTTAATAACAAGATTGATCTGATTTATTCTGAATTTCAAAAAGGTTTATTTGTTCAGTTAAAACAGTGTTCATCCCCTATCTTATCTAGCAGTTGTTTATCTAGATTTCCATTGTTGGACGATCCTGCAGTCCATAAACTTGTCATGACCGCCAGGCAAACTGGCTGTATTCTTGATCCCATGCCTTCTTTTTTGGTTAAGGCTGCTTTGCCTTTTCTCCTTACTTTTATCGCCAGTATCATCAACACATTTTTTTAAACTGGCTTGGTGCCTTTATTAGATGGCACGGCGTATGGTTTCACTGTTATACAGATGATACACAGATTTATTAACACACAGGCCTTACACAAGCATTACCTCGTCCTGCATTGGCTGCCTGTGTGGCTAACATCAAACTTTCTCAGACTAAATTGTGAAAAAAACTGAGACTGTATTTATTGCATCTCCAGGCACTTTAAAGAAAATAAACCCACGGATTTTTACTGAGGAACTGTCTATTACATCCTTGTCTGCATAGGTTAAAAATCTTGGTGTTATCCTTGATCTTACACTCTCCTTTGATCCTCATATTACCAAGGTTGCCTTTTTCCACCTTAAGCAAATTTCAAGGCTGTGTCCATTGCTCTCTATTACTGCAAATGAGACACTTGTTTTTGTCATCTCGCAACTTGACTATTGCAATGCAGTGCTGTTTGGTATCCCTGCTTCAAGACTAAATAAATTATAATATGTTCAGAATTCAGCAGCTTGAGAGGTTACCCACTTAATACCCTGAGAGCATATCACTCCTACACTTTTAAAACTGCATTGGCTACCTCTTCCCTTCCGGATTCAATATAAATTTCTCCTTTTAGTTTTTAAGGCTCTTCATGGTCTAGCACCACTTACTTGTCTTTAAGTTGTTCTTATATTCCATCACATTCATTTTGTTCTTCTGACTCTTAGCTATTAACCATTCCATTATGCAGATTGCGCACTATGGGCGACAGGGCTTTTAGTGTATCAGGACCATGGCTATGGAATACCCTGCCTTTGGTGCTCTGTGCATGTACCTCATTTTATGTTTTTAAATCTATGGTTAAAACGTTTTGTCTTTGTAATATTGTTTTTTGTTGTTCTTAACTTTGTTTGTACATTGGATTGTTTGATTTTGTGTATTGTTGTACAATGCCCTTAGGTACCTTGAAAGGCGCTTTTAAATAAAATGTGTTATTAATAATAATAATAATAATAATTACATCCGGCGCCGCCGAGAGTGGCAGCCTTTTCAGCAGCTCCGTGTATGACTGTATGTGTATGTGTACTTTTCTACTTGTAGCCAATGTCGTTTTCAAAAATTAAACCAATCTTGTCCAGGTCAAAATGTTGTATTGATTTTATTAAAAGCAAGTAACATTCCATATAATCCAATCAAGCTTCACCAAACCAAAATTTAATCCCCGCCCAAGAGAAGGAGAGGAAGGCCAACAGCCAGAGTAAAACTTTAAAAGTAGAAAAGGGGGAAGAGAATCTTTTTCCCCAATGTAAATGCTTATTCTAAAATGTTATTGATTAGATCATGCCAGGTTTTAAAAAAGTTTTGAACAGATCCTATAAGTGAGAATTTGATTTTTTCCAATTTTAAATAGTATATAACATCAGTTACCCACTAACTTAAAGGAGGTGTGCTTGGATTCTTCCAGTTGAGCAATATAAGTCTATATGCTAGTATTGAGATAAAGGCAATTACAGTTTTTGTCCTTCTCCACTTTAAAGCTCATCAGGGAGTACACCAAATACAGTTCATAGATTAAGAGTGACTGTGACACCAAGGCTGTCTAATAGGCATTTAACACTAGAATTACCAGAGCCTACGAAAAAACTCGTAAATCCGTCCCACCTTAAATCGCGTCTTAAATCCATTTGCACCTCTCCGCCAGAGTCCTTTGTCATCTAAATGTGCTGATAAACAAAAGCTACTAGCAGCCAGCTATTCCATCCCCCCACCGACTTAGAATGAACTTCTCCTAGCTCAAGCCTTGCCTTGATTTGATTACCTGAGATTGAAGTGGAGTTTTAGAGTGGAAATAATTCTAGCATTATTTGGAATACACGCATTTCATGTGTGTTCCATTTCTATAGTAGGCTGTGCAAACACATTTTTAAAACAGAAACGTTTTTCATATTCTAATAGTAAATGACAAAATGTAGGCATAAACTATATAACGTATGAAGCCTGAAGTCCATATATCAAAGAAACACTTTCACAAAAGGTACAAAACACGTGCGCTTTCATTCAAAAAATTAAAAAAAAAAAGCCGCATTAGCATGCCACATTGACATTCTTACTACAACCGCCGCGGTGGCGTAATGGTATCAGCCCCTGACTGGGAATCAAAAGGTGGCGAGTTCGATCCCGCACGGCTCCACTTCGAGAAATGAACTGCTCTTATTCTTACAATTTTAGAATAACAACATAAATTTGATTTCAGTCTGTAACAGCCGGTGTAACTTATGATACTGGTAAAGGTTAGCTTTTTTTTTTTTTTTTTTTTAATTCACTTTTCATTCTCGCAGTCGCATTCAGAATCAATCCATACAACCCCATCTGACACAGCTGGTTTCACATAAATAAAAGTGCACTTTTATTCAAGACTATAACCGAAGAATAAAGAAAGCAAGTTACAGTTGGTGGTTGATACGACAGCTTGCGTGGTGCAATGTTAAGAACTGCTGATTTCCGATCCGTGCTATATAAAATCATCACATTCAAATATTAACAGTTCCCATACACCCAAGGTCCGCCATTCCTACATTTACGACATGTGTACTTGTTGCAGTGTACACACCTCTCTGTGCTATGGTTCCTATTACAGTGAATGAGCACCTGACACTGTACTTTCTTCCCTGGGGGAAGCTGAGGTCTTAGAACGGAAGTTTGTTGATGCTGTATCATCTTTTCTTTTTCCATCGCCTTTTCCTGTAAGAAGCGACGACGAAGTTCCTCTGCAAGGTGAGCCATGAACACTCTTCTTTTCTCAGTGGACCCCGTGCATGCCTTATACAGTACGTGTGCGTTCATCGCTGCTAGGTCAAGGATGTTGTAGAACACAGCAACCGGCCACCTGCGTGTCCCTGTTCACACTGAACAAGCACGCGCCTTCTGGTCCATGATGTCAACGCCACGCTGGGGAAAAAAGAAAGACAAATATATGTAACATTTTGAAGAAATCATTTTATCACCAGAATAGCACCAGAATACTTCGTCACACTAATATTTTTTTCATTAGCATACCTTCATGTGGTTGTAGTCTGTGACCGTGTTTGTTTTTTTTTTTTTTATCTTGCCCAATCTCCACATCATGGTGCATTGTGCTGAGAATGCAGACAGACTTCATCTTTTTGGGCATATACACTGTCAGCATGGCACTGGGAGATCTAAACACCAGCGTGGAGAATTGTTTGTGTACTGAACTGACTTTAGCTGCAGGTGGAAGTTCCCGTCGCACTTTATTCATGGTGCCAAGCAGAGTTGTATTGCGGTGCAGCAGTCTATTAGCCAGCGAAAGTGACGTGAAGAAGTTGTCTGTTGTTACGGTTCTGCCTTTGTCCAGAAATGGCTCCATAAGCTTTATGACCACAGACTCGGAAAGTCTTTCTCCCGTGGGACGACTGGGATCTTTTCCTAAATAAGGAGTGGCATTGCACATGTACTTTGTCTCCAAATCTGCCGCAATCCAAAAAGGCAGAACCGTAACAACAGACAACTTCTGGCTAATAGATCCTTTTCCCATTGTACACTGGGATCTTTGTAAATAAGGGAATTTAAAATGTTTTTATATATTATAGAAATGCTGTAGGAGTCTTCAAGACTATTCAGTATTTCTTGTTGAATAGAGGTAAGGAAAGTTGGGAGCTGAGGGAAATTGGGTAGGATTATTTTAGTTTTTAATTTGAAAATAGTGGAAAAATTGTGTTTATGGGATGTTAAATTTGAAGTGTAATTGTTTGTAGGATGCAAAGACATTATGTATATACAGTTCTCTATATGATTTAATCCCATTTTCTCAAAAACTAAAAACTAAGTTTGAGAGGGTGGAAAAAGGTGGTTATCATGTCAAAATGCAACAGATAAAAGCTTCTCTATCTTGAAGTGTTTCCTACATCGGTTCCATATTCTGAATGAATGAAGGACAATTAGTTGTTAGTATATTGACTTTTTTTTTTACTGGGATGCAAAACAAGAAATAAAAAGAAATAATGCTGGATTTTATTTCTATTGCAGACCAAGCTTATGTGTGTTCATCAATTTGTGTCATTGTGCAGATTTTTATAGCTTGTATATTTTCTGCCCAGTAGTAAAATTAAACGTTAGGTAGTGCCATGCCACTTTCTGTTTTAGGTCATTTTAGAGTCACCCTTTGGATGAGTGGATGTTTCAAATTCTCAGTAAATAAGGTTAAGATTGAATCTAATTTCTTAAATGATTGATTAATGTATATGGACCATCTATGCATATTTAATTTTTTCCAATGCAGTCCGCAAAATTTTGTTGAAAATGAGCTTTATATTTACTTGTGATGTTTACCCCTAGGTATTTAAACTGATCATGTGATGATAAATAGGAAAGTATCCAATCTAATATTGTGTGCTAGAGAGTTCACTGGAAAAAGCATACTTTTATTCAAATTAATTTTGAGTCCAGAAATCTTTTGAAACTTTGCTAGTGCTGTTAGGACTGCTGGCATGGAATTTTGTGGATCTGACATATAAAGTACCATATCATCTGCATATAGTGATGTTTTCTATTCAAGTCCTTCTCTGATAATCCCCTTTGTTTCAGATACATTTTGAAAGTGAATGGCAAATATTTCAATTGCAATTGCAAAGAGCAGTGGTGATAGGGGGCATCCTTGTCTAGTACCACATTCTAGTTTGAAATAGTCTGAAATGTTGCTAACACAAACTGAATTTTCTGGGCTGGTATACAGTAGTTTGATCCATGCACAAACGTGGGCCAAACCCAAATTTGTGCATTGTGATAAAGAGGTAGTCCCATTCAACCATATCAAATGCTTTTTCTGCATCCAAAGATAAGATAATTTCCAGGGTGTTACACTTTATGGGAGAATATATTACATTAAAAAGGCGTTGAAGACTGGAAACTAAGTGTCCGCCTTTAATACATATGGTTTGGTCTACTGGTATTACAGAAGGAAGCACTTTCTCAATCCTTGTAGCTAGAACTTTGGAGAGTACCTTAACATTGTTGTTAAAAAGCGAGATTAGTCTGTATGATGCACATTGTAATAAGTCCTTTATTATTCTTTGGAAAGACTGTAATTAATGCTTGGCGAAAAGTTTGAGGTAGAATTTGATTGTCTGTGGCTTCTATAAAAGTTGCTAATAATAGCTAACTCAATTGAAACTTTTGTGTAAAATTCCACTGGGTAGGCATCCGGGCCTGCCGCATTCCCACTCTGAAATGAGTTTATAGTGTTTAATAATTCTCGATAGTTTATCAAGTTCCTCTGCCCTAAGAGTATCTAGCTGTGGTACAGTGGAATCTAGGATTGTATGTAAATACAATGAATTCGTTCCAGACCGTACGAACTCTATGTAAATATATTTTTTTTTAAAGATTTTTAAGCACAAATATAGTTAATTATACCATAGAATGCACAGCGTAATAGTAAACTAAATGTAAAAACATTGAATAACATTGAGAAAAAACTAACATTGCAAGAGTTCGCGCTATAGCGCTACGAACCACTTGCTAAAAACACTTTTTTTTTTTTTTATGAGTTTTAAGCACAGGGAAAAAAAGGAGCATTTGAAAAATCTGTAACTTAATAAACAACCAAGAAAAGTAACATTGCAACAATGCATGCTATGAAGCAATCGCTGTACACAGAAGTGAAGTGGAGGTTAAAATCCAATAGAAAAAAGTCTTCATTAAATACGAGGTTAAAATAATGGTCGAATCAGTCTCTTTAAAAACAAGCCCGGTGCATTCTTTAACTGCCTTCTTGGCCTTATGCGGCCAGCCCTCTCTCTCTCTCTCTCTCTCTCGTGTGTGTGTGTGGAAATCATTGGCACGCACAAACCAAAAGGGAAACTGGCTTGTTCTTATACCGAGTGTGTGGTCGTGAACAGATGCAAAAGTTTGGTGAACTTTTTGGTCGTAACCCGATTTGTATGTGTTCAGAGACATTTATGAACCAAAGTTCCACTGTATCTGTAATGCATCAGGAACACATTAGTTTGTGTCATGTTTTCTTTAAACTGAGTAGAATATAAGGACTTACAGTAGTCTCTAAATGTGAGCATTATATTTTTATGGTCAATGATTTTATCTGCGTCTGTGTTGGTAATTACTGATATTGCATTGTGAACTTCCTGCTTGTGGATTTCTTTAGCTAAGATCTTATTAGCCTTCTATCTTTTTTCATAGTAATAATGTTGTGATTTGTTGTCAAGAAGTTGAATTCTGAATGCAAAGCCTGTCTTTTCCTAAACAGTGCTTCATTTGGAGATCTGGTCTATTCTGGTAATTTCACTGATTATCTCGGGTGCCATCTTGATATGCAATGATTTGCCATCTTTTAAGATACCATCAGCTTCCCAGAGTATTTCTGCAGAGACATCTGAGGATGCATTTGTCACTAAAAAATAATGAATTTGCTTAGATATAAATTCTGTACAGTTCTTGTCAGATAATAATGGGGTTAAGACGTCAGCTGCGAGCTGAGTATATGGGGCATAGTGATTTGAGCTCCATGGTCACAGGGGCATGGTCAGAGATAACAATAGTGTTGTATTTCTGAGATTTGATAGTGGGTAAAAATTATCTATAAAGAGAATTCCCAAGCAACAGGCATGTACTAGTGAGAAGAACACTGCAAAAAATTAGTGTGAAAAAATAAACATGAAAAAGGTATTGGAATCAAGCAAAATTTTCTGCCAATATAGTGAAAAAATTTAATTTGTTATGATTTTTTAAAAAAAGAATAAAGTTTTCTACTGTAAATTATCTTATCTGTAAAATATGACGATATTTAAGACACTCAGTTGATCAAATGTCATGTTGATCCAAAAAACTACCAAATCTAGTATTTTAATCTTGTTCTGAGCATTTTCATAAAATCTCCATTGGTAGAAAATTTTTTGAAATTAGAATTCTTGTATGTGCATCAAGCTCAATGTTGAAAAATTTGCCTTTAAACAAAAAAAAATGGCTCTAACGTCTTCTTAAATTAAAACAGTAATGCTTAAAATAAGACAAACTTCTTAAATCTGTTCTCAAAAATGAGGAATAAAAAGTGAAACAAAAAAACACATTCAGTATGCAGCTTTTATAAACAGTTTTATTAACTCCAGAGATATGGAACACTTACTTGCAAAACAAATATTTACAACAGCAAATAATGATGGTATAGAGCAGGGGTCGGCAACCTGCGGCTCGCGAGCCACATGCGGCTCTTTGGATGTGAAGCTGCGGCTCTTTAGTTCCATACGCAAATATTATTTATTTTACCAAAAAAAAAAAACATTTCAAAATCGTTCTGAATCGATTAACGAGGATTAGGCACCGATTCTATCTCTCAGCCACTTGTACTCGCTTTTCACCGCACCCCTCCCCCGTGACACGCGTCGTCACTGTCGTCAGTCCGTCGGAAGCTCTCGAATGACGCCGTCGTCGGATGTTTCTATGTAGGTTTTAATTCGCTTTCGATGCAAGACAATTTGGCGTCTTCACCAGTGCTTTGGCTGTGACGTATAGTTTGTTGTTTCAAGTAAAAGAGTTAGAAGCGAATTATCTTCTCAAAGTTATGTATGTATATATATATATATATAATAATAATAATAAAAAAACCGAAGTAAAGGTAGATAACATAATAAGTATTATATTTTTAAAATACATATTATACATATTTTTTTCCAAATAAGATACCTAACTACTTTTTTGAAGTCAATAAGAATTGTCAAAAAAGAAACAAAGTACTACTGTTGGATATTACCGCGAAAGTGTTTTTATTAAAATATATATTTAATAAATTACCTATTTTATTATTTATCTATTTTATAGCTTTTATTATTTAAAAATTAGCGTTAAAATAATAATTATAAGTGTAAGTACCTATAAATTGTTATTTAATAAACCTATTTTCGAACTCTGAGGATCAAAGTAGGTAGGTATTTGCAGTTTTAGATTGTTTATATATTTGGCAATTTTCATTGATTTCGGCATAGCTGGGCATAACACCTTTACTCGTAAACTAAGTATCTAATATTTGCCAAAATTAAAAAAAATTGGGTTGTGTGGTTTTATGAAACCACGATGCAAGTGAAACTTTTGTTCTGATTGTAGGCATTTGACTCCCTAGCTGTATCGTTGTCCGTCACGATCAAGTGAACAACAACATTTACATCAAAACACTGATCAAAACACACAAATACCGTGGAGCACTTGCACGAATGAGTGAGAATATTAATTCTACACGTTTAGCTGTTGCGAGCCATGTACGCCGCCATATTGGCCTTGGCTGCGTACACTTTACCCCTACTCCGGCTGCTTCACTTTACCCCTACTCCGTGGCGCTGATGCGAGCCATTGGCGCCGCCACATTGGCCTTGGCTGCTCGACCGAGCGTCTTTCACTTTACCCCTACTCCGCGGCCGGCTGTAATGCGACATGCGATAGATGGACGGAAAAATTTGAGGCGATGTAAAAAAAGTTTCACTTTAAAAAAAAAACTAAAATGTGCAGACTGCGCCGTGATAAACACGTTCTGACAAGTCCGTTCATGCCAGTCGGCGATCACCGCACACGGGAGGCGACCACAGATGCGACGAAACTATGTACTTATAGTCAATCAGTACGTGAGAGAGTGAGACAAACAGTGTTTCGTGTCTAAATTATTTATTTTAATAATTAAATTATTAGAGAATTATTTATTTTATTTAGGTAAGTATTTTTAATTGGGAAATATCGTTGTAAAATGTTTTTTGATAAATTATATTTCATTATGCCCAGCTTCTCGTATGTATTTACTTAGGTATACGTTGACATAGTAAATAATTGCAAAACTTGTCATCTGCTGTTTTGGATACCTAAATAATAATTTTAAAAATTCTTTATTACAGCTTCACCGCAAGCATGGCATCTACAAAAAAAAAGAGAAGAACTGAAGAAGAGCATCGAGAATTCAATCGGGATTGGACGGAGTCGTTCGCTTTCATATGCAACTCAGATGGCCTTCCAACTTGTCTCATTTGCCACGAAAAACTTGCACACAATAAGAAATCAAATTTAGAGAGACACTTCACTAAAAAACATACTCAGTTTGCTAGTAAATATCCAGCCGGCGAAGAACGAAAAAAAGCTGTCGACGAGCTCCAAAAACAAAAACAGCAATCAAGTTCCATGTTAAGTAACTGGACGCAATCTACAAGTAATGTTAATCTGGCAAGCTTCGCGGTATCACTAGAAATTGCAAAAAAAGGCAAACCATTCACAGATGGTGAGTATGTCAAAGATTGCTTCATACGTGCATCTGAAGAACTGTTTCGTGATTTCAAAAACAAACCAGAAATCTTGAAAAAAATCAAAGGTTTGCCACTATCCGCTAAAACAGTACAAGATAGAATAGCTAAAATGTCTTCAAATGTAACATATTTGCAGGTGGAAGATATTCAACTTTCTTCTGCCTTATCACTTGCTATAGACGAGTCTTGCGACATAAAAGACACGGCACAAGTTGCCCTTTTTGTCAGGTATATGTCTTCCCAAGGTCCAAAAGAAGAACTTCTAGGATTGCTACCGCTCTCGGGACAAACTAGAGGGGAAGATATAGCGAATGCCGTGCAAAAATGCCTTGAAGACAATAAGATCAATTTAAATAAAATCGTTTCAATAGCAACTGATGGAGCCAGAAGTATGACAGGAAAAAATAAAGGGGCAACAATGATTCTTCAGAGCAAAATAAACCACGAAATTCTTACGTTTCACTGCATAATACACCAAGAAGCGCTTTGTGCCCAAACATTTCCGGCCGAAATAGTTGAGGTCATGAATTTGGTAATCAAGATTGTTAACAGCATCTTGTCAAAAGCACTCTACCATCGTCAGTTTAAAGAATTCTTAAACGAAATGGAGACTCAGTATTCCGACCTCCTTCTTCACAATAAAGTGCGATGGCTTTCCAAAGGTAAGGTGTTGAAACGTTTTGCTTTGTGCTTGAATGAAATAAATACATTCCTAAATGAAAAATGCATTAATCACCCTGAATTAGAGAACGACAAATGGTTGCAAAAATTTTACTTTATGGTGGATATCACAGCGAAATTAAATGAGCTGAATCTAAAACTGCAAGGAAAGGGAAACCCAGCCTATGTTTTGGTAGAAGAATTGGTTTGTTTTGAAGAAAAATTCTTTTTGCAGAAGATATTCAGAGCGGTAAATTACTTCATTTTCAATTTCTAAAGCAATATCGCGATAAAACCAGTGCAACTGTTGACACGAATTACTTCAGCACAGTTATAAAAAAAATTAAAGATGAATTTGCTGACAGATTTGAGCAATTCAAAACCAACAAAACCACTCTAGCATTCATAGTAAATCCTCTCAACACAAATAGTAACGAAATCCACATTGAGCCATTTGGAATTGATACTGGTTCTCTAGAAATGCAATTGATCGATTTAAAAAGTAAAGCTTTGTGGAGTGGAAAATTTACAGAGTTGAAAAGCAAGTTGGAAGAGTTGGAGGTCCAGAAATGTATGTACGTAACGCAACAAAAGTGGACAGCTTTAAAAGAAATGCCGCGAGTTGAGGCACTTATATTCGACGCATGGAATAGTCTTCCAGATTGCTACAGTGAGGTGAAGAAGTTGGCATTTGGAGTGCTGACTATCTTCGGATTGACATATTCGTGCGAGCAAGCATTCTCTTGCATGAATATAATTAAAAGTAAAGTAAGAAGCCAACTAACAAATGAAAATTTAGAGTCGTGTTTGAAACTTAAAACAACAAGTTATGAGCCAAATTTATCCAAACTTTCTAAAACCATGCAAAGCCAACGCTCCCATTGAATTTGTTTGCTCAAATGTATGTTATTGTTTTTTTTATTTTAAGTACAAGTTACATTTTTTAGTAAAGTTTAAATTTTCTACTTGAATAACCATGCAAAGCCATCGCTCCCATTGAATTTGTTTGCTCAATTGTTTGTTATTGAAGTACAAGTTAGTGTTGTAAGTAAATGTTTAATTGTTTTAATTTTTTACTTAAATAATAAGTAATTATCTAATAATGCCATATATATATTATCTAATTTGTTGTGAAAAACACTACTTATATATGAATAAATAGATATTTTTTCTTATGAATAAATAGATTAGTTTTTTTTATCAAAAAACTTTATTTATGCGAGTACTATTTATTGTTGGCAAGAAAAAATTTTGTGGCTCTTTAAAAACTTTGAAATTTTGTAAATTGTAATTTTTGACTCTTCCGACTCAAAAGGTTGCCGACCCCTGGTATAGAGCATTGAATAAAGTCAAGTATGCCAGTCAAGTTGGCTTTTTTATATAGTACATTTAACACAAGTTCAGAACTACAAGATTTTCACTACTCCCCAGTGAACTTTTTCCACTCTGATAAAGCTTTTTTTGTAGAATGAAGTTACATCCTGTTCATGAATAGCATCCTGCAGGACTTCTGTCTGAAGTACTGACAGGAGTGTTGCTATACATTTCGGACAGATCAAATTAAATATGTTAATATGTAAATATGCTAAAAGGTAGATTACACCCGTGTCAATGTTTTCTTTTTGAAAAGTTGTCACAAGTGTATACCCAATGGTCAGGATGCAGTTGCTGTCACAAACAATCAAAACAGGACTGAACACTGGTCTTCTCTGGAGGTAAGAGTCTGGTTTTTCCATGTACCATAACAGACAAAGAGAAAAACAAATGAGTCCTACTATCAGAAAATTTGATTTGAATAGAAAAGGCTGAATTTTAATTAGATATTTAATCATTTTGAATTTTTCATGATTTTGAAAATCATTTGAAGTCAAATTTTCAAATCAAGCACGACCTCCTCTATTACACCAATAGGAGTCTTTGAGCAAAATGCTTTCCCAAAGTTTCCAAAATGCATTCCCTCACTCTAAGTCTTTCATGGCTTTAAATTACTCAAGCATGATTCAGATGAATGTCACATATAAAGCATTCTCTATATATTCCTTACCTCAAGAACATGCATCATCGCCTTACTTGTATGTCTCAGCTTCTTGGGTGGGGCCACAGGTGATGGGAACATCTCAGGCAGAGCGTGTCACTGTCACTTTATTTTATTGCATTTTATTTCTTTATTTGGATGTGATATTTTTCAGTCTTACAGAAAGTTTAATAAAATTCTCTGGCAAATGCAGGTTTGTGTGTGGTCTATTCTTATTAATGTATTACCAAAATATTTACACATTTATTTTACAAAAGTGAAGCTCATGTCTAAGTCAAAGGTTGTCAAATAAGTCCTAGAGTACCCTAACATAGTTATGGTACTCTTTCAACTCCCAACACACTTTATATCCAATGCACTGCTCTGCATTACTGATTAACTGGCAGCAGTAATAATAACAAAAAAATACTACATCCTGATAGGTTTCTGACCTTTGTCCTGTGTTATCTGATGTCTCAAAACCTTTTTAAAAACCACATAGAACTGAACTTTGCCATAAAAGCTTTCCCAGCAGGTCTTAAGATCAAATATGAAGTGAGGGTTACATCTATCAAGGATGCCATGAACTTCATCCATAACCTGGCAAAATAAAAGGGAAAAAACATGCATGCACGCATACACACACAAAGAATTAATTAAAATAAACAAGTATTTCAGTGACATTATACTTAAGAGCAGTTGAAATCAATACATATGTGCTTACATAATTTCTCTGAAAGAGGGGTATGCTTGCAGTATGTTAGATGGTCTGTCCTGGTCTCTAAAAGTGTCAGAGGTGATGAAAGCTCTACGAGCATCAAACTGAAGGTCAAACAGCTGAGCAACTGCCTCCTTGTTAGGTTTTGGTCGTTTATACATCTCTTGCAGGGTATGGTAATGTCTTCCTTGACTTTGTTGACTATCAGTGTTACAATGGCTTCCTAGATCTTTAGCTTGAATAGGTTCTTTTCTCTGGTCAACAGTTTCTGCTTTATGAAAAGCAAAAGAGTCAGTTTCTTGTCCAAACAGAATATATAATGGACACTTCATAAGATACTGCACTTACCATCACTTGAATTCCTATCCTCCGATCGTGTGCTACTTGTTCTGTCCAAGAGTACAGTTGATGCCAAGCTTCCTGATGCGCTTTAATCATTTTCTAAACATTCAAAACCTAGCCGCCTTTGTTTCCTCTGTCTTTGTGGTGTAGGTCCCTGTCTGTTTTTTGGTGTCTTTGTTATGGACTCATTTCATTAATTGCTTGAACAACAACTCCTGTATGTGAAAAATAGGGAAGACAAACATATGGCAATAATGTACTCATTTCATTTCATTATTTATGACTAAACATGTAGAACACACATTACATTTTACTATGGGACTAAAGTCTTCCTTCTTTAACATGTAATCTAGATTTTAACCATCCGAAACAAAACTCTACATACATATTTTAAGTACCATGATGATAGGGCCCATAAAAATTGAACTATAAATTATACTAAAATACCCAACAAGTTCTAGATATTAACAAAGTGTGGTGGTCCTCACAAATTTTGGTGCATATATTTTGGGCATGATGTAACCTGACAGTCTAACCATACTTCACAGTAATGCCACATACAGTATTTAAGCATGAAAGTAGCATGTAGTTATATGGTGAAAAATGACACCTTAAAGACACAAAGTTCCTGTATTATATGTATTTCTCTATAGAAATAAATGGAAACAAGACCATTTAAGTAATAATACTTATTGTGATTTTAATGTTTTGTGTTTTTTTTTCATTCTTTCCAGCTTAAACACGTGACATTACAGTGCATGTGTTACTCCAAATATTTATTCAAAATAACATCTAATTTAAATTTGTCATTATTCACCTTAATAGTAAGAACCTGCTGGGAATTACACTAAAATATATACAGTACTTCAGTTCCCTTGGCCCATTATGCATTGCTTAATGCATTTTCCATCACTAAGAAACTTAAAATTGGCTTTTATGACATTAATGAAAAGTTGGTGTCTTGCATTGACATAAATTACAAATTTTTCAGAGTTATCACAAAGCATGGGAATATAATCCACAAGATGCTTTGCCATTGCTGGGACATCATTATTTGATGGGTACATAAATTCAGTAATTTTTGCTCTGATGATAGATGTCATGTTGGTTACTGTGTTCCTAACTCGAGTACAAACCAAAACAACTGGACTGAGACCTTTTGGAACGGATGGTCTTGGTGCGGTACCAAGCAAACTCTGGAGCGTTTTACAGAATACATTAATATGATCCAAAAAGGGACCAATCTAACCACAAGACATATTGTCTATCAGAAGATAAATTCTACACGCCACAGTAGACCGGATGCTAAAAACTGAACATTAAAAACAATAAGAAAGTAAATATGCAGTAAGATACAAATGTGACAATTCGCAAGAAACAATTCGTACAATTACAAGTCAATCAGATACATGACCCTTGCATGCAAAAATAAAATAAAAATGTGTAAACTCACTTGTGGTCAGGTTGATTAAAACATACAGGTGCTGAGAAATGAACAGCAGTTCCTGTGTGACCAACAATCAACCAAGGCAGGTGGGGCGTCCTCTCAATGCAACCGCTTTTCTATGCAATGTGAATACAGAGGCACAGTAACTTTTGTAGTAAATGTCAAACATTCCAAAATGAATATAGGAGTTACGAAAGTAGGCATGTGATTTCAGATAGCCACCACATGTCCGTAATCTCAGTATAGGTTATGACGGAGTATGTACATAATATCATACAGTTAATTGTAGCTCAGCTGGCATGTCTCCTGTCATAGAGCTGAAGCTCATAAACGTATGCCCTTAGACTAGCTTGCCTTCTATTGCACACTCGCCTATTTGAAACATCCCCTTTTCATATCAAGCATAGTAGTGGATAATTTTTAAGCAACTGGATTTGAGAACAGCAAGGATTGCAGAGTCCAACATACAGCAACACTACCACTTTTATTCACACTTTTCTGAAACTTTCAGAGAAAGAGAAAAAAAAAACATAACCTTGCCCTCTTTCCTCTTCCTGCCGGGAACCACATCCAAACTTTTTCTTTTCTGTTTCAAGGGAGCACCCATGATAAGTTCCCAGCCACTGTAGCAACAATTAAGTCTCACACAAATAATTACAGAAAATGCGTCGAGGCGCAAATGCAACTATTGTCAACCTTTGATGGAATTTTTTCCCTAGAAAAAGTGTTTTGGCTGAATAAATTAAGTTCATGACACACCGACGGGATGATTACTGATGTCTGGTTTACTTGAAAGTGTGCAATGTGAAAAGCAACCAAAGTTCGAACTAATTGGAAAAGGAAAGTAACGAAATATCATAACAAAGCTAACAGACTAATGAGTGTGAAAACACCTTGAAGTTAATATCAACCTCGTTGGCTAAATTTTGCAAGGTTAGCTATTAAGTTAACTGCATTTGGTTCAACAAACAAAATTCTAAGTATAAAACATAAGTACAAACTATTAAAGTACCTATGCTGTTTTATTTCTGCATGTGGTTTTATTCATAAACAAAGAGCTAAAAGAATGAACTTGCTGCTATTTGCATATACCTTTGAGCTTTAGGAAGTACACCAAACAAACTCTTTGGTTAACGCACGTTCCTGCTGACAAATGAATAAGGACGATTCTACTCAGTATATCAGTAGTGATTTTTCTGAGATTACTCCTCTCCTGGAAATTGATAGGGTCTACATAATCCCTACAAATCATAATTACATTTGCAGTTAACAATTAAGGGAAGGGGAACGAGAGGAGCACGGCCCCTCCTAGGAATTTGCCGCAGCTGACATTCCGGACACGAAATACAGAAGCGGCGAACCTCCTCGTTAATTCCCGACCAATAGAAGCGGAGCTTAATACGCTCTAAAGTTTTTTCGGTGCCCAAGTGGCCTCCTAGGAGATGGGCGTGGGCTAACTCACAAACTTGCCGCCGGAAAGTTTGTGGAATCAGCAACAACTTCCGCACCCCCCCTTCGTGTTCACTGACCCGATATAATAAGTCATTCTCTAACACAAAGTGGGATCCTTGTGGCATGGGCTGACTGGTGCGTTGGCCGTTGACGAGGACTACTATATTCTTAGCAAACTTAAGGGAATCGTCATTCCACTGTTCCCTTTTAAATGATGCCGGTGTTTGTCTGAATTGAAAGCTCAGATTTGAGAGAGGGTCTGGGCTGACCTCAAGGGGCGGAGAGTCCTCCCACTCTGGTGAGGTGCGGACTGATAACGTATTAGTCTGCGACTGCCCAGGAAGCTCCCCATCCTCCTCGTGGTTTCCCATATCTCTCTCCACCAGCTGCGTACACGGTGTGGAGACAACCTGAGACGGTGGATTCCCATCTGTTACTAGGCCCAATTTCGAATAAGGCGAGATCAATACTTCACCGCTTTTAATGTCAGACCAGTCCCGCCCGAGAATCACCGCACACGGTGGATTTGAAAGTACCGCTACAACGAGTTTTTTGAGTATTCCTCCGTGGCAGATGAAACATCGGGCGGAGTCATAGGCACGGACATCTCCGTGTACACAGGTAATTCTGGTCTTTGTTTTTAACCACTGTCGCGGTAGTACGTATCGGCAATCAACCATAGAAAGGTTGCTGCCGGAATCAAATAGGGCCTCTACCTTGTAACCATTTACAATGACCTCTCCCTTATGAGCCAAGACCAGGGGGATTGAAAGTGCACACAATCCCTCCCCCTCTCTCCATTTACATTCCGCCTCGCCTCCGAGCAAGGACCGAGCCCGCGGAATCAGGGACTCCGGTGCAAACTCCGGTTTATGTCGAGAGGGCAGTTTAAGAGGGATGCAATCTCTACAGCTTCCACTTAAGAACCGTTCAGCCCTCTCAAATTGCGAGGCTGCCCTGGTCGTTTCAATGAGTTCAATGAGCTCTTTTACATTTGAAAATTCTCCCCAGACCGGCTGGGTGAAATGCTCTGGCAGGCTATTTATAAACAGAAAACATACCACTTTTTTCACTATTTGGAAGGTGGTGCATTCAGCGGGTCTTAACCAGCCTGCCACTTCTTCCCAGAGAACGTCAAGTTCTTCTCGGGTATCCCGTTCAGGGTCAAACCTCCTGTTTTGTAATTTCCTCACCTGCTGGCCTGGGGAAAGTCCACCTTCCTCTGGGACCTTAGCCCCAGTGGGAAGGACAGCTCTCTCCTCCGAGAGAGCATAATAAGTCCCCATTGTTTCCCCCATAGAGACCAGCCCACGTCTGTGTGTCCCATCGACACTCTCCCTATTCAATTTAGGTGCCCCAGAGATAGACCAAGGGAGTGGAGTCTGCACCGGTTCTTTCCGAAATCCAAGACGCACTTCCCACCCGAAAGCTCGGCCCAGGTCCTGTCCCACCTGGACATGATTCAGGTCCAGTCCCGTTCTCTTCAGGGTTTTCTCCATCCTGCCGGCTATGCCACTGTCACAAAAATGACCGCAAGACATCGAGAAGGTTTGGGGCAGCCACCCATTTAATCGTTTACGGCTGCAAAACTGATCGAAATATAGAGCCATGCTCATTCAACAGAGTCCAAAACAGAACTGATTTCTATGAAGCAAGATGGCAGCTTTAAAGGCCAGTAGCGGAAGTGATGTCATCAATACCGGAACCAGAAGTGACATCAGTGGCTGCCCAAAAGCCGGGTGGGATTTCCCTAGAATGGTTTGCAAAAGATCAAGAGGGAAAATTTGTGCACTCCGCCACCCCCTGGTCTGGCATGGAATTACCTGTATTTAAGCCCTTTAGCTGTCTCCTAAACACACGTGTGTGACTCTATCTATCTACAGTGGTGTGAAAAACTATTTGCCCCCTTCCTGATTTCTTATTCTTTTGCATGTTTGTCACACAAAATGTTTCTGATCATCAAACACATTTAACCATTAGTCAAATATAACACAAGTAAACACAAAATGCAGTTTGTAAATGGTGGTTTTTATTATTTAGGGAGAAAAAAAAATCCAAACCTACATGGCCCTGTGTGAAAAAGTAATTGCCCCCTGAACCTAATAACTGGTTGGGCCACCCTTAGCAGCAATAACTGCAATCAAGCGTTTGCGATAACTTGCAATGAGTCTTTTACAGCGCTCTGGAGGAATTTTGGCCCACTCATCTTTGCAAAATTGTTGTAATTCAGCTTTATTTGAGAGTTTTCTAGCATGAACCGCCTTTTTAAGGTCATGCCATAGCATCTCAATTGGATTCAGGTCAGGACTTTGACTAGGCCACTCCAAAGTCTTCATTTTGTTTTTCTTCAGCCATTCAGAGGTGGATTTGCTGGTGTGTTTTGGGTCATTGTCCTGTTGCAGCACCCAAGATCGCTTCAGCTTGAGTTGACGAACAGATGGCCGGACATTCTCCTTCAGGATTTTTTGGTAGACAGTAGAATTCATGGTTCCATCTATCACAGCAAGCCTTCCAGGTCCTGAAGCAGCAAAACAACCCCAGACCATCACACTACCACCACCATATTTTACTGTTGGTATGATGTTCTTTTTCTGAAATGCTGTGTTCCTTTTACGCCAGATGTAACGGGACATTTGCCTTCCAAAAAGTTCAACTTTTGACTCATCAGTCCACAAGGTATTTTCCCAAAAGTCTTGGCAATCATTGAGATGTTTCTTAGCAAAATTGAGACGAGCCCTAATGTTCTTTTTGCTTAACAGTGGTTTGCGTCTTGGAAATCTGCCATGCAGGCCGTTTTTGCCCAGTCTCTTTCTTATGGTGGAGTCGTGAACACTGACCTTAATTGAGGCAAGTGAGGCCTGCAGTTCTTTAGACGTTGTCCTGGGGTCTTTTGTGACCTCTCGGATGAGTCGTCTCTGCGCTCTTGGGGTAATTTTGGTCGGCCGGCCACTCCTGGGAAGGTTCACCACTGTTCCATGTTTTTGCCATTTGTGGATAATGGCTCTCACTGTGGTTCGCTGGAGTCCCAAAGCTTTAGAAATGACTTTATAACCTTTACCAGACTGATAGATCTCAATTACTTTTGTTCTCATTTGTTCCTGAATTACTTTGGATCTTGGCATGATGTCTAACTTTTGAGGTGCTTTTGGTCTACTTCTCTGTGTCAGGCAGCTCCTATTTAAGTGATTTCTTGATTGAAACAGGTGTGGCAGTAATCAGGCCTGGGAGTGGCTACGGAAATTGAACTCAGGTGTGATACACCACAGTTAGGTTATTTTTTAACAAGGGGGCAATTACTTTTTCACACAGGGCCATGTAGGTTTGGATTTTTTTTCTCCCTAAATAATAAAAACCATCATTTAAAAACTGCATTTTGTGTTTACTTGTGTTATATTTGACTAATGGTTAAATGTGTTTGATGATCAGAAACATTTTGTGTGACAAACATGCAAAAGAATAAGAAATCAGGAAGGGGGCAAATAGTTTTTCACACCACTGTATCTATCTATCTATCTATCTATCTATCTATCTATCTATCTATCTATCTATCTATCTATCTATCTATCTATCTGTGTGAAGTCCAAATATCAAACACTTTCATAAAAGATTCAAGAATAATATGACAGCTTCTGTGGTGCAGTGGTAAGAACTGCTGACTTGTAATCAAGAGGTAGTCAGTTCGATCCTGGCTGCCTTGCAAATTTGCTCTTATTGTCAATATTATACAATAAAAATGTACATTTGATTTGTGTCTGTAACAGCCGGTGTAAATTTATAGTACTTGTAAAAGTTAGCATTTCTTTTTTTTTCACTTTTATTCTCTCTCACGATCACAATACAGCCCCCACCACCACCACCCCAGATCTGACACTGTTAGTTTTCATTTGAAACTGGGAATAATTGTAGATGTGAGTGGTGTTTTGAGACAATGGAACTGGAAATTCTCTGATCTGGAGGGTTAATAGCTGATACACAAACGCTGGTGAATCTGCCTTCTTGGTATCTCTTTGTCACTTGAATTTTTTTATTCAATTCATTGTGTTCCTGCTCACGCTGAATTAGTATGCACCTTATGGACCATGATGTCAAAGGCACACTGACAAAAAAACATAGACATGGGTATATATGATATTTGGAATAATTCATTTTATGACCTGTATAGTACATTTTAGAAAACATTGTGTCACTGATGCAACATTGTTCATATTATTCATATTCATTTGCATGCCTTCTTGCGGTTATAATCAGTGAACGCATTTTTTTTTTCCCGATCTTGCCCAGTCTCCACATTTTGGTGCATGGTGGTGTTTCTTTTGTACTCCAGGACATGCAGAGGAAAGAATAGTACAGAGAGGTCAGTTCTGCGATATGCAATCATGAAATTCAAATGTTAACAGTTCCCAGACACCCAAGGACTATCCTTCCTACATTAATGACATGTGTACCTGTTGCAATGTACACACTTCTCTCTATGTTGTGGTTCCTATTACATTGATGGGGCACCTAACACTGACTGAGTTTGCATTCCTGGGTGAAGCAGCGATCTTAGAACAGAAGCTTGTCGATGTTGCATACTCTTTTTCTTTTTCCATCGCCTTTTCTTGTAAGAAGCGATAATGAAGTTCTTCTGCAAGGTGAGCAAAGAACACTCTTCTTTTTCAGTGGACCCCATGCATGCCTTGTACAGTACATATGCCTTCATCGCCGCCAGGTCAAGTATGTTGTAGCACATAGAAACTGACTATATAATAAGCTCATGCCGTCTGGTCCATGATGTCAATGCAGCACCAGGGGGGAAAAAAAATGAGACAAACATATGTGACATTTTGAAGAAACCATTTTATGACCTGAATAGTACAAATCAGAAAACATCATTGCACTAATGCAATATTATTTGAAAATGAACAGCGTCAGATTGGGTGTAAATAATTTATGGTACATGTAAAAGTTAGCTTTTTTTTTTCTAGTTTTATTCTCCGTCACGTTCACGCTCTCCCGCCCCCCCGATCTGACCCTAACTAACAGCATCAGCATAAATTCTGTAAGTGCACACACTGAGTGTAGTCTTGAAGACATGTAGATTCACTTTGATGAGCTTTGTTCTATTAATTTTAAATAGGCACATCAGACAATGTAATGAAATTGAGAGGGCTTCTGACTTTTTAAGAAACAGTTTCTAATCAAGCAAACTCCTCAAGATATAATGCGTGTAATATTGGAAGGAGCAGAACCTCTAGAAGTAAAAAGTGTGTCAGGGCAGCTTGACTTAGACACATTCAATAGTGATGTACTAGGATACCCATACTCAGTTGATGTCCAAGACGAGCCATGTCCTATCACTGTTAGAACATTGTCATCAAATGGCAGCAAACTGAAGCAATCTTCTGGTCAAATGTTTGTGCTCCTCAAGATTTTACCATTTATATTAAACAGTTGTGAAAGAAATGCATATATTCAAGCCCTTACTGAATTGATACAAATAAGTCTGATCCTATTTGCACCAGTAATTTCTGTAGCAACTATATCAAAACTCAAGTTGCTTATCAAAGAACACTTAATTCACATAAAGCAGTTGTTTCCTGAGAACACCATAACGCCAAAGCAGCATTATCTTTTGCACATTCCTGCACAGGTTAAAGCTTTAGGTCCAATGGTAAGACATATGTGCATGAGGTTTGAATCCAAACACTTTTTTTTTTCCAAACCGTGTTCTTCCAAGTTAAATTTCAAGAATATATGCAAGTTCCTCGTAAAGCACAACCATCTATTTGATTGTTGTCAAAATGTCAGCAGTGTGGAACACTTTTTTTTTTTCCTCTAAAGAACTGGAAATGGGACCAGTGTCTCATGTGAAAAATAAATGGGATAAACTGGAAGATCTTTTAGGCATAGGAAAGGTGCTACATGTGGTGTCTGTGAAATGGCTTGAGCTGAATGGTAATAAGGATGTTTGTCAGAAATCAGTGATTATCAGTAGTGAAGTTGAAGGTACCCATGTGTTTGCACTTATAAAAGACATATTCATTGCAAATTCTTCATTTTATTGCTTTGAATTTCAGGTGTATGACACTATAGCTTTCAATCCTGATTTTCTTTCCTATTAAACGGAGGTACCAAATCTAGGTCAAGCTACTGAGTTACTCAATGCTGATAAGATTGTTGACTACACATCTTATTATGCCATTAGTTTTAAGAAACACACCTACATTCCTCTGAAGTACTATCTTGGTAATTTAATTGATGTACACAGATGCACTACTGACTGGTAGTATACAGGCCAACAAAGGTTCACTTGACATGAAATGCTTTTAAGTCTTAAAAATACATTGTATTCTTAAATTAAGTAAAGTTGCCTTGTATTTAACTTTACACTGGAGAGCATCAAAACCTTTCATCTCTCTGAAACAAATATCTTATTTCATTTTAATACGTCCATATTATTAGCTAATTTTTAATAAGTAAATTGTAGACAACATTTCTAAAAACTAGATTATGTATCTTAAACGTACACATCTTCTCAAGTCAATTATTCTTAAAATAAATTAAAAAAAAAAAGATTTTCTGGCTTGCTAAGATTTCAATTTTACAGTGAAGGAATATGCTCTTAAGTTTGGATTTAGAAATCTCCATGGGTCTGATAAGTTACGATCGATTACAAGCTGTAATTGTTTTTGCAGTGTTAGATGTTATTGCCACTGTAACTGAAGACCTATCCAGGTCTGGATTTAAAACAGTCTCCTGCCATTATAATTTTGAGTGTTCACATTACAAATGGATGCAAATATGTTTTGGATAAAGTCTCTATTATCCCCATTGGATGTGTAGATTTTTATCATAATCACTTTACAATTAATTACCCATACCCATTACATATTGCCCATCAAGATCAAATACTACAAATGAAATTGTTCTGTGTGTTAAGAGTCCCACGCCGCTAGATTTCTTTGTATAGCTGGTATGGAATATTTGGCCAGTCCAGTCTCTGCAACCGAAACTGATTCTTGCTTATTAAGCGAGTCTCCTGTAAAAATACTATCTTGGTGTTTAGACCTGTTAGGTGAGAGAATATTTTATTTCTTTAATTTGTGATTGAGACCTTTGCCATTCCAGATCACTATGTTTGGTCATAGAGACATTGCTTCTGAACTTTTGTTAACATTTCATAGTCTTAAATTAAGGTAGTACATTATTACAGTAGATAAGATAGCTTTAAACTTAATTTTCAATTTGCCAGGAATTATGGCTATGAAGCCTATTGTTTTTGGCACTTACAATTGTGAGGATAAAAAGGATAGGAAAATAGGTTGCTCTCTTTCTCTCACTACCCCACCCCCACCCCCCATTTTGCTTCTTCAGGTGAGGCTAGACCACACTTCATGAAGTCCCAGTCCTCTGATATACCTAGGGACAGAGTACATCCAAAACAAAACAAGCACCCCAGCAGAGGTATAGAAAGATTAAATTAGAGGTATCTATTGGTAATACAGTTCAAATACTATAACCCTAGAATATAATCTTAAGCAGTTCCAAAAGAATAAACTCAGGGAATGATGTTAAACAATACCCACAGAGAAACAGATAACATATGATAGTAAAATTCTAATGCAATAAACCAAGGGTATGATGTTAAACGGTCCCCTTTGGGAGGAAAAAAGACTAGTTACTTTATGGTAACCAAAATGAGCTTATATTCGTGGAAGAGAGTGCAATGTTATTTGTAATTAAAATGTTAAATTATCTGAGAAAGAAATAGAATGTATAAGTATGAAAAGTCTTATTGTGAATGGACCAAATTTCAGGTAGAATCTTATTTGCCTTGCCAAGAAACGATGAGACACACAATCGTATTTCAAAGTGTGTCAATCACTTATCTTAGCTCTTTCTGGTTCATTTGGAGAACTAAAAATGCAGTTCCCAGTTTAGCAGGATACAAGAGGCTGTATCTCATTTCAGCCTTGTGTAAGCGCTATTTAATTCTGTAAAATGCAGCACGTTTAACAACTGTTGAAGGTGAGAAATCAAGGGAAAATATAAATTCTGTTATTTTCAAATATAATCGCTTGTTTCAGTCTGAGAAGTGACATCAAATTTACTTTAGACTGTAGTTGTCGAAACAAACAATAAGACTTCTACGTTTTGAGGTATTTGATCCACACATGCTGTAAGCTGCTGATTTAAGTCCTCTCCAGTTATTTTAGAGGACAGGTCAGCTATAAATTTCACTGGGTTTGGACTTTCACAGTTTTCAGGGAGAGCTTCAATTCTGATATTTCTTCTTTATCCATCTTCCAGCATAGCTGGTCTGTCTCCAAGCACTTTGCATTCGGATTTGTAGCCATTGCCTTTTCATCAGTGTTGGATGCCAGTTGTTCAGGTATTTTAATAAGAGTCGTGAACATTTGCTTAATGTCTTCACTCTTTTATTCTCAGCCTTTCTCACATTTTCCTGTTTTTTTTCTGAATTTATTCTAACATGCCTTTAAAGGTTTCCTTAAAATGATTACTTCAATGTTTCTCATGGTCTTAAATATCCTGTACCAGCTACTCATTTGTCGCGTTTATGTATGTCCTTTATCTTTTCATAAATCCTTTGTAACCTTCTTTATATTACTCTGTCTAATTTATTTCCCATCCAACTTGAGTGTGGTAGTTATTGCGGTAATCATTGTGGTGATTGTTACCTTCAGCTCACACTGTTCACGTTGGTCTTCTCCACATTTCGCGCACAGAGTAGCAAGCCCAGTTGGAGTCGGTGCTGCTGACTCGTGGTGGTTAGTTGACAGCACAGATAATAAGGCCATGCTCAGTTCTAATGAACCTCCTGGAATTGATGAGTACTCCTGGCCCAACTCACTTGCAGTTTTGCTCCCACTTTTGCTCTCAGCTAGAGCCAATGCTGCAGTGTCAGTTCCCGGGAGATCTGTTCTTTCACTTATCTGTTCCAGGTCAGTCTCTGGCAGGTCATACCTTGAGCTTGAGGCCTGTTTAGGTTTTGAAGCTTTAACTGTCTTTTCCATTTTTTTCTGAGCCTTTTTTTTCTGCTAGTCATGCTTGTATATACTGTAAAAAATCAGAATTGTTGAATACTTTCTACATAATATTTCAGGAAATCTCATAAAATAAGGAAAACATGCCAATCATATCAGGTAAAAAGTAATCCTTTTTTTAAAACTGCTATTTTAAATCAGAAAGCTTAATATTCTCCCAATATTGTTAATATGCATGATTGAATTTCTCCCTGAGAGTGTGAAACTAAATGTAGGACACTGGGTGTTATGAGTACTGCCGTATAGGAAAGAGGGGTCAAGCAAACTCACAATCAAGGACAGACCCAAAGTCCGTGCACTAAAGAGAAATCACTGAATACTAAATGAAAAATCGAATACACATCACAAGTATCAATACCAAGGAAACAAAGCAAAGATCCTAACCCTTATTCTTTCTAACACTAAAAAAAGAGATAGTTGTAATACATTTTAATCTGATCCAATACATGTACTTACCCAAAAATGGCAGCATCCATCCATAAAACAAAGCCTAAAATGGCACTGAAATAATGATGTAGGAGCAAAAGGGGCAAAAAATAAGTACTCAGATTACAACAGCAGAGATGTGGATGCATAGATGGGAGGATGGTAATGCACAGTGGGTGCATAATAATTATGCATACTGCACATGCTATATTTTCTTATTCTCTGCTGTAATGTTGGCACTAAAACACAAGTATATTTCCATTCATGTTAAAACTGTCTTGAAAGAGATCTTGCACAAACCACTCTGATCATACTGACTATAGTATTAGTGCACTGTAGACAACACATTATTGATATTTGAGCAAGAATATCAGACCACATCACTGGACAGAAACCATTATCCACCAACTCTACCATATAATATTAAAACAGGTTCACAATGGTGGTGAAAGCTGCACTATACATTACAAAAGTAAAGTATATTAGACCTTGTTTTTTCTTAACTGTAGGGATTTGGCTTTGCATAAAGCATTTTTTGCATATTATATGCATATGCAACGAAGTGCATAGTAACTTCAGTGTTTCCATAATTTAAAACAACAAGAAATTATGATGCATTTTAGATGTGATCAAACAGATTTCTTTAAGAATTAAACTCTCAGTTTAGGGCAATGTTGTATGACAGCTTGAATTCTTGCACTTTTATATTTTGCTTTGTTTATAATTGGTTAATTATGTACTGTTTCTTTAAGTTTGCCTAGTTTCAACTTTGTAGGTGATTTCCCGAGAGGTGGGACAACCATGATGTCTTTTCTCCTGAGCCCTTCCTCTAGCTATTTAATGCTGAAATCCCTAAAGCCTATGAAAAAACGTGTAATCCGAGGCCACCTTAAATTTCTTTGCACTTCTCCATTAGCTTCTTTTGTTTTGGAAATGATATTAAAGATCAAAAAAAAAAAAGTTCAAATGACAACTCATGTTCAAATGCCATAACGTTTTCAAATAGTGATGTTTTCATGTATGAATGAATGAATGTGTATGTGTGTGCACACACGAGAGAGGCAGAGCCAGATTTGATCTTATTCAAGTGGTTACTGGAATATAAAATAAACACTTTCGCAAAGGTATAATGAAACAAGTGTGTTTTTATTCAAGTATAAAACTGAATAACAAAAAAATCAAGTGATAACAAGATACCAATAAGACATACTGTAGTTCACCAGCGTTTATGTGTCTGCTTATATCCCTTCAGTGATATCTTTTACAGGTACCAAAACTTTACACAAACTGTTACAAACTAAAACCAACATACTGTTACAAACTAAAATCAAAGGCTTCTTTTTGGGTGCATATACCATCAGCACAGCACTGCCAGATCTAAACACTAGCGTGGTGAATTGCTTGCGTACTGAAGTGACTTTAGGTACAGGTGGAAGCCCCATTTTACTCTATTGTGCCAAGCAGAGTTGTGTTGCAGTGCAGCACTCTATTAGTCAGCGAAATCACTGTGAAGAAGCTGTCGGTTACGGTTTTGCCTTTGTCCAGAAATGGCCCCATAAGCTTTATGACCATCCATCCATCCATTATCCAACCCACTATATCCTAACTACAGCAGACTCAGAAAGTCTTTGCCCTGAGTTGTAACTCAAAATACAGTTCTCGAAAAAATGTTGCCAGATGTCTGAGATCGCAGCAAATCTGCAGTTTTTCACACGTTCTGCACGGATGTCTTTGTCGTCAAAGCACAAATGCTGTATGGTATTCTGATAGCAGTCATGGGACATCATATCTTTGATTGTCGGTAGAACAAATAGTTCTGAGCAGGTATCAACCACAGTACCAACTGTGGTCATCGCTGCTCTTGTGAAAAGAATGGAGATAAATGCCATCAACTCAGAGAGGGAGAGGCAAGTTTGTTTAACCACGTGAATGTCACTGACAGAATAAAACTGATTAATAAAAAAACAAGTTTTTTTTATTTACAACTGGGTGTTACAGACTCAAATGAAAAGTTTGTTTTTATTATATTATAGAAATAATAATAGCAGCTCACTACTCAAACCGCGGAGCACCCGGCCTCGAAAACGGATCCTTTGGGTTATTAGGGATTCAACTTCCTGTCAATTGACATTTGAGCTTGGGTTTGTAACTCATTGACAGCAACATGGAAATCTAATTTTTTTTTTCTTTGGTTATATTCTTGAATAAAAGTGCACGTGTTTATTTGATATTTGGACTAAAGTCTTCACACATTATACACGTCATATCATTATTAGTATAACATGGAAAACATTTCTGTTTTAGCTATGTGTTTAGCAGTTCCTGTCATCCTACACTTACACAGATTGTTGTAGACACTAAACACACATGAAATGTATGTATTCCAAATAATATGTTTACCCTATACAACTCTAGGCCCCTCACTCCCAGATAGAGACCTGAGCTCTGAGAATTTTGCGATGGACTCATCTCTGTCGGTGAGGGGGATGGGATAGCAGACTGCTTGCTGCTTGTTCTGATCAACACATTTGCAAAACAAAAGATGCTGCCGGAGAGGTGTGAAGGAATTTAAGGCGGCCTGGGATTACGAGTTTTTTTGTAGGCTTCAGGGATTATAGTGTTAAGTATAGGATCTTGGGCAGCTGTTGTTGGAAGGAGTTAAGGTATTGTTTTTGTGTTGGATATACTGCTTTTTATTTTATTGCTTCTATTTTTGAGTTTGTGATTTGGTTTGTGTATTAAGGTTTACTCATTTTAGGATTGCCTTTTAGGAAATTTATTTCGGATCTTTTGAGCACCATTTTGTTCTTTTTGATCTTTAACAAAATATTTTCAGTTTACAACAAATCCTCTTTGCCTTTTGGTAATAAGCAAGAGCTTTCCACCATTTCTTCATCTAGTGAGACATTTGGGGGGCGATTTAAAGTTACAATGAACATTAAAACTAGTTTTCCCATTTTTTGGGTCTAGCTACGCCAAAGCTTACTGATGGTAGTTTAGAGTAAGCTAGTCTGGGTGAACCTTTTCTGGGCTGGCCAGTGAAGTTCCTGATCTGCTGTTATGGTCTTTTGTGGAGGCCTACCTTTAACAAGGTAGAAACAAATAAAAAGGCAGTATCATTTAAGCAGAGTACTTTAAAGTATGTTTAAAGCTCTGTATAAACTGCGAAGGAGCTACTGTTGTTTCCTTGAAGTACTGAGGCCTGCTAAAAAGAAATAATTTGTGCTGTTTTACTTCATTCCTAAAAAAAAATCTTATAAAGTGAATGGTGATAAAACAGAAATCAATTTTTTTAATGTTTATGGTTTGTTTTCTTGTATATATGACATGCAGAGCCATTTGTTCTTCTAAATAGGTAATTATGTTTTTTCACAGCTGCTGATATGAGTTTTGTAATTGCTTCCATGATTGACCCTTCATTGATATTAATAGATTTTTAGCACATTGTAGCACTACCAGACACATTTTCATTTCTCATTTTATTGCATTTCTCTGTGAAAGAGATGGTGTCATTCTGAGAGATTAGTCCTCGGAGTTTAAAGTTGAATAGCTTTAGCAAAGAGTGAAATTTCAGTTACATATTATTGTCCCTCAGCTGATGCTAATGCTTGCTGCTACAATAATGTTCACTCTGACTTTTGCCAATTTCCCTGATATTTATCTTTAAAAACTTGCAAAAATACAAAATGGACAAAACAGACTAAATTCTCTAACTTAGAAAAGTTTCAAAAAAATTAAGTAAAATTATCTGAAGGTCTTAAATAAAAATACCTAGATGGCACCGACTGGTGTGGCTGGCCGTCTGCTCGTCTCTCTAGTCTATGTTTTAACTTTGTTTTTATGTTTTAGTTTATCCCAACGGCCACTGTCCTATGATCGTGAGTCTTTACTAAACATATTTTCTGGCTTGCTTTCCTCTCAATTTTCATCTCCTGGTTGGATTTTTTGTGAGCCTCCACCTTTGTTTTATTCATCTCCTGACTTGTTCACCTGGACGGCGGTGTTCACCTGTATCAGTGAATTGAATGCCCCTCGGAGACACAAACACACCCGCCGCCGTCGTGGGAAAAGAGCCGGAATTGCTGTTAAACAACGCCAACTCAAGTCCCAGAGCTTTGATTCCCGATGCCTGTGAGTCATCTATGACCCATCTCCTCCTGCTCAGGACTCCATCACTGGTTCATGGGCGCTGGACACCAGATTTAATTTCTCCATTTCAAGACAGCATCACTTTTCCTCGGCCTGCAATCGAGTAGTAAACACTGCTAATCTTCGCACGCTCACCCGTGCTCATCCTGCAACGAGCTCTTCTACATCTATCAAGGCTGCTCTCTTGAACGTGAGATCAGTGTCTAATAAAACTTTTATTGTGCAAGACTTTATTACCTCAAATAATCTGGATTTCTTCTTCATCACTGAGACGTGGATTTTAAATGGTGACTCTTCTAGTTTTACTGACTTGACTCCACCAGGTTATTCATTTTTAAACTCTCCTCGCCTGACTCGTCGTGGGGGGAGCATTGCCACTATTTTTAAAAGTATGTTCTTGTGTCAGAGCCTTACAAGGGGTCTGTTTAGCAGCTTTGAACTTCAACATTTCGAAGTGTGCAGCTCCCCTTCTCTACTGTTTGCCGTGGTTTATAGACCTCCTGTAATTAATGAAACTTTCATCTCTCAATTCTCTGATCTCTTGGCTGATATCACCCTCTCTCATGACAAAGTTCTTATTGTTGGTGATTTCAACATTCATGTTTGTTGTCAATCGAAACCTTTGGTCAACGACTTTTTATCACTTTTGAACTCATTTGATTTTATACAGCATATTAATACGCCAACCCACTCTCTCGGTCACACCCTCGATCTCGTTCTTACTCGTGATATTTCAGTGAATAATATTGATTTATGTGATGTTTCTTTTACTGATCATTTTTCTATAATTATGGATCTGAATATTACTGTCGATGTCCCTACTAATAGCTGTCCCCCACGCTGCTCGCGCTTTTTAAATTTTTCTATTATATCTGATTTTAAAACCATTTTCTCTAGTCTTTATGTGCATGACCAAAGTAATGGTATCGATGATTCTGTCGTAAAATTTAATTCTTCCTGTAAAACGATTTTAGACTCAATTGCTCCGCCCAAGATATGCAGTAATAAGGGTAGACCTGCTCCCTGGCTAAATGAAAATACACGATCACTGCGCTGCGCCTGTCGAACTGCTGAACGGCGTTGGAAAAAAGATGGATTGACTGTCTCTAAACAGATTTTCAGGACTTCTCTTTTCAATTTCCAGGCTGAAGTTAAGATAACGAAACATAATTTCTTTGCCGATTTAGTATCCCATCATTCAAAGAATCCTAGGGTCTTATTTAATTCAATTAATGCAGTCATTCACCCCCACTCTGCGATGGAATCAAATAGCATTGTTCATTCATGTGACCAGTTTCTATCATTCTTTATCAGCAAAATCGATACTATCCGCCGTGGCATTGTTCAAACGGGCTATGAACTTTCTACTGTTAATCATGACATTGTCTTAGAATTCTTTGATCTAGTCTCACTTTCACAGCTAAAAAGAACTATTGACACCCTTAAACCAGCCCCCAGTCCTCTGGATATTGTACCACCATGTCTCTTAGTGGAAGCCTTTGATGTGTTGGGCCCACCCTTATTAGCCATCATCAATGATTCTATTAGTTCGGGAGTTGTGCCCTCATTTTTTAAACATGCTGCAGTCTATCCCTGTCTTAAAAAGGCAGAATTAGACCCTGGAGTTATAGCTAATTTTCGTCCAATTTCCCAACTGCAATTTCTGGCTAAAATTCTAGAAAGAATTATTTATAATCAATTGGTTGATCACCTTAACTCCAATAATTTATTTGAGATCTATCAATCTGGCTTTAGGCGTTATCATAGTGTTGAAACGGCACTCCTGAAAGTGTTCAACGACATCTCTCTTATTACTGACTCAGGTGATGCGGCAGTCCTTCTCCTTCTTGACCTGTCTGCTGCCTTTGACACTGTTGACCATGAAATATTGCTGATGCGGCTTGAACATCTTGTTGGGCTTAAAGGGGCTGCTCTTAACTGGTTCAGGTCATATTTAACTGGTAGACACTTTTCAGTGACTTTTAATTCCTCCTCTTCATCTACTGCTCCTCTTAAATATGGTGTTCCTCAGGGATCCATTTTGGGTCCTATTTTATTCTCCATATACCTTCACCCTATTGGAGCAATTTTTAGGAAATTTAACATTTCTTTTCACTGCTATGCAGATGATACACAGGTTTATATTCCTGTCTGTAACTCTACAACAAATCAACTCCACAACTGTCTGTCTGAATTAAGATCCTGGATGGCTAATAATTTTCTTGATCTAAATCAAAATAAAACGGAGATGCTTATAGTGGGTCCATCAGCTAAAGCCCAAATTGGTCTTGGACTTCTCGGCTCTTTCTCTGTCTTTTCCAAACCTCAAGTCCACAATCTTGGTGTTACCTTTGATAGTAACTTCTCTTTTGAGAAACAAGTAAATTCGGTAGTCAAGAGTTGCTTTTTCCAACTTCGTCTATTAGGTAAGATAAAGCCTTTTTTATCTTCTAGGGATCTTGACATAGCTACTCATGCATTTATTTTTTCTCGCCTCGATTACTGCAACTTGCTGTATTCTGGGATTAACAAATCCTTGATACACAGGTTACAGTTGGTCCAAAATGCTGCTGCTCGCTTTCTGGTTGAGGCAAGAAAGTATGACTCTGTTTCTCCAATATTAGCTTCTTTACACTGGCTGTCAGTTTTTGAATTGATTTTAAAATCTTGCTGCTAGTTTTTAAATCTTTACATGGGCTTGCTCCTGCCTATTTATCTGAACTGTGTGTTTTACATCAGCCATCTAGAGTGCTTAGATCTTCTGGTCAGCTGTCTCTGGTTGTCCCTCATACCAAGTGTAAAACCAAGGGGGACAGGGCTTTTGCAGCTGCTGTGCCTCGCCTGTGGAACTCTTTACCTCATCATATAAAGGAGTCGTCTACAATTGAACTGTTTAAAACAAGATTAAAGACTCATTTCTATTCACTTGCATTCAGTGACCTTCAGTAATACTGATGGCTTCCTCTTTGTGATTATATTACATTACTTCTATTTTTTATATATATAACATTATTTCTATTTATTATGTATTTTATTTTATGTTCATATATTTTATTTCTGTTTATGTTTTATGTTAATTTGTTCTATTTTTGTAAAGCACTTTGGCAACAGCATTACTATGTTTGTTTTAAATGTGCTATATAAATAAATTGACAATTGACCTTAAAAGATATCTGCTTGTAGGTGGATAGAGTAGCTGAATGATGGTTTGTGCGAGTCACAGAACCAAAATCACTGTATATCATACAGAAAAAAAAGCCCAGCAGAAAAGAATTAACGTGATTTCTGTGTTACAATCATGTTTTTTGTTGAAACTGATAGGTAAGCAGGTGCTTACACAATATTCTTAGTTACAAGGCAAGCAGATGACTGACGGTGTTTAATAGTTTAACGATCCATGGATGAAATGTGTTTGTGAATCTACTGATACAGCATCAAGTGCTGCCATTGACTTGGGGTAACAGTTGCTGGGTTGTATGGTGTCGTAGCTGATGGAAAGTTTCTTTACACTTGTTATTAATGCCCTCTATGGATGGTAAAATTGGGGTAGTATTTACTTCCTGAATCAGAGCCACAGTGTTATGTTGCTAGTTAATACTCCTCACTCCTCACTATCTGTACAGTTTAATCTGCTTCCACGGTGAGATGAACTTTCCTCAGACTTCTTAAAAATAATTTTAAAAAAATGATGGCATTGTTAAGGAACTTAAAGCTATTCATTCTTACCACTGTCACCCCATTAATGTCAATAACTGTATTAGGCTAAGAATCTAAGTATCTTGAACTCTAAAATCACCTCCTCAGTTTTGCAGATACAGTGGAACCTCGGTTCACGAATGTCTCAGTACACGTACAACTCGGTTTACGACCAAAACGTTCGCCAAACTTTTGCCTCGGTTCACAACCACACACTCGGTATACGAACAAGCCAGTTTCCCTTTCGGTTTGTACATGTTCAGTCTCTCCCTGTGCATTTCCTGTGCAGCGAGCAAGAGAGAGAGCGAGAGAGCGCGACACACACAGAGGCAGCGCGAGAGACAGAGGCACACACACAGGCAGCGCTCTAGAAAGACACACTGTGAGCTGCGAAGATGATCGCACCCCCAGAGAATACAGACGCCCCTGGGAAAACCCCTAAGAAACATGGACAGACTACCTTCACATTCCTCCTTTCCCTTCTGGTCGGCTCTGTCGCGTAATATGCCTCTCGCGCGGTGCTCCGCCTTCTTAAAAAGCCTGCATGGGCTTCTTTCAGTTTATTAAATTGGTTGCTTGCTACTCCTTTCTCTCTCAGACAATCTCTGCTCCTGGCGGAGCTGTCATCTCTGACTTGTCATGGAGCATGTTTAAACTGTTGAAAAGAGACAAATGTTTGTTTGCAGTGCTTTAAATAAAGTTCCTTTTCTTCTACAACCTCCTATGTCTCTGTGCAAATCTGTGACTCAAGCATGACAACACACACAGGCGCTCCAGGTTCGCAAAAGAGAGACGCACGCACGCACACACACACACACACACACACAGGCGGGAGAGAGAGAGCCGCACGCACACACACAGGAGCATGCTAGAGAGACACACACAGGCGCTCCAGGCTCGCAATAGAGAGAAGAACGCACACACACACAGGCGTGGGAGAGAGAGGCGCGCGTACACACACAGGAGCGCGCTAGAGAGACACACACACAGGTGCTCCAGGCTCGCAAAAGAGAGACGCAGGCACACACACACAGGCGGGGGAGAGAGCGAGCAAGCGAGGGACGCATAAGGTAGAGAAGGCTTGTTTTTGTTTTCAGTTCTATTTAAAGTGATCGGTTCGTAGCCTGCATTGTTGCAATGTTACTTTTCTTGGTGGTTTATCAAATTACGGATTTTTCAAATGTTCATTTTTCCCCTGTGCTTAAAACTCATTAAAAAAAGTGTTTTTAGCGAGCGGTTCCTAGCACTATAGTGCGAACTATTGCAGTGTTAGTTTTCTCTGTTCTTCAAGGTTTTCTCAGTGTTATTCAATGTTTTTACATTTAGTTTACCATTACGCTGTGCATTCTATGGTATAATTAACTATATTTGTGCTTAAAAACTAAAAATATATATATATTTGCATACAGTTTGTACAGTAAATTAGACTAATGCTTTTAAATTGGACTGACTATTGTATGTTCAGCAAAACAATTGTGTGTTAAAATGGAAAACAGCAATGGGCTGAGCAGATAGCTCCATGGAGTGGTGGTGTTCAAAGTGGAACTACTGTACATGTTTTTTTGTCATTTGTTTGGTCTGTTCAGTTCTTTCTTTTAGTTATAACTTAACTGAATTAATTGTTCTGTAAAAGTAACCACCCTCTGAAATACAGTGGGGTAGACCAATGATTGATAGCTGATGACCCTCTGAGGTGGGATTTCTACTTTTTATTTCCAGGTCACTTCTATAAAGAGAACTTTAGAGCTCTCGTCTCTCACTCAGTCTTGATCTTCTTTTTCATACTCTGCCATTTTGGCTATGATTGCACCATATTTTTTTGCTAACCTCTACCGGTGCTAAGACAATTCCAGCAACCATCTATTCACAGTTCTACAGAAATGCATTTTCTAGAAATTACTTTACATCCGCTGTTTTGTTTTTATCTGGTTCATTCTCTTTGGGTTAGTGCCATCATTTTAGTCTTTTTGCATTCACGTTGAGTATTTAGGTTAACTTCATCATTTAAAACCATTTTCTCAGTTACCGTTCCAAAACAGACTTTGTGTTTTGTTTATTTTTTTTGTATGAAATTTATTTGGTGAGGAACTTTTTGTTGGTTTCTATTTTTGCATGGATTTTCTGTTTATTTGGTGGGGAATTATTTTGTATGTATAGTGTTTTTTAAGTGAACAAATATAGGTGGGAAATTTCCTAGTGCATCTAAATATTTGGTTACTTTTCTTATTGATTCATTGTATATTTTGGCACATCTTATCTTTATATTATATAGTTTAGAAGTCTATTTAAGCTTACATTGGCTTTTCTTTACAGTGTTTTTACATTTGTATTTTATTTACTGTCTTTGAACCATCAACTATGAGAAATGAAATTGGGAATCTTGTAAGCATTGTTCAATGTTGACCTAGTCTGAGCTTTTTCCAGGCCTAAAGGGTTATCAGTCAACCAAGGCATTTTAAGCCAGTTGTTAGAAATTGAGAATTTTAGATATTAATTATGAAAACCTGATGGTTATGTTAACTACCATTCAGGAAGTCCTAGATCAGGTACTACTTTATTAAAACAAACTTCTTTGTGACAACCTGGTACCATGTCCATCTGTTGGTGTTTATCTGTTTGGCTTTTCATTACCTCTTTATTTACAACTCATAGTTAATTACCTACTGAGTAAGGAAAAAAATGCATCAGGTCTGAGAATATTTAAAATTAAAGAACTGGAATGAATGGGGTAAATGAACAGATGTCTGTACAGTTAATGATGGGAAAACAGTAAGTGTCTTTCTGAATTTAACAGAGAAATAAAAAACTCATACTGTTGACAAAATTTTGAAATTTACAAATACTTATTTGGCTGATGCCTTTATCCATGGCGACATACAACATTTATGATACATTTGTTACATTTCTTTTGGTTTTCTAATTGGAGCACAGCCAGGTCAAGTGAGTTGTCATGGTCACACAGTGTGAGTAATGGGATTTGAAACCACAACCTCAAGGTTTGAAGTCTAAACCCTTAACCACTACATCAAATTTTATTTAATCTATTTCAGGGTCCGAAGCCTATCTGAGCAGTACCTGTCACAAACAAGGAAAGATCTGTGCTTGGTACAGTACAGAATCACAGGGCTATTATACATCCCCACAGGCCCAATTGGAATGGTGTTTAACATAACTTATGGGAGGAAAGCTGGAGAACCAGGACCACAACCTGTGCAAAAATGGAAAGATCTTGCAAATTCCAGGGCAATGATGGAAATCAAATTCAAAATACTAGATTCATGAAGCAGCACTACAATCACCTAGGGCCTCATGTATAAACGGTGCGTACACACAAAAATGTTTTGTACGTCCATTTCCACGCTCACATCGATGTATAAAAAGTAAACTTGACGTAAAGCCATGCACATTTTCACGGCAACTCAATCCCTGGCGTATGCAAGTTCTCCGCTTGGTTTTGCAAACTGGCGGCACCCAGTGTCAAAGCAGTTCTTTTGTTCCAGTGTGGTTTCCCTTTTTTTTTTAGATGCACATCCCTGACGGCTTTATCAAATACACTGAAATTAGCCGCATATTGGTTATTAGTTTAATGCATCTGATTGGGATTAACTCGTAACAATATACGGAATGGCCAAACTATTCCAAATACCATAGCTGCTTTAGCATTGTTACTCTCAAGTATTTATCCCACTGTATCTGAGTGTAGAATCACAGCTCTCCAGCAGCTGATCGGAAACAGAATTATCAGTATACAGCATCAAGCACACGCTGCCTCAGCCATGTGCTATTTGAACTGCTCCCATATGGCAAATGCTTTAAAGCCTTTCCTGTAGGGACCTCGTGGTTTAGAAACAGTTTCATCCCAAGACCTCTAAACGCACTCAATCAGTCCATCAAGTGCTCCTTATAGAACTGTTTGTACCTATAAGTACAATTACCTCACTGTAAACTTGCACTACAGTTATAATATTGCACAACCTGAGCCACTTTATCAAGCATGTATTTACATATGATGACGATATCATTTTTAAAATGAAATGCACCAAAATGTTTTTTACATTATACAGATAAAATTTTAATATCATTTAAATAATCCATCCATCCATCCATTAACCAACCCGCTGAATCCGAACACAGGGTCACGGGGGTCTGCTGGAGCCAATCCCAGCCAACACAGGGCACAAGGCAGGAACCAATCCCAGGCAGGGTTCCAACCCACCGCAGTTAAATAATCCATATTGTTAATAATTAAACATGTGAGGACACGGTGTCGCAGTGCTAGTGACGAGCTGGTGCTCCGTTCAGGGATTGTTCCTGCCTTGTGCTGTATGCTTGCTCGGACTGGCACGACTCTGGATGAATAGATGGCTAGAGTAATTAAACATGAACTATGAAGATATTTCAATGTTCCTTAAACGTTTTGAAGAATCTGCGTTCTAAGCTTACAGAGGGCTTGACATCTATCACAGACCTGATTTTGTGGCTATTGGGTACTTGGAGAAAGAAAAGGAAGGACAGGAATTGGGGGTTAGTACGTTTGAGAGAGACAGTACTGCTGCAGGGAATATAAAATACAGCAGGATTTTATTTCTATATCAGAACAAGCTTGTGTGTGTGTGTGACAATTTGTGCCAATGTTCAGATTTTTATAGCTTTTATATTTGCTGCCCAGTAATAAAATTGAAAATAAGGTAGGCCACTTCTGCATTAGGTTGTTGTAGGCTTGCCTTTTGGATGCGTGGATATTTCAAATTCCAAATAAAAGCGGTTACAATTGAATCTAATTTCTTAAAAAAATTGTTTGTTAAAGTATATGGGGATGCTTTGAAATAGGAACAGAAGTTTGGGAAGGATTGTCATCAAATGTTGATTTTCCCTGCTAATGTAAGATGGAGGGTAGACCATCTATTCATGTGTTGTTTCATTTTTTCCTCACAGACTGCAAAAAGTAGCTGAAAAAAAGCTTTGTTTACTTGTGATATTTACCCCTATATATTTAAACTGATCTACTAAGATAAATGGTAAGGTGTCCAGTCTGATATTGTGTGCTAGATAATTCACTGGAAAAAGCACACTTTTATTCAAATTTATTTTGAGTCTAGATATCTTTTGATAATCTGCTAATACGTTTAGGACTACAGGCACAATATTGTGGATCAGAGATATACAGTACCATATCGTCTGCATATAGTGATATTTTCTTTCCAAGTCCTTCTCTGAAAATCCCATTTATCTATGCATTTCTAAAGTAAACAGCCAAGAGTTCAATGGCAATTGCAAAGAGCAAAGGTGATAAGGGACATATTTGTTGAGTACCACATTCTAGTTTGAAGTAGTCTGAACTAATGTTAATACAAACTGAGGCTTCTGGACTAGTATATAATAGTTTGATCCATGCATACATGTTTGGGCTGAACCCAAACTTGTGCAATGTGGTGAATGGATAGTCGCATTTAACCATATCAAATGCTTTTTCTGCGTCTAAAGAAGAGATCTCTGAGGTGTTAGATTTAATGGGAATGTATTATTTTAAACAAATGTTGAAGGTTAGAAGTGTCTGGCTTTAATAAATCTGTTTTGGTTTAGTGGTATTACAGAAAGAAGCACTTTCTCAATCCTTTTGGCTAGAACTTTAGAGAATATCTTAATTATTCCGAAGAGAGATTGGTCAGTATGATGCACATTGTATTAAGTCCTTACTTTTCTTAGTAAAGATGGTAATTAATGCTTGGTGAAATGTTTGAGTTGGAAATTTGTTGTCTTTAGCTTCTTTAAACATTGCTAATATATGTGGAGCTAACTTATTTGGGAATTTTTTATAAAATTCCACTGGATAGCTATCAGGGCTTGATCCTTTCTCACTTTGAAATGGGTTTATAGCATTATCTAGCTTTGGTATCTGTAATGAGTCGTATCTTCTTTAAACTGGGTAGAATATTAAGGACTTATAGTACTCTCTGATTGTGTAAGTTATAATTTTATGGTTAATTTTCTCTCCGTCTGTGTTAGTAATTGCTATTATTACATTGCAGACTTCCTGCTTGTGGATTTGTTGGGCCATGCCTTCTCTCCATGTTCATAATGATGTTTATATTTAACGATGAGCTGTTTAGTTTCTTTAGTTGTCAAGAGGTTAAATTCTGTTCACAAAATCTGCCTTTTCCTATTAAGTGCCTCATTTGGAAACCTGGCGTATTCTAGATCTATTCTGGTAATTGTCCTGATTAAATCAGACACCTTCTTGGTTTCCAGTTTATTTTTCTGAGAAGGATATGACGTAATATGTTGTCTTAAAAATGCCTTCAGAGTTTCCCAGAGTATACCTGCTGAGACCTCTGAGGATACATTTTTCTCAAGAAAATAATCAGTTTGCTTGGATATGAATTCTGTTCAGTTCTCATCAGTTAAAATAATCAGTTTGCTTTTATATGAATTCTGTTCAGTTCTAATTAGTTAATGACAGGGGGTAAAGACACTAGCTATGAGCTGAGTGTGTAAGGTCAGAGGGGCATGGTCAGAGATAACAATAGTATAATAGTGGGCAAAAGTTAGTCTGTGAGGAAATAATCAATTCTTGAGTAACAACGATGTATAGATGAGAAGGATTTAAAAACTTTTGTGAGTCTGATAAGTTATGATCCTTTACAAACTGTAATTATCTCTGCAGTATTAGATGTTATCACCGTTGTAGCTGAGGATCTATCCAGGTCCTGATTGAAAATGCAGGCTCTGGGCTTTTATAATTTTGTGGATGTTCACATTAGGGATACATGCAAATACATTTTGGGAGAAATCTCTATCATCCACATTAGGTACATAGATATTAATTAAAATCATTTTAGTATTAGATAAATTGTCCGTCACAATGACATATTGCCCTTCAGAATCCGATATTACATTTGACACTACAAATGGAATAGTTCTCTGTATTAAGATTCCCACACATGTAGTTTGCTTTGTATAGCTGGAGTGAAGAATTTGGCCAGGCCACTCTCTTTACAACCAAAACTGGTCCTTCCTTAATAAGTCATGTAACACTACAGCAGGATGCAGTTTCTATGTGGAAAAAAGAAGAGACGTTAGCCCCCTAATCAGTATTTACAATAAGCAAGTTTTAATATTCATATCAGGGAAATGTAGAAGTCTCTAAGCCTAAAATAACATAAGGGCCACTGCAATTAATGTCAGGCACTGACATATAACCTTCTCATGGACAGGCAACAGAAAAAGAAAATCCTATAAAAAGTGTACAAAGTAACACGGTTGTAGTGTCCAGAGTGCAACATCGGACTATGTGTTGGTGTCTGTTTCAAAACATATCACACTAAGGACATGTACTAAATCTGCATTAATACAACAGTGGACACTAGACAAACCTTTCATACTGTATTTATGTTGACTGTTTGTATTTACATGTTTCTGTTACACAAACTAAAATTTCTTTCCTGTTAAATTTGTTTTTTACTTGTTTCTCTGGTGGTAAACATAACATCAAGGAAGTTAAGTTAGTTGTTTCATTAAGAGCTTGAACCTGGTGTCAAACCTCTAACAAGAGCATGTTCCTAATTCAAATGTTTTCTCTTAGAACCAAAATATGTACATGCCAAATTAGGCAATTGATATCCATAAATTGGGCAGGTGTGATTGAATATGTACAGTGATAGATTTTACCCCATTCATATTTGCTTCCCACCCAATATCCAATGCTGCCAAAATATGTTTTCAACTTTCACTTAAGCGAGTTCAGCAGACAGATGCTATCCTATTAAACTGCATTACTTTTCCATGTTTCAGTTATGCAAATCAAGCTTGAAACCTTGTCTTCATTTATAGGAAAAACACAGTCATGCTACGACTTATGGCTTCATTTGGAACAGGGTATTTGGCCATATATCAAATTGATTGTATGTCGATCACAAAGTTTAAAGGTTTTTGGAATTGAGGCTCTGTAGGTTTGATGCGGGTCACTTGTACTCATACAAGTACACTTGTACTTTCTCAACTGAAACCCTCCACCTGCTCCCTTGACCCAATACCAACACATTTTTTCAAAGAAGTATCGGACGTGCTAATTGATAATATTCTTGACATAGTAAATTCGTCATTAGATACGGGTATGTTCCCAGACTGTCTCAAGACTGCTGTAGTTAAACCCCTACTTAAGAAAAATAATCTTGACCCATCTCTAACCTACCTTTCTTAAGTAAAATTTTAGAGAAGGCAGACATTATGCAGTTAAATGACCACCTCAATAAACATGCTATTCTTGATAAATTTCAGTCAGGTTTTAGAACAAATCACAGCACAGAAACTGCACTCATTAAAGTAGTAAATGACTTTCGGGTAAATGCAGACAGAGGCCATTTATCTGTTCTCATCCTCTTAGATCTGAGTGGCGCATTTGAAACCATTGATCATAATATTCTTAGAAATCGCCTTAGTCAATGGGTGGGCCTCTCTGGAAGTGTCTTAAATTGGTTTGAATCCTACCTGGCAGGGAGAAAATTCCTTGTTAGTTGTGGTAATTACAACTCAAGGACACATGATATCCAATATGGTGTGCCACAAGGCTCTATCCTGGGTCCGCTGCTCTTCTCAATCTACATGCTTCCGTTAGGTCAGATTATCTCAGGGCACAACGTGAGCTACCACAGCTATGCTGATGACACACAGCTGTATTTATCAATAGCACCTGATGACCCAGATTCTATTGATTCACTAACACAATGTCTGACTTGTATTTCAGAATGGATGAATAGTAACTTTCTCAAGCTAAATAAAGAGAAAACTGAAGTCTTAGTGATTGGCAATAATTGGATACAATGAGGCTATTAGAAATTAACTGGATATATTAGGATTAAAAGTCAAGACGGAGGTAAAAAGCTTAGGGGTAACTGTTGACTGTAATCTGAATTTTAAATTGCATATTAATCAGATCACTAGGACAGCATTTTTTCACTTAAGAAACATAGCAAAAGTTACACCTCTTATATCATTGAAAGATGCTGAGAAATTAGTTCACGCATTTGTTTTCAGTCGACTAGATTACAGTAACACGGTCCTCTCAGGAATACCCAAAAAAGACATAAATCGTTTGCAACTAGTGCAGAATGCAGCTGCTAGAATCCTAACAAGGAAAAGAAAATCCGAGCACATTTCTCCAGTTTTGATGTCACTACATTGGTTACCTGTGTCATTCAGGATTGACTTTAAAATTCTGCTTATGGTTTATAAAGCCTTAAATAATCTTGCCCCATCTTATATATGTCTGACATCTTATATTCCAAATCGTAATCTCAGATCTTCAAATGAGTGTCTCCTTAGAATTCCGAGAACAAAACTTAAAAGTGGTGAGGCGGCCTTCTGCTGTTATGCACCTAAAATCTGGAATAGCGTGCCAATAGGAATTCACCAGGCTAATACAGTGGAGCACTTTAAAAAAAACTGCTGAAAACACATTATTTTAACATGGCCTTCTCATAATTTCACTGTAATTTAATCCTGATACTCTGTATATCCAATTCATTATAATAACTATTCATGGTGGCTCTAAAATCTGTACTAACCCCTACTCTCTCTTCTGTTTCTTTTTCCGGTGTCCTTTTGGTGGTGGCGAAAGCCACCACGATCTACTCAAAGTACCATGATGTTCCAACAGTACAGTGAAGAATTAAAAGCCAGAAGTCTGCATGTCCATCATCAAGTCCTTCCGTGAGAACCCTAGACACAAGAGGACTATTTCATTTATGTTAGGTAGAATGCCCAGAGGGGACTGGGTGGTCTCGTGACCTGGAACCCCTGCAGATTTTATTTTTTTCTCCAGCCCTCTTTTTTTGTTTTTTCTGTCCACCCTGGCCATCAGACCTTACTCTTTTTTTATGTTAACTAATATTGTCTTATTTTAATTTCTTATGTTGTTATTTTTTTATTTACTGTTCTTCATTATGTAAAGCACTTTGAGCTACTTTTTTGTATGAAAATGTGCTATACAAATAAATGTTGTTGTTATTATTATTATTATTATTATTATTATTATTATTATTACTTTAACGGGTGGTATAGGGTAGCACAAATCAATCTTTGTATCTTAGTAACTACCTTCTGGGTCCATGTAAGGAAAGGCAGTGTGGGCCAAATGCAATAGAATTACACACATGGAGCTGTGCTGATCAAAACAAAACTTAAAGGGCCTACCAAGATTTAAGAAAAAGAGACCATAAGAAATAATAATAAACAAAAAATGTATTACTATTTACAAGGAGTTTCTATCTTCTTGATATAAGAAAAAAGTGGTAACCATCTGCACAGATTAGAAGCAAACGTCTTGCCAGCTGCATTAAGTGTAACTTAAAAAAAAAAAAATGCTGCGGGATTAATCCAATAATTGTTCAAGGCTCCTACTTTATTATTCTCTGTTATAGGAAGCAGGTCTCTGGCCTTTAGACTTGTATCAAGGTAACTGAGGCACACTTGTTTTAAGAAACAGAATAATACTATTTATTGATAAACACAAGGATTAGAGAAGTATGATAAATACCTATACAGTAATCCCTCCTCCATCGCGGGGGTTGCGTTCCAGAGCCACCCGCGAAGTAGGAAAATCCGCGAAGTAGAAACCATATGTTTATATGGTTATTTTTAGAATGTCATGCTTGGGTCACAGATTTGCGCAGAAACACAGGAGGTTGTAGAGAGACAGGAACGTTATTCAAACACTGCAAACAAACATTTGTCTCTTTTTCAAAAGTTTAAACTGTGCTCCATGACAAGACAGAGATGACAGTTCTGTCTCACAATTAAAAGAATGCAAACATATCTTCCTTTTCAAAGGAGTGCAAAGCAAGCAGTCAAAAAAAAAATCAATACGGCTTTTAAGTATGCGAAGCACCGCCGGTACAAAGCTGTTGAAGGCGGCAGCTCACACCCCCTCTGTCAGGAGCAGGAAGAGAGAGAGAGAGAGAGAGAGAGAGATAGCGAGAGACAGATAAAAAAAATCAATACGTGCCCTTTGAGCTTTTAAGTATGCGAAGCTCCGTGCAGCCTGTCCTTCAGGAAGCAGCTGCACACAGCCCCCCTGCTCACACCCCCCTACGTCAGCGCAAGAGAGAGAGAGAGAGAGAGAAAGTAAGCTGGATAGCTTTTCAGCCATCTGCCAATAGCGTCCCTTGTATGAAATCAACTGGGCAAACCAACTGAGGAAGCATGTACCAGAAATTAAAAGACCTATTGTCCGCAGAAACCCGCGAAGCAGCGAAAAATCCGCGATATATATTTAAATATGCTTACATATAAAATCCGCGATGGAGTGAAGCCGCGAAAGGCGAAGCGCGATATAGCGAGGGATCACTGTACAGTAGAACCTCTGGTCACAAACGTTTCCAGATGCATACAAATCGGGTTACGATCAAAAAGTTCGCCAAACTTTCGCAACTGTTCACGAAAACATGCTCTGGTGGCGAACAAAAACACTGGCGGCCAGTTTCCTTTCTGGTTCATACACGCCAATGATTTCCACACGTGTTCAGTCTCTCCCTGTACATCGTTCTCGCTATGAACTCTTTGTGCTCTATTTCATGTGCTTTTGCATTAATTTTGCAATTAACCATGGCCTCTAAGCAAGTGAAGAGTTGGTAGTATTGGTGAGAGGAAATGTTTGAAGAAAATTGAAATCCAATTAAAGAAAGAAATCATTGAAAAGAGTGATTAACATGATGAATGACCATGTCATCTCGCATTTCCGAAAAATTTTAATCTGCTGTAAAAGGCAAGTCATATTAGGCCGCTATTTTGTGAAGTTTGGTCCTCCAGCTAACCGGCTAAAACACCACAAACCTAAGAAATCACAAGAGAGAAAACACCAGAAGGAGAATATCCCTCCATTGCGGAGCTGGACTCTCCCTCAAAACTGTAAACCTCCTCTCCACCCAGCTTCCTCCTCACTTCCTTCACGCCAGAACTCGACTCATGCAAGGTTATTTTTCTTGGTTGTTTATGGTTAGTTTTTGTATAAATTAAAGATTTTTCAAACTTTAATTTTTTTCCCTGTGCTTAAAAGTGTTTACAGCGAGTGGTTCGTAAGGGTGTAGCGTGAACTCTTGCAATATTAGTTTTCTATGTTGTTCAAGGTTTTCTCAGTGTTATTCAATGTTTTTACATTTATTTTACTATTACACTGTGCATTTTATGGTATAATTATTTTTGTACTTAAAAATCTTAAAAAAAATTATTTACATACAGTTCACATGGTCTGGAATGGATTAATTGTATCTACATACAATCTTACGGGGAAATTACGTACGGGTCGCAACCAAATTGGGTCATGTCCAGAGTTTTGGAACGAATTATGATCGTGACCAGAGGTACCACTGTATATAGATATAGAGACAGAGGTATACACTGATGATAGATATATTATATATTGTGGGAGATGGCCGGCTGTTCATCCCGGCCAATACCCCCAGGCCGCTAGATGGAGCCCTCCCTGTAGCATAGGAGTGCCCCGAAGACCAGCAGGGAATCATGGACAATGGAGTTTTTATTCCCAACCCTGCTGGACACCGTGGGGCCCACCAGAGGACGCTGCAGGGAGGCTCAAGGACTTATATGTGCCCTATAACCCAGAAGTACGTCATGATCACATGACCAGAAGGAACGACGTGCTTCCGGGATGAAGAAAAGGACTTTTAATCTGACCCGGAAGTGATAGCGAATCATGGACTGCAGAGTTGGAATCACTTCTGGGTCAGGGGATATAAAAGGACTGTGGGAAAGCCCAGACACTGAGCTGAGCTGGGAGGAAGGGTGGCTAAGTGTCTGGGAGAGGAGGATTGAGAATATTGTATTGGTGATTGATTATTGATTTATTGTATGAGTAGTGTGGAGTGGAGGGTGCTTTGTGCATGTATTTATTATAAACCTGGTGTTTGGCGTGGTACCTGAGGGTTCAAGGGAGCACTAGCGCCCCCTACTGTTACAATATGGCTATGTATGTATATATATATATATATATATATATATATATATATATATGTGTGTATATATAGTGCGTCTTAGTCACAGCGACAGAGGGAATGACATACTTCCGAGATAAAGAAGAGTTTTTACCTGACCCGGAAGTGCTGGATAATGACATGGACTGAGGGCTCAGAAGCACTTCCGGGTCAAGGACTATAAAGGACTGTGGGAGATCGAAGACAGAGGAGCTGAGTTGGGAGGCAGGGTGACTAAGCGTCTGGGAGTGGAGGATTGTTTATTGTGTATTGTTTATTATTGAGAATTGTGGAGTGGAGGGTGCTTTGTGCACTGTATTATTCAAATAAATATCATATTTGGACTTTTATCTGGTGTCTGACGTATTGTCCGAGGGTTCAAGGGAGCGAGAGTGCCCCTATCTGTCACAATAGATAGATATATAGATACTGTATATATAGATATAGATATAAAGATATATATATATATATATATATATATATATATATATATATATATATATATACTGTAGATAGAGATACTGTATACAGTATATATAAAGATATATAGATATATCTATATATTGGGTCGGACGGCCGGTGTCCATGACTGGCTGGAGCGCCCCTTCGTAATATGCTCAGGGGAAGCAGCCATGGATGGTGCAATACCTCCTCCTGGACGCTAGATGGCCGCTCCCCTGGGTTGGAGCGGTGGCTCGGTTTCCCGCAGGGCTCCATGGGAATTGGAGTTGGGGGCAGCCCTGTTGGGTCCCGCAGGCGCTGCCGAGGGGGGAGGGGGCTGCAGCTGGAACTCCTGAGCCCTTGTGGGCAGTGTTTTCACCACACTTGGAAGTACAGCTGGAACTCTGCAATCAAGCATCTGGAGCACTTCCGGGTGAACTATAAAAGGAGCCAGCAGCCACCACTCAAGGAGCTAGAATTGGGAGGAGGAGGATGAGGTTGCAGTAGCTAAAAAAAATGTTAGAAGAATGATATAAAATATCTGGGAGATGGGTACCGATGATTTTCTGGGCTGTAACAGATGGTAGTAGTATTTCTATTATTTGATAAATATTTTTTTACTTTTTACTGTCGCTCATCTGCCGTTTATGATTGGGGTAGTATAAGGTAGTGGGGGGTCACAAACAAAATTCTTCCTCAAAGTGGGTTGTACCTTAAAGTTTGGGAACCACCACTCTATATCATTTTGTTCAAAAATATTCTAGCTTCTTCTCTCAAAAGAATCCTGTTCTATACCTCCTTTGGTCATGTTAGTCAAAATGACTGCTTTAGAAAGGCTATCAAGTGGATTATAGGCAAAAGTCATGAAGGCAAAGAAATGTAATGCACCCAGGTGTGGAACAGTTTTAGAACTGTAGTTGTTAACATGATCAAGTAGGTTTTTACCCTTAGTTCAACAATTTCCATTTTGTTCAAATATGGGAATCGTGGCTTTTACGTTTGATCTGTTAAAATTCCCCGCCAGTATGCACACACCATTAGGGTAGGCAGTGTGTTTACTGCTTATCCTTTACACTATTTGGTAGCATCTGGGGATATATAAACAGCTGTGATAATATTAAACTCCTGTGGTAGATAAAATGGTTGCCACTTATCTGTGAGATATTCTAAATCTGTTGAATGGTTACTATTCAGTTCATGCACCATTTGTTATGAATATAAATGCATGTCCCCCCTGTTCTTGTCTTACCCGAGTTGTTGTCTCTGTTGCTGTAGTGAGTCAAGCAGCTTTCTGGCTCAATAGCCTCACTTAGTATTGATGTGTTTAGCCATGTTTCTGTTATTATTGTTATTCAGCAATCCCTTAATGTTTTAATGACATGTAAATTTAGTCTGAGTTCATCCATTTACTTGAAATCGATCAATTATTAGAAAGATACAAACTGGTTAGAAGAGGTTTAAAAGCAGCCATGTGAACCCTTTGCTGTATTTCCGCTTGGCAGCCCCACTTCTGCTTCCTCAACCTTCTAGGGCTTAGTCACCTAGCAGGTGGTTTTGTTACCCAACTGGTGTTTGCCAAGTGTAATGTAATGTCTTGGTAGTAAGAGTTTTGCACATAGTGACAATGTAGAGTTAAGTCATGATTGCTATCTATATATATAATTCACTAAGCCGACAGAACAAGCAAGACAACCATGGGATACGCACGACATAGCCACGCCCACCAGCTCACAGAGACCTGCCCACCAACAATTCACTAAGCAGCCGACCATGGCACACGGCCAACAACAATTCGAGCGAAAGCATTTGCCAAGAATGTTTTCATTAATCAAGAACGAAAGTTGGAGGTTCGAAGACTGTCACATACTGTCGTAGTTCTGACCATAAATGATGCCGACAGGCGATCTGGCGGCGTCATTCCTATGACCTGCCGGGTGGCCAACCGGGTAACCAAAGTCTTTGGGTTCTGGGGGGGAGTATGGTTGCAAAGCTGAAACTTAAAGGAATTGACGGAAGGGCACCACCAGGTGTGGAGCCTTTCGCTTAATTTGACTCAACACGGGAAACCTCACCCGGCCTGGTCACGGAGAGGATTGACAGATTGATAGCTCTTTCTCCATTCTGTGGGTGGTGGTGCATGGCCGTTCTTAGTTGGTGGAGCGATTTGTCTGGTTAATTCAGAAAACGAACGGGACTGCCACCTGCTAAATAGTTACGCGACCCAAGAGGGGTCAGCGTCCAACTTCTTAGAGGGACAAGTGGCGTTCAGCCACGTGAGGTTGAGCATTAACAGCTCTGTGATGCCCTTGGATGTCCAGTACTGCATGCGCGCTACACTGAATGGATTAACGTGTGTCTACCCGGCGCAGACAGACATGGGTAAGCCGTTGATCACCATTCGTGATGGAGACCGGGGCTTGCAATTGTTCCCCATGAACGAGGAATTCCCAGTAAGTGCGGGTCATACGCTTGCACTGATTACGTCCCTGCCCTTTGTACACAACTCAAACCCCCCCCCCCACTCGCTACTACCATGGTCGGGTGACTTGGTGGATTATGTATAAAAAAGCAGCCCGAACCGCAAAGAACAATGAAAAGTCAACGTAGCTCAGAGGTGCATGTGGACTGTAGCAGAGACAAAAGCGACTGAGGCGGTGTTTGGAAAATGAACAGTCAACGTGACTCACAGGTGCATGTGGACTGTACACAGATGAAAGTGACTCAGGTGAGGAGTTGGGGGCGGGCAAATGAGCAGGCAGTGCGTACTGAACGATGACTAAGAGATGACTAAGAAATCAGCAGACTAGAATGGCGGGGGGGCCGGGACGGAGGGGGCAGAATGGGCATCCTTCCCCTCTCCCCCCGTTCCGCCCTCCGCACCCGAGCGCCGTCCAGCACCGGCCCTCGCTCTGGGAGTTGAAGGCACGATGGCGGTCCTCCAGTTTTCAGTCACGAACAATTGTATGTTGGTTCGTAGCGTGCATTGTTGCAATGTTACTTTTCTTGGTGGTTTATAAAATTACGGATTTTTCAAATGTTCATTTTTTTTTCCCTGTGCTTAAAAATCATTACAAAAGCGGCGTGATTATGTGGCGTATGCTACGCCGCGGGTTGGCTAGTATACAATATTACAATATCCACAATTTCCAGTGAGTAATATAAATGTCAGAAACAAAAAAAATGGACCATTTAGTGGAGCAAAGATACACTGCATCCGTGTGCACCACCATGTGCTTTATAATACATAATGCAAGAGATCTCATAAGATTGGGTACATACTGTACTGTATTGGCAAAGATACCTCCACATCACACCAAAGGAACACCGCATGCAAGAAACTGGCAGCATCTTTTACGGAGCACTTTCTGAACCAGTGGCTGATTAATTTAATTAGGCAGTTTTTACTGAGGATTAATAATTAAATATATGTTGATCTGTATTTTCCTATTTCTTTTGCTATACACTTTAGATATTTTCATGCATTGCTTGTCTTTTTCTTATTTGATTTAGTATCACACTATACTTTAGTCCAAATGTAAATATAAAATATGGTTTTCATATTTTTAATTGTATATTTGTACTTTTTCATGTTCACAACAGTCTGCCTGATTCATGCGGAACTCATTTTGCAACATGCACACAGCACTAAGTTGGTTAAACCTGCCCATGAGTTAGTCTAAGTTAATATGCAACCTTGTTTTCATTCTTTGGCAGCTGCACTTAGTCTTAGTCTTGGTCTGCTGATAGTCTGCAGCCTTGGGGCACAATGCAAGAGTTAAACCTGAATATTTATCTTGTTTCTGTAAATATATACTAAGACCAGATCAGCATGGGGTCGTTCCCAGCTGAAAGCACACTGCATCTGACCCTTTGGTTTTAGTAAAGGACAATAAGGACAATTATCCAAAGTTAAAATTTCACTGTGCAGCAGCAACATCAGTTAAGTATGAATTAGTGCTAATGACATTGCTGATCAAGTATTAGGTTACAAGAATGAAACAATAATAACTTGGAAAAACATGACAGTGTGTGATTAAAAAATATTAAGCATGCCTGCCTTAGAAAAATCTGCTTACACTCTGATGGAAAATGTAATTAATAAAGATCTTTTTATATTTTTGTGAGACAAATAAACTTTCAATCTTTTCATTTTTTCATTTTCTTCATATTTACCTCAAGTATGCACTCAGGTTAGAAATGTTGTTATATTCAAGTCAGGGTTCAGTTCCTGGGCTATGTTTAAATTGTCCTTTTGCCATCTTTGTTCACTTTTCATTATTCATTGTTTTCCATAATTTTTTAAAACATTGATCTATTCAATTATTTGTCAAATTATGTGTTTTCTTTTAATTGTATTCAGTTTAATTATTGTTTAGTTTCAATGTGTATATTTTGGAGCAATAACATTTAGTAAAACAAATACAATTTTAAAATCAATCTCTCTTTAACAGGTAGCCAATGAAGAGCAGCTATGAAAGGTACAATGCTGTCATACTGTTTGGTCCCAGTTACAAGACAAGCTACATTTTGGACTTAATTCTGGCTAGCAAATTCTGGCTAACCCCAGTATAAAGTGCATTGCAGTAATTTAATCTAGATGATATATAAGCATGAAGCATTTTTCAAAGTCCAGAGGAGATATCAAAGTTTGCAGGTTTGAGAATTTAACTGATAGAAACAGGTGTTAATAACAGAATTAACTTGTCAAATTTTAAACACTGGTCAAACACACCCCAAGATTCTTACCAACACATTTTATATCAGGAAGTAAGTGTACCAAAATTGTGTTCCACCATGGCATTAAAATCTCCAAAAAACAATTACTTGAGAAAGCTAAATTCTATCCAGGCTTTAACATCTCTTGGGATATCGGATTGGATGAAGACTATTAACAGTTTAACTGTGTAAGCTGAGTGTCAACAGTATAACAATGATATGACAGAACATATTACTTTATTATGTAACTAAGAGGTAACATATGCAGACAAAGAAGGGGGCCCAAAATGAACCCTTGTGGAACTCCATAAGAGAGATGTGATATGTTTGATGTAATTTCCTTCAATAGCACCTAAAAAGTCCTATTTGATAGATAAGGGTACAGTACTGTATTAGTTTGACTCTTATTGCCTGCACGTTATTTCAGATGTTCTAAGAGCACATTATGATCCACAGTGTCAAATGCAATACTCAAATTTAAAATAATTAAAACATAAAAGCCTTTGGAATTGGATGATAAAAGCAAATCATTAGTGACTTTTAAAAGAACTGATTCTGTACAGTGCAGTTGGGCAAACCATGATATGTTAAAAAAATCAAGAATATAATGGCTATTTAGAAAGCTTACCATTTAATTAAAAACAATCTTCTCAAGTATTTTGGACAAAAGTGAAAGCTTAGAAATAGGTTAAAATTAGAATTGAATTCTGGGTCAGGCTAGGCTTCTTTACTAAAGGTTTAACTACTGAAACAAGTAGCTGGGTAAGGTGAGAGAGATTATTTCCATAAAATCAGAAAATATTTCATTAAAATGATTCACTGTAGCATGTCCAAATAAATTTTGCAAAGATATTTAGAGCCTAATATTGATGATCTAAAGAATTTTTTCCAACAAAATAAAATGTAAAAAGTCATCACTAGTCATTGAAGAAGCACTATAATTAACGGGTCTGAAATTGTTGTTAATCATACTAAGAACAACTCTTGGCCTGCCCTTGCTTCTAGGAATACTTTCTGAAAAATATTTATTTCTTGCATTCTTCACAACTCTTTGGAATTCCTCAAGAGATGCTCTTCAGTGTTCACAGTATATGAATAATTTGTCCTTTTTCTATTTTCATTCTGTTTTCCTACAAATCTTTCTCAGTGCATGGAACCAACATAACACCAATAACAAACAGATAGTGAGCCATACACACCAGTGCCATCTTCATCTTCCAAAGTACCCTCTTTAATATTTTTACTCTTTTGAATCACTGTTAAAAAACATTACTTTTTTGCATAACTTCTTCTTCTTTCGGCTGCTCCTGTTAGAGGTTGCCACAGCAGATCATCTTCTTCCATATCTTCCTGTCTTCTGCATCTTGCTCCGTAACACCCATCACCTGCATGTCCTCTCTCACCACATCCATAAACCTTCTCTTAGGCCTTCCTCTTTTCCTCTTGCATGGCAGCTCTATCTTTAACATCCTTTTCCCAATATACCCAGCATCTGTCCTCTGCACACATCTAAACTAACACAGTCTCACCTCTCTGACTTTGTCTCCCAACGGTCCAACTTGAGCTGACCCTCTAATGTACTCATTTCTAATCCTATCCATCCTCGTCACACCCAGTGCAAATTTTATCATCTTTAACTCTGCTACCTCCAGCTCTGTCTCCTGCTTTCTGGTCAGTGCCACCGTCTCTAACCCATATAACATAGCTGGTCTCACTACTGTCCTGTAGACCTTCCCTTTCACTCTTGCTGATATTCGTCTGTCACAAATCACTCCTGACACTCTTCTCCACCCATTCCACCCTGCCTGCACTCTCTTTTTCACCCCTCTTCCACAATCCCTTTTTCTCTGAATTGTTGATCCCAAGTATTTAAACTCATCCACCTTCACCAACTCCCTGCATCCTCACCATTCCACTGACCTCTCTCATATACACACATGTATTCTGTCTGTTCCTCCTGTCTAATCTAGTTTGTCAACCTGTCCATCACCATTGCAAATAAGAAAGGGCTCAGAGCCGAGATCTGATGTAATCCCACCTCCACGTTGAATGCATCAGTCACTCCTACTGCAGTTTTCACCACTGTCACACTTCCCTCATACATATCCTGTACTACTCTTACATATTTTTTTTTCACTCCCGACCTCCTCATACAATACCACAACTCCTCTTGAGGCACCATGTCATATGCTTTATCCAGATCCACAAAGACACAATGCAGCTTCTTCTGGGCATCTCTATACTTCTCCATCAACACCCTCAGAGAAAACATCACATCTGTGGTGCTCTTCCTTGGCATGAAACCATACTGCTGCTCACTAATCATCACCTCACTTCTTAACCTTGTGGCACGCGGCTGGGGGTGGCACCCAGCCGGGACGCCCAGGAAGACAGGAGGAGGGCTTATACCTCCTCCAGACCACAAGGGGGCGACCGCCCTGGTTCCTTTGGGGGCCACGGGTGCAAGGCTTGGAAGCCCAACCCTGTAGGGGCCCGTGGTCTCCGCCAGGGGGCACCCCCATGCCTGAAGGACTCGGAACCCCAACACTTCCACCACACCAGGAAGTGCTGGGGGGAAGAAGACCGGGAACACAGCCGGCACTTCCACCACACAGGGGAGTGTCTAGGGAGTGTGGGGGATCACCTGGAGCTCATCCGGGTACTTATAAAAGGGGCGGAGGAGAGGAGGACTGGAGTCGGGTGAGGAGTGGACAATGTTTGTGTGCAGGAGAGTGGAGGTGACCTGAAGAGCAGGCAGAGACTGAGAGAGGCCTGGGGGAGTTTGGTGCTTGAGGCACTGGGTTGTGCACTTTATTGAACTGTAAATTATGGATAATAAACATGTGGTGGACTTTAACATGGTGTCCGTCTGTCTGTGTCCGGGCAGCTTCTCACAACCTAGCTTCCACTACTCTTTCCCATAACTTCATGCTGTGGCTCATCAATTTTATCCCTGTGAAGTTACTACAGCTCTGCATGTCCCCCTTATTTTTAAAAATCTGTACCAGTACACTTCTTCTCCACTCCTCAGGCATCCTCTCACTTTCCAAGATTCCATTAACACTAGAATTACCAGAGCCTACGAAAAAACTCGTAGATCCGGCCCACCTTAAATCGCTTCTTAAATCCCTTTAAAAACCTCTCCGCCAGCGTCTTTTGCCATCTAAATGTGCTAATATACACAAGCTGCAAGCAGCCGGCTATTCCATCTCCCCACCGACTTAGAACGTGCACGAACTTCTCCCAGCTTATGCCTTGATTGATTATCTGGGAGTGAAGTGGAGTTTTAGAGTGGAAATAATAGATCGTTATTTGGAACACACGCTTTTCATGTGTGTTCCGTTTCTACAGTAATCTGTGTAAACACATTGTTAAAACAGTAACTTTTTCATATTTTAGTAATAAATGTTACAAGATGTAGGCATAAACTATAAAATGTGAAGAATGAAATGACAGCTTCCGTGGCATACCGGTAAGGGCCAGTCGCGGATAGTTGACACAGACTGCTCAGCCAATCAGAGCGCAGCAGGCCTGCCGTGCCACAGAGACCCGATTTCGATTCACAAGCGAGGTGAATGCCCGTTGTGTGTGTGTGTGTTATTTCTTCAAAATGCTTTGGATTAAATAAGAATATAACATATAAATGAAATATTTGATGCAGGGTCCAACTGTGCATTGTGAATTTTAATTTCCAGACAACGAGAATGGAGTTTTTTTTTTATGTATTGTTTAATGTGTAAGGTGCTTAAGACTGCGGTGAAATCTCACCCTGAAAAATACAGGACACATTTTTCGTACCATAGCAATGATTTTTACTTTAATAATGAAAAAATGTCTCACACAAAAAGTTAAACTAAATATTTCAACAACAGAAAAAAAAACATGTACATAATTATTGAAACATATCTAGCATGAGGCAGATTACCAGTTTTATAAAATTTGTGAATTTTCCCAATTATTTGATAAACTATTTCTTTTTTTATTTCCCTCTTTTCCTCCTCCCACCTCCTCCTCTCTGTTTCACAAAAAGCTGATGATTGGAACTCTTTCCAAGTCATCTCCCTTTCCATCCCCTTATCCTTATAAAGGGAAAAGACCTTGGCTGGGCAGTAAATGTATTTGCCAGGGTGTCCTGGAAATGCCACATGCATATGAGGGCTGTTAGGACCCTGCTTGAGCTGCAACTGGCAAAATCGACAGATGCGACCCCAAGGCTGCGGATCAGGCCTTTTCCGTTTCAATTGTCCTTTCTCTTCTACTCTCTTCCTTGTGGCATCTAGTTCCCGCTGAAAGAACTATGTTTCTGCAAAATCTTTAAATTGCATTTTCGGATCTGTCAGTCCCTCTGATCCATACATTTTAAAAACTTTATTAGAACAATAGAAATAACGGACAAGGCCTTGCTGGTAAAAAAAATGAACTGAAGAGCCATCATTTTCGTATCTTGATTTTGGCTGACCATATGAAAGACACGATTTTGTCCTTTTCTTGTGTATTTGGGGCTGTTGGTGGTGCTGCTGCTGCTGTTTTTGTTGTTTCTCTAGGAATTCATGCACAATTTTCTCAATTGAATCCTGTGACAGTGTAATGACAGGAAAAGGTGAAGAGGGGTGGACAATGGCAGGGGACATAGTCACAACTGGCACATGGGCAGTATGACTACCCTCAGTCAAACTGTGCCACAATCTTTGTGTCTCTATTAATTTCTCCTGGCTCGTGTTCAAAGAAGAGCTAACGTTCTTCATTTTGGCCAGATACTTCATGCATCTGTCAATATGGACCCTTGTTGTTGGATTGAACATAGTGTTTGGGTCTCTACAAGACTTCTGCACCATAGCAGCATAATCATGGTCCACAAGTTTTAGCAGGTCTTTCTGGCCATGATACTTATTGATAAGGTTGTCAGTGGCTTCCTTCATCTGGGATGTCCAGCGTCTGTGGTCAAGGACAAACACCCTTCCACCAGTTTTCACTGGTCCAGTGCGAGCACTTGCTGGTGATGACAGCAAAGGCAGAGATGGTGTGCTGGGTGGTTCTGAAACAAAGAAGAGACCATTAATATTGATAAACTTGCAAAATAACAGGTATAGTTAGTCTCTAATGGTCTTTGTAACGAATTTACCTGTTTCGGAAAGAGTATCAGCATCTCTGCATAGTGACACTTCCGCTTTTATGTCAGCAACTGGAGGAAACTGGAACAGGACAGATGGCCCGGTGGAAGCTGGTGGTGAAGGAAGTGCCTGGACAGTGGTAGAGCTGCTCTCATTTGCTGTCTCAAAGAGGACAGAGGACTCCGTTTTCTTCTTGTATTTTTCCCAGTCCAGAACAACAGGCTGATATCCTGGCTCTATGTATTCGAGACCAAATATCTCTCCTGTGTCTCTGTCAGAAAGATGAAGGGTAAGATATTTTTCTTCCCCAGTTACTCTTTTGGAGGCTGCATTCAGCTCTGAAATTAGTGCTTGGTCAAAAACACCTGGTAGGAGAACACCAGGCTGCTGCACGTCCACCAAGCGCTGGTAATTCCACTGAGCAACACCTGTCATTCCTTGAGCTTGGAATAACTCTTGAGGATACTTGTTCCAGTGACTCAGTGAGACCGGTGGAAATGGTAGCCCTCCTGCTGAGATGTTCCTCTGATGGGGATCCAGACAGGAACTTTGGCACCCTCACCCTGAACATGGTTCAACTTCACAGTCCCACCATACCTGTACAGTATGCCACCTGGAAGCTCGGGATCACTGAGGCAGCCCCGAAGGATGTGCACTTGCTGAATTCTCCAAGATTTTAGCATAGATGGCTTGAACAGGTATATGTCATTTGGATCCTTTGCTAGGTAAAAATGCTGGAACACTTCCTCATCCCTCTTCACCAGCTCATCTGGCTGTGGTATCTTTGTCCTACAATGCTCACGGATATGTTGCTTGGTGGGATTTGCTGGATGAATTCCACATAACGTGTAGGCATCCTTGAGTCGCTGCAGGTCTTCCTGATCCACAACAGAAAATGCAGCAGAGAGGAACTGGCAAAAAGAGCTGTAAAGGGCATGATGTTCAGAGACACACTCTCGAAGAATTTGCCTCATACAGTGGAACAGATCCAGTTTGATGGTAATGTTTCTGTTGTACATTGTTCTTGATGCACATCTGTTCAGTAGATAGCCATGTATGGCTTGGGCTACAATAGATTCAGTTGTTTTCCAGGCATTCCAGTCAAGGTGTTCCACTTGCAGCGATTCTGCAACCCTGAAGGCTGAACAGCAGTCCCTGAAAAACACAAAAAGAGAAAAAGTGTGAATTATGCAGTAAAGATGTACTATATCCAGTGACTCTTTATTAGTCTATACATGTCTAAACCCACACTCTATGATCTGCATATTACATGACTCATTCATTGATTCAAATTATTTTCTTTCAAAGTGACACATTTAGTAGATAAATAGAAAACAATGGCTACTGCCCCTCACCTGTCTACCCACTGGAAGTTAGCCTTGTCAACCTCAGCAATTCTGTACCGGTTAGCCAAACCCTGGTACAGTAAGTACATGGGCTCCAAAGACTTATCTGTCTCAGACTGTACCATTATCCAGGAGAGGATCATCCAGTTCTTGTTCATCACTGCATAAGAGGACATGGCTCCAGATGTGAATGTGACCTTTCTGGCGACTTTCCTGCTGTGGTCTGAGCGTAAGGCTTGGCCAAAGGTGCCTTGGAGGAGCTTTTTTATGGTAGGCTCTTGCCTTTTGTATATTCATATAAAAGGCAGTCTGTTAGATAATTGGCAGAGACTGATACTCCACACCAACCATCAGAGTCCTTATATCCACCAAAAGGAGCTGGTTTGGTGAGCCCGCTCATACTTAAGGTGCATCATTTCCCTTATCTGGTTAGCCATATCATTAGGTGACTTTCCTGTTCTCCTTAGTTCATACATCACAGTTTTGCAGATGGCCTTCTTATATATTACATTGGCAGGCAAAATGTTGGTGAATCTCTGTGGAAGTTTTTCTAACCACTGTGGATTGTCAGCATACCAGCGTTTTTTACATGCCCTGCAGTAGAGTCTTGATGCAAGCAGGTAGTATTGTCCATTGATGCCAACAACCACACGAGGCCTGCCCACACCAGCTGATACAATATGTGGTTGTGAACAACCCTGAAGACATGGCAGAACATAGTTGTTCCTCAGCCTGCCCATCAAGTTGTCATTTTCAGGCTTCCAGATGAAGAAGGGGTGAAGTTGAAAGTACTTGGGCGATTGGAAGCTCAAAAGTGCAGTCTATCAACTCAGGCTGAGGTGGGAAACGCCACAGACACCATCTTCATTGGGTGGTGAACAGGGAGAGAGCCGGGCCACAGCCCCATCGATTCCAGCTCTGTTTTCATCCAGACCTTCTGCTGCTGGGAGCAGTTCCACAGACTAATATCATGATCGTACCCAGGATACTGCAGAGGGGCAGAACCACCTGTAATCCCAAACATAAATATTAATTTTTTCATTAAGTGGTGTTATGTGTATACTAGTAAGTGGAGACAAAAAAAGAAGAAAGGGACTAAATCCTTGCGAACGTACTCTGAGCCCTGGGTATCACCTGTTGAAATGCAGCTTGTCTTGTTGTTTGCAGGAGAGGTGAAGACTGTTGAGGCACTGAAGATCCTGAGAAGAAATTCAATAGAAGGTTTTAAGTGCATGTAGATTGACTATGGAATTCTATAGGAAATGGTAACATTTCAAAGCCTGTTTTATTTAGAGTTCCTACTTACCAGTTGTTTTGGACTTGTGCCTTAATGGAGTCCTAGACACAGTGGCAGTTGTGGAATGTATTGTCCTTGCTGTACGGAGTAGAAAACAAGTGAAGTACATTACAGGGAAGAAACAAGTAATTACAACAATAGACAAGTGTCATATGAGAACTTTGTAAATTATAGTAAACTGGTGACCTACATGTTGACAACACATCAAGCTGAGTTGCTGCTGGCTCCTGAACAAGACATAGCAGCTCTGGAGGAATGGGCACTGGTTGCTTTACAACTGGATCTGTATAGATGCAAAATCACATTTGATTTGCTTAAAATAATGTGTAGGCTTTTATTTTTGTTATAATTGCCAAAAAAACAGAATCAAGTTTACCATCTAACAGTACTGAATGCACAGAGTACTTCATCAGGTGGTTTAGATACAGTCACACATGGAGTGGAATCACCTGAGAGGAAACCAAAAAAAATAAAGAAACTGCAGTTATCAAAGTTGAAAAAAATGTTTGAAAATTGTCAATGTAAGCTGCCTCATGCGTTGTCTGCTCAATTAAATGTGATAAGAAAATCCAGCATGCTATTCCCACATTACAACACGTCTTGTGGATGTCCACAGCTTACTTGAGCAGATAAAGCACTAGAACACTTGAACATGCAAAAAAAAATAAAATAACACTTACCCTCTTCATAGTTTGAAATTAATGATTTTGTTCTTTTGATATTGTTAGTGGAACATGAACAAAAGAACTTTATTAGTTGAACATGGTCAGAACATGACCAAAATAATAAACTATTGAACGGATAAATTAATCTTTTGGTCTTCAGATATGAATTTATGCTGAAAAACCTTTTTCTACTGATGTTGGTGGCCCCAGGAGTTGTGTGGTTCAGCTTCTAAAAATCAAAATGGTGGAAAGTGGTTAGTGGACACCAAAAAAAAAAAAGACTGAAAACATCTAACGCTTGTAGTGCTATACATTGTGGTACCCGGCTGGGGGGCGTCCTCCCTGGTTGCTGTGGGGGCCACGGGTACAGAGCTTGGAAGCTGTACCCTGTAGGGATCCGTGGTCACCGCCAGGGGATGCCCGATGCCTTGGGAGCCCTGGACCTCAGCACTTCCGCCACACCCGGAAGTGCTGGGGGGAAGAGGATTGGGGACACCCGGATACACCGCCAGAGCTTCCACCACACAGGGGTGTGGCCACAGAGGCTCATTGGGATGCACCTGGAGTCCATCCGGGGTGGATAAAAGGGGCCGCCTCCCTCCAGTCAATGGCAAGAGTCGGGTGGAAGAAGGACGGAGCTCAGAGGAGAGGAGTGGAGGCGGACCAAGAGACTGAAGGCATTGTGAGTGTGGCCAAGGACTTAAGGGGTGATTGGTGCTGCGGCACTGGGTTGATGCACAAACTGTAAATATTAATGTACAATAAACCTGTGTGTGGTGAAAATATGACGTCTACCTGTCTGTGTCCGGGCTGTTCCCCACAACATATTATATTGGTTACCATATTGGGTCTGGAATAATGGTGGTATGTTTAGCATTGCTTTCTCCAATTCTTCATCATCATCCATTCCTAAGGGAAAAAACACTAGATTAAATAATAAATAAATAAATAAGTGTATTGACATACATAGCCCTACAGAAAAAATCGTCATGGACAAACACATAATAAAAATGATAGACTTGAAATTAAATGTACATATATGTGAAATAACGTAAGATTTTAGCCTCACTTAGGATACCCACCAGACAGTTTACTTGAACTGGATGGCAAAGATTCAGTTGACTGAATAGTTGAAGATGGTGTGACTACAGCCTGGCTTTTCCTCAACAGGTACTGTTGCAAACGGTGCATTTTTCTACCTTCTGTACATTTTTGTGCCATGATGAAAGTTGCATAACCATCTGCCCTGCCCTCCCAGATTTGCTTCCAGGTGCTCTTCCCTCTCACACCAAAACCAACAAGGTTTTCATCTTCTGAAGAAGATGCTGGAAGAGTTGGTCTCTCTGCTTCATAATCCAGAAGAGACTATCTCCTGAAAGCTGAGTGCATATTCCTCAAGTGACAGAAGACTGTCCTTGCTGTTTCCACCTTCAAAGAAGACTCCCGTGCCTCTTTCCTTCTGAATATTTTGAATGATGTAGACTACATATCCTACATCATTTTCAAGAAGCCACCTAAAAGACTTGCCTTTATACTTTCCAAACTGGAGAACATACTCCCCAAGTACCTTCACTTTGTCAGTGGAATCACCCCCTCTTTCCAAGACAATCCTGAAGGCATTTCTTCAGACAGTCTCTTGCTTCAGTGGAGCAAACTTGTCCCTCAATTGTGGGTTGTTCTTTAGTGTTTTTGCTTCCTTAGATGAGTCCTGGTGCAAAAAGCCTAATGGTCCTTTACGAAAAGTCACTTTCACACGCCCTGGAAAAAATACTGTTGGCCTCCTCTGTATTTTCACCTAAGGGGAGAAAGCACAAGAAAGTCTAGTAAATATAAACGTTCCCTCTCATGGAAAAATGAAAACCATCAAGTAGGTACTATACAAATGATGATTCAAATGAATCTATACATACATACACATTTGTATAGATATTGCACACATACACATACACACTCTTTATAAGTTTATTATTAATGTATATAGCACACTAACTAACTATACACGGCTGTGGGCACTTTTAACCAAGAAAACTGGATAAAGAATTATATTAAAAAAGCTTACCGGGGACTTACTTGTGTGAAATAGCTAACTAAATGATAATGGCAACTATTTAGCAGAATACGTTCTTCACAGAGATTGATCAAGACGTCTTTTTATTCTCCAATTACTGAAAAAAAAAAAAAAATTATCAAAACTTCTTTCTTAAGCCACTATATAAAAGACGGAGACAGATTGACAGGGATTTCACTGTATAATAGGCAGAGAGAGGAGGCACTAGACAGATACGCTACAGCCTCTTTATTAATCGACAGACACTGCAGTGAGAGTACATGTAGATGTGAAAGGCACTAGAGAGACACTTGGTAACAGTATTAGCTATAAATAATGAAATCATTAATTAATCAGCAGAAATAACCGCGTGATTGACATTTTAAACTTAACGATTTACTTACCGAAGAAAGAAAGAAAAAAGAAAAAAAAACCAGCAGCACGTCAACAAAGGCAGAAAGAAAAAACGCTCCAGCACGTCAACGAAGGCAGATGCTGCAGGCAAGCAGACAGGCAGCAGTGCGGCAAAAAGCGCAGAACTATGAGGGGCCAAACAGGCCAAAAATCATATATTTTTGTACGAAAACTATTGGTTTACGCGTGAACATTATTGGTTTATGGATAATTACTATCGGTTTGCGTGTGTACTTAATTGGTTTGCATGCGTACAATATTGGTTTCATTCATATGAACTATATTGGTTCGTGTCCGTATATTATCGGTTTGTGTGTGAACTATATTCGTTTGTATATGCATAGCACTGGTTTGCATATGAACTATATTGATTCGCATGTGTATATCAGTGGTTCCAGTACGTTTGTTATTGGTTTGTGAGTGAACTGCATTGGTTTGCGTATGAACTATATTGGTTTGCGTTCTGTGCCGATCTAACGATGGATTTGTGTATGCACTATATTGGTTTCATGCACGTCTTATACTGGTTTCATGTGGGTAACATATCGGTTTTGCGCTTGAACTCTATTGGTTGTAAGGTGTGTACCATGTCGGTTTCTTGTACGAAACATACTGGTTATGCGTGCGCACCCTATCGCAACTTTGTGTATGAACTATATCGGTTGTTCATGTGATCTTCAGCGGAAATGGGCGGGGCAAGAAACAGGAACTTAGGAGCCGGTAGAGTCATGGAGCGTGTAGAGAAGCTGACAGGAGATGGATCTGGGTTTACTTTAAACAGCCCAGTATTTTTTTCCGCACATTAGGTTTGGGAAAGGACTTGGTGGTAATTATTGCTATTTAATAGAATCTGCTATTGAGTGTGTAATGAACACAAAGCTGAACTTAAGTACGTATTTGGTTGTCTTTTTATTCGCTTCCAGCTACATGCTCGCTTGCAACCTGCGACAGTACTTTTTCACACAGCTTTTGCAAACTAGTTACTTATTCTAAAGGCAAACTATTCTACATTTACGACTGACGCCTTTATCCAGTATAACATTTAGTTACTACTGGTTACATTTCTTATGCCCAGCGATCCCGCACCGTGCCGCCTAGACAGGTGAAGTGACATGCTCATGGTCACACAGTGTCACTATCAGGACTTGAACCGACAAATGTAGGGTTTAGAGGACAAAGCCCTAACCACAATGCCCCACTGCTTGCACATCTGCAACGTGTATATTATTTGACATAAACTTGTCCAGGACAGATTCCTTTGTTAAAGTTGAGTGTAACATTTTCAACCCGTTCAAGTCCTAAATCTGGAATATTTATTCTTTCAAATAATGTATCAGTTTGCAGATTAATGTACACGCTGTATAATATTTTGCCTTGCTCTTAACATTGAAGAAGAAGCTGGTTTGTGAATAAGTAGCTGACTACAAGCATATGTGTAGATAGGAGTGAATAAAAAGCCAGCTGAATGCGTACCTAACTTAAGTCCCGTGATCATTTCAGATGTTAAATGTTAATCACCACCAAGCCCTTTCACAAACATTAAGTGGCATACAAAAGTATTCAATCCCCTTGAAAGTCATAATAATTTTCTGCAAGACAAAAGATTTATACACATTTATTCATTCAGTATTTTTCTTATGCTGTGACAAAACATTTCCAAAGACAAAATAAACAATTTTCTGTAGACATTTAACTGAAGAAGAAAATCTCCAAAGTTAATGTTTTCATAGGTATTTAAACCTCTGTGCTTTGGAAGCTCCATCTTTACACCAATGACAAATTAATTACAAAGGTGACAGTCGTTTAACAGTCATAATTAAACATGATGAGGTGCTACTTGTGAGTCCTTTCTATCTCTCTGGATATAAACAGCCCCCTTTGTAAGGGCCGTAAACTTTGGTGGACAGTCACTGCAAAAATGAAAACAAAGGAGCATTCTACTGATGTGAGAAACAAAGTTATTGAAATGCACAAGACTGGAAACGGCTATAAAAATATCAAAAGAGTTTGAATGTCCCTTTGCGCACTCTTGTATTCATCACCAGAAAGTGGAAGGTTCATCAAAGTACACAGACTCTGACTAGAACAGGCTGTCCCTCAAAACTCAACATCAGAGTGAGACATCAACTGGTGAGAGAGGCGACTAGAAATCCAACTGTCACTCTCAGACGTCTGCAATGATCTTTAGCTGGAGTAAAGTTGTAGGGGTCCACAATTTCAAGAGTTCTCCATAAAACAGGCTTCTATGGGAAGGTAGCATGAAAGAAGCCATTGAAGACATTCAAGAAGGTCCACATAAAGAACGTATGGCATTTGCCACAAAGCATGAGAAAGACCCAGTTAAAATGTGGGAGAAAGTTTTATGGTCAAATGAGACCAAAATAGAAGTTTATGGTCAGACTTAAGAGGTATGTGAAGCGTAACACTAACATTGCCCAGGCCTCAAGAAACAACATTCCTACAGTGGAATATGGTGGTTGCAGTCTCTTGCTATGGGGATGTTTTTCATGTGCTGGGACTGAGAATCTTGTCAGAGTTAAAGGGACAATGGATGGACACATATACTGCACAATTTTGCAAGAGAACTTGTTCCAGTCTGCTATGAAAGCTCGGGAGAAGATTCATCTTTCAACATGATAATGACCCTAAGCATTAGGCCAATGTGACACTGGGATAGCTCAAAAACAGAAAGGTGAATGTTTTGGAGTGGCCAAGTCAAAGCCCTAAGCTTAACCCTGTTGAGAATCTGTGGCACTGTTTGAAAACTGCTGTTCAGAGGTGCCATCTCACCAACATAGAGGGTCTCTAGAAATCCTGCCAAGAAGAAAGGGGCAGAATCACTCCTGAGCAATGTGCAGAACTGGGGCCTACTTATAAAAGAATGAAGGCTGTTACAGCAGGAAAAGGGTTCTTGACAAAGTATGAATGTGTTGGGCTTAAATACTTAATACAAACACCAACTTTGGAGTTTTTCTTCTTCAGTTAAATATCTACAGAAAATGGTTGGTTTAGACTTTGGAAATGTATTGTTACAGCACAAGAGTTCACATTAAAATGAATGAATGAATAAACATGGAAAAATCTTTTGTCATACAGAAAATTAGGATGACTTTTAAAGTGGTTGAATACTTTTGCATGTCACTGTATGTTTGTGAAAGGGCTTGGTGGTTATTATTTTTAACAGTATTTTCCCTTAATTCTGAAATAATCACGGGGCTGACGTTAGGTGCACATTCTACAGGCTTTTTATTCAATCCTAGCTACATCCAGTATATGCTTGCAGTCAGCTACTTATTCATACAGCTTTTGCACACCAGCTTCTTATTCTATTTTAACAGCATGGAAAAATATTCTACAGCATGTACATTAATTACATTGTGGGCAGGAGGAGGAGTATAGGAACCTAATCAAGGACTTTGTTAAATGGTGCGACTCAAACCACCTATGCCTGAACACCAGAAAAACCAAGGAGATGGTGGTGGATTTTAGGAGGACCAGGCCCCTCCTGGACCCCGTGATCATCAGAGGTGACTGTGTGCAGAGGGTGCAGACCTATAAATACCTGGGAGTGCAGCTGGATGATAAGTTGGACTGGAATGCCAATACTGATGCTCTGTGTAAGAAAGGACAGTGCCGACTATACTTCCTTAGGAGGCTGGTATCCTTTAATATCTGCAATAAGATGCTGCAGATGTTCTATCAGATGGTTATGGCGAGCGCCCTCTTCTACTCGGTGGTGTGTTGGGGAGGCAGCATAAAGAAGAGGGACGCCTCACGCCTGGACAAACTGGTGACAAACTATTGTAGGCACGGAGCAGGACAGTTTGACATCTGTAGCAGAGTGACGGGCGCTGAGGAGGCTCCTGTCAATCATGAAGAATCCACTGCATCCACTGAACAGTATCATCTCCAGACAGAGGAGCAGCTTCAGCGACAGACTGCTGTCACTGTCCTGCTCTACTGACAGACTGAGAAGACCGTTCCTCCCCCACACTATGCGACTATTTAATTCCACCCGGGGGGGGTAAACGTTAACATTATTCAAAGTTATTGTCTGTCTGTATACCTGCATTGTTATCACTCTTTAATTTAATATTTTCTTTATCAGTATGTTGCTGCTGGAGTATGTGAATTTCCCCTTGGGATTAATAAAGTATCTATCTATCTATCTATCTATCTATCTATCTATCTATCTATCTATCTATCTATCTATCTATCTATCTATCTATCTTAATCAGAATCATTACAAACTAATCAATCATTTGAAAAAATAAATATTCCACATTTTAGTTCTGCACAGGTCAAAAATGTTAAACACAACTATAATTTAACAAAGGAATCTGTCTTGTCACAAAACTGTGAAAATTAAGGTGGCCCAACGTGATTTAACACTTTACAGTGCCCATTAAATGTCACAGTAAATCCTATTTATCAGATATTGGAGTGGAAATACGCAGGTACTCGTACCAGGCAGGGCAAAACTCGGCTGCATCTTAAAAAACGCATATGCCTTGTCATAAAACTGTGAAAGGTAAGGTGGCCCAATATGATGTAACTCACATATACTGGTCCTAAATATGGAACATTTAGCTTTTCAAAGAATGGACACAATCATATCATGTCAAATAATATACATGTTGCAGATGTGCAAGCAGTGGGGCATTGTGGTTAGGGCTTTGTCCTCTAAACCCTACATTTGTCGGTTCAAGTCCTGATAGTGACACTGTGACCATGAGCATGTCACTTCACCTGTTTAGGCGGCACGGTGTGGGATCGCTGGGCATAAGAAATGTAACCAGTAGTAACTAAATGTTATACTGGATAAAGGTGTCAGTTGTAAATGTAGAATATTTTGCTTTTAGAAGAAGTAACTAGTTTGCAAAAGCTGTGTGAAAAGTACAGTCGCAGGTTGCAAGCGAGCATGTAGTTGGAAGCAAATAAAAAGATGACCAAATATGTACTTAACTTCAGCTTTGTGTTCATTAAACACCCAATGGCAGATTCTATTAAATAGTAATAATTACCACCAAGTCCTTTCCCAAACCTAATGTACAGAAAAAAATACTGCGCTGTTTAAAGTAAACCCAGATCCGTCTCCTGTCAGCATCTCTACACGCTCCATGACTCTACCGGACCCTGAGTTCCTGTTTTTTTGCCCCTCCCATTTCTGCTGAAGATCACGTGAACAACCGAAATAGTTTGCATGCAGAACTGATATAGTTCATACACAAAGTTGCGATAGGGTGCACACCGCATAACCAGTATGTTTCGTATGAGACACCGACATAGTACACACATACAAGCGCAAAACCGATATGTTACCCACATGAAACCAGTATAAGACGTGCATGAAACCAATATAGTGCATACACAAATCCATCGTTAGAATGGCACAGAACGCAAACCAATAACATGCCAGCGTAAACCAATGCAGTTCACTCACAAACCAATAACAAACGTACTGGAACCACTGATATACACACGCGAATCAATATAGTGTATATGCAAACCAGTGCTATGCATATACAAACGGATATAGTTCACGCACAAACCGATAATATACGGACACGAACCAATATAGTTCATATGAATGAAACCAGTATTGTTCACACGCAAACCGATTAAGTATGCACGCAAACCGATAGTAATTATCCATAAACCAATAATGTTCACGCGTAAACCAATAGTTTTCGTACAAAAATATGATTTTTGGCCTGTTTGGCCCCTCATACAGAACAGCGCCCCCCGAAACGAAAGCGGCAGAAAATAGATCGCATCGGTAGTGGTTTAGCACTACCATAGAGAATGAATGGGAAACGTTTTAGGGAGTTTTAGCTGAAGATTACTCGGTGGCCGCAGTAAGGCTGACCTCACATGCTCAAGCTTAAAGCCATGCTCAGTGATCCTCATTCAGTCCCTTTTCTTATGTTTTAATAATTTACTACAAATTCACTTAAATATATAAGGTAATAGGGTGGCGCACTGGGTAGCACTGCTGCCTCGCAGTAAGGAGACCTGGGTTCACTTCCCGGGTCCTCCCTGCGTGGAGTTTGCATGTTCTCCCTGTGTCTGTGTGAGTTTCCTCCGGGTACTCCGGTTTCCTCCCACAGTCCAAAGACATGCAGGTTAGGTGCAATGGCAATTCTAACTTGTCCCTAGTGTGTGCTTGGTGTGTGGGTGTGTGTGTGCGCCCTGCACAGGGTTTGTTTCCTGCCTTGCGCCCTGTGTTGGCTGGGATTGGCTCCAGCAGACCCCCGTGACCCTGTAGTTAGGATATAGCGGGTTGGATAATGGATGGATGGATATACGGTAATATGTAAAGATTATATATTAACTAAAAATTCCATACTCTCTTCTCTGCCTTCTGGTTGTCTAGGAAAGGTGTAAGACGTCAGTGTCTGAACAGGCAGCTAGTATCACTCAGGACATGTGCTGATGTGATTGCTGTTAGAATGAATAACACAGGCCATATGAAAAGCTGAGGGTTCAGTGGATTACCTTACAGCATACAGTACCATCATGTGTGCCAAAGATGCTTTGCCTCACAATAAATGTATCACAGGTTGACCTAGGCCACCAAGAAACAAAAATTGTCAGTCTCATCTTGCCATCACAGGATGGCTGGTTCATTATCAGAATATAACTGCACACAGTTAACAAAGGTAGCTTTATTCTCACTTTGCGCTCTTATTGAAATGTGAGTGCAGTAAATTGCTCTAATCATGTTAGGACAACTGGACACTGCTGCAAATTGTCCTTTAATGTTGTCAAAAACATGTTATGCTTTATGTATGAATACCCACACCATATGGAAACTTCATGTATTGCCTCGCCAGTCTGTTAATGGCTTCCAACACAGCAGGCATGATGGAATGAAGCTTGGCTGAGATATTCCTGATTTGTATGTCAGTTCCCTGAGAAGTGACAACAAGAAAACAGATATACTGTAAACAAAAAAAGCTATTCAATGGAATTGCACAATTACGGGTGTCTTAAAGCAAAATAAAATACAGTCTGTACATCATATTCATCACTTCTACGGTGTAATATTGGTCACATCAGTACACACTGTAATAATGAGTGTATTATGCCTGTGAGTTGTCATTTAGCTGGTTTGCCTGCATTTCCCAACTTTATCAAGTGTGTTATTTCCTAGTTTCTTTAAAATTTTGTGCACATATTGGTCAAAGTTACCATAAATATATATATATATTTTTTATAAAGTTACATATGCACATTTGTAGCGTCTTTTTGTGTACATGCCCATATTAGGCCTATGTTTTAATTTATGTAATTCCAAAAGACCCTATTATTGAAAAACTTTAATGTTCACATACTCTATAACAATAATGCATATATTTATAAGAAATAAAAGAAAACGATTTTCTTTCTTGATTGATTTTTTTTATTATACACTTTGCATGTATAATTATTTTAGTTCCTCAATAACATTTAAGTACAATTTCATTTAAAAGAAAAAAGTCTATTGAATAATTTTAATACTTGCCAGCCTACATCTAAGAAGTAATGTGCTTTAAAGCACTATGACGTATGTAATAGTTCATAATTGTGGTTAAACATTACATCCATCATTTTGGATCCTATTCGGACCATGTGTTGTCTCAAGATAAGACCTCTCTGCTGAAAACATGGTCAAGAAGAGCTGAGGTTGCAGGAACAGACAATGCTTTGATAGCAAGAGGATGAAGACCAGAAAACATATCCTCATTTTTTTGCCCATCTTCATCACAATGGCTTTCAATTTTCTCAAAGTGTTTCTGTATTTGTGATGCTACAGACTATTCTCAATTGTTCATGTTCTTCCTTTTAAAAACTGCCCAAGAACATTAATCTTTGCCATAACTTTTTCGTAAGTGTTTTTTAAAGACTAAAGACTTCGGCCAGTATCTGCCATCACTGACACTAGAAAATGTGCTGCTATTCTGAGAAAGTCCTGCTTGGTATGGTTTGACCAAATAGCAGTTGTAACACTTATGTTGTTGCTCCAGCATCTATTTTTTACTCTTCTTTCATTTCATTCATAAGCATAGGAAAATGATGTTCAGTTATAGCTTTTGATTTGGGAGTGTAATGCTTATACATAACTTTTTAAATAAGTTTCTAAAGCTATCATTTTCTAAGAATGATGGGGAAGACTGCAACCTGTAATCAAATCACATATAGTGTTTCTGAACGCTGTCTGCCTTGACAAACCTTGGCTGGACATATGAGGAGACTGATGGATGAGAAATGTCATCAGACACTGCCATTTTTACAGCTGTATAACTCCCTGAACCTATGAGATATAACAGAAAGAAATGACTGTTTCCTAAAGTAGGCGTCATTTTAGATTACCTTGTGAATTACATATTTAAATTCAGATGAATAGGCAAGTTGGCTAAAGTTAATGTTAAACTTAACTAGCTTTTTGTGGTTTACAGCCATGAAATTCATTAAATAATGCTTGGGAGTTGTGACTATCCTGTAATAAGCCGGGATGCTAACACCGGGCCACCATCCTTATAAATTAACAAATTATTTAGTATGTTCTAGGAGCCAATCTTATTTTACACAAGCTGGAAAAAAGAATAAAAAGCTAGCACAGACTTGCTATGTGGCATGTTTTTAGCATATATTCAATATTTCATAAAGGCTTTATATATTTTTTTTATTTTATTGATTTTATTAAAATCACACAACATTCCATACAAATAAATCAATTTTTACAAACATAAGATTGAAAACAAATCAACCCCCACCCCTGAAAAAGAGAACTAAGCTAGCAGAGTAAAACTTAAAGCTAATAAAATAAGTAGAAGTGAATTTCCCCTTGGGATTAATAAAATATCGATCTATCTATCTATCTAATAAGTGAATAATGATAAATGGAGAAAAAAAAGGAAAAAAGGGGAGAGGATCTTCTTCCTTCTTTAAAAGCTTATTCCAAAATGTTATTGATTAGATCCTGCCAGGTTTTGAAAAAGTTCTGCACAGATCCTCTAAATGAGAATTTGATTTTTTCCAGTTTCAAATAGTATATAACATCAGTTACCCACTGACTTAGAATAGGAGAGTTAGGATTCTTCCAGTTGAGCAAGATGAGTCTACTGTATGTACCAACAGTGTAGTAAAGACAATTACAGTTTGTTTGTCCTTCTCCACTTTAAGCCCATCTGGAAGTACACCAAACACAGCTTTTAGTGGATTAGGAGGAATTGGGACACCAAGGCTGTCTGATAGACGTTGTCTATGTACAGATCTCTAAGTGATTTAATCCCAAATGTTTTCCAGACATTAAAAACTGCATATGTTTGAGAGGGTGGAAAAAGGTGGCTTGTCAATGTCCAGGTTTTTATAGCTTGTATATCTGCTGCCCAGTAATAAAACTGAAAGTTAGGTAGAGCCATGGCGCCTTCCGCTTTAGGTCTTTGTAGGGTCGGTCTTTGGATGCGTGGATGTTTTGAATTCCAAATAAATGAGGTTATGGTTGAATCTAATTTCTTAAAAAATGATTTATTGATGTATATTGGAATGTTTTGAAATAAAAAGAGAAGCTTAGGAAGGATATTCATCTTAACAATGTTAATTCTTCCAGCTAAAGTGAGATAAAGGGTTGACCATCTATGCAAGTCTTGCTTAATTTTTTCCATACAGACAGTGAAATTTTGTTAAGAGAGAGCTTTATGTCTACTTGTAATATTTACTGCTGGGTATTTAAACTGATCTGCAATGATAAAAGGGAAGCTGTCCAATCTAACATTGTGTGCTTCAGAATTCACTGGAAAGAGCACACTTTTAGTCAAATTAATTCTGAGACCAGAAATCTTTTGAAATTCTGTAAGCTCTGTTAATACTGCAGGCACAGTATTTTGTGGATCTGATATATACATTACCATATCATCTGCATATAGACAAATTTTCTGTTCAAGTCCTTCTCTGATAATGCCATTTATCTCATAAGCATTTCTACAGTGAAATGCCAGTGGCTCAATGGCGATTGCAAAAAGCAGTGGTGACAAGGGGCATCTTTGTCTGGTACCACGTTCTAGTTTAAAGTAGTCTGAATTAATATTAATACAAACTGAAGCTTCTGGATTGGTATACAGCAGTTTGATCCATGCACAAATGTTCGGGCCAAACCCAAATTTCTCCAATGTAATGAAAAGGTAACATTCAATCATATCAAATGCTTTTTCTGCATCCAACGATAATATCATCTCTGGGGTGTTTGACTTTGCGGGTGAATATATTATATTAAACAGGCATCGAAGATTAGAAGCTAAGTGTTGGCCTTTAATATAAATCCTGTTTAATCTATACTAATAAAAGGCAAAGCCCTCACTGACTGACTCATCACTAATTCTCCAACTTCCCGTGTAGGTAGAAGGCTGAAATTTGGCAGGCTCATTCCTTACAGCTTACTTACAAAAATTAGGCAGGTTTCATTTCGAAATTCTACGTGTAATGGTCATAACTGGAACCTGTTTTTTGTCCATATACTCTAATGGAGGAGGCGGAGTCACGTATCGCGTCATCACGCCTCCTACGTAATCACGTGAACTAAAAAAAAAGGAAGAGATCTACAGCACGAGTCAAACGCGGGAACGAAGGTAAATGACGTTAATTTTTGAGTGTCTTTTAATACTGTGTAAGCATACATATTAACACGTGCAATTAAACGTGTGCATTTACGGGGTGATTTCTCAGGCTTAAAAGCTCGCCTTTTATTAAAGAGGTAAATGCAAACTGTTTTCATTCTGAAGGGCACAAACCACGTTAGATTTCATGCTCAAGAGTAAACTCAGCACACAGCTTGGTCATATTACAACTGGTTCATTTTCCTCAGTTTAAAAAGGTTTACTTTTCTTCTTAATAAAATTTTTAAAGCAGTACTTCGCCGCTGCGAAGCGCGGGTATTTTGATATATATCAAAATATATCACGTCATCACGCCTCCCACGTAAGCACGTGAACTGACCCGCTGCCGTTTGCAATGCCATATTCACGAGATACAAGTTTAATTAGAAGACACGAGGTATAAACGACAGTTTGGATCACTTTGTAATAGAGTTAAAATTGCTGTAGCGAGAAACTTTTAACTGCCCGGTCATTAAATAAACCCGTGGACATCGCAACATCACACAAGACAGCGGCTCACGTGAAGTGACTGAACGCAGCAGGAGTGATCACTTCGATGAATCAAACCTGTTCAAAAAACACATTACACAATTGATAAGGTACGAAAACAATATGAAACCGATTGTGGATTTGCGTACAGCCACTGAAACTGTGTGACGGCACGAGACTTCAGGTCACGTGTCTGCAAAAGAACGTCATTGAGGCAACTATTTTTACTGGCGGTGGCTCAGGGGAGAGAGTTTTTATTCCTCGCATCCCCGTTATACCCTCTGATCTCCCATTTCAATTCAAACGCCTCCAATTTCCACTAAGGCTCTGCTTCGCAATGACAATTAATAAGTCTCAGGGACAGACCCTACAAAAGGTTGGCATTGATTTAAGGCAAGACTGATTTTCACATAGCAAACTGTACGTTGCATGCTCAAGAGTAAGCTCAGCACACAGCTTGGTCATATTACAACCAGAGGGGCGAACTGACACCGTGATATACAAAGAGATCCTTAACAAATAATTATTGATTCAATTTCCCTCAGTTTAAAAAGGTTTACTTTTCTTCTTAATTAAAATATTAAAGCAGTACTTCGCCGCTGCGAAGCGCGGGTATTTTAATATATATCAAAATATATCGCGTCATCACGCCTCCCACGTAAGCACGTGAACTGACCCGCTGCCGTTTGCAATGCCATATTCGCGAGATACAAGTTTAATGAGAAGACACTTTTAACTGCCGGGTCTTAGCTAACATTTAATAAACCCGTGGACATCGAAACATCACACAAGAGAGCGGATCACGTGAAGTGACTGAACGCAGCAGGAGTGATCACTTCAATGAATCAAACCTGTTCAAAAAACAAATAACACAATTGATAAGGTACGAACAGAATATGAAACCAATTGTGGATTTGCGTACAGCCACTGAAACTTTGTGACGGCACGAGACTTCAGGTCACGTGTCTGCAAAACAACCTCATTGAGGCAACTATTTTTACTTTTACTTGATTTGAGGCAGGACTGCTTTTCACATGGCCAACTGTACGTTGCATGCTCAACAGTAAGCTACCACACACCTTGGTCATATTACAAGCAGAGGGGCGAACTGACAACGTGCTATACAAAGAGATCCTTAACAAATAATTATTGATACATTTTCCCTCGGTTTAAAAAGGTTTACTTTTCTTCTTAATAAAAATTTTAAAGCAGTACTTCGCCGCTGCGAAGTGCGGGTATTTTGATATATATATGTAGATATGTGTATATATATATATATATATATATATATATATATATATATATATATATATATATATATATATATATATATATATAGATATATATAGATATATATATATATATAGATATACATAGATATATCTAGATATATATATATAGATATATAGATATAGATATATATATATATAAATATATAGATATATATATATATAGATATATAGATATATAGATATATATATATATATATATATATATATATATAGATATATATATATATATATATATATATATATATATATATATATATATATATATATATATATATATATATATAGATATGTAGATATGTATATATATAGATATGTAGATATGTGTATATATATATATATATATAAATATGCAGATATGTAGATATATACATATATATATGTATATATATATATATATATATATATATGTATATATATATATATGTAGATATATAAATATACTGTATATATGTATATATATGTGTCTGTGTGTGTGTATATATGTATGTGTGTATATATATGTGTATGTGTATATGTATATATGTATATGTGTGTGTGTATGTATGTGTATATATGTTGACATATGTATATATATATGTATATATACGTGGATGTGTATATGTATATATATATATATATATATATATATATATATATATATATATATATATATATATATATATATATCTTTGTGTATATGTAGATATGTGTATGTTTATGTGTGTGTGCGTCTGTGTGTGTGTGTGTATATCTATACTAATAAAAGGCAAAGCCCTCACTGACTCACTCACTGACTGACTGACTGACTCACTCATCACTAATTCTCCAACTTCCCGTGTAGGTGGAAGGCTGAAATTTGGCAGGCTCATTCCTTACAGCTTACTTACAAAAGTTAGGCAGGTTTCATTTCGAAATTCAAAGCGTAATGGTCATAACTGGAACATATTTTTTGTCCATACACTGTAATGGAGGAGGCGGAGTCAAGTATCGCGTCATCACGCCTCCTACGTAATCACGTGAACTGAAAACAAGGAAGAGATTTACAGCACGAGTCACACGCGGGAACGAAGGTAAATGACGTTAATTTTTGAGTGTCTTTTAATACTGTGTAAGCATACATATTAACACGTGCAAGTAAACGTGTGCATTTACGGGGTGATTTCTCAGGCTTAAAAGCTCGCCTTTTATGAAATACGGGAACAAAGGTAAATCACGTTCTTCACTGTCTTTTAATACTGTGTAACCATACATATTAACACATGTGCAATTAAACGTGTGCATTTACGGGGTGATTTCTCAGGCTTACAAGCTCGCCTTTTACTAAAAAGGTAAATGCAAAACTATTTTCAATCATTCTATGATCTGCTTCTCACAACTGAAGGCACCGTGGCTGATGTTACGTCACTTGCTGTCCGACCATAAGCTTTACCTGGTAGGTAGCCGGACACTCACTTCACTCCCTTTCGGGAATCGAACCTCTCAGGTTTTCTTTTGTTCTTAATTAAAATTTAAAACCAATACTTCACCGCTGCTAAGCCCCTCTAGCGCTGACGTCTGAGGTTCGATTACCGTAAGCAACTGCAGTCAGTGTGTAATTACATTCACGGCATTCGTAGTCTGATTCACAATCTGATTGTATGGGTGCTTACTTCCAGGTAACGCTTACACTTGGCCACCAAGTCAGCTCGAAGTGATCACTCGAGTAAAGGCAGCTTCACAAAAAAACTGATCCTTAACAAACTGTTATTAGTATATTTTCCCTCAATTTAAAAACGTTTTATTTTCTTCTTAATAAAAATTTAAAAGCGGTACTTCGCCGGTGCGAACCGCGTGGATTTCACCAACTGACACATACAGACATATTCATGAGTGCAGGTACTTCGGAAAGAAAGCACTGCGTAAACCTAAACTTTAAATTAACTTCATAGACCTACAAAAGGTTGCCATTCATTTGAGGCAAGATTGCTTTTCTTCTGTACAACTATACGTTTCATTCTCAAAAGAGTGTGCTTGCACGGCTTCGGATATAGATATATATATATGTATGATATATATATATATGTATGTCTATATATAAATATGTAAGCTTATAAGTACTGCCTAACTTCTCTTTAAGGAAAGGAAGATGTAATGATACTTGATTTAAACGATTCCATGTCTTCCTGGGTTTGCGTAGCTTATTGTCTAAAAAGGAGAAACCCTCATTTATAAAACTTTGCTGCAGTTGACTTAGCTTATTGTCAATATCTTTACACGTTTTTTTAACAGTTATTGACTGAAACGTGCTTTCACGAAAAAAGTTACGGCTTTGCTACAGGATACACCCTCCACAAGTTAAGCAAGTAAAAATAAAATATATATTTCTGTTTTATTTAAACCTTTTAAGTTCGTATGCATAGCCCCATTTGGCTGTTTAATTTTTTTTTTTCTTTCTTCAGTAATATTTAATCTCCTTAAAGAAAAACAACATATCCATTTTACTTTTTTTCTATCTCTGTACTAATATTTTAGTGTAAAACAATAACCAGTATTTAAAGTTTTTATGTTACTTTATACATTTATTTTACACAATGTTGAAAAATTAATAAAAAACCTACATATTTTGGCAGCTGCTGCTTTCATTTTCAATAAAATGAAAAAAGCTCTCCAAGAGAAAACGTCAATAAAGAAGAAACAGTTTGCACTATCTAAAAATCAGAAACCCTCATTTATAAAAGTTTGCTGCAGATGACTTCACTGAAAATAAATGAATAGTTCCTATGTGTATAATACATATTTATCTATTTTACTTATGCCTTTATTCCACCAACTTACAACATCTGAGGTACAATTTGTTACATTACTTTTGTTTTTTGCACAACATGCAGGTGAAGTGACTTCCTCAGGGTCACACAGTGGTGTCAGTACCAGGATTTGAACTGACAAGCTCCGGGTTTGCTGAAATATTACTGAAGAAAGAAAAAAAAAGAAAACGGGCAAATGGGGCTATGCATACAAATGTCCATCCGTCCATTATCCAACCTGCTATATCCTAAATACAGGAGCCACTAAGTAGATATGTATATATACAGTATATATATATATATATATATATGTATATATATATGTATATATATATATATATATATACAGTTTATATATATATATATATATATATACAGTTTATATATATATATATATATATATATATATATATATATATATATATATATATATGTATATATATATATATATGTATATATATATATATATATATGTATATATATATATATATATATATATATATATATATATATATATATGTATATATATATATATATATATATATATATATATGTGAATGTATGTATGTATATATATATATATATGTATATATGTAGATATGTGTATATGTAGATATGTATATAAGTATATATGTTTATGTATATATATGTTTACATAACCTCTTTAACACACTACTTCTCCGCTGCGAAGCGCGGGTATTTTGCTAGTATTATATATATATATGACAGCAACACTCATAACAATGACAACACAATTACATATACAGTATATATATGTAGATATGTATATATATATATATATATATATATATATATATATATATATATATATATATATATATATATATGTAGATATGTATATATATGTGTATATATATATGTAGATATGTGTATATATGTAGATATGTAAATACAGTATATATGCAGATATGTAAATATATATGTATATATATGTGTCTGTGTGCATGTATATATATATATATATATATGTGTGTATGTGTATATGTGTGTATGTATATATATATATATATATATATATATATGTATGTGTATGTATGTGTATATGTATATATGTATATGTGTGTGTATGTACTGTATGTGTGTATATATATGTTGATATGTGTATATATATGTATATATATGTGGATGTGTATATGTATATATATATATGTATCCATCCATCCATTTTCCAACCCGCTGAATCCGAACACAGGGTCACGGGGGTCTGCTGGAGCCAATCCCAGCCAACACAGGGCACAAGGCAGGAACCAATCCCGGGCAGGGTGCCAACCCACCGCAGGACACACACAAACACACCCACACACCAAGCACACACTAGGGCCAATTTGGAATTGCCAATCCACCTAACCAGCATGTCTTTGGACTGTGGGAGGAAACCGGAGCGCCCGGAGGAAACCCACGCAGACACGGGGAGAACATGCAAACTCCACGCAGGGAGGACCCGGGAAGTGAACCCGGGTCCCCAGGTCTCCCAACTGCGAGGCAGCAGCGCTACCCACTGCGCCACCGTGCCGTATATATATGTATATATATGTATATGTAGATATGTGTATATGTAGATATGTATATATGTACATGTATATTTATGTTTATGTGTGTGTATATTATATATATATAAGACAGCAACACTCATAACAATAACAACACAATTACATTGACAATCATGTTACGTTATTTTTAAAATGTTTCCTTTTCTTTTTCATAACCTCTTTAACACACTACTTCTCCACTGCGAAGAGCGGGTATTTTGCTAGTCTTGTGATATTACCGAAGGCAGCGCTTTCTCCATCTTTCTAGCTAGGACTTTGGAGAGTATCTTAACATCATTATTCAGAAGTGAAATTGGTCTGTATGATGCACATTGTAATAAGTCTTTATTTTGTTTAGGACAGACTCTCTAGCTTCTGTAAATGTTGCTAATATAAGGGGAGCTAGCTGAGTGGAGAATTTCTTATAACATTCAGCAGGGTAGCCATCAGGGCCTGCTGCTTTCCCACTCTGAAGTGACTTTATAGCATCTAGTAATTCTGATAGCGCCAGAGGTTTATCTATTTTCTCTGCACTGAGAGTATCTATTTGTATCTGTAATGCATCCAGAAATGCATTAGATTGTGTGTTGTCTTCTTTAAACTCAGTAGAATATAAGGATTTATAGTAGTCTCTAAATGTGTGCATCATATTTCTATGGTCAATGATTTTGACTTCGTCTGTGTTAGAGATTGCTGGGATTGCATTGCGAACGTCTTGCTTGTAGATTTGTTGAGCTAAGATCTTATTAGCTTTCTCTCCATGTTCATAGTAATGATGTCTTGATTTAGAAATGATTCTGCTTCTTTAGTTGTCAAGAGGTTGAGTTCTGAATGCAGAAACTGCCTCTTCCTATGAAGAGCCTCACTTGAACACTTGGCATGTTCTTGGTCTATTCTAGTAATTTCGTTGATTAGCTCTGATACCTTCTTGGTTTCCACTTTATTTCTGTGGGAAAGATATGGAAATAATCTGTCCTCTTAAGAAGGCCTTTAGGGTTTCCCAGAGTATTCCTACAGAGACCACTGAGGATGTATTTGTCTCTAGAAAAAAGCTGATTTGTTTGGATATAAATTCTGTAGTTTTCATCTGCTAATAAAAGTAAGTTAATACGCCATCTGTGAGATGAGTATGTGGGGCATAATGATTTTGTCTTCAAGATCAAAGGGGCATGGTCGGAAATAACAATAGCGTTGTACTTAGAAAATTTAATTGTACGCAAGAAATTATTATCTACAAAGAAATAATCAATTCTTGAGTAGCAATGATACACTGGTGAGTAGAAGGAATATGCTCTTAAGTTTGGGTTTAGAAATCTCCAGGGGTCTGATAAGTTGTAATCAGTTACAAACTGTGTAATTGTCTTTTCAGTGTTAGATGGCATCACCTCTGTGACAGGAGACCTATCTAGGTCTGGATTTAAAACACAATTAAAGTCCCCAGCCATTATAATTTTATGAGTGTTCATATTGGGAATGGATGAAAACACATTTTGCATGAATTCCCTATCATTCACATTGGGTGCAAAAACATTTATCAAAACCACTTTACAGTTAAATAAATTACCCATGACAATCGCATATCTCCCTTCAGGATCAGATATTGCAACTGACACTACAAATGAGACTGTTCTACTGTATGTATAAGAATTCCCACACCTATAGTTTTCTTTGTAAAGCTGGAATGGAATATTTGGCCAGTCAGTTTTTTTGCAGCCAGAACTGATCTTTGCTTAATAGCAAAATTCCTGCAAAATTACTATTTTAACATTTAGACCTGTTAGGTGAGAGAATACTTATTTTCTCTTTAATTTGTGATTCAGGCCTTTAACATTCCAGCTCACAAATTTAACTGCCTGGTCATGGAGACATTGATTCTGAATTTTTTATGTCATTTTGTAGTCTTAACTGGAAATGAGACAGCTTTGACCTAAATTTCCAATTTTCCCAGGAGTTATTGCCATGAAGCCTATTGTTACGTTGGCACTTATCATTATTAGGATTGAAAAGATAGGTAGATAGATAGATAGATACTTTATTAATCCCAAGGGGAAATTCACAATTAGATTAGATATAGCTTGCTCTCTTCCCTCCACCCCCCCCATTTTGCCTCCCCACTTGAGGCTGGACCACACTTCACAAAGTCCTAGTCTTCTGACATACCTAGAGACAGAGCACGTCCAAAACAAAACAAGCCCCTCCAGCAGCGGCGTATGAGGATTAAAATTAAGATATCTATTGCCAAAACAGTCCAAATAATGTAAGCATAAAATATAGTCTTTAACAGTCTTGAAATAGTAAGATAGTAAACCCAGGAAATGGTGTTAAAAAGTCGCCCTGGATAAGCATAGCAAGCCCTACTAGCAGTAAAAATAAACCAAGAGTATGATGTTAAACAGTCCCCTAAAAAAAAAAAAAAAAGAAAAAAAAAACATAAACAGAAAGTAGCCAGGAAGAGAAAAGGATGTATATTTACGGTACCAGTATCATTGCAAGTGGATCAGACAGCGGTAAGATCTTCTTTGCCATGCCACGTCAGGGTGCGACTCATAGATAGATAGATAGATAGATAGATAGATAGATAGATAGATAGATAGATAGATAGATAGATAGATAGATAGATAGATAGATAGATAGATAGATAGATAGATAGATAGATAGATAGATAGATACTTTATTAATCCCAATGGGAAATTCACATTCTTCAGCAGCAGCATACTGATACAATAAATAATATTAAATTAAAGAATGATAATAATACAGGTGAAAAAACAGACAATAACTATGTATAATGTTAAATATTAACGTTTACCCCCCCTGGTGGAATTAAAGAGTCGCATAGTTTGGGGGAGGAACGATCTCCTCAAACTGTCTGTGGAGCAGGACAGTGACAGCAGTCTGTCACTGAAGCTGCTCTTCTGTCTGGAGATGACATTATTTAGTGGATGCAGTGGATTCTCCATAATTGATAGGAGCCTGCTGAGCGCCCTTCGCTCTGCCACAGATGTTAAACTGTCCAGCTCCATGCCAACAATAGAGCCTGCCTTCCTCACCAGTTTGTCCAGGCGTGAGGCGTCTTTCCTCTTAATGCTGCCTCCCCAGCACACCACTGCGTAGAAGAGGGCGCTCGCCACAACTGCTTGATAGAACATCTGCAGCATCTTATTGCAGATGTTGAAGGAAGCCAGCCTTCTAAGGAAGTATAACCGGCTTTGTCCTTTCTTGCACAGCGCATCAGTATTGGCAGTCCAGTCTAATTTATCATCCAGCTGCACTCCCAGATATTTATAGGTCTGCACCATCTGCACACAGTCACCTTTGATGATCACTGGGTCTATGAGGGGTCTGGGCCTCCTAAAATCCACCACCAGCTCCTTGGTTTTGCTGGTGTTCAGGTGTAGGTGGTTTGAGTCGGACCATTTAACAAAGTCATTGATTAGGTCCCTATACTCCTCCTCCAGCCCATTCCTGATACAGCCCACGATAGCAGTGTCATCAGCGAACTTTTGCACATGGCAGGACTCCGAGTTGTATTGGAAGTCCGATGTATATAGGCTGAACAGGACCGGAGAAAGTACAGTCCCTTGTGGCGCTCCTGTGTTGCTGACCACAATGTCAGACATGCAGTTCCCAAGACGCACATACTGAGGTCTGTCTTTAAGATAGTCCACGATCCATGCCACTAGGTATGAATCTAATCCCATCTCTGTCAGCTTGTCCCTAAGGAGCAGAGGTTGGATTGTGTTGAAGGCGCTAGAGAAGTCTAGAAACATAATTCTTACAGCACCACTGCTTCTGTCCAAGTGAGAGAGGGATCGGTGTAGCATATAGATGATGGCATCTTCCGCTCCCACCTTCTCCTGATATGCAAACTGCAGAGGGTCAAGGGCGTGTTGAACCTGTGGCCTAAGGTGGTGAAGCAGCAGCCTCTCCATGGTCTTCATCACATGTGATGTCAGAGCAACAGGCCGAAAGTCATTCAGCTCACTAGGACGTGATACCTTTGGGACTGGGGTGATACAAGATGTTTTCCAAAGCCTCGGGACTCTCCCCTGTTCCAGGCTCAGGTTGAAGATGCGCTGTAGAGGACCCCCCAGCTCCGATGCACAGACCTTCAGCAGTCGTGGCGATACTCCATCTGGACCCGCTGCTTTGCTGGCACGAAGTCTCCTCAGCTCTCTGCTCAATTGCGTTGTTGTAATTATGGGTGGGGATGTCTTTCCTATGCTGGTATCAGCAGAAGGATGTGTGGAGGGTGCAGTACTCCGAGGTGAGAGTGAGAGTGGGTTAGGGTGGTCAAACCTGTTAAAAAAGTTATTCATTTGGTTTGCTCTCTTCACGTCTCTCTCAATGGTGGTACCCCGCTTCGAGCTGCAGCCAGTGATGATCTTCATCCCATCCCACACTTCCTTCATGCTGTTATTCTGCAACTTCTGCTCCAGCTTTCTCCTGTACTGCTCCTTCGCCGCCCTGAGTTGGACTCGGAGTTCCTTCTGCACGCGCTTGAGCTCATGCTGATCACCGTCTTTAAAAGCCCTTTTCTTCTGATTCAAAAGGCCCTTGATGTCACTTGTAATCCATGGCTTGTTGTTAGCATAGCAGCGTACTGTTCTTACTGGAACTACAATGTCCATACAGAAGTTGATGTAGTCAGTAGTGCAGTCAACAACTTCCTCAATGTTCTCACTATGAGATCCCTGCAGGATATCCCAGTCTGTAGTTCCAAAACATTCTTTCAGAGTATTCTCAGCCTCCAGAGTCCACTTCCTGAATGATCGTGTGGTTACAGGTAGGACTCTAACTTTTGGTTTATAGTGAGGCTGAAGCAGAACCAGGTTATGATCTGCTTTCCCAAGCGCAGGCAGCGGGGTGGCGCTGTATGCATCTTTAACGTTTGCATAAAGTAAATCAATAGTCTTATTTCCCCGGGTGTTACAGTGCACATACTGGGAGAATGCAGGTAATGTTTTGTCCAGCGTCACATGGTTAAAGTCTCCAGCGATTAGCACAAGCGCCTCAGGGTGCTGCGTTTGTAACTTAGCAACAGCGGAATGGATGATGTCACTCGCTGACTCCTCGTCTGCCCGAGGAGGAATGTAAACAATAACAATAATGACATGTCCAAACTCTCTGGGCAAATAGTAGGGACGTAAACTTACGGCCAACAGTTCGATATCCCTGCAGCAAGTGGAGATTTTGACGTTAACATGTCCAGAGTGACACCACCGTGCATTAACATAGAGAGCGAGTCCTCCTCCTTTGTGCTTACCACAGGTACTTGCATCTCTGTCCGCTCTAACTGTGCTAAACCCGGGTAGCTCCACGTTGGCATCTGGGATGGTGTTATTTAGCCAGGTTTCGCAAAAACACAACAAACTGCATTCTCTGTAGGTCCTTACATTTTTCACCAGCGCAGCCAGTTCGTCGATCTTATTTGAGATTGAGTTTACATTCCCCAGAACCACAGAAGGCACCGAAGGCTTGAAACGCCACTTTCTCGCAAGCCGCTTCTTTTTTAGCTTAGTGCCGGCTCTGCTGCCACGATACCGCCTTCTTACCTCGTCGGGTAAATATGGAACCACACCGGCACTGGCATTTGTTCTCAGCGCCCGAAGTTGAGTACTTGAATAGGCGAGTCTCGGCGTGTAAAAATCCATGCCCACGTTGTAAAAGTAAGTGTGTCCAGGGAAGGAATCCACATAAAATAAAGTAATAGGAGTGATCAATAAATAAACATAGAAAAATAAAAGTAGAAAAGTACACATACATATACAGTCATACACAGAGCTGCTGAAAAGGCTGCCACTCACGGCGGCGCCGGATGCACACTGAATATGATCGTATTTCAGAAGTGTCAAGCTCAGCTTTCTTAGTTCTTTTTCTGCTTCTTCCGTAGTGGTAAAGATGTAATGCTTACCTTGAATGTCCACTTTCAGTTTGGCAGGATACAAGAGGCTGTATCTGATCTTGGCTTTCCGTAAGCGCTGTTTAATGTTGTAAAAGGCATCTCGTTTAGCAGCTGTTAAGGGTGAGAAATTAGGGAAGATGCGAATGTGGTTATTTTCAAATATAATCTCTTGTTTCTGTCTGAGAAGTGACATTACATTAAATTTAGATTGTAATTTTTCAATGCACACGGCTAGAGTCCTAGGTTTAGAGGTATTTGATCCCCATATGCGGTAAGCTGCTGCTATCTCTGTGCCTGATTTAAAATCCTCTACAATTATTTTTCAGAATAGTTCAGCTACGAATTTTACTGGGTTTGGACTTTCACGATTCTCAGGTAGACCTTAAAATCTAATATCATTCCCTCTGCATCCATCTTCCAGAGCAGCAAGTCTGTCTCAGAGTGTTTTGCATTCAGAATGTGCAGATGTTGCTTTTCCATCAGCGGTAGATGCCAAATGTTCGGCTGTTTCAAGTCGTAAATGTCTGCTTAACGTCTTCCAGCTGATCGGCAAGTGCTCTCAGTTTAGATGCATTTTCATAAATGTGTTCCTCAATTTTTTCCAGCATAACTTTAAAGGCTGCATCAAAACGATTATATACACGTTTCTCCAAGTCTTTATTATCCTGCCGCAGCTCCATCCGCAGCTTCTCGTTTGTCTTCTCGCTTGTCTTGAGCATACCATTTATTTCTTTCTTTATATCTTTCTGAATGTCTTTCTTGAGCTCATTTATGGCCTTGGCCATTGTAGCAATCATTACCTTCAGTTCGGACAGATCGTTTCAGCTTTCCTGCTCCGCAGGTGAAGTGGCAATCCATATTACAGCCGATGCTTCTGGCTCGCGATGGGTAGATGAAAGTGCAGACTGTTTCCAGTTTCAAGTGATCTTCTGGAATCGGTGAGCTATTGTGACCTGCATCACTTGCACATTTGCTCCCATTTTCGCTCTTGACTGGAAACAATGCAGCGGAGCGGGGTCCTGGGGAGTCTGTGCTTTTGCCTGTCTGTTCCAGGTCAGTCTCTGAAAGGCCGTACCTTGAACTTGGACTTGTTGCCTGCTTAGGCTTGGATGTAGCTTTTGATTTTGTTTCTTTCTGAGCCCTTTTCTTGCTGCTCATGTTTATATATGCTTGCATATACTGTAATAGAACCTCCTTGGGTTGGGTAAATACAGGATACCTCGGGATAATAAGAAATAAGAGAAAAAATAACACAGTTGCTAATGGAACTCCACTTCAGACATCCATCTCCTTTAACAGATGAGACCAGCTCCGGTCCATAAAAGCTTTATATTACCTGTCTTTGTGATTCATTTCAAGGTGCCTGTTGAAACTTCATGATGTTCCAACAGTCTCTACAATTGTCTTATTACAGAATTGTTCTGTTGGAGAGTTCTTCATGATTTATATATCCAAATCGGATGACTGAATATGAAGCCAACATTGTTGCTGTTTTCCAGTTATTACCTGCCTTGCTCTCGTTTTCTTGCCTTATATTTTTACGTGTTATTAGGGGATAATGCAATAAAATTTCCTCTTAGTGAGGGGAAAGAAGTATGTCTGCGTATTGATTCAGACAATGTTTTGTAATAATTTGAGGCATATGTCCCTATACCAAGACAAAATGGGCTTAAGACCGAGATCAGGTCAAGCAATCTTGAGAGCTACAAATCTTCTTCCTGGTTAGGACTCTTGCTTGAATACTGATGTTTCTGTGTCATTTCTGAATACATTCTCTCCACCTAAACTGCTGTTGCACTATGCAAGCACTGCACATTCAGGGCTAATATTTGCTTTGATCTTTACAGGTCAATGTAATATTTACTGCACAGAAATATTTATTCATAATAAGTATTTATTTCAGTGTTTATTGATGGTGTCTTTGAATGCACTACCAGGCTGATACGGTGGAGTACTTTAAAAAAAACTTCTGAAAACACATTACTTTAACATGGCTTTCTCATAACTTCATTGTGGCTCCTAAATCCGTACTAACTCCTACTCTCTCTTCTGATCTTTTTCCGGTTTTCTGTGGTGGCGACCTGCACCACCACCACCTAATCAAAGCACCGTGATGTCCCTACATTGATGGATTAAAGGCCAGAAGTCCATGTGACCGTCATCATCAAGTCCTTCCATGAAAATCCTGAATACAATGAAGACTGATCATTTATGTTAGGTAGAATGCCTAGAGGGGGCTGGGTGGTCTCATGGCCTGGAACCCCTGCAGATTTTATTTTTTCTCCAGCCGTCTGGAGTTTTTTTTGTTTTTCTGTCGTCCCTGGCCATCCGACCTTACTTTTATTCTATGTTAATTAGTGTTCTCTTATTTTAATTCTTACTTTGTCTTTTTTCTCTTTCTTCATCATGTAAAGCACTTTGAGCTACATTATTTGTATGAAAATGTGCTATATAAATAAATGTTGTTGTTGTTGTGGATGGTACCAAAGTCTACTGACACCTTTGTAAAGCAAAACAGTATGCAAAGCTTAATGTCTTCATAATTTTAACGGAATCTTTCTTGTTTCAATCAAAAGTTAAGCTTTTTTGCAGTGATTGTTCCACAGCATTTTTTTAAGAGCACTGTCCTATATTAAACATATTTGTCCAAGTCATTTCATCCAACCACAACCCCCCAGATATTTCAATGGTGATGCTCTAGACCAGTGGTTCTCAAACTGTGGGCTCCTTTCAAACAAATGTTAGGGGGTCACGATTAAAGCTGTTATGAAAACTCGGGTCGCAAATACTTAAAGGTTGAGAAATGCTGCTCTAGACAGTGATTGTCCTTGTAAGAAGAGAAAAACATTTACTATAACCTTTTTTTCTGTTAACAATTGAACATTTAGATTTAGAATCCCTAAAATTCAAATGTAAAGATCAATCTTCCAATATTGACAATGTTCATGTATAGCCCATATCAACTAACTATTCATTAATCATTACATTACATAGAATGGGGCTAATAACACTACTTCTAGGTGTGCTATTATCTGCAACAAACTCATTCCCTGTTTCTCAAAATGAAAATCCAGATAAAGAAATCAAATACCCAATAATAAAACTCCCCTTTATATCAATCTACCTGATTGAATTGGAAGTCCCTCCAGCCATGATGTACCAAATAATTCTTGAATAACAAGAAACAGTGCAAACATATATTCTTTTATTGTTAAAGCTTCCTTAAAATCATAACTTAGTAGTATTTTCTTCTGTGAATCATTAAGAGCTAGTCGATTTTTTTCTGAAAAAGATATTTCAACATAGCAATTATCTTTTCCATCAGTTTGCATAAGACAAATGTACAGTAATAGCAATTGGTGTGTAGCTACTCCACTGAGATGGACTATTACTGCTACATGCAACACTGCAAACTTTTTTTAATCTCCTGCTAGAATTTTGTATTATTGCATTGACTTATCTAATACCATTTTTAACTTTATGGGTAATAGTAAAATATTTTCTGCAATGGAACAGTATTTTCCCAACTATTTGCTGCTAATTTTATCTAAAACATAGAAAAATGATCCCGCATGTGACTTAGTCACTATCAACATAAAAACATTCCCATAATTCCTCTGTTTGCTACCACTTTTAAAAAGAATCTGGTTTTAGATTATTCACAATATGTACATTTGTGCATAAGCATTGCCCAATCATTCTGGTTTTTGCTCCTTTCCTATTATTACCACATTATTCAGTATTATCAGAACCTACTGAAAAAACATATATTCTATGAATTTTGTAAAGCATTTGCCATGCTACATCCATACCAGTTTCCCTGCAAACATAACTGTAAAAACCATGCCAGGTCTTTTTCTTTGCACTCTTAAAAAAATTCCATACAACAATTTTTTTTCCCTCAAATTAATATAACCATCTGGGCTACTTTGCAACAAACATTCCAAGAGTTATGCAAGCTTCAAAGAGGATTCCCCCTTCACTAGTCCCAAGTTCCAGTGGCTCCTAATGGTACTTATTTTGCTTGTTGTCAGAATGTTTATGCGTGGTTGCTTAAATGGTGCTGTGGTACTTGCTGTTTGGCATATGTGGTTCCTTACATAACTGTCCACCAAAAATTCCTGCAAACACCACGTTACAGAAGAAAAAGGGTAGCCTAAGTCGGTGGTTCTCAAACTGTGGGGCGGGCCCCCCTAGGGGGATGTGAAGTAACAAAGGGGGGGGGGCACAAAGATGTGAAAAAAAGAAAACAAGAATCGAAAATATGAAAAATACATCTATTGAAACCAAAACAAATGAACTTGAACTACATTCTAATACTAGAAAAATAAATATAGAGTTAGATAAATGTCGATAAAAGTTAAGTAAGTATAATAAAATATGCATCTATGACATATCATTAATTCAAAAAGAACAAATTGGTATTAGTGGGCTCCTTTCAAAAAAACGTTAGGGGGGGCGCAATTAAAACTTATGAAAACTCGGGTCGCAAATACTTAAAGGTTGAGAAACGCTGGCCTAAGTAATGTTACCTTTTGTGCGTCCAATTGCAGAATGAGTCATGGAAATAGGAGTCATCCTTATCTGCCATATCACTACTAGAATCAACAAACTAGCTCAGATTTTGCAAATCATAACTAACATGGTAGCTGATGCTGTTGAAGTAATATCTGCAAAGATAGTGGCCTTAAGTACAAGTCAAGGTGAGACAAGGAGTGCTGTTCTTGGTGCACAGTGCTTGTACATACAGTATATCCCTGACTCATCTGCAAAACTTATCACTAGCTGACCAGATACACCATAACCTGGGCAATCTGAAGAATCTTTTGTTGTTCGATGAAGAAAATAATGATCAGTGGCTCATCAGTTGGTTGTACTTGTTACCAGGGTGGTTGAAAGGACTATTAGTTGTTATCATAGTCATATTAAATGATGTACCTATATTTTTTCATATCTTTAAATGTACAGTAATCCCTCACTTATCGCGGGAGATAGGTTCCAAGGCCGACCGCGATAACTGAATTTCCGCGAAGTAGGGACACCATATTTATTTGATTATTTAACGTGTATTTGGATGTTTTTAAACCCTCCCTGTATTGTTTACAACCCACCCTTTACTCTATTAATAACAGGGACAACTGCTAAGCAATATGAAATCGGTAGATAAGTTTATACTTACTGTATAGCAAAGTACATGTAGCAGCTTGTAGGTGGTCATGACGTCGTCGACCTTGTTGCAAAGATTCTTAAAGCAGATTCCATCCAGACTACTGCCTTATCACGTCCACTTGCAACTCGTTTTACGCCCTGGTTAAAGGACACTGCGGCCGTAGATCTTATATGCTTTTCCTCCTTTTTAAATAAAAAGAATCGTGGACTCATTGATGCTGTAATGGTGTAGATGCTCCCTTAATTCAACATATCCAAAACATTTACCTTTTCTGCAATCATTTGCATCTTCTGTTGGTGCTTGGACACGGCCCCTGAATCAGTAGCATGTTAATGCTGAATGAGTGAGATGAGACTTCCTGGTTAATGCAACACTGCATCGCTGAGCCAATCAGCAGCACACAGGAACTTAACTGCATGCTCTGATTGGGTAGCTTCTCAGCCATCCGCCATTAGCATCTCTTGTATGAAATCAACTGGGCAAACCAACTGAAATAGCAAGTACCAGAAGTAAAAAGACGCATTGTCTGCAGAAACCCGCGAAGCAGCGAAAAATCCGCGTATTTAGATAAGCTTACATTTAAAATCGTGAATCCGCGAAAAGTGAACCATGAAGTAGCGAGGGATTACTGTATTTTGAATGTTTACCAAAAGGCAACAGTGGTTGTTCAGAGTAGGCCTTTATCTAATAGAGGTGATGATGAAATAGACAGTCAACCACTATCTTCAATAAAATAGATTCCATGACCTATTTTAATGAAGATAGTGCCTTCTATAAATATTAATGTTATCTTGCTTCAGTTGCTCTAAGAGAACAAAAAGAGGGATTGTAATGGAAAACCTTAATGTGATATTATGTAACATTTTTAGTCTATTAAGCTATTCAGTTATTCTGCCTTTTGCCTCACTGCTTTAAGTAGAATTAGTTCATTCTAGGATGCATACTGTCAAGGTCATCTCTCACTTGATTTGAAGTATCAGGTATTGCTCTATCTAGCCTAATATCAGATCCTGTAATGGTCCAAATATGGACCTATTTATATTAGTTTAACATGTTATGAGTTTTATGCTAAATATGCTTTCATATATTCATACACTGTAAAGGCTTTGTCTATCAAGTCATTGTTAGCATACCTCTGTTTAGAATGCAAGAGTGACAAATCTTGCATAGGGTGTTTCAAAGGTGCCTTTGTTAAATACATTTGTAATGCTTATATATTGCTGTAGTCTGAAGAACCTTTTTATGTACAAATGATAAAGTGGATTCGGAATTTTTCTCGAACGGCAGCAGTAACATATTGCCATTGACTATATTTGTGCTTGGGTATTGGGTCACTAAATAAAGGTTCTTTGCATGCCTGTACTTTAGAGATGAGAACTTTTATCTTGCATGCTTTAAAGTTTTTTTTTTTTTTTTTTGCCTTTTGATCCTCTTCTCTTGTTGCCATTGTCTCACCTTACAGATAAATATGTTCATTATATATGTATGAGGTTGATTAGAGTGGTCTATGTATGGTTGCTTCAGGGTGGCGAGATTTAAGGTGTGTTCATGTACACCCTTTTGCAAGATGATAGTGATTTACAAAGAGTAAATTACACACAAATGTGAATATGCCAGGTTTTGAAAATTGAATTTTTTTGCCATACACATTTTTCTCCTTTTTGGTAAAAGTGATAGAGAAAAAAATGGTTATTTCTTATGGAAATATTCATAGCCATATAAATCTAGATAATAAATGTCAAATAGCAGGAAAAAGCATATATAATGACAATAAGTAAGACAAAAGTTTATTGTCCTGGAGAAGGTAGAAAATGGTTTGAAATTTTAATCATTTAAAACATAAAGTTTTTAAAATTTTCTTCATATTATTTAATACTAGCTATTCCCTGCGACTCCGCCCACATAGTAGTGAAACAGGACAGTGAGGAGGGCCCTACCCGGCTCCCTACTCCTGACGTCACGCTTCCCGCACCCCTCGGCCTGCAGCCTCTGTCTTGGATTAGCATGAATATATCTGCTCCTGCAAGCGAATTATGATTCTTAGTGTGATGAGAGAAGAAAAAAATCAACTGGAATGTTCAAGCAAATTATAGAAAAAATCCCGATCTAAATCCGTTAAGTAGTTATCTTGTGAAAAGTGGACAGACAGACAGACGTTAAGTTTTATATAGAGAGAGATTATTTAGGGAAAGGGAAAACTCCCAAATAACTGGAAAACAGGTATAGTAATCCCATTTGGGGAAAAAAAGATTTATCAAATCCTTTATCCTACAGATCAATTGCATTCTTCTTCAAATGTATGTAACTTTATTAGAAAAGACTAAAGGTTAAGCTGTTTGAAAAGTAAGGAAATCCTAAATCAATATCAGAATGGGCCTTGTAAAGGAAGGTCCACACTAGAACAGTTTGAATGTCTGGAAGACAGAATTATAAAAGCTTTTGTTAATTATAATGTGTGATTCAGATCTGGCAAAAGCTTATAATATGTTATTGAAAGAAGGTATCTTATACAAATTGAAAAGAATTGAAATAAGAGTCCATGGGTATAATTGGATTAAATTTTTGACATGTCAAACAATTAAAGTTCAGATAGAAAGAACAAGATGTAAAGAAATCCAGCTTGAAAATGGAGTCCCTCAAGAGAGCATACATAGCCCTACTTTGTTTAATATCATTGTTAATGATGTTTTTGATTTAGACATTAACATAGAATGACTTTTATATGCAGATAATGTAGTAATCTGGAAGAGTAGAAGGAATAAAAAGTATATAAGCAGTTTAGAAGAAATTAAGAGTATTAGAAAATTGTCACTTACAATGGGGTTTTAAATTCTCAAACTATAAAACTTGCAATAAAATAAGTTTATATAACACTCAGGTAGAAAGCTGAGGGCAATATGATGTGTTTGATGTGATTAAAAAAACAACAGACTTGGAAAATGCATATTAAAATTATCAATAATAAATAAATTAATAAATTTAAGATGGCTGTCAGGATATAGCTGCAAATTAAGTCATGCTTATTATTATTTACTGTACTGTAACAAGGTTAGTTTTTGATTATGTTTGTCAAGTATATGGGAGCGTAGCTGGATATTACTTTACTGGTTAGATAGAAGACAAGCTCAAGCTTTATATTTGTTTGGGGGCATTCCCAATAACTCCAGTTACAACTTTACAAATGGAGGCAGCAGAGGTGCCTGTGGAAATGAGAAGATTCAAATTAAACCTCAATTTATAGGCATGATTAAAATGACAGGGGAAAGTGCATTGAAATTTTAGTATATTCAATTACAGTTGGAATTTGATTCTCAAAGATCTACTGGATTTGGCAAATGAATCATAAGATTTTGTAAACTTATTAAAGAAAAGTTTGCTTCTCCAGATATACAAGCATTAATCCTATACATAATTCCTGGAATGATCTATTGTACAGGATATTCTATTGAAGTTTACAGAGAAAATGAATATTAATGTAAACTATGTATTGGAGGATTACTTGAAAAGCAAGTGGGCAGGATATATTCAGATGTTCACAGATGGTTCAAAAGATCAAAACGGGAGCAGCTTTTTATGTTATGAATTTTGGAGTAGTGAAAGGGAAAATATTAAATAACAGTATATTCTGTGTATTTATTGTCATTACTTTTGGTGTTAGAATTGACTGAAGTATAACCTCAAAGTGTAATTATTTATTCTGATTCCCATTTACCACTATTGTTGATTAAAGCTGGTAAATGTTTGTCTAGGCATGATATGCTTCTGGAAATTTTACATTTACTGTATATAACAGTATATTATAAATCACTTGGGAGTTTGTACAGGATTGGAGTACTTGCATGTGTTGGAGTGAAAAGAAGTGAATTTGCTAATCTTGCTAAAAATGCTGTGAAAAAGAACAGTACTGAAATACTGTAAATAGAAAGGGAATATTATGAAATTAAAGGTAGTATATAAATAACATGCAATTACGGTGAAAAAATGGGACAGGGCAACTGAAGTTACTCATTTATTCAAGGTATACATTATTGCTACCACTTTTACATATGCAGGTAATAATATGATAGAAGAAATACTAAGCAGCCTAAGACTAAGTCATTGAACCTTAAATTAAGAATTTTATCATATAGGCCAACAGTGAAATGAAAATTGTGCAAAATGTTCACCAATAGAAACAAACTTTTGTTGCTCCATTGTAGTACCAAAATCAGACAATCGGTAATAGATGGTCTCTGTAAGGATTATAGTGGCTGCAATATCAATGAGGAATCTTCTGGTGAAAAAGTAAATAGTGCTGACACTTGTGATTTATTAGTGAAATTTCTTAAATCTAGACATAGAAAATTGATTAATCCCTTAAAACTCCCTTCATATAGTAGATGGCAATCATATACCCTGAATATGTTGTCTGCCATTTAATAAGAGAAGAATCAGATTTGATTGACTTAGTATGTGCCTGCCCAATGGTGGCAACTTTTAGCCAAGTCAAAGCTGCTTTTTTCCCCTCTAAAATGCAAGTAGAATAAAAAATATTTAATCTGGGATATATTCTTCCAGTCATCTTAAGGGACAGTGACAAAATCAAAATAGAGCACTTTTATACCACAGGGGTTTCAATGTTTCTCTTAAGACCCAAACTAGATCATATAGATATATGAACCATGAACAAACTGAACTTATTCTTTCTAGAGTGTCATACTGCTACATAAAGTGTCATATAATGAGGCCACAAAAATATGCAAGAAAGAAAAAACAAAATTTGAATATAGAAATAAAGTGCTAAGAGCAAACAACAAAATGACGTGAGAATTTTATATGTGCATCTGGAGTTACTCTAGTGCTATCTTTTACCTGTGTTTGTGGAGTTAGAACTACTGTATGTCCATTACCTTTTCATTATGTCTGCCCATCATATTAAGGTATACATACAAGTTGGAAAGCATCGAGTTTGGTGGGTAAAGAATGGTATTTTGTAAATTATGTTTGTAGTACTAGGGTGTTGTACCGTGTTAGCCATTATGAATGTAGTGAAAAGTCAACCAAAATGACACCTTTTATTGGCTAACTAAAAAGATTACAATATGCAAGCTTTTGAGGCAACTCAGGCAAATTTCTCACTTAAAGATTTACCAGTGTTGTTTCTTGTCCTAGTGTGTATATGAACACAGAGAACTCCAGTTTCTGTATTACACCAGCAAACCTGCGATTCTCGAAAGAATCACAAATCCAAGAATGGCAATCAGTTTCTGTTCCCTCCGATACTTGGAGGGATGAAATATCATGGAGGGTGGGTGCGTCCTGGGAAAGTTCATTTAATTAAATAAACATAATTGCACTAAAGCGGTTGCTTTTTGGAGCTTTGACTTCGTTTATTGTTTTTATCCATGCAGTCTTTTTTGTTTTTCTATGGCTGACGTGGTATATGCGGTGGTGTGGGCGGTCACGTTCGGGCGGCTGTACAACCTGGCATGCACGCTTTACCCGAGGTTTAGTTCACAGGTCGTAGCCATGGTAAAGTTTTCATTTAATTGAATAAACATATTTGTACTAAAGCGGTTTGTTTGTGTGGGCACCTTCGTTCATTGTGTTTATCCATACGGGCTAGTTTACAGGTCGTAGCCATACGGGTTCATGTTTGTATTACTAATCGTTGAGCTCCTTCCATTTGGAGCCGTGACGCCTTTGCCTGTGCTGTGTCAGAAGCGCGTTGTGGGCGCGTACTCCGTGTATTGTTTTTATCCATGCGGTCTCGTCTTTGTTGTTCTGTGGCTGTGTCGTTAGGTAGAAGTCGTTTACTGTTAGGAAGCATACTCCAACTTACACACACTGACTCCTGGCACAGTGGATTAGAGCAGGTGTAGTTTTGGGCGCCACGCACTGACTCTGGGAACTATGGGCTTGGTGTTGTATTACAAATCGTTGAGCTCTTTCCATTTGGAGCCGTGACTCCTTTGCCTCTGCTGACACCGACTGCTGGCACAGTGGATTAGAGCAGGTTTAGTTCACAGGTTGTGTTGTTTGGGTGCCACCTACTGACTCTGGGAAGCCTCTGGGTTTGACTCTGAGGCGCAGTGCGCATGCGGTGCGTCCGCCGTCCGTGCATAAATTAAACTGTCGTTTAGTAATATAGACCTTTCCTGAAGAATGGGCCTTATGTTGTAATTTTAGCCTCATCTGACTGTGTTCTCTGCTGTATACTGGAACAGTATGCATTATTGTGTAAAGTAATAAGAATACAAATTAACACTTGAAAATCTGAGGTCATGCTGCTCTCATGAAAAGAGTGGCTTGTTTTTTGCAGAATGTAGGATATTTGTCAACATAAAATAATAATTTTGGATGCTTGTTTTTTGACAACAGTTTACAGCAGCAATGGCAATGCAGCAGCATCATACCAGACAGAGGTGACGAAGTAGGGTGAACATTTGAATGTTCTAAACAGTATACATCTTCAATCTATCTTAAATTTTGTAGCTTTGACTAGTATCCAAATGAACATGTTTTTGGGTACAAACAGCATTAAAAGAGAATTCAGTGCTCCTTGTTTGTAAGAAGTGTGTCAGTTCTTCAGGACCTTGTACTAGTGTTTCTGTTGCTCTAGACTGAAAGAAATTAGTTGAGGTGGTTTGATCATCAATTGATGATGGTTTGGTTTCTGTGAATATGACGCAAGGAAACGCTGACGATATTTTAAAGAGACTTATCAATTTGGATGTCCTTGATAAAGGGAAGTTTGGTGCTCTGCTTATCCCATTACATTTACCAGGCTAAGGAGTTATGAAGATGCAATGAGATAAAAATTAAATACATGTGCAATAAAAATGGGGAAAATTTTTTAATGCTAAAACAGATCGTTCTCTTCTATTAATACCACTGAACATTTTAAATAAATTGCTGTATGGAAAAAAAAACAGTTTGCTATCAGAGTTTGTAAGTGACTTTTTTTTTGGTCATTTTATTGCATTATGGCACAAGTAATGAACATACAGCATTGCCATTTTTCCATTGAATTTCCAACAAGCTGAACAGTTTGGAGCAGTTAAATACAGAGCCTAATTAAAGGATTTAAAATTGAGCTGTCACTTAGCATGTTGAACAGCTGCGTCTTGCAAAAGCTGCAAACCTGATTAATTAAAATATCCATCTTTCTAATCTTGGATTATATTTACTGAATGAAGTTCTAACTTTAATGCCTCTTATAGCTCATTAGCATTTTCAAGTGGGAGAAGGTGTAAAACATTTAAATTAAATTCTGACCACATTCTGCGCAAACGAAATGTGTAAGTTTTTTTTGTGTGCATTTAAATACATTTTAAGTCAGACTTCAGATGTAGTCTGGGTTAATGTTTTAATTTCCTCAAATTACAGATGTGAGGGCTTGTGTATATTGTGTACATGGTAGTTTTATTAGAAACTATACATGAAAAATCAAACACCTAATTTACATTTTAAAAATAAAGTAAGACAGGTTGCAAGTACCAGTTTTAATGGAAGGTGCTATATTATTAGGTATATCTGTAGAGTGGAAAAGTAATTTACAATCAAATTAACACCACAGACATTGAAGCAGGCAGTTGGTGTATTTAAGTTACTTTTTCTTATAATAGAACTTTAGATATCTTTAGAAATATGAATTCCAATTCCTTCTGTTCTTACTGTTTTGTGCAGTTTTTTCAAATAGGTCAGAAAAAAATCAAGACTCTAATATAAAATACTTAGCTTAATATTTTGCTGATGAAATGAAAGTGAACAGTAGGTTTCATTATAATAAACACATATAGTCTGTTGGGAATGTCCACCTTTCATAAAGCTGAAAGTTATATCTTGGGAAATAAATCCTGAATCTTTTTTTTTATTTCCACTGTTAATGTATTAAAGTATTAACCTTTATTTTAGCATAAATCAGTATAAATCATAAGCCGTTAATCCAGTATATCTTGTACTTATTATTAGTTGATTCTGAAATAGTAGACACAGCATTGACCTTTGAGATGGCAATTGATAAAGAACTGCACAAACAAGCAATACTAGTAAGTAGAATTTAGCAGATGTGGCGAAACCTGCGTGCTATGGAGTCTGATAGAATTATGCCACTGTAGCATCTTGTGATGGTGAAGAGCATATAAGGGGAATGATGCTCAGAGAAAAGGTCAGACACACCTTGGCATTCACTGTTTTGTCCGCTGTGTCTGTAATTCTGCTTGTAGAATTATAAATAAATCCTTAATTCTGTGAGTTAAATTATTGAGCCTGTTTTCCTCCACCACACTAAAGTGGTAAAGTCAAACATCATCAGTAACAGCACACTTAGATACACAGTAAATGCCATGCTAGGTAACAATTTTAGTAGTTGGAGGTGTGTTACTTAATCAAACAAGAAATAAATCAATATAGGTTAATTGGAGTTCTTGATTCTTTTTTGTATTCTAGTAATTTAATACTCTGTATTTTATTGATGTTGTGTGGTCAGGTGTTGCAATGACTCGAAATAGGAGAATTTTTAGGACATCAATTGGGTCATCCCTTTTATTTATCCAAAGATGCTGGCAAAAGAGATAAAAATTGAATTGAAAACTTGTCTTGGCTCTTTTCCCAAGTCCATGGTCAAATATATAAGGAAAAAGTTGTTTTAGCTTGGTTAAGCTCCATCTTGTTGCTCTCTAAGACCAAGGTGACCATTCCTGCAGAGTCACCTGGGATTAGGGATGTAATGATATGGAAAGTTCCACTTGTACTGTTTGGTACAAGTTCGGTACAATGAGATTGAAGCAATAAAAAATTCAAAAGTGTAAGGCTAGGTTTTGTTTTACTTTATTTTGGACAGCAGTAAAAGTTACCATTCACTAGGCCCTGAGGTAGTCTAGTTGACAGGCCTGGAGTGTATTAAGCAGTAAATGCATAACAAATGGCAATAATTTACAAACTGAAACATCTCTTGTTTTATTAAAAGAAAACACCTTTACTAGTAAAGAGTGATTTATCTAGCAAGTACAGTCAGTCATCATTATGCTAACTGGTAACTTTGGTTACTTCTTTATAAAAATAAGGAACTAAAATGTTTTAATGTATTACGCAGTGTAACAAACTCACACTGAACATACACATTTGAAGAACTGGATTTTTCATTTCCCTCTCAGAGCTAATAAACTGGGCAGTCACTGTGAGATAGCTTTCAGTAGCACAAGAGGCCCATCCATCAGTTGTTAATACTACACTGGGTACAGTAGACAAATTGTGTTCAGTCACTGCTCATGTATGCCATTGAAGTACAAGGACCATTGATTGTCTTATGTATAGATGGGATGGAATGTTATAACGAGGCTCAAGACTTTTAATAAATATTTGAAGCCGGGGTTTTCTATCACTGCATATGCCCACATGGCTGATGAAATGTAAATGCCAGTTGCTTCTATAATTTTTTGACTCTATGCATCGTATTCTGCTTGAAAACAGCAGTGATCAGTAGTTGAACTTTTTTGGGTTTTTTTTTTTGGCCTTGCTTCAGAACATTAGAACATCTGAGTGGTGCCTTTGAATATGTGTTAGCATGTTTGCTTTTGCACACATACTCTATAACTGGCGAACAATGCCGACATGACGTCATCGTCTGATCTAATGTTCATTCTCTATTTCTATCATAATTCACTGGGAACCCAAAATGTCCCAATACAGCAGACTTATAAAAGCAGGTGGGTCTTGCAGTTCATCTGTGGCGTTTTCACTCACCATAGTGTGACTGAATTTATGAGATGCCAATGAGTTTGTGGGTAAATTTGCTAAAGGCTTACAGTTTAAGGTCTCCTTGTGGAAGTCACGCTTGTAAATTTGGTTCCACATTACATTAATCTTTACACATTCACTGCATATTCTCCATGTAACTGCATGTACTGAACCACAATGCCCATATTATGACAGGTTAGGTACGCATACACCTACCGTTACAGTCCTGTCTGTGATATATGGTTGGACCGGCAGGGGTGGGGCTAGGTGCTCTCACTGGGCGGACTTTTGGTACTACTGAGGGAGAGAACAAGGTTAACGGCAGCAACCCCCCTTGTCCTGAAGGGTTATTACCTACCTTGAAAGAGCCCTCTGACGTTCATGTGTGACAGTTGCAATGTTGTACTATCATTGCATAGTTTTTCTAAATAAATTTGCAAGATAGTTTCTCAACTTTAATTGTAGATCATGGTTTAAATCTAGTATTTGAAAGAGCCCATGTGCTGCCCAACAACTCCTTAGAGTTTCTGCACTGAATAAAGCAGTGGAGTTTGGCATTAGACTAATTTTTGTCATACCATGGTTATAGTGCTGTATTAATTCTACTTGTATTAGAGCATGTCACTTTCTTGACATACTTTTGGCATCAAAAATGCTTGTTTCGCAGTATTCCTACATTACAATTATACTATAATATTTCAGAAGCATAATAGTCAAACCCAAGTAACCATAATCAAGGCTGTTTCCACCAAGCATTCCAGATAACTCTCAAGGCTTGCTTTCTTCTTCAGTCTGTACCATTCTTGTTACAGCCACAAATGATGCCACAAAAGCAAAAAAAAATATCCAAACCTTGCTGTAGTACCTAATCTACATTCACAAGTCTCCCACCCCGACAACCTGCAGCAGGAGGAATTAGCCTAATTATTTGTATCCCCATATCTCAGGATATCATGTCCACAGAAAGACTAAGGAAAGAAATTTTCCTTATCTTTGTGTAGCTGCTGTCGGATTTCATAGTAAAATATACTCAAAGCATGGGTAAAAGAGGGTTTAGCTCAGATTTTGGTAAAGCCCTTAATCATCCATTTATGAGGAATGCTTTACCTTAGCATAGATGCTTTTTGCCACATCCTTTTGTCAAGCATAACTCTTTGTTTTATATTTTAGTTGCATATAGTAAAAATATAAATACATAGTAAACACTACACTAAGTTGATTTACAAGGAAAATGTAAAAGTTCAGTATATAATTTTACATTTGGTGCACTAGCAGGATTAACGACTTGCTCACAGTCGCAGAATAATTCAGTTGTAATGCTTTTAAGTCCAGCGTCATTACCAAAAGGCTACACCAGGAACTTAAAGTGATATCACCTTTAATCGAACTGTGAGTGTTGGATTTCATTCTTCTAAAAAAAAAACTCTGTACATATAAATACAGTAAATACAAGGTTTTGCACATTGCCATATTGGATATCAGTATACCCATCTTTGTATGGTGGTAGCAGCTAATTATGTAATGTGTGTTTTTGTACTCATTAATTAATTAGTCATTTCTGATCATTTGTACTGGGGGGATAACATTACCATATCACATAGTATTTCTTGGACCACATGGGCATTTTATGTAGTCACATGCTTTTACTCTAGCAGCTTCCACTGTTTGCAACAGATGGGCTTTTCAGTGGATTGGTATGTGAAATCTAGCCCTGCATTTTGAATCTTATTTTAAACTTTTTTTTTTTTTTTTGGCAATTATGCCTTATCCTCCAGAACCCTAAATAAGTTTTTCCCCTAATATGAATAAGTGTTATGAGCTGGTTTTCTGTACATATTCTGCATGAACTCCCTGAAGACTGATTGGTTAAGGCAACTAATGATAACAGTTCCAATATAAACAAAATGAAAATTGATTTTTTCCTTTGAAGGAAATTGAACTTTGACTTGATAACACACACAGTTTGTTTCCTGAAACATTTTTGCCGTTTATGATAGAAAGCTTCAAGCTAAACTCAAATCAGATTGACTGTATCGTGTAGGCATTTGGAGAAACATAAAATTAACTTTTATTGAATTTAACGAGCTTATTTACTGCCAATTCTGCCACAGTGTGTTAGTTCAATTGAGGGAAAAATATTTCGATGATTTTTATTTATACATAGCATCTGATGCTTCTTGTTTCAGAATAATTCAGAACAGCTGGCCAGTACTGATGATTTCTACTTGCCCAGATATCACTTTTTCTTCATTGCAGTTTTCTGGTGAAACCTTTTACTATGTTTATCATGGACTGCACAGACATTAGCAGGGAAGAAGTCCCACTGTGAATGTGGAAAATGAATCTTTAATGACATGTTACACTTCATGGTTTTGTATGTTTGAATCATGTTCTCAACCAGATGGACATAGTTTGATACTCTGTAGTTATCAAGAAATTTCTCAACATCCTTGAATGCCTTCCATATCATTTCCTCCCGCCCCAATAGCAGATCTTCAAACTGTTTGTTATTGATTATGTGTCTGATTTATGGATCAGCAAAATTCCTTCCTTAATCTTAGCATCAGTTATTCATTAAAACATCCATCTCAATTACTGAAACCCTTCACCTTTTTGTTGATCGCTTTCACAACAATGTTTCTTCAGTTTTACAGTATATGAAGAGAAGACAAATCTTTTGAGTTGACGAGTGGTTTATGAGCCACACCTTTCAGCCCTGGAACCAAAAGCTTACAAAGTTGTCAACTTGTGCTTTGTTTGTTTATGTAAATGTAATGAGACTTTTTAGCACAACTATTCCACTCTCAAATGAAACAACAACAAAAAAAATTGTGGGATCTGTATTAAAATCACAGTCCCAATTTGCCTGTCACCATATATATTATCAGATTTACTTATTATAGATCAGCTTGACATATAATGCATGAAAATTCACATTTCATGTAAAGGCACACCTTCTGAGATGTCAACAATCTCCAATACTAGTACGTGCACTTAGCAGTCCAAATATGACAATAGCACATTGTAGGTATGCATCTCTCATCCTAATACTGATTAACTACAAAATAAAAATAATTAAATACTGTTTTTTTAATTATGCACAGATCAGCCTGTTTTAAGACTGCTTATAATTCTTTTCAGGAGGCTCATTTGTGCAACTAAAATCACAATTTTCTGCTTTTTAGAACAAGGGAACTTTCCAGTTAGGCTGGAGAGAAAAAAACAGATGGTGATTTGTACTTACCAGTCAAGTGCCATATGAAAACCTTAGGGTGGTAATGTTCTAGTAATTACCAAAACCAGTAGCAGTAATAAGTCTTTTGTTATTATTTCACAGGGTCTCATATGTTTTGACTCTGGGAGGGCCCTTTAAGGTTTGTTTTGCTCAGCACTGCTCTATGTGGCTAATGCATTTTGCCTGCACTGCCTTCCATTATCATCAGTGTTTCTCAAACTTTATGGTCCTGTGACCCAGTTTTGTCTTTTTAAGGTCATCGAGGACTCACTAGCAGAAATTGCAATCCACTCATTTGGTGAAACAAACATGACTGGGGTTCCTCCTTGGTGAAGCAAGTTCAAGTAGAATCAGAAAAAACTTGCTATGCAGCGCTACAGATCACTTAGGTGACCAACTATAGTACAACTCACTCGCAAACTAATGCTGGCAACCTACTATTCACCATCGGTGTGATAGATATTGAGAAACACTGCCTTACACGATCCACCGTGTGCACACAGACTTGAAGATTGGTTTTTGCTGCGTAATACCAGCAACATAGTATGTATACCGAAGACCCACACCAGACCCACAGAACCTTAACTGCAAAGACCTGTACACTTTGTGACCAACATAAGGTCAAATGGCCGGCCCCAAATGGAAGCATACGTTGGCAGATGAATATCCTGTCTAACAAACAGCTTTCAAAGGAAGCATACAGTATTTATTCTACTGAAAAAAGAAATCTGAGTTATTTTGAAAAGATTTTACTTGCTTGACTTGGGTAGCATTGCACTTGTTTCTTGCAGTGACGGATAAAGAGATATTCAATGTCAATTTATTTATATAGTACATTTAAACAACATAGGAATGCTGTGGCCAAAGTGCTTTACAATAAAAGAAGAAAAAAACATACAATTAACATAAATAACATAAATAGAAATAAAATAAATGAACATAAATAAAATAAATAATAAATAGAAGTAAGATTACATAATCACAATGAGGAAACCATCAGTATTACTGAAGGTCACGGAAAGCAAGTGAATAGAAATGAGTCTTTAGTCTTGTTTTGAACAGTTCAATTGTAGACGACTCCTTTATGTAATGAGGTAAAGAGTTCCATAGGCGAGGTGCAGCAGCTGCAAAAGCCCTGTCCCCCTTAGTTTTACACTTGGTACGAGGGACAGCAAGAGACAACTGACCAGAAGATCTAAGCACTCTAGATGGCTGGTGTAAAGCACACAATTCAGATAAATAGGCAGAAGCAAGCCCATGTAAAGATTTAAAAACTAGCAACAAGATTTTAAAATCAATTTGAAAACTGACATGCAGCCAGTGTAAAGAAGCTAATATTGGAGAAACAGAATCAGACCTTCTTGCCCCAACCAGAAAGCGAGTGGCAGCATTCTGGACCAATTGTAACCTGTGTATCAGGGATTTGCTAATCCCAGAATACAGCGAGTTGCAGTAATCAAGGCGAGATAAGATAAAAGCATGAATAGCTTTCTCAAGATCCCTAGAAGACAAAAAAGGCTTGATCTTACCTAAAAGACAAAGCTGGAAAAAGAAACTCTTGACTACAGAATTAATCTGTTTCTAAAAAGAGAGGTTACTGTCAAAGATAACACCAAGATTGCGGACTTGAAGTTTGCAAAAGACAGAGAAAGAGCCGAGAAGTCCAAGACCAATTTGGACTTTAGCTGATGGACCCACTATAAGCACCTCCGTTTTATTTTGATTCAGATCAAGAAAATTATTAGCCATCCAGGATCTTAGTTCAAAAAGACAGTTGTGTAGTTGACTCATTGCAGAGTTGCAGATGGGAATATAAACCTGTGTATAATCAGCATAGCAGTGAAAAGAAATGTTAAATTTCCTAAAAATAACTCCAATAGGGTGAAGGTATATAGAGAATAAAATAGGACCAAAAATGGATCCCTGTGGAACACCACATTTAAGAGGAGCAGTAGACAAAAAGAGGAATTAAGCCACTGAAAAGTGTCTACCAATTAGATATGACCTGAACCAGTTAAGAGCAGCCGCTTTAAGCCCAATAAGATGTTCAAGCCGCAACAGCAATATCTCATGGTCAATAGTGTCAAAGACAGATCTACCAATCTGGCTTTAGGCATTATCATGGTGTTGAGACGGCCCTCCTGAAAGTATTCAATGACATCTCTATTATTACTGACTCAGGTGGCGCTGCAGTCCTTGTCCTCCTTGACCCATCATATTGGACATGTACATCAAGACTAGAAAATATGGTTTTAAAATCGGATATAGTAGAAGAATTTAAAAAGCGACAACAGCGTGGAGCACAACTAGTAGTAGGAACATCAACAGTAATATTCAAATCCATCATAATAGAAAATTGATCAGTAAAAGAAACATTGCATAAATCAATATTATTAACTGAAATATCACATGTAAGAACGAGATCAAGGGTGTGACCGAGAGAGTGAGTTGGCGTATTAATATGTTGGATAAAATCAAATGAGTTTGATAGTGATAAAAAGTCATTAACCAAAGGTTTCGATGACAACAAATGTGTATGTTAAAATCACCAACAATAAATATTTTGTCATGGGAGAGGGTAATATCAGCCAGGAGATCAGAGAATTCAGAAATGAAGATATCAATTACAAGAGGTCTATAAACCACAGCAAACAACAAAGAAGGGGAGCTGCACACTTTGAAAAGTTGCAGTTCGAAGCTATTAAACGGACCCCTTGTAAGGCTCTGACACAAGAACATTCTTTTAAAAGAATGCCCCCACAACGACGAGTCAGCCGAGGAGAGTTTAAAAAAGAATAACCTGATGGTACCAAGTCAGTAAAACATGAAGAGTCACCATTTACAATCCAGGTCTCAGTGATGAAAAAGAAATCCAGTTTATTTGAGATAATAAAGTCTTACAGAATAAAAGTTTTATTAGACACAGATCTCACGTTCAAAAGAGCAGCCTTGATAGAAGTAGAAGAGCTTGCTGCAGGACGAGCACAGGTAAGCGTGCTAAGATTAGCAGCGTTTACTCCCTGAGAGCACACCGAGGAAGAGTGATATTGCCTTGAGATGGAGAAATTAAATCCGGTATCCAGTGCCCATGGACCAGGGATGAGGTCCTGTGCAGGAGAAGATGGGTCATAGACAACTCGCAGGCATTGGGAATCCAAGCTCTGGGACTTGAGTCGGTGTTGTTTAACAGCAATACCGGATCTTTTTCCACTGTGGCAGCGGGTGCGTTTGCGTCTCTGAGAGGCATTCAACTCACTGATACAGGTCAACACTGGCGTCCAGGTGAAGAAGTCAGGAAATTAATAAAACAAAGGTGGAGGTTCACATAATATCCCATCAGGAGATGAAAATTGAGAGGAAAGCAAGCAAGAAAATATGTTAAGTAAAGAATCATGATCATAGGACAGTGGCCTTTGAGATAAACTAATACATAAAAACGAAGTTAAAACAGATTAGCGAGACAAGCAGACAGCCAGCCACACCAGTCGGCTCCATGTTAATATGTTGTCATGTAAGGCAGGATACAGACCGTCTAGACAGACAAGTGTATAAATTAGAATTCTAATTTATCTTGGCACAGATGAATAGTTTTGCGATACCAAGTTTTTAAAGATGATGTCTGATGTGTTGAGTTGTTACTTTGTTGTTGTTCCAGGTTTAAGTGGAGGGTTCTTGTGGTGGAGTGCATGCTTTCTCTTTGCTGCATGATCCCTTTTCTGTGGTGAGCAGTGCTTTGCTCTGTTAGGCCCCTTGCTATTTCATGTGCAGTCTCATAGAGAAAATTCCCTTCTTGAAGTAATGTCTGCTTCTTAGCCTTCAGACGGGTTTAGTGTTTAGCTTGGCAAACTGGATCTCTGCTATGTTTCACAAATAAGAGGTTGTTGGGTTTTTCTCCTTAAGGCAGAGTGGCTCATAACTTTTTAGTTTCAGGGAGCAAGTTCCCCACATGGGATTAGTGTAATTATGAAGAAAGGTGGAACCTCTCATGACTGGATTAAAATGACAGGTACAAAATTAGTGTCTCCTCATTGGAAAATTCTACTGCCCATCAGAGTTGTCATTCATTATTTTACAGGTGTTTGTTCTAGCTTGAATCCATTTAGGGCCTTCTGCCTCAAAAAGGTCTGCGTAGGGGCCTCTGGGGAGATGTCCGTTCAAATCTCACTTACAACTTTGTTATCAGATGAAATACAGTTAAATCCTGGTACAAGCTAGAGTTCAGTCTCTTAGTGTGGAATACAAGTGTGTTTTTTTTGCAGCTGGAAGTCTTAAATCTGCTGCCTTAACAGGCCTGTTGCGGTACCCGAAGCCTAGCAGAATGGGTAATACCCACTCTCTCTTTTAGTAATAATGTTGTAACATGGGTAGTGGCACTGAGCTAAAATTCCTGCCTTAAAGTTTTAGGGGCTCTGGTATGACGAATCTGTTAGTTTACAGTGTTTTGCAAATATGTACGTTAGCAGAATGGCATGTATTGTGACTATCAGTATATGTTCTGTATTTTTTGTTCATGCTTCTTTGTCTTTTCTGTTTTGTTTTAAAGAGTTTCATATGTTTCTGTTATTTATAATATTTCAGTTGTGTAACTGTTTCAATGTGGAAGTATATTTTCTGTTAATTTCCTTGTTTTCTGGCTGGTCCTCCAAGAGGTGGGATTTACCTGTCCATCTCCATTTAGGTACTACCCGTAGCCCTATAAAGACTATTGTTGTTGACAAGCAGTTCATTGTGAATCATTTTTGGAGTTGTATTTCTAATAATTGTTGGATTTCATGGATTTCTGGTTATTTTTTCTCTTACTGATTCTGATTACTGGATTGTGTTTTTTGGGACTTCTTTGCTATGGGATGGGCAACTCCTTTAATTCCACTGTTTTCTCTGTGGAACTCTTGCTGTATTTTTTGGTATTTCACAGATCTTTTTTATAACGATTCTTTTCTTTGTCCATTTTTACACAAGCCGAGGTATATGGTTACTTTCCTTTTGTGGGGTGTTTGTGATATTTGAAGACATTCAGTTTTATTTTAGGGCTAACATCCTTTTTTAGGCCTGCAAAGCCTGAGGCAGGCCATGTAAGTAGGGATTGTCCCTGTAGGGTGATGTTTGTTTTAGGCAGACAGTAATGGCCTGGCTAGTCAAGTTTCTTGTTGGGCATTAGAGACCTCACAGCGTTTTGCATTCATGGAAGCACCAATTCATAACATGTTTTAAGGGTGCAACTGTAGAAGATTACTTGATTTACACATGGATATTGGATATTGGATATGTATCATTAATGGCTTTCATTTTCAAAATATTAGTATTCCTATGTTTGTTGAGTACATTGCCCTTGTTAAAACATTTGTACTAAATAGCCTGGTTGAATGCTACATGCTTGTTATCCTGTCTGTCATCAGAGTACATATTGTATGTGTGTAATGCTACTGGCAGTAGACAATGTTTACCAATGTTTAGTGAAATAAGGTAATTTAAAAAAAATAAATAATTACTATGCACTGACCTGCACATTAAGAAATTAAATAATCTTTTCTTTATTAGTCTTCAAATGATTTGACAATTAGATAATAGTTTAATAATGTAATAATAATGTATTTAGGATATCATAATTAGATCAAATAGTGTTGATTTTAAAATGTATTTTTTGCAACTAGCAAAGCTGGTGAGTTAATGGTATTCCAGGGTTAATGCTGATACTGAAGTACTATTCAGAAAATAAGCAGAAGCAAAAAGAAATACTAACTGTGTTTTTGTAAAATGCAGTCTGGGGATAACACATTTTTTCATGTTCAGTCTTAGTGTTGACTGAATATGCCAGGGATGTTAATTCAGGCTACTTGGGAAATTCTCCATAGCTCTAATTTTCTACCTACTTTAGTGCCATCTTGCTTAAAATTTGGTCAAAGCTGTGACTCATTGACAATTAGCAGGACATCTGTAATTGACAACAAGTTATGGCCAATTAAATCCCTAGAATAAGTCATCAGAATGTGATGACGAAGCTTCAATATTTGCTATCAGTTATAGAAGTAAAAACTGAGTGGTAGCTGAAAATGACCTATGAAATCCATAGAATAAGCCAGCAGAAGACAAGAAGTTGAGTCTAGTTCCCAGCACTCCTTAGCATTGTTTACCCCTGAAAGGTAAGTCTTGTGTCCAATGGTGTTCTGATGCAGATTTAGTTCACGTCCTTTGTTAATAAGTTTTGAAACAGTTACTTTACCAGAGCCCAACATTGCAATCAATAGATGTGTTTCATTGCACACTTACAATATTTTTACTGTTGTTTGCATGTGACAGGGTAGAAACAATGTGTTATTGTAAGCTACCACAGAGCATGGCTTCATGACTTGTGCATTTTTCCTAACATAAACATTGACTGCTTAGGGGGCTAATACCTTTCTTGTCCTTCATATTGATTGAAATCATTTTAAATTTTGCCACAAAGCTACTTGCATCACGCTGAACATTGACAAGACCAAATTCACTTCACATATCATGATAGTGTCTATGTAATGTAGAATGATGGTAGACATCCATATGGTAAGTTATGTAAAGCTCTGTAGATATTTTTATCTAAAAGTAAGTGACAATGCTACAGGAAGTGTCAATAAAGCATTATGCTATTTTGCATAATGCTTAAAGTGAATTGAAAGCTGGATTTACTTTTAATCAGAAGACAAAGCTCTTCATGATAGTGTAATCCATGTCTGCTTTACAGACAAATTAAAGGTTGTGCTCTTGGGACAAAAAAAAAACAAAGCACAGGGAGTGGGGTCTGCATGAAAAAGTGGGCATATACCAGTAAATAACATAAGAAAATAAAATTTTCTTCATTTAATTTTATTCATTCTGTGTGTTGTCATTGTTTTTACATTGAACATGTTAAAACAATGGATTCAGCGGGTTGGAAAATGGATGGATGGATGTTAAATTCGTTTCCATTCCACTTCATTTTTCTGCTTACACATAGTTTTCACAATTTTACATGATATAGTTCCATTCATAAGTGATAATTGAAAAAAATAAATTTATAATGAATTTAAAAGACATAAAAAATGATATGGTGAAATATCAATACAACAATACAGTCAAAAGTACCCCCATGAGGATTTTTGGTGCTTAAGTCAGAAAGGGTTAGTTCATAGCATCCATTGTAAAATCATTTAGCCATATTAGTAATCTTAACTGTTATAAGAAATATGAAAAATAGTATATATAATTTATTTAAATGTTTTTAATTTGCTGCCATAAATTTACATTTTGATGGTAGACAATCTTTAAATAAGATAAAGTACAAATGACGATGAAGATGAAAGATGCATCTCATGGAGAAGTACATATTTTAATATAGTAAGTCTCAGATCAATGTTTTACAGATTATTGATTTGAAATAGGAGATCAGATCAGTCTAATACTTCACACTCCCTTCGGCATTTGAAGTGTGTGCCTCTCAAGTCACCAAAGCAATACCCTTGGTGTCCATAGCACATTCAGTATTATTAGACTTCAACAGAGCCCCTTGGTATCCACAGCAGGGTTATGGAGGATTTCAGAGTGTGTGCTGTTTGAGTTACATAAACAGCACCTCTGAGGGACTGCTACCTAGTTGGTTGCCTGTGTCAAATTGATTGGCTCTGATGGTTAGGGTGAGGAAGTCTGTGAATTATTAAAGCACACTGTGAATATGCAATTGGAAGTTATTTTAATGGAGCAACAGTTGTCATTGAGAGAGGTGTCACTGAGTAAGAGTAAAAAAAACAAAACACAAATATCTATAGAAGTGACCAATGTGCATTATGGTGGGGAGTGTTTGGAAATGGATTCTCTAAGGACTGACAAATATTTCTCTCTTGGCAGAAAAGGTCTGGTCATTTGCTCTGTGTATTACTAAAATATAATACAGAGTGCTGAAATGGTATACACCTAATTTTAGAATCTTAAATAGAACAAAATGTTAAAAACATCCATGATTCACTAAATATTTTGATTAAGATGGTAATCAATTCAGTTTTAATTAAAGCTTTCTTGCTTTCTATTGACATTTTCCTTTTAAATTAGAAAATGTGTTGGATTTACCTTTCATGTGATTGTCATACACCAAGGGCAAGATACAAAAAAAAAACACAAGAAAAGGACAGAGTTGGTTCATAGGCTAGGAATACCCAGGTTGAGGAGATGAGAAACCTTTTGTAAGCCTTTCACAGTGAAAATGGTCACCTGGTGTGAAATGGATCATCTATATATAGGTTTATACATACATATTCATAACTGAGAGACTGGCATGATTCCAAAACGTATTTCTTCCATTTTGGCTTTCAGGAAGAATATTCCTGTCCCCCTGCAGCTCCATAGTAGTGAAACAGGACAAACTTTAAAATACATAGAACGATCTCTAGGTCTGTTAGGCTGAAAAAATGTACATTTATCTTAAAATTGTGCCCTTTTGTTTTGTAATTCTCAATTTGTGTGATTTTTGACCCAAAGGTGAATAAATACAACAGAAAAAAAATGGTTATGTTTTGGACCTCTGTTCTTAATGTCTTTGACTTGTTATTTGTGAATATTCATTCAGGGATTAACTCTTGTTTCTGTAAATGTCTCTGATTTAAAGATGCAAATTTCTTTTAACTTTATACTGTGCAATGCTGTAGAGGATTGCCCAGCTAGCAAGCGTATTTCAGGGTAAAGATTTAAGAGTTTAAGATGCCAAACAGCAATGCAAGACCAGATCCGCCTAGAAGACTGAATGTCTAGCTTTACCAAGTTGTATGATGTGCATTGGCACTTCTTGGTTTGCTTTCGCTTTAACATGTAGGGTTATAGAGTTAATCTGAATACTACAGTATTAAACTGCATTAACTGCCTGCTTCTGTAGCTTTTTGTCTTCAGTGGGTGAGAGGACACTCCAATAAAACTGATACAATAGCAAGATGTGAAATAAACTGCAGGCTGTTAGAAAACAATTTAATGTATACAGGAGTATACAATAATATAAAGTGTGGGCGGTAATCTTTTAAAGGTCAGTGTAAAAGTGAGTTAAATATTATACTGTAGGTCCACAAAAGAAAAGAAAATCTGTACAGGTAAGAGAAAGTACATGTTTTAAGGAGAGGTGTACCCAAAAGCCTTTCCATAATAAAACATAGACTACCCTCTGGTTGTTGATCTACTGTATCTCCTAAGATTACAATAGAAAGGCAACCATAATGATTGTAATATGGATAAGGAGCCATTTGAGGACAATTTGATGAAGCAGCCTAGATGGAATTATTATATGGACATGATACTGTTTAAATAATTATAGTGAACAATTTTTCCCCAAACTGCCTAGTAGTAGAACAGGGATACCTTCAGTGGTAGTTGTGTGGCCCATTGTGGGAAGCAAATGAATAGTGTCAGGCAAACTTAGTGTGCTTTGGAGTTGACAAGCACAAAGAAACGTAGAGCTGCCACAGGGATATTTTTGACTACTTTAAGCTCAAGGATGGAGCTTGAACTTGGAGCTTGGAGCACAGACCCGACTGGCATGGAGGTAGTGCAGCAGGATTAGGGACAAAGACAGCAAAAAGATGAAGGGTAAATAGAGTAAATGTTTGGTTGTACAGGAGGAGTGTGCACCAGCCATATCACTGTTAAGACAAGGAATAATTGCCTATATTGTGACACTTGTAAAGGCAGTAGGGCTTTCTTTGTTCTGCTCCTATCTTTCTTTCTCTTGTGTGCTGTTCTAAAAGAAATCTTACTGGTAATATTTTCTGTATTAATTATATATGGAGCTTGTATTCCTGCATCATTATAGAACACAGACACCAAATCGACAGATGTTGCATTTTATCAAGTACAGAGTTTCACTCACAATCTTTCTACTTTCTCACCATGCTTTTGTAAAAAATGTTGTATGCTGTGAGAAGAATTGATTGTTAATTGATCAGTTCATTTGCCAGTAATTAAAAAAAAAAAAAAAGTAAGATGCCCATCCAGGGACACCAAATGTACAAAAGGGTGTGTGGGTGTGAGAAAAAACTGATTGATTGATGTTAATCAATTAGGTAATTGTCTATCAGTTTTGCCTTTAGCAATGGTAGTAATTAAGTTTGTAAGTCTCTCACTTTATTTTCCTTCTTTCTTTATAGAAGTGGTTTCAGGCAGTTAGACTTAAGTCAAGGTGACTGAAGCACACTTGTTTTAAGAAACAGAATAATAAAATGTATTGATAAATGCAAGGGTCATAGAAATATAACTGCATATATATCAAAATAGAAAACAGACAGACAAAGCAAACATGTAATACAGTAGAGGCTGACTGTTTACTGGCCAGTTAGAGTTTTAATTTATGTTGCCACATATAAACAGTTTCATGACACCAAGGCTTTAAGGATGATGTCTGATGCTGTGTGCAGTTGCATGTTGTTGCTCTAAGTTCAAGTGAAGGACTTTTTTGCATTGGATTGGAGTGCACTGTTTCTCTTTGCTACATGGTTCTTTGTCATAGTGTGCTGTAATGCTACCTTCATCTCACTGCTTAGGCTATTTTTCTGTGCCCTCTGCAACTTGATAGGGAAAAGTGTTACTCTTTCTGTCACAAGAGTGTAGGTTTGGAAGCTCCCTTCTTGAAGTTAGCTGCATTTAAGCTTTCTAAGACAGTGCTCTGTCATTGGCACAGAACTTGGCTTGACAGAATGGATCTTAGAGCAAGGTAAGGATGTCGGCTCAAAGGCTCTGTGGAGAGTAGGTTCAAGAAGATTTGTCTGCTTTTTTTCTCCACAATGTGAAGGTGGCCTCTCAGTGGCTCATCAACTTCCAGCTCCCCCAAACAGAGAAGCTCCGTTTCAGGTCCCCAAAGAGAGGTGATTAATGTAGCTAGTTTTGAAGGAACCTCTAGTAACTGGATCCTTCAAATTATAGATCCCGTGCCTGCTTATAGATGCATTATTTTGTCCATCACATCCATCTACTGTTCAGTTAGAAGTTAAAAGCCCTAAAACAAATTTCTAATTCAGCACCTTTTTGCCTGATCTAGTAAATCAGAGTTGTCAACACAACTCTGATTTACACCTTTGTTATTAGATGAATTACAGGGCTCACCATAGTGTTGGTAAAACTGCAGTTCAGCCAACCACTTTAGAATTCTATCAGGAATGCATGTAGGGGGGTTCAGCTGAACTTCTGTATTCCTGTTAAATCTGCTGTCTTAAAAGCATTGTGTGACACAAAAAACTACCAGAATTAACAATGCCCACTTTGTCCTACACTCTTTCATCTCTTTATAAAAGGCTTGTGAGAAGATTGATGAGAAGCAACAGCCTTACACCAGTGGAAACAAATCCATGCTCCCTGCCTCCCTCCCCAAAAAACTACCTTTAATAGGTGTCGTCTTCTAAGGTTTTGATGAAAGTAGCAGTTTAAAACAGGGACCTGACCTAAAGCAATTCAAATTAAACAATATAATATTGAGAGCATTTGAAATATCAGTATAGTAAAAACTGTCATAAATTAAGTATGCATGGAAGACACAAAGAAATTAAAGCCCAGTCTTTTGAGGACCAAAAATAACTTTTATATACCCAACATGGGCTGCAATATTTCATACTACTGTCACATTTTCTTCACAAATAAGACACACAGGTACCGGTTTTCTCATTACAATTATACATTCTAACATTCTTTCCTTGAAATTGTCTTCCATCTATCAGGTAGTAGGTTAGGAAAGCTACCAGCAGCCATGCAACCAAAATCAGCTTTGAAAGAAAAAAATCTTTCAATGCATAAAGTTAAGTGAGAGCGGCGATCCAGTCCATGAGAGAATTATTAGCTGAAGCAAAGTACATTTGTTTAGGTCTAAAATGACGTGAGTCATGATTGGATGGCAGTTAAAAAAACAGGTATAAATGCATCAGTATTGGATCACATAGACACATTTGGATTTGGTTAGAAATGGATAGCGATCACATTTAACAGGAATGGAATGCATTTTCTATTTACATGTAATAATCATTTTAATGGAAAAGATAAAAGAATACCTGACTGCTGCCACAACCGTACACTAAGTTTTAGAAGTGTGGCCAGCCCTTGTGTCTATGGCTTCCATGGCGCCTCTGTTAGGTTATCCCTTTGCCTTTGTCTTGCCCCGCTCATATGTGTGATATTTTTGTGTTTTTTGTTTATATTGTGACACTAGTCGTACGCAGTTTTCCAGCCACGTTAGTGTACGATTGCATTTCATTGATCAACATTAGATCAGCAATGGAAAATTTCTCTCAGAATTACAACTATACCTTTTTTCCTCCGCCGTTTGTGAATGCTACGTTGTTCAGCACTTTTCCCCACTGTTGGTTAACGGCACCCGAGTCGTGTCACAGGTGTCTGGTCACACTTATAGGTAATCTAACTTAGACACCATTAAAATATCCGACTACGCCACCCAGTTTTATTAAGAGACTGGGAACTCCTGAAATTTACCAATAATAGCACACAGGTTTCTTTAAATTGGGCGGTGAGTAAACACACAATGAAAGACACAACAGTAATTTCTGGAAAAGGCAACAGTAAGTTCTATTGTACAAGACAATATAAGGTACATTAAAAAGATAAACGAACATAACAGAACCTAAACATATCAGGAATTAATTTCCTTTTTTGTAAAAGGAAAATACACAGTCCACACTCTAAAAGTCTGTAAAAACAAGAATTGGTGGATACAACCTTTAGTGGTGCAGAGTCCAGTTTGGGCACGGTGTTACCCCAACACTAAATTGTTCATGGATGCACTCTGTTCCCCGGCAGAAGTTTTGTCAAATTGTTGACTCCCTGTCAGCGTCTCTTCGTTGTTCCTTTTTCTTCCACCCTGGGCTCCTTGTGTTGCTGGGACCTAGGCACGCCTCATTCCTCGTCTGTCAGCTTTACTGGGTCCTTTCATGCAGATTCCCTCTCTCACTGAACCCACATCCGGCGTCTCCTTGTGCAGCTGTCTCTTCCTCCCTGGAAGTGTTGCCGCCCTTGTGCCTCACGTTGTGCCAGCCAGGTACCCTTGTCTGCCTGCGAGCCCCTGTGCCCTGTCCGAGTGTCTTGGCAGTGTTTCCTGTGGACTCTCCCTCCTGCCTTCTGCTGGCCAGCAGTTTATATTTACTTCACCCCTCTGTTGTCAGTCCTGGACAAACAGTCTAATCAATGGCACCTCTAAATTGCCTGGGTTTAACAATTAATAAAAACATAAGTTAACAAAATGTATGGTTACCAAACATTAATAAGTTCAGATATGCTGATTAGAAACCAATATTTCCAAGCCAGGTAAATACAAACATTCTCTAAGGTCAGACTTCAAAGCAGTGATTCCCTTGCAGGACAGCAAATACCATTAATAGGTACAGATATGCTGATTAGAAACCAATATTTCCAAGCCAGGTAAATACAAACATTCTCTAAGGTCAGACTTCAAAGCAGTGATTCCCTTGCAGGACAGCAAATACCACTAATAGGTACAGATATGCTGATTAGAAACCAATATTTCCAAGCCAGGTAAATACAAACATTCTCTAAGGTCAGACTTCAAAGCAGTGATTCCCTTGCAGGATAGCAAATACCATTAATAGGTACAGATAGCCTTTTAACTTCTCACCCCCCAGTCCCCAACAGTGGGTGCCTAATGGAACCACCCAGTGCACAAAAAAAATGTAAAAGTGTCCCCCTCTGACAGAGTCAACCTGCGGACCTGTCGGAGGAAACATGGAAAAAGGGCAGGTGTGCATGCAAGGTTTCAGCGTCTATGGCACTGTGTTTCTGATGTGGATCTTCCATCTTTATCTGAGGATTATCCGAGCAGGCCGACGTGCTTGAGACCTGTTCTGCCGGGATTACCTGATGTGCTGCTTCCCGCTCCCCGCCCGAGACGCCGAGTTCGCCGAGGGAGTAATCTCGGACTGCTCTGCGCTATCCCTCGTATTCCAGAAAATGCTAATTTGACAGCCGCTGTTTCTATGACTCTACCAGCTAAGGTAGCACTGATTAATGTACGTTCTATCACAAACAAGTCATTTATTTTAAATGACTTTTTTACTAGTAATAAATTGGATTTCATGTTCCTGACGGAGTCTTGGCAGCGCGACTCTGATTTTACTGATCTGATAGAATTGTGCCCCGAGGACTGCTCTTTCATTAGCACACTGCGGCATACCGGCCGTGGAGGTGGGATCGCCATGGTTTTTAAGAAGTTATTTTTATGTCATTCTGTTCCTACTATTTCATATAAGACTTTTGAATTTCAGATTGTTAAAGTTGGGTGTGTAACCCCAATATATTGTATTTTAATTTATCGTCCATCTGGTGCGATTAGTCCTTTTCTTGCTGATTTTCAAGATTTCGTATCCACCATTATTAAGCTGGATAGAATAATAATGCTTGGTGACTTTAACATCCATGTGGATGATATTTCATGTAGTGTGGCTTCCGAATTTCTGTGTATCACCGACTCTTTTAATTTTGTACAACATGTTGTTGGCCCTACCCATAGTGGAGGGCATACATTGGATTTGTTTTTTTCTTATGGAGTTAGCTTGAATGATGTTACAATTTGTAATGTAACCTTTAGTGATCATAAATGTGTTTTGTTTGACTTGTCTTCAAATTTAGAGTTGTCACATTGTGTTAACTCTAGGCGTACTCGTTTCATTAATGAATCAGCGATTAATCAGTTTGTTGATTTGTTTGTGGCATCTGATGCCGGCAGTAATATTGATAATGTTGTGTTAGCAGTTCAATGTTTTAATGACCATTGTACTGATATTTTGAATAAGATTGCTCCTCTTAAAATCAGGCAGCGTTCTGTTACCCACTCAGTTCCTTGGATGAATGACTCCATTCATAATCTTAGGCATTTCTGCCGAAAAGCGCAGCGCCTATTGAAGTCTACTAATCTGGAAGTTCATCATTCATACTTAAAGGTTTTACTTGCTTCTTTTAATTCTTTGGTTAGGGATGCTACAACAGCTTATTTTTCTAATCTTATTCAGACTCACAAACGTAATCCCAAAGTGCTTTTTGATACTATTCACAATATTATTTCTCCATCTCAATCTATTACTCAGGTTTTTTCTGATTGTGATTGTAATAATTTTCTTACATTTTTTATTGGCAAGGTTAATGTTGTTTGGGCTAATATTGTTCCAGCTCTCTTACCTAGTGCTCTCATTCACTCATGTTCTGAGTCTTTTGTGTTCTCAGAAGTTTCACTTTCAGATCTTTCTGTCTTGCTCAGGAAGATGAAACCTTCATCATGTCCTACTGACATGTTGCCAACATCATTAATGTTAAAATCTTTGAGTTTTATAGGTCCGTGCTTTGAATATCATAAATTGCTCCTTGAGATCTGGTGTGGTTCCATCATAATTTAAACATGCTGTAATTCAACTGTTGTTGAAAAAATCTAATTCTGATCCCTCTATTTTGAGTAATTACAGGCCAATTTCAAAACTGCCTTTTATTGCCAAAGTTTTGGAAAAGGTGGTTGAACAGCAGCTTTGTGCCTTCTTAGTAAAACAGAGGTTCTTTGATTCTTTTCAATCTGGTTTTCGGAGGCGATATTCTACAGAAACAGCTCTTCTAAAAGTTTTTAATGATCTTTTAATTGCTGCTGATGCAGGCAGGTGCTCTGTGCTTGTACTGTTAGATCTTATCGCAGCTTTTGATACGGTGGACCATGAGATCTTAATTAATAGATTTGAGCTGTTAGGTGTCTCTGGCTCTGCTTTGGACTGGTTCTCCTCTTATTTGTCAAATAGGAGTTTCTTAGTCGGTGTGGTTGGCTTTTCATCTGACTCTGCTCCTTTGACATGTGGAGTGCCACAGGACTCGGTACTTGGACCTATACTTTCCTCTTTATATATTCTTCCCCTATCACAGATTCTTAACTCTTTCAAGGACATCTCGTATCATCTACAATATATACAGATTATATACAGCTTTATTTTTCATTTAAGCCTAACCAAATTAATACTTTGGTCACTTTGGTTGATTGTCTGTCTCAGGTTAACGACTGGCTCAGTAGTAATTACCTGCAGTTGAATTCAGGAAAAACTGAGGTACTAATTGTTGCTCCTCCTGTTCTTCATTCGGAGATCAGTTTAAAATTATCTTCTGTCTCTCCTGTTATTAAGTTGAGTCTACGTAACCTTGGGATTATTTTTGACCAGTCCCTGACACTTGATGAATATGTAAGGTTAGTCAGCCACTCATGTTTCTTTCATTTAAGAAATCTCTCAAAACTAAGAAATGTTGTTTCAAAATCAGAATTGGAGATGCTTGTTCATTCTGTTATTTCCTCACGGCTTAATTACTGTAATGCTCTCTTTACAGGTTTGAGCAAGTCCTCTCTCACACCTTCAGTTAGTTCAGAATGCAGCTGCCAGGCTCTTAACTTGCGCTAGCCAGAGTGATCATATCACCCCCATTTTGCACACACTGCACTGACTCCAAGTGTTTTATAGAATTCATTTTAAAGTTTTGGTACTTACTTTCAGAGCTTTGCATGGACAAGCTCCTGAGTACCTAACCAGCCTGCTCCAATGCCATACAGCTTGCTGGACTCTAAGATCTGGGCAACAGGGCCTTCTCGTTGTCCCACGCACTCGGCTAAAAACCCTTAGGGATCATGCCTTTCAGTCTGTGGCACCAAGACTATGGAATAGCCTGCCTTGTGGTCTGCGTGGAGTCGAGTCTGTTGATTCTTTTTAAAAAAAAACTAAAAACATTTCTTTTTAAACAAGCTTTTAATCATTGCTAAATAGTTCCAGTTTGTTTATTTATTGTTTTTAGTGGTTTTGTTTATGTTTTGTTTTAACTGTTGTATTTGTACAGTATTTGCTGTTCAGCGCTCTGTGACTTTTTGTCTTCGAAGGACGGTATATAAATAAACTACTACTACTACTACTACTTGTGTCCAGCAGGAAGTGCTAGGTACTTGGGCCAGGTTCAGTCCTGGGAATCACTCTGTGGTTAAGGTTGCTCTGCTAACAGTGCCACCTCCAAGCCAAAACTGTGACAAATTAACACAACATCAACACAAATCATTATACAGTATCTTGTATTAAAGCATCTTTCAAAGCACAAATCCACAAACAGGCTCTGTTAGTAAAGAAAAGATAAACGTTAAGAGATGAATATAGTAGTTAGCTGAGGTCATCTCTTCCTGGTCTGGCTGTTTTCTCCAGATGTTGTAGGATAGGAGGGTGCCGAGGTTTGGAGGTGGATGGTTATGGTGGGCAGCAATTCAAAAGTTCCAGGGTTGAGCAGATAAGCATCTGTGGTGCTCCATTGTGTCTGGTATCCAACAGTTGTGGAGTCTCAACATGCCAGGGTGAGGTAACACTTTTCATAACTTTAGGATAATACTTTTTTAATAAATTAAACCATTCATTGTCTGTCTAGGAGTTTTGCCTGTCCTTTTCTATATATATCCATAGAATAACTTTCTTTGTCTTTCCCCTGGTAGTGGTCAAGAAATGCTTTCTCATGGATTTGTACAGCACAAGAATGAAAACAATAGCAAGCAATGCATAGTAAAAAAAAAAATGCAACCAACTCCCCCCCCCCCCCCCCCCCCCCCCCCCCCCCCCCCCCTAAAACAGCAAGCAGCGTTATACGTCCTGCGAGAAAGAGATTTAACCATGCCCAGGGCTGGAAATAAAGGACAAGTATTGTTTTTACAACGTCACAAGAGATAAGGCAGTAAGACATCATTTAAAACAAGTCCACAGACATCTAACCAAGCAGTTGTTGGATTGCTTTTGGCAGACATGCTTCATGTGCTCCCAGCTCTTAAAATAACAACAAGCGACAAGCAAAACATACAGCTCCCCAGCAGTGGAAAGCCAGCAGATGATCTGACTGCTTCAGCCACCCTAACCCACCCCCCACCCTTCACAACGTGAGCAGCAGAGACACGAAGTGGCAAAAGGACAGCTGCTGTATAGGCTTTGAAATGATTGTTCAGCGAGACAAGCAGAACAGGCAGCTCGCCAGCAGCAGAAAGACAGCAGATGATCTGACAGCATCTACTTAGCATGTGTTCAGCCGCACCCCCTTCACAACGCAAGCAGTGTTATACGTCCTGTGAGAAAGAGATGTAACCACTCCCGGGGCTGGAAAAAAGTACAAGTATTGTTTTTACAAAACTTTTAAAGTAAAAGTGAGAATAATGCATATGTAACAATTCCCATGAAAATAGCAATCTCTATAAATTGTATATCTGGTAAACCAAACCCAGGGGTGGGTGAGTGAAGCGAGCAGGGGGTGGAACCCCCTAGTATTATATAAAAAAATCTTGGATCGAGACATGATCATCTTGGAGAGACACTTTGACATCACGTGAGACTAGACATTACAACCTTAGGAAGCAAGACCTGTGAGACGGTGACTTTTGCACTTCATGCCCTACTTACAAACAATTTAAAACAAGTTCACGGACATCTAACCTCGCAGTTGTTGGAATGCTTTTGGCAGACAAACTTCTTGTGCTCCCAGCTCTTAAAAATGTTATACGTTCTAGATGGCACGTGAATGACTAAGCGAAGAAGAAAGAGCAGCGCGTCGAAAAGAGACTCAAAAGAGAACAATAATAATCTATGTCCAAATTCAGATAATAAGGAAAGTAATAATCAGCTCGGACGTCCCACGAGAGACACTTTAACGTCCCACAAGACAAAGCAGTGAGGCAAAAGGACAGCTGCTGTACAGGCTTTTCAATGATCGATACGCAGCTCGGCGGCAGCAAGCAGAAAGCCAGCAGCTGATCCATCTGCATCCCCCTAGCGTGCGTTCAGCAACCACCCCCCCCCCCCTTCCCAAGTATGTATGTATGTATGTATGTATGTATAATATATATATATATACATGCACACACACACACACACTAGGATGTTCACTCCCTGCTCGCTTTGCTCGCCAACCCCCCTGGCCTGCACTACCCGCCAGCTAATTCACGTCTCTGCTGCTCGCGCTATGAAGAGGGTGGCTGAACGCACCCCAGGGAGATGCGGTCGCTCCTCTGAAACCCCCTTTTAAACGGTGATACAATGGGAAACAAATACAGTTTTTTTCTTTTTTTAACCTCCTCTTTGCTCAATCAGCTGCTGGCTTGCTGCTGCTGCTTCCGTGCCGCGTGATCTACATCTTGCGTGGCACTTCAAACATTTAAAAGCCTGTACAGCAGCAGTCCTACTCTTTGTCTTTTATTTCCAGCCCCGAGCGTGGTTAAACCTCTTGGCACAAAGTCTTGTCTTGCGGGACGTGAGTTCTTAATATTTTTTAGTTTATAATTTAAAAACGGAACAAGAATCTGAAAATCTAACAACATCATATTAAAGCTTGATAAATTCTGAAAAGAATGATACCAAACATATATATGTTGTTTTTAAAATAAGCCAGATTTAAAGTGTGACAAAAAGTGACATAAAAACTTCACATAAAATCATTGCACAAAATCGTTGCACTTTTAGGCTTAGGATTTTATATATATATATATATATATATAGAGAGAGAGAGAGAGAGAGAGAGAGTAGATATGTAAAAGAGCAACACAAGACTATTGCCAACAGATTTTTTTTTAAGTCCTGCCTTCCTCTCAGCCATTTCCAGTTAACGGCCCACACCTACAGTCCTCTCAACTCTCATTTGTGTGAATGCTTTTGTCAGACACAGTTCCTGCACTCTCAACTCTTATAAATGTTTATGTTTTCCTCACTTTAAGTTCCAAATAAAAGAAGACTTATTATGTCCAAATCTTATTGAAGAAGTTCATACCGAAGGGTTATCAACAGAAGAAATGAGCACACGGGCAATCCTAGCATGAGAAACGATGAAGTCAAACAAATTAACATAAAAATTGTTAACAATTTGGTTAAATGCATATCAATAGACTATGCCAGAACAGTTGGTGGTGATGGTGCGGAAGATGAAAACATCAACTTACAATATCTCATAGAATATCCGAATTACTGTTGAAAGAAGGATGTATCATAATGTTATTGCGTAATTTATGTATTAGTGATAGGCTATGGCTATGCAATGAAACAAGATTAGTTGTATTCAAAATTGGTTGAACAATTCTGACATAACATTAGACACCAAAGGAGATCTTGATATGCCATTCGTATTAAAATATTTACAGTTTCCTGTTAGCATAGCTTTTGCTATGACAATTAACAAATCACAGGGAGAAACATTTGAAAAAGTCTGTTTATTTATTAGAGAGAAAGAAACGATATTCACTCATGGGCAGTTGTGCTTTGCGTTGCCACGATGCAAGTCCAAACACGGAATCAAAATTCAATGCAATATTGACGAAAAGTTAATTCCAAATATTGTTTTTACTGAAGTTTTACAGTAATAGTGTAAGTTTAAAAAGTATTTGCGTGTTAATTTCAAAGCCAAACAGAACGAAAATGTATAATGCAAAGAAAACCTCTAATGCAACATGAAACATTATATTCTTTCAAATTATTACGTTTTACTATTATTTAATATGGTTAATTACTCGCTGTAATGTAAAATAGTTAGTTCTATTATGCGTATGTAACAATTCCCATGAAAATAATCTGTTTAAATTGTACATCTGCTTCCCAATACGCAATATATTATATAAGACCAAATTTTAGGGAATACACACACCACAGTGCTGCAATTCAATTAATCATTACTGCCTGCACAGCTGTGAAGCAATGTGTGTGAATACCAGCTACTCTCTCCTTCATGAAATTATCACATCTTTGCCATCATACTGAAAACTGAAGATCTTTATGGCAGTGTGGCATATCACTTTTATTTTTATCTTGTTGGGTCATTATCAGCAGCCAATTTTCATTCCAACTACAGGTTAGTAGCTGTGGTGCACTCTTCTGAGCAGTTGATCACTAGTGAAGGCTGAAGAAAAAGTTTATGCCAGGTGTAAAGGTAACCTGGCTAAATTATATATGAATACAATGTTTGTATGAAAAGGGGATGTTTTGGGGAAATGATCATTGAGTACTGTATGTAACATGTTTTGAATTGTGATGAAACAAACTGCTTTAATAAGGTCCAATGGGTGTATGTGACCCCTGGGCCTCGAATTTGACAACTCTACTCTAGACTCAAATCTGAACAGCAATAAAAGGAAAAAATGCAGTGACTAAATTGTTGACACAGCCTGTTGTGAAACATATATCAACAAATTACACTGTGGGAGAAGGGAGATGTTGCAAATTTAACTGTACAGGGAACGTGCAATGTTTGTTCTAGACAGAGAAGTGGAATAGCATAGAGATATCTTACTGAGTGGTCATTATTATACTGAGTAATGTGGACATAGTGATTCAAAACACGAGTGAAATATGCTTGTCTGTAAACTTAAGCAAAAGAAAACAGGTGTAAATTCTGCAGATAGCAATATGGTATTGTTAGCTTTAAATTCAGGGGGACTTGTACTTTTGTCTGTTCAAGCAACTGAGAACTTGAGTTGTTATTCTTGATACCAGTCTTATAATTTATCATCCTTATCTAAAATATTCTTTTTGGGTTGATGAGCTTAATTGAGCTTAATGGTCTATTCTCATCAAAACTGTAATAACGTCCTTTTCTTTATTTACCATAGAAATATAGTGTTGGTAGTTTCTTATTGTGCTGAATGTAGATACTATCAATTTTTTTTGTATTAAGCTGTTTAATGGCTTTGCATTCTGCTGCATCATTTCTATAATTTTGAAAATGAGATCCTAACAATTTCCTTTGAGTCAATAGCAGAAACAACAATAATAATAATTACAAATTTACAATTAAAATGCATTAATAGGAAGTGTTATACCATACAGAATTTACCTACATGAACGTTCATTTAGTAGCAAAAAGAAGACAATATGAAGACCATTACAACTGAGACCAAGTTTGTTGCAAATTGCTGCGATGAAAACTAATTCCAGTTAGTTACTTTTCTACATAAAATAAACCTCTGGAAGGTCTCTGATTGGTCATAACAAAGTTCACAGTTCCAATTATTTAATCCAACAGGCTGTAGACTCCACTGTGGGAATTTTATGAAATTATAAGTACTTGCTTGAAAGACTGTTAGGACAAATCCTTTAAAAATTAATTCCACAGCTAAACCTAGGCAATGTAGAAGTGGCATCAAATACTACTGAGAGAAATCGAAAAGGGAAACAGAAGAGATAATAACAGTTCATAATGTAACTGACTGAACTATTTATATTTGTATCTACAATATCCAAAAATTGTGAAGGAACTAAGTTTGAAGGGATCATTTCTAGCAGGACACTTCTACAAGGACATCCCATGTACTAGCTGCATTTTTTGTAAGAAGTAAAAGTTTAGCCTTTCGTTTGCAGAGTGCGCACGAGTCTATTGAGTTCTAGAGACTGAATTTGATAAAGAATTGAGTATGTAAATCTCACTTTTTGTAATAAGCCGCGAATTAGGCATGTTTTCACAGATACATTGTTTAACTTGTAGTTTGTGTTAAATGTTAATGTTTTGTATATGCAAATTAGTACATGTCCTGTAAGTCGCTCTTGTTTTTTAAGGAATAGACTTATTTTCAAGATTTAAAGTAAGCCATTTCTTTCTATACTGTATAACCTGTATTATGTTGTTAAAGTGTGAGTGGATTTATTTGGATTTATATTAGAATTTTAAATTTAATTATAAGCAAATCTGAGGGAAAACATAAGTGATATAGTGAAGTGAATATAGTTTCTGAATAAAAATGTTTCTGAATGATAATCAGACTTTATGAATCATCATGATATATAACAAGAAGGAAGATTGAGAATTGCTTTGTGTTACTTTGGTTAACATCTGAATAAACCATCAGTTAAATCAAAGAACTGTTGCACTTGTGATTACGGGAAGAAGCTACACATAAAGATGACCTCATTTGTATTTTTGTACAAATGGCTAATAATACATAGTTGAAACATTGAATGCCTAATCTGCAATGTCAATCAGGATATATAGTGGTTTAAAGGTGTGAGTCTTTAGCCTGGACTTAGATGCTTGAAACCAAGGGAGCATCAAAAGGCAGATCGTCCCACAGTCCTGAGGCCTGGTTGCTAAATACTAGAAATCCCCAGATCCTTGATCCATGCAAATTGTAACTTTTACAAAAGTAATTGCAGCATTCTAACAAGAATACCAACAAATGGAAAACCCTTGAATATCCTAGTGATACCTGGAACTCTTAAAAGTCACAGTTTCTCAATACAGATAACCAAGAAAATCACTGTTTCTACTCGTCAAACCAACTTTATGACCTCTATATAAGCTTACACCCACCCATGCTCTTAAAACCATTTTAGAGTGATAGAGACTAAATTAAAAAGAAATCATTTTATGTATCCAAAGAGCATAAACAGTTTTAAATTTAAAACCAGCAAAAGCTATAAGCTGATTTTTTGGATTTTTTTATCCGTGTGCTCCAGAAGTTAAGCATACATTGGAGTGTTACTCTTTTGCTAAGAAAAAAAATAGCACTTGTCACCTAGATAAATTAGAGGTCACTTATGCACTAACACACTAACATCAAACTTTAGGTTTTATCCTACGTTCACTTTTTGCTGAAGCAAGATAGCGGGGTGCACTTACTAGCATAAGGGGAAAAGTTGCAGACTGTCAAGGTAATAATAGTGAACCATCACATAAAAAAATATGAAGTGTTTTACTTGAGCCCAAAGTCATTAAATAATAGAAATAACCAGGGAAACAGGTTTGTCATTTCAAAAAGCTTTAATATAATCTATGAAGAACCTGTGTGAGCTGCCAGAATTTTTGAGGGGAGAGCATTACTATAAATAATGAACACCCTTTCAAAGAACAAGAGTTAGATGAAATCTACCCATAGGCTAATTTAATTACAGAGTTGAAGGAACTTGATTCATTATGGCATAGAAGAAAGGTATCTTACCCTCTAGGTTTAACTTCCAGAATGCAATAACTTGAGATCTATGTATTTTATATTTGAAAAATATCATCTTTTTCAATGCAGTCTACAAGTAAAAATCATGATATCAGATGATGGGTGGACTATAGAAAATTCCATTGGTCAAAAAAAGACCATTTATTCTCGAAGATGTAGACATTACTTGATTAAATTATGCTAAAATGGGTGGGGAATAAATTACTTTTTATTTAGGGACTTATTGTTGAGCAATAACATATTAATCAGGCTTATTTTAGCTACTGCCAAGTGAGAAAGAAGTTATAATTTGAAAATTAACCATGTGGTGAATAAAGAAAGCTTGCTTTCCTTTAAGTTGGATGGAATCCAATTAAATTTACTCTTATTAATTGCACATTTATTTATGACCTCCCTGTGCTAAATAATGAAGTATTGGAGATGAGGGGATCATCTTCATAATATATGAACAATGAATGACTGCAATCACTGCTTAAATATATGCATTGTGCATAGAATTATATTTTTTGTTGATTTTATAAGTGAAAAGAAGTTAAAGCAATATTTTCAGAGCTCAAGCTTGCAACATTTAATTTGTGTTATAATTTGGAAAAATTAATATATAAAATTTGGCAGGGGCAAAATTTGAGCACCATTTTAATTGACTCATTAGCATTGTTTTTTTTGTTAGTTCTCATGCTTTAAATCAGGTTATTCTCTGACCTTTCAAACAGCTAAAACGCTGGTTGGGGATCTAAAAGTAAAGATAATCTGTGTCATACAAAGCAGCAGAAGGCAATAAATATGTGTAAATGTTTACTGGTTATTGTATTCACTGTCAGAAAAATGGAAGTTGGAAGGAAACTTTTGATCTGAATAACACTGATAGAACTGCTTGTAGAATGGCAGGTATGCAAAGTAAAACTCCATGCAGGAACAGTGATACACTGGACCACCATGTAGCATTGCTTGCACAAACTTGACCTTCATGGATGATTCATCAAAGGGAAATTTTACTTGCCTTTTCATCACAAAAGTCATTATTTAAAGAATCTAACAACACTTGTGTAAAGCTAGAGATAACTTTGAAGTGCTGTGGTCCGGTAAAAATAAAACAAAAAACCTTTTAGGCTATAATAACCCAAAGTATATATTTACAGAATAAAGGGAGAAGCATTTAAAGACCTCAGCAGCTGTTAAGCATGGATATGGTCCTACTGGGTCAGTTGTAGTGGATGAGATGGAGATGATTCCTGTGCTGGTCTGATCTTAATACATATTTACGCCATTGTAGTGTGCTTCATTGCTGCAGACTAGCAGCACACCAAAACTAGAAAATTCGAACAATCTAGATGAGAACAGGTCATTCATCCCAACATAGCTCGCCAGTCCTAACCACTTAATTCCTTCAAAATCAAGTCTAGTAAAAGTCCTAAAGCCATACTGTCTGTCACTGTTAACTTATTCCATATATCTGTGGTTCTCTGTATGAAGAAAAACTTCCTAATGCTTGAGCAATATTTACCCTTAACAAGTTTCCATATGTGTCCCTTTGTTCTTGCTGAACTCATTTTATAGTAACAGTCTTGATTCACTCTACTAATTCCTCTCATAATTTTGAACACAACCAATCACGTCACCTCTTAATCCTCTTTTGCTTAAACTGAAAAGGCTCAGCTCTTTAGTCTTTCTTCACAATTCATCACCATGTAGCCTTGGAATGAGCCTAGTCGCTCTTCTCTGGACTTTTTCTGTCGAAGCTATGTCCTTTTTGTAGCCTTGAGACCAAAACTGTATACAGTACTCCAGGTGAGGTCTGACTAATGTGTTAAAGTGCTGAGAGTAAGTGTAGTTGTAGTGGGCTTTTAGGCGTGTGGAATGGGGACTATAGTTGCATACTAACTTAGACTGCCTTGTGCGCATGTTTATTAGATTTAAGGTAGGTAACGTTATAAAATAAATTCTGCAAGAATCAGACAGTGTTACAGACATGAAAAAGCACAAATATGCCCCTAAAGATATTATCCATATTTTATATTGTGATATGTGGCCGGCCTTTCATCCTGGCCAATACCCCCAGGCCGCGAGGTGGAGCCCTTCCTGCAGATTGGAGGTGCCCCGAATGCCAGCAGGGAATACTGGACAATGTAGTTTTTATTCTCAGCCCTGTTGGATACCTTGGAGCCCGCTAGAGGACACTGCAGGGAGGCACAGAGAGTATTTGCCTTATGCCCAGGAAGTACGTCAGAGTCACGTGGACAAAGGGAATGATGTGCTTCCTGGGTGAAGAAAAGAAGGATTTTTTATCTGACCTGGAAGTGTTCCAGGACACATGGACAGAGAGGGTGAAATGCTTCTGGGTCAAGGACTATAAAAAGGACAGTGAAACACCAGAACGTTGAGCTGAGCTGGGTGGAAGGGTGGCAACGTGTCTGGGAGTGAGGAGGATCATTGTTTATTGATTGTGTTTGAGTATTGTGGAGAAGAGGGTGCTTTGTGCACTTCATTATTATAATAAATATTAATTTGGGACTTTTATCTGGTGTCTGACGTCTGGTCTGAGGGTTCAAGGGGTCCACAGTGCTTCTAATTACCACAATATTTATGTTTGGACTAAAGTATTGTGTGATACTAAAACAAATATATTTTAACTTCATGCCAAACAAATACAACTGATATTTGGAAATACTGTATATATCTTGCATAATATAATAAATAGAAAAGTACAGATCAACATACATTTAAACATTAACCTTGGTTAAAAAAATAAAAAGATGCATAGTCGGTGTCTCTAAGAAATTGTTTGGAATTTGCGCATTAAAAAAAGCTGCTATCTTATTTCAGTGTTCTCATGATCTGATATGAGATCTCTCACACTATATATTATATACAGCCTGTGCTCCACTGTAAAATTTGAATTAACATTGAGGAATTTTTTTACAAATATTGTCCAGCCTCTGACAAGGTGTTTTATACACTTTGGTGACTATTGTATTTATTCGGTTATTAGGAAAAGCTGGGTGCATAATGAGTGACACATATTAACTCTTCTGTATGATCTATATACTGTAATTCAAAAAAATTATTTACAACATTACCAGATTAGGACCCCTACAGGCTGTCACATGCTTATATTTACAATCGAAATAAAACAAGCCAGTGGTGGTCTCCCTCACAGATTTAAGCCAGCTACTTTTTAGGTAGGAGTGAAACTTCTAGGGCATAATGTACAGGTCTGTCAGTGATTCTGGTCTTCCAGTGGGGAGTTAGGAGGAGATTGGGGTTATTTTAGCAGGGATCATAAACATCCTTAAATCTTATTTGATTGTAGCTGTAACATTGCCTAACATTCACTGCTGTAACACAAAATATAAATAAATGTGATCTTATGATTGGTATAGACTTTCCTAATTCTATTACAGAATTAATAGGTCATACGTCATCATTTAACCATGAGTTGCACAGAGTCAATTATGCTTCACATAAGATTCTAATAACATTTATCTCTCGTCACAACTTTCTACATTGTTTCCACAGATTTCATAGCCTTTCATATGTTCTATGTGAATAACATTTGTGGAAGATGACCCGGTCACAGACAGGCGGACACGTTTAAGTCACCCAACACACGTTTATTCTCCTTCTCCATATTTACAACAAGTGCTCACACACCCCAGAGTCCCCAAAAGTCCAGGCCAACAGTCCAATGCCTCACTTTCTTCTGGCCACCTCCTTGCCTCCTCCAAAACCTTGTCCTTCCTTCTCTCCCGACTCCAGCCATTGAATGGAGGGAGGTGGCCCCTTTTATAGTCACCCAGATGTGCTCCAGGAGCCTCCTGACAATCTTCCGCCGGCAGTCCCCAGTGTGGCGGAAGTGCCGGCTGTGCACCCAGAAGCACTCTGGGTGTCCCCGATCCTCTTCCAGGCCCTCTAGCAGTGACCAGGGGCCCCTACAATGCTGAGCTTCAAAGCTCTGTACCTGTGGCCCCCATAGCCACCAGGGCGGTTCTCCCCCACATGGTCTGGGGGAGGCATAAGCCCTCCTCCGGTCCTCCTGGGCATCCTGGCCAGGTACCACCCCCAGCCACCTGTGACACATTACAATAATGACAGTGACAATCCTTTACATCTAATGTAGCTTAACAATTGTACTTTTTTATTAAGTTTACATGAGAGCATACTTCTTTCCATTGTTCTGTGCCTTTGAATTGAAAGGGCCTTTTAGCTAAACTTGATATTGGTCTTGCTCCGCTGTTCACTACATCAGCACTTAGAACTAAGGATCTTCTCCTCTTAGTACCATACTATGTATTCAGGTGTTGATCCGCAGCTAGTACGGTACTGTCTCAGGTACATTGCAAGTGACCCATTATGCTTTGAGGTTGTGTGGCAGGCAGCATCAAAAGAAATATGAGCATAGAATGAAGAATGGGTTCTAAGTATCTACAAACCCAGGAAACTTCAGTGAAAAAATGAAAGCTGAAGAATGGCTGAACATTATAAGACAATGTTCCAGAACATACCTCAAACATTAGAGAGGCAAAAGACTATAGTTTTGAAATGGGTATTTCAGTCCCCAGACTTGAATACTATTGAAAATTTGTGGGTGGATTGATATTGGATATCCAGTGCATAAAAAGTGACCTAAGGATACTTTTGAACTATAAGCATTTTGTCTTAAGGGTGGGAAAATATTCATACAGGAAGAATATAAAAACATTTAGTTGTCTACAAGAAATGTTTGGAAGTTGTGGTGTGTCAAATGGGATGCCCAAACAATTGCCCATGCCATAATTTATGTATGTTTTCTTAATTAGTTAAATTCAGCAAATAAATAATTGGAAATTTAACTTTGCAGAAATGTGTCATGTGTCCATATTTGTCCCCTGCAAAATTTTAGCACGACTGAATATACAGTAGGCATGCTGTTGAGGAAAATAATGAATTTAATGAATGTAATTTTAAATTTACATTTATCTACATATATCTTTGTTTGCATATAATCAAACACATATTTTGGTCTGTTGTATCCTTTAAAAAAAGAAAACAAACATTCTATGCACCCGGTTGGTCTCTAGCTTATTGTATCTTACTAATGGAAAACAAGGCTGGATGAATAGTTTGTTTGGGATCAAAAGAATACCAGTCAAGCCCCTAGCACACACACATAAGATGACGATTCTAGAGTCATACAATGCAGTTGTTTCCGCTAATTTCAAAGTATTACCCAGTTCAGGGATGTGTACCTGAAGTACTAGAGGTGGTATTTTAGAAAACTATTGCAATTACCCATGACTACTCACTGACTGTTGTGACTTAATGGTAGTGTATTTATCTGCGCTGACGATCACTTCAGTGTCATTTATATAATGATTGCTCTACATGAACACAGACATTGAGACATGATTCAACATACAATGTGAATAATGTACACCAAGTAGTGCTAAGGTAGCATGCAGAAATTGTGGTTTCTAACTGTTATGGAAGTACTGATCATATATACTTAACTGATCTAGTAAAATTCTAGCATAAAGGAGCAGATTACCAAATTAAGTCAGAAATGCACAGAAAAATGCAATTACATTTTGTTGGAAGTGTATAAATAAACTTTAAAAAAAAGATTAAAGGAACACTTTGAAAACACATCAGATCTCAATGGGGAAAAAAATCCTGCTGTATATCTACAGTATACTGATATGGACTGGGTAATGTGTTAGAAACGAAAGGGTGCCCCCACGTGCTTATATTCATGCCTGACAATGCCGGGGCATGCTCCTAATGAGACAACAGATGATGTCCTGGGGGATCTCCTCCCAGATCTGGACCAGGGCATCAGTGAGCTCCTGGACAATCTGAGATACAACCTGGTGGCATTGGATGGACCGAAACATAATGTCCCAGAGGTATTCTATTGGAGTTAGGTCAGGCGAGTGTGGGGGCCAGTCAATGGTCAATTCCTTCATCCTCCAGGAACTGCCTGCATACTCTCACCACATGAGGCCGGGCATTGTCGTGCACCAGGCGGAACCCAGGACAAACTGCTCCAACATAGGGTCTGACAATGGGTCAAAGGATTTCATCCCGATACCTGTAGAGGTCTGTGCATCCCTCCATAGATATGCCTCCCCAGACCATCACTGACCCACCACCAAACCGGTCATGCTGAACGATGTTACAGGTAGCATAACGTTCTCCATGGCTTCTCCAGACCCTTTCACATCTGTCACATGTGCTCAGGATGAACCTGCTCTCATCTGTGAAAAGCACAGGGCACCAGTGGTGGACCTGCCAATTCTGGTATTCTATGGCAAATGCCAATCAAGCTCCACGGTGCTGGGCAGTGAGCACAAGGCCCACTAGAGGATGCCAGGCCCTCAGGCTACCCTCATGAAGTCTGTTTCTGATTGTTTGGTCAGAGACATTCACACCAGTGGCCTACTGGAAGTCATTTTGTAGGGCTCTGGCAGTACTCATCCTGTTCCTCCTTGCCCAAAGGAGCAGATGGGTTAACCCTGCTGATGGGTTAAGGACCTTCTACGGCCCTGTCCAGCACTCCTAGAGTAACTGCCTGTCTCCTGGAATCTCCTCCATGCCCTTGACACTGTGCTGGGAGACACAGCAAACCTTCTGACGATGGCATGTATTGATGTGCCATCCTGGAGAAGCTGGACTACCTGTGCAACCTCTGTATGGTCCAGGTATCGCTTCATGCTACCAGTAGTGACACTGACTGTAGCCAAATGCAAAACTAGTGAAAAAACAGTCAGAGAAGATGAGGAGGGAAAAATATCAGTGGCCTCCACCTGTTAAACCATTTCTGTCTTGGGGGTCGTCTCATTTTTGCCCCTCTCGTGCACCTGTTGTTAATTTCATTAACACCAAAGCAGCTAACTGATTAACAACCTACAACTACTATCTGCTACTTAACTGATCAGATCCATATCCCAGAGGTTTCATTGACTTGATGCTATACGCTGATTAAAAAGTGTTCCTTTAATTTTTTTGAGCAGTATATTTAGATTGGTTCATCTATCTATCTTCCTATCTTATTTATTCAGGGCATGGTCAGAGGGCAGATAAAGCTTACCCGGCAATCATAGACAAATTCAATTTGCAGAAAAGGAAGAACATCTAAATATGTATGTGTTGTCAAGGTGTTCCTCGCTTGTGCTCCAAGTACCTTAAAATCTTGTATTTGCTTTCTTTTGAAAGTGATAACACTCTCCTGATTTCTCGTCTATCTGCTATTCCTTGGTTGTCATCACTTACACACAATGATAAACAGACAAGCAATTCTAAAGCATAGTTGCACTATAAAAAGGCAACACTAAGCTAAGGTTGCAATGGAAAGAATGCCTTATTACACCTAAACATGGCAAAAAAATGATTTTTTTCAAGTAAGGAATACATATGGTGTTATATAAGGTAGTTAAATTTGACCTGATGCATGTTGATTTAGCACATGCAAGTAAGAATTTCACTGTACTCTATACAATAATGACACTACAAAGTATAAATCTATAATTCTTTATTATCTCCATTTAGATATTTTTGAGAATGTATGGAGACAAATATATAAAATTTAATTGAGTTTTTTCACCTTCATATATTCTTGATTATGACTTTTAGGTCTTCTGTCTTTTAAATTACTGTATTGTACCCAGTTTAGTGCTTTAATCTTTATCTGTTACAACTATTATTATTTTTTTTTGTTTCTGTGTTTACTATTTTTGATCTATGAATCCACTATCATCCTACCTGCAGCTTTTTGGGGTAATAACAAATAAATCCAAAAACAGATCTCCACGATCAGACATAAAACATGTTAGTTTTGTTGTGGCATGGCACCTGCCCAAAGAGGTATAAGCATGAAATTGTCAGATGGTATAACAAAACTCAACAGAACTGTTAGTGCACCTTACAACATAACTTTACAATTGGTAGTTCTAAAAAACTGCATCTTTTCCCAAGCCACTGTGGACAAAAAAGGCACACTGAAAAGCAGGCAGATAATATTTCTCAATTCTCTTTATTTATTTCATTCAGTGTCACAGTAAGTAGAGATTCAAAAGAGCATAACTTATTGCCGCAAAGCTCAATTGAACCCTGATCAAAAGCCAGGAGGGGTTTTTTATACTTCAGCATCTCATGATTAATAAGACAGAAAGAACATCCTTATCAAAACAGTAAAGTTAAACAATATGTCTGTTGAGCTAAGCATTATCTGTGTTCTCAAAGCTAAGCACAGGAGAGACGCCTTTGCATAAACTACATGTACTTTCTGCAGTCTTGTGACATTCACTCTGAGAAGGGGAAAACAAGAAACAGCTTAGATTTTATTCATGTGGACACTATTTCTCCTGAACCCTGGAATAACATATTTTTGTTAGTTCATAAGCCAAAGCGTCTCTCACTGGCAAGTTACAAAATAGTTATTATAAAAATTCTAATTTACTAAACACACAAAATACATGGTGCTGAGGAGAACATTCTTCTTCTACACCACCTTAAAAGAAGAAAGTAGGGTTTGAAAGCTGCACACCATTTGAAAAATAGCCTCACATTGTAATAGCTGTGAAGGAAGTTAAAAAGCAAGTGGACAACCAAGAAGCATATGGGAAACAAGGAGACAGCATGGAGGTACCTTGGATGGGATATTGTCTGTCTTTTTAAGACAGACTTCCAGGACTAGTAATTAACTTACGGTAATGTATACAAAAGCCAGTCTTGTATTCTAAGTAACTAGTTGAGCCCATCACCATACAAACAATAAGAAAAGCTAAAAAATATATTCAGTCCAATGCCAATGAAACGCCTTTTCCCGCCAAAACACAATGGCAGTGGTAGAAAATGTAAATAACTGTATAAACATTGTCAGTAATTAACAATTAATTTCAAAATTTGGCAACTTGCTAAAAATACAGTGTTTCATTCTAAACTGATTACATTTTGCCTGAAGAAGGGGCCTGAGTTGCCTCGAAAGCTTGCATACTGTAATCTTTTTAGTTAGCCAATAATTAGTTAGTCATTTCGCTTGGCTTTTCTCTACATTCTAAACTAAAAACAGCTTTTCAACTCTTAAAAGCACATCAAGAAAATAACAAAAAGAGAAAAAATAGTCAATTTACTAACTGCATATTCTGCAAATACAAGACAATATTAACAACCATTTTAGCAATAATTCATTATTTACTCATTTATTAATTCACTCCTTTTTATAAACCTGCTTAATCAAATCCAGAGTTGCAGGGGGTCAGAACCTATCCTGGCAGCATCTTCTCAAATTAGGGCCCTATCATGGATAGGCCAGATCTTAAAGACAATTCAACAACCATCATTCCCAGTTCAAATTATAAATCTATCTTAAATTGCTACTTTGGTTTCATTTTTAAATTCTCTTAAATTAATTCTGTATTATTGAAAATAGTATGACATATAATATAAATCTCATATAAGATACAAGTATAAAATCTATTCTCTAAACTGCTTATCCAGATCACTGTCGCTGGTGCCTTTTATGACACTATTAGAAGTAAGATGGGAACCAAAGTTGGATATTAAGCAATACATTAAATAACACACTTTCATAAACACCCAAACATGAATGTACTGGGTCAGTTTAGTTTCCAGTTATACTAGCATGCATGTCTTTACAATATCAGAGGGGAAAAGAGAGCACCTATTCAGATATGAAGAGATTCATTTGCAATACTCTACAACTGTAAAAGAGAAACACTAACTACTGCTGTTATAAAATAAGAATCATAAGTATAGATAAAAATCACAAAAATGTGGAATGGACTAAATGTAGTAAGATATCTACATATCTGTAAAAGACAACTTGACAATAGAAATGAATTGTCTTTAAGATCTGGCTTATCCATGATAGGGCCCTAATTTGAGAAGATGCTGCCAGGATAGGTTCTGCCCCCCTGCAACTCTGGATTTGATTAAGCAGGTTTATAAAAAGGAGTGAATTAATAAATGAGTAAATAATGAATTATTGCTAAAATGGTTGTTAATATTGTCTTGTATTTGCAGAATATGCAGTTAGTAAATTGACTATTTTTTCTCTTTTTGTTATTTTCTTGATGTGCTTTTAAGAGTTGAAAAGCTGTTTTTAGTTTAGAATGTAGAGAAAAGCCAAGCAAAATGACACCTTTTATTGGCTAACTAAAAAGATTACAATATGCAAGCTTTCGAAGCAACTCAGGCCCCTTCTTCAGGCAAGATGTAATCAGTTTAGAATGAAACACTGTATTTCTTTAGCAAGTTGCCAAATTATGAAATTAATAGTTAATTACTGACAATATTTATACAGTTATTTACATTTTCTACCACTGCCATTGTGTTTTGGCGGGAAAAGGCGTTTCATTGGCATTGAACTGAAAATATTTTTTTAGCTTTTCTTATTGTTTGTATAGTGATGGGCTCAACTAGTTACTTAGAATACAAGACAGGCTTTTGTATACATTAAGTTAATTACTAGTCCTGGAAGTCTGTCTTAAAAAGACAGACAATATCCCATCCAAGGTACCTCCATGCTGTCTCCTTGTTTCCCATATGCTTCTTGGTTGTCCACTTGCTTTTTAACTTCCTTCACAGCTGTTATAATGTGAGGCTATTTTTCAAATGGTGTGCAACTTTCAAACCCTACTTTATTCTTTTAAGGTGGCTTGGGAAAAGATGCAGTTTTTAAAACTACCAATTGGAAAGTTATGTTGTAAGGTGCACTAACAGTTCTGTTGAGTTTTGTTATACCATCTGACAATTTCATGCTTATACCTCTTTGGGCAGGTGCCACGCCACAACAAAACTAACATGCTTTATGTCTGATCGTGGAGATCTGTTTTTGGATTTATTTGTTATTACCCCAAAAAGCTGCAGGTAAGATAATAGTGGATTCATAGATCAAAAATAGTAAAATTCATATAAGTATATGCTTGTGTTAAATTGTAAAATTAGATAGATAGATACTTTACTATCACGTATTGATTAAAAATATTGATTAAAATTCTATACTATCTACATTAATGAAATTAGACAATTTGGTCCTGCGTGTCCCTATTCTTAAAACACTGTTCTTTACCATCCCACAAGCATACTATCATTCCTCTTAGTTAGCAAATTTCTTATGCTCCATTCCCTTAATATTAAAATTTTTTACCCTGTAATATTAAAATCTACTACCAATAATATTTTAATTGGGCTATTGTTAGCTGGTGTACACATTTCCTAATGCCTTAAAATACTAACATTAAATGAAGGAACTTCCTTTGATAATTTTGTAATTGCTAATGTAGTGGTAATCACTAACGTAGCACTATATGTAGTTGCGTAGGGCTATGTTAGCATCCATCTGCAAAGAAATAAACGCTAAAGGTTATTTCCATGCTGAAAAGCAAAGAAGTTAAAGATGCAACATTTTGGCTGTTTAGCCTTTATCAGGTGTGCTGAAAAGAAAAGAGCATTCAGATAAACATTTAACCTTATATGTAGTAGTTATGTTTGTTAAGCTCAGAGTAACCACAGAAGGTGGGTAGTGGGCACAGTCCAGATTACATAGCTGCATTGCTACAGATACAGCTGAAACATATTAGTTTGACCCGTGTCAATTACGCTATATGTTTTGTAGTGTACAAAGAAAAATGTATGATTTAAAAGTCTTGTGTATATTTGAGGGAACAGAGAACCACAGGCTACTAATCATGGGCAACCATAAAACCTGTCCCAAGAATATGGTAAGAGTCAAAGGATATAAATCTCTGCAAATGAGACCAATAGGTCCAACTGTGAGAAGAAAATCAAAATAAAAAAGCCAAAAAATCATATTCAATGGGTGTCCCTATAGAATTTTTTTTTAAAATCCAATCTATTCTAAAATACAAATTTGTTTTTCTCTATATTTATTGCACTTTTTGAAGATAAGGAGCAGCCAGCACATGCCAGCAAGGGCACAAGGAATTTAATAGAAGGTAATGCAGAACCAGTGTCCTCCAGAGAACAACTCTCAGTCAGCACCAATAAACAAAAGCCAAGAAAGTAACCACACCCACTTGACCAGTGAATTCCTAATGAGCTTTTAGAAAATAGATCAAATGAGCAAAAACAGTTAATCTCCTCATTCTCAATTTCACATTTCTTAGTTACAGAATATTATTCAGGTATGTTCACATTTCTCCTCTTTATATTTTAGCCAGGTTTAAAATAATTTACAAGAGTGATAGATATTTTACTGTATCTAAGGCTAACAGGTACATCATGCAAGATGCAGTTTATCTTTGCCTACATACGCTTTTTGTTGTAATTGTTTAAAAACCTAGTTTAGATTAGCAAAAATTAACTTAAATCAGTTATACATATGCATTAACATGTTAACTTAAAGCAAAAAGTAGTTTCTTTATATGTCTTGCAATATGTTTTAAGCTATTTTCAGTACTAATTATATTAACTTATTCTACCTTCTGCTCTAGAAATTTAACAGAGTTCAGAATGCTTCATTAGCACATCAAATTACAAGGAATTAAACTAAATCTTCCACCAGCTATGCTGTTATTATGTAAACTTAACATCTATTCTACTTCACAATTAAAATGTCCACATTTTTGTAAGGAAACTGTGGTAGAAATTTAACATCTTATTAAAGAAAGAAACATTCTCTAACAGGACAAATCAGTAATCAGGCAGGAGTAAAGTTGTTCATTGTATCTTTTAATTACTCCTTGGCAAAATGCCTTGGAGAGAGCATTCTTCAAAAGCAGTCTGTTACAGCCTGGTCAGAATGGTATCATTGATATCTGGCATCATCAATGCATTAGTCAGAGACGGACAGAACTTCATTTGTCCCCATAGGGAGATTTGGCCTTTAACAGAATATCAATAAATATAAATAAATATGCACACACAGTATGGTTTTAACACACATCAGGATGATTAAAAAGAAACTTCTGACTTGGCAGTCTGTCACAGTGAGACACTATGCAGACATATTGCTCTTGGTATAAAGCAGCTCCAGTAGCGTTTCCTGGAACACTTCTGCTGAATATAATCAGTGTTAGTGTGTCAGAAGGAGAATTTGCTGTGTTGTTCATAACGACACTCACTTTTGTATTCATTCTCTCTTTTGCTACTACCTCTGATGTTCCAGAATTCGTCCACTAACTGACCCTGCCCTTTTAATTAGCTTGATGATTTTTCAGGTCTTACTTGAAGTAATATGACCAGCCATCTCAGAGTTGTAGAAGATGTGAAGGATGTCACTACCCTCATTAAAGGAATGTTGTCTCCTGTTAGGGTTATTATACCAAAATGAATTTAGAGCTCTGTTAATTTTAGACTAAACATATTTCTAATTGTGTACACACCATATATTTGCAGCCCTTCCTACAAAAATGTAAATGGTTTCAACGATATTTAATATTAGTATATTTCAGACAAAGAGATCCCTTCTGCATATCATCTCTCACACAAAATACAATGTCCTCAGACTAACTCATCTTTCTTTTACCCCATTAAATCACTCACAATATTTTTTTCAAACAACTCACCTTATAAAACTAAATCAGTACCCTTATATTTTTTCATCCTTTCCAGCATTCTCTGGCTTGAGTATTCTTGCTGCAAGTTAAGATCTTTGTTAATGTTAAGCACCTAATAATGCAACCACCTATATTACATTGTTTTGGTCGTGCCTTTAAAATTCCCACACTTTACTATCAATTGAATTTAGCTCCCATTCACACTTTTGTTTTCACACTTTCTGCTTTTATTTTATTTAGTTGCTTGTTTTGCAAATTCCCTTTGTTCCACTTTAGTGCCTGTCCCTAGCTTTGCAAACACTCTTATGGTTCATATTTCCATTTCTAAATATACGCAATCCTTGTAAATTCTTAAGTTGCTTTTTTACTATTTCCTTTTTACCCTTTTTAATTTTATTTTTTCCCCATTTTATTTTTTAGAAAAGCTAGTATTACTAATTTGTTAATATCAAACTTACTTAATCAATATTAATTACTTACTACGTAACTACTTACGTATTCAGAGTCACTGGGAGCTAGTACCAATTCTGGCAACATCATGAAAAAGGAACAGTCCAACAGGATACCAGTCCATCACAAGACACACTTTTGCAATCATATCTACACATGGCCAAATTAGTCATCAAATAACCAGTGGGATTTTGGAGAAAAACTTGAAAGACCAGAGAAAAAAGCCACACAGGCAGGGAGAAAGTGCAAGAATTCCAACCCAGTCTATTGCGTATCAAAATGGGAAGAACTTCTAAATCGTTTCCCATAAGGTGAATTTAATTTTTTATATTCTTTAGATAAAATTGGATATCCTCTTCCCATTGTGTTTTATCAGTGAGTTAGTAATGTATTCTCACTTGTTACAGAACTTACTGTATAGGCTGTATCTTTCATCATTTACCAGAATGACTGGGGACACTCAATAGACAATATTCTCATATTCTGAAGTGGTAAGGTTAGTATTTTTTAAGTACAATTTAGCCTTTTCGACAAAATGTAAGATGAAACTGTGCCAGAATGGCAGTAATGAGCAACAGCTAGGACAGGCATCAAAATTACAACCACAAACAAAATGAAAACGTAACTACTGTAGCTTCAGTCAGTTAGAAAAATATAAATAAGTAACATTTTGTCTGTATTATTGTGGTCTTTTTGTAATAGAAATTAATTTCCCAAGCTGTTCTTCCTTCAGCAAGAAATTTCTAAGTAATTTCTTCTTGTAAGCCAACTGAACAAAATTGACTTTATGCTAATGTATTGCACTTCCTTTATCAGTCTGTCCCCAAGTGTAACTTTTACTTTATTAAAACAATTTGCAGTAAATATTAGGTATTAAGATTATTTTCCCATTCTGAACACTCAAATAGAATAATATCTGCTAAGGACAGGAAGAGGTACTTTAGATACAATATGTATATTATTTATGTGTGTATATATGTGTATATAAAAATTCTTATGAGTGCATGACCAAATGCATATACAGTCATGCACAGATGCATAGCTCCACTTGGCCATAACAAATCACATTAACAAATCATTTTTTAAGAAATTAGATTCAATCATAACCTTGTTTATTTGGAATTCGAAACATCCTCACATCCAAAGGGCGATTCTACAATGACCTAAAGCAGAAGTGGGCATGGTAATACCTAACTTGCAATTCAAATATACGAGCAATAAAGATCTGGACTTCAGCATCAATCAATGAGTAATACACAAGCCTGGTCTGCAATAGAATCTGGCTCCAGCCTTACTAGGCCACATGTTTTGGGTGTGCACCAAATTAACATCATTCTGGACAAAAATCTGTGAATGCCTATCAGACACCCTTAGTGTCATAAGCACTCCTAAGCCATTATCAGCTGTGTTTGGTGTACTCATAAATGGGCTTAAAATGGAGAAGGACAAACTGTAATTGCCTTTACCTCACTAGTAGCTTGTAGACTTACCTTGCTCAACTGGAAGCATCCCACCCCACCACCTTTAAGTCAATGGGTAGCTGATGTTCTATACTATTTGAAATTGGAAAAAAAAGTTTAATTCTCACTTAGAGGATCTGTTTAAAACTTTTTTAATATATGGCAGGATCTAATCAATAACATTGTAGAATAAGCTTCTATATTGGAGAAAAGGATTTTCTTCCTTCCTTGCTGCTTTTAAAGATTTGTTCTGGTCGTTGGCTCTTCTCTTTCTCTTAGGTGGGGTTGAATTTTGGTTTTAGTTTGACTTGATTGTATGTCATGTTATTTCCTTGTAATTAAATTCAATTAAAAAAGGTTCAGAAGCACTGGTGTAAGGGAAGGCTGACTGGGGCTGAATATATTAGTCATTTGGAGTGGTGCCGATCAAAACAAACCTTAAAGAACCCCCCAAGAGTCAAAACATATGAAACTCTGTGAAATACTAATGAAACATTTATTACTGCACTGGTTTTGGTAGTTTCTTGAACATTATTTCCCTATTTTCTATTTGCCCTCTGCCATAAGTGCAAATCATCCTAACTATGTTGACTGTAAATAGTGCATTGACTGTATTTATACAGGGTAGTGCACAAAACTATATCCTTTTGCAGTTATTAATAAAGGTTTTTAGTAATATAAGAATAGCAAATGTTCTGTTTATTACTTTATTAGAAAATGCAATTAACGGGCTGTGTTAAAAATGGTCTCCACTGGCAGCAAATAACCTTAGCCTGGCTGTTGTAATTATTTTGGTGGCAGTGTATAAGGACCTCATTGCTGGCAATGTCAGTGACAGTTTCTGGGGAACGCATGGAAGAGTTTGTTGGTTTTGATGTATTGCTCACAGAATCGTACTTACAGGAGCACTAGCAATGGGACATTGTTCCATGGACCCCTAATGTGTCATACAAGCATACAGAGATATAAATATGCTGTTCCAATGAATGCTGTATGTCTTCTCTCCAACAAACAACATATACTGTAACAATATAAATAAAATGAAATACTAGTGAGAAGTCCATTTACCTTTACCTGACTCCATTTGCAACTGCTGAGACCAGGGTGGGTTACTTTTCCACCCTGCTTATAACACAATCTCCTCTATCTTACTACTGATTTATCCCAAAATCAAATAGTAGACCTAAATTATAAAGTTTACCCTCTGTATTTAAATTATACAACATAAAGTAATAATAAAAAACAGATTATCTCCTGAACTCAGATATAAACAGAAATCCTGAGAAATAAAGCAATTTGCAACCTTCCATCTCTACATCCATCTGAGACTACAGTTGTCTGCAATTATAAACTGGAGATAATGAGCCAGGTAAAAGTGATGTGCTACCATGTACATGATGTACCAAGATATACATCAGAAGAAAATATTGAACTGAGTTTAATGAAAACAGACCATTATGAGGTTTCTAAGGCAGTATATACCATATCATACCCCTGGAAAAGCTCTGGTATAGTTACATGAACTTGAGACTGAATTGTAGTGACTTTTCCAGTTTCCAATCACAATCCAGTCAAGCATTTACAGATTGTATATAATAATCTTATCACAGTAGAAATATACAAATATGGTGTAAAACTATTAAACACACTTAAGCTGGCATTGGTCAGAAACTTTGTTCTCCATGATCCTATGCCCTGATGAAGCCAATCTATTCAGAGGGCAAATGGGGACCAACTCGGTATTCATTACAGAGCTGTAAGAATATATTTTATTTTATCTGAGTGTCTGCTGTAATGCACATTGTATGAAGTCAACATTACCAGATCTTCAACCAAAATCTGGTTATTATTCACCCACTGTGCTACTGAATAATTTCAGTCAACTCTTTGAACTGCTTCATTCCAATGATGTTATGGTTTTCAAGCAAGAATGTTTTGTTTTGGATCCTTTTATAAAATCAGAATGGGGTTTAGGTCTGCATTTTGACTATTACATTACAAAAGTTTCATTTTGTTCCAGCAATACAGCATTAGATATTAAATATAGTACTGATGGGTTCTTATCGGAACAAATAAAAACTGTGAGCCAGATATGAAAGTAAACATTCATTGCAGAATAAAATGAAAAACTTTGGTGACAAAAATTAACCTTCACTCTCTTTGGTTGAGTGTATCAACTTCAAAATGAATTTTGTATTATATGTTTAGCACTGTTGGTGTTTTTTGCCTCAGTAGGAGTTCATTTATATTGGCAGACAGTCACTCTGGCTATGTAATTAGATGAGTGAAACAAAATTTGGCTGGCTGTACTATAAGGCTTATCATATGTTTACGAGGTGTTTTTAAGATTAGTGTTCGGGCCTTTTAGGAATAGCACAGTTACCACCTCCCTAATGCTTTAAAAACCAAGGCAAGCTAGCAGAATGTGTGTGTGTGTGCTTTTTTTTTTGGTTACCAATGTGTTTTGCCTCTAAGATTAAAGGTGAAACCTCTGGAGCTCAGAGGGAGAAGAGATATCTGTTGCACCACCAATATCTAAGCTGTCTAACCTAACTACACTTTGAGAGCTTAATTCCTATTGCAGGGATGCAGTGACTTTTTCAGATACAAAGATCCCATGTTCAACTACCTTGCCAGCCTGACAAATGAAAGAAGTCTTAAAATTGTGGGCATAATTTTTTCTCAGTCACTTGACTGTAATACTACAACTTGTGTATACATCTGACCAATACACTGTAAATAAAATTCAGTAATGAAGAAAATTTCATGTGGAGCAAATACCTATTTCATGGGATTATATGTTGTAACAGATTAAGGGTCCCCTTGACCCCTTGAACCTTCAGACCACACGTCAGACACCAGGTAAAAGTCCAAATATTATATTTATTAGGATAAAATGTGCACAAAGCACCCTCTTCTCCACAATATTCAAATAAACACAATAAACAATCAATAAATCAATAATCCTCCTTACTCCCAGACGCGTTGCCACCCTTCCACCCAGCTCAGGTCAGCGTCTGGGATTTCCCATCGTCCTTTTATATTCCCTGACCCGGAAGTGGTTCCAACCCTACAGTCCATGTAATTCCTTATCACTTTCGGGTCAGATAAAAAGTCCTTTTCTTCATCCCGGAAGCACGTCATTTCCTTTGTCGCCTTGCATACGACGTACTTCCGGGTTATAGAGCACAAACAACTCTCTGGGCCTCCCTGCAGCGTCATCTGTTGGCCCCTGTGGTATCCAGCAGGGCTGTAAAGGAAAACTCCATCATCCATGATTCCCTGCTGGTATTCAGGGCACTTCCATGCCACAGGGAGAGCTTCATCTAACAGCCTGGGGGTGTTGGCCGGGATGACAGGCCAGCCATATCCCACAATGTGTACTGACATGAAGTTTCATATGAACTATAATCATTTTTAAATGGAAAATGCAAAATTACAATATAGGACAGAAACCAAGATATTAACTATAATGTGCACCCATGAATACAACAAAAATACTTTTCTTGAATATCTCAAGCACCTCCTACTTTATTCTGTCAACTACAGTAATAAATTAAAATAACTATTTGAAAATTTGCAAATCTTTCTTTGAAATGTCCTTTTATTCTGCCAGTGGGTGGTTTGTCTTTGTATAAGTTAAAGTGTTATTGTAGACTTTAAAATTCCAATGTCATTCTCTGTTAATTTATCAAAGGTGCAGTTCCTTAACTGAAGTGTTAGTTATATTAGGCACTTCATAAAACCAAAATTGCTACCAAATTTTAATTCCATTCCACACCGTCTTTCATATTGCTAATCTGATATCACATAGTGAAATCCTCTCAAAAGGATAGATATTCTTTAAAACAAAGCATAACATATGTAGAATTACTGTAGAGATAAGACTGAAAAAATGTAAATGCCTTTCCTTAAGCACCTTCCTGTAATACTGAAGTCATTCTTTTACAAAAACATGTGAAAATAGACTTGAAAGACATGTACTTAGTGTGTCTCTGGGTGTATAATATCTAAGCCTCCTTTGTTTTTTATCATTTTATTAAGCCGTTGGTGTTAGGTGGATATTTAAAGCTCTGAATCTTAATTTTACTCTACTGCTATGCTTGATAACTATAGCTTCAAAATATTTCTCAAAAAGGTAAGGTAATTTATACACTTCTAAAGAAATATCTATAGGTAAAGACATAAATATAGACAATTTTAGGTGTCAGAAGTTACAGCCTATCCAATGCTAGATGGGCCGCCAGTCTACCTCAGACACATCAATTTATGTCATAATTGCCAATAACCTTACCTGAATGAGTCTGAGATGTGAGAGGATAACAAAAAGCATGGAGGAAAAACACAATATAGACATTAGGAGAGCATCTGATGTACACATATGGATGATGACTAGGAAAGAATATGCTCCTAATCTCTTACAAATTTGAAACACCACGTCACCCTATTTCATTTTTATTAAATTTACTTATACACTACAAATTGGTCTTAAACTAATTGTACTAATGAAAACGAATGTATTTCATGACAGATCCATTTTGATTTATGTATATTCATCTAGCCAACACTTTTTTTCCTTCAAAGCAATTTGCAGATGAGGTCAAAATAAAGTAACCATCAGTTATTGTTCTGTTTTGAAATAAGTGTTACTAGAATTGGTTACAAAAACCGGCCAAAGCAAGTAAAGATTGCTCTGGATTTTATAGTTTAGCAACCATTAAACCAGCTCAAGCAACAGATAGTTAATCTCATCTTAACTACAAAAAGACCTTGCAGCAAGACCACCAGGAATTGAGGAAGTATTCATAAAGAAGCATGTAGTCATGTCTAGAAGTGCAGATTAATACAAAGTGGTGGCAGCAGAATTTTACTAATAAAAAGTAGGACCCTTACTTGTGGACGAGAATACCATGGAGATAGTTGAATTTTAAAATCCTTCAAAATTCTTTCTGCAAGGAGAAAACATTTAATTTAGTACAGAGCACTAGAGCTGCCAATCATATCTCAAAAAAAAAGGAGAAACAGTGTTTCAGTGTAATTTTTACATACAATTCTTGTGTATACACAGTCCTTACAGGCCCTCTTTTACTTTCAGGTATACTTACATCTAACCCTTGACCACACACATACAAGGAAACTATGGAACTATAAAGAGCTAGCTAACCAAAATAATCCACCCATCCATCCATTTTCCAACCCTCTGAATCCGAACACAGGGTCACAGGGGTCTGCTGGAGCCAATCCCAGCCAACACAGGGTACAAGGCAGGAACCAATCCCGGGCAGGGTGCCAACCCACTGCAGGACACACTCAAACACACCCACACACCAAGCACACACTACGGTCAATTTAGAATCGCCAATCCACCTAACCTGCATGTCTTTGGACTGTGGGAGGAAACCGGAGCGCCCGGAGGAAACCCATGCAGACACGGGGAGAACATGCAAACTCCACGGAAGTGAACCCGGGTCTCCTAACTGCGAGGCAGCAGCGCTACCACTGTGCCACCGTGCCACCCAACCAAAATAATATTCTTGTTTAAATCCTATTGTATTTGAAAATGCTTATTCCCTCACAAAAGTGTTACATTTTTTCATTTTTCAACAAGAGTGCCATTGCTAGCATTGCAATCTGTTTATGCAGCTATTGTAGTTATATTATTATAAACAAATAGCAAGGTTTGCCCAACTACAACCTTTGATTAGACTTGCTGCTTGCATACAAGTTAGTAAAACTTGGGCAAAACATGTGGTGAATACCAACCAAATATTCTATGCCTTCCTGTGTTAGCATATGTAATGGCTATGGCCATAAACACTTACTATGAAAGAGGGCTGGGTTGTAACGTCCACAATTTAGGAAACCACTTTATATTCTTTTTGGCAAACTAAGTAAAGCATTTTTTTCCTTTCCTTACCTGCAGCATAATAAGGTTACTTACATGTACACAACTGAAAGCAGTGTAGTGTTGGAAGTTTTTGAGCTTGCGCAAAAGTGTGCTGATAGCTTTATCTGGCAAAAATAATTAAGTGTAGGCAGTGTGAACTTCCACAGAATTTACTTAACATGAATTCAGCAATGTTTGAGGACCTAAGGGTAGAACCCAATAGAAGCCAATTCATATTGTCCTGCAGTAACTGCCACTCACAGGACATGTACAAGAAACAACCTGTTAAAAATAAGAATACTGGGGGTATTGTATTTCTGGGATGATCATTGAATAACTGAGGTTCCCCAGATGCACACAGCTCCTAGAGACTACTAAAAGGGACAGAGTGGCATGATTTATCTAACTCAAAAACCTCAACAGTGAACATCACAAGGACAAATGGAGGAAGATTGAAGTAAAGTGAACATACAGCATATCGATAGAGTGCCATTTCATAGTGCTTTATCTGATACCTAACCAGCCATTACCTTTTTCATGTATGATGTTAAATGTTTGTAGGTGTTCATCTAACAGTAGCATAATGACTTAGATTCAGTAACAAGTATAGGATTTGTAAAGAGAAATATCAAGCACCACTCACTCTCGGAGTCAATGTTAGGAAGCATCTTGGAGCCAAATCTTTCAACAAAAATATCTAGAAACTGTCATTTTACAAAAGTTAAAGCATTTGGATGATTTTTTTTATGTCAGAGTTACAGGCTAGAATGAAAAAGCAGAGGGCAAAAACATTTTGCTGCTAAACTTGCATCTGACTACTGCTTTGGCTTGCTTTGCATTTAGACAGCTTAAAAGCCTTGTAAATATTTACAAATATGTTATAGTTAAAATACTGAAACCTATGATGTAAATGGAAATGTAACAAAATATTTAAATAAGGTAAGGTGAGCTAAGCTAAAATTTGCAAAATTATGATATCATGCTATTGCTCAAGAACAAAAATAAACAGTTATAAAATACTTATACTTACTGTAGTATAAGGCAAAAGTATGCATGTGATGTTGATTGGAAAGATTAGCCAAAGCTTTTTTGCAGTGAATTTGCTGTATTTATCAGTAACCTTCTTTGCCAAATATTTTCCTGCAAATTACCATTGCATCTGTCTTAGAAGCAGTACACCATAATGCTTTAATGTGGCCAGCGTGACTTGACAGAGCGGTAGCAACAATGCACAGAATTAAAATGCATGTGTGTGTTAGATCATTGCCGAGCTGCTTTGCGCATGCATAATGTCAGCACCCGATCAGTACTCTGCTCTGCATGCCCGATTTGCACACACCTGTGTATTGTATGCACACTTCATCTCAAACCTCGCTGCCCCCTGTTTCATGCATATGTGAATAATTTATGGCCTGTGTGATGACATGGATATACACCCCACTTGCGTTTAATTTGGTTAAAATACATGTCCGTTTTATGGCATGGACCGATCTGAGCTGTGTATGCCATTACTTAACTGGCAGTATTTTCATTTCAGTACCACATTAATTGACAATAACAAGAATATTATGAAAATACTTTCGTAATTCTGCAGAGATTCATTGTATTTTGTGTCATCAGGGTTGGATTATGCATGTTATACTCCTTGCTATAAACGCTATTGTTTATCACTGAGATCACTTTGTTTTGGTTACGTAGCACTTTTTTTCTATTTTTAATTACACAAATAAGCAAGTATTTATCCATTACATATTATATAACAGATTACATATAAGAGCATAAAAAAGAGGTATTTAAAAGAAAAAAAAAGATATATTGAAGGGTTTTATAAAGTCATCTTTCCATTTTGAATTGTTGCACTTTCCTTCTATAGACAAACTTTACATTTGTTTAACAATAGCTTTAGATTTTATTATTAATAACATTTGCATTTCTCTTACGGCATTGCGTTTTCAAAACCTTATGTAGCTTACCAGTTTTATAGAAATGAAGACCAAGAAAGATAAAAGATACTAACATTTTGTTGCATGGCATTGTGATAACTGTGTCCTAAGACAGCATTAACTGTGAATGTCTACTTAGTAAGGTTCTTTCAGACATTCTCAGTTCCAGTTTTTGAAATCAGGTCAAAGGATTGAAGAATAGAAAGCAACTGGTTCAAATGCACCTTCATTCCATCTGATATTAAGTTTAGCTTTACCTCTGCATGCTTAAATCATGGGGGTGAATTGCCATTTGATTCAATCGTTAAGCAGTTCTAAAGGGTGGTTTGAATTTTATTTAATGTTTGATGTATCGTTTTAAAGTAAATGCTCTCTGCTATATTTTCTATTGAGTTTTTTCTTTGTGATATGCTTTTAATGTTATGTCGCTCTGCAAATCCTTCTCACAAAACAAATTTCCCTCTTGGGGCAATAATGACTTTAAAATAAATATACTCTAGTGACAGACCAGAATTAACAGCATCAAATAGTTCCATTCATAATTTTTTTAAATGGTTTTGCTTCCTGTAAATATTTTGGTGATTTTTATAACAGCTTCAAGCTGAATATAAATATGATTTCAAACTGAGTGTATCACATAGGAATTTGGAGAAACATGAAAATAATGTACTTACAGTAATTCAGCATTTTTAATCACTTGATGATGCAGACATATTGCATTAGTTAAATTAAGCTGCTGATTTTAGTTTGTACTCAGCATAAGATTGAAGCGCTTTGAGCATGGGGAAGGCGCTATATAAATAAAATGTATTATTATTATTACTTGTTTCAGTGTCCAACCATTGTTGCAATGTCTTGGTGAAACCATTCACCATGTTCATCAGACTGCAGCAGGATTAGTGGGGAAGAAGCCCAAATGTAAATGCAGAAAATGAATCTTTAGAAACATGCTGGACTTCATGCTTTTGTATGCCTTAAAGCATGTTGTCATCCTGCTAGATGTAGTTTGGTGCTCAGTAATCGCCAGGAAAATTCTCAACATCCCTGAATACCTTTTTATGCAACTTTCTGTGGCCATAGTAGCAGGTCTTTGAACAGTCTGTCACTGATTTGTGAACCAACAAAAATGTCTCCCTTAATCTTGGAATCAGTTATTTGTAGAAGTTAGTTCTCTTCCTTGTTCATTGATTTCACAAAAGTTTTCATCGAGTCAAGTTTTATATGAAGAGGAGGTAAAAATCTTTTTTGGGTGCCACACTTTTCTGCCCTGGAACCAAATGTTTACAGAGTAACCAGTTCTCTTTAATGTAATGAGAATTTTTAGCATGGCTGTACCATCTGCAAATGAAACAGTACTTGGTATTTCACAGCTGCACTCCTATTAGCAGTCTCATTATTTTTAGAACATCACAGATGTTTCAGTTGTAGTAGTTGTACTGTTTGTGTGTATAAATTCTTTTAGGAACCCACCTCCCCCCTCGCAACTTATAATATGAGAGGAAGTCATAAAATGCGTACAGTAATCCCTCGCTATATCGCACTTCGCCTTTCACGGCTTCACTCTATCGCAGATTTTATATGTAAGCATATTTAAATATATATCGTGGATTTTTTGCTGGTTCGCGGATTTCTGCGGACAATGGGTCTTTTAATTTCTGGTACATGCTTCCTCAGTTGGTTTGCCCAGTTGATTTCATACAAGGGACGCTATTGGCAGATGGCTGAGAAGATACCCAACTTACTTTTCTCTCTCTCTCTTGCGCTGACTTTCTCTGATCCTGATGTAGGGGGATCGAGCAGGGGGGGCTGTTCGCACACGATACGGACGCTCGTCTAAAAATGCTGAAAGATTATCTTCACGTTGCTACCTTCTGTGCAGTTGCTTCGTGAAGCGACATGCTGCACGGTGCTTCGCATACTTAAAAGCTCGAAGGGCACGTATTAATTTTTGATTGTTTGTTTTTCTCTGTCTCTCTTTCTCTGCTCCTGACGGAGGGGGTGTGAGCTGCCGCCTTCAACAGCTTTGTGCCACGGTGCTTCGCATACTTAAAAGCCAAACAGCCCTATTGATTTGTTTGCTTTCCTCTCTCTTTCTGACAGTCTCTGCTCCTGACACGCACTCCTTTGAAGAGGAAGATATGTTTGCATTCTTTTAATTGTGAGACGGAACAGTCATCTCTGTCTTGTCATGGAGCACAGTTTAAACTTTTGAAAAAGAGACAAATGTTTGTTTGCAGTGCAGTGAATAACGTTCCTGTCTCTCTACAACCTCCTGTGTTTCTGTGCAAATCTGTGACCCAAGCATGACAATATAAAAATAACCATATAAACATATGGTTTCTACTTCGCGGATTTTCACCTTTCGCAGGGGGTCTGGAACGCAACCCCTGCGATGGAGGAGGGATTACTGTAATTGCAAAAAAAAAAAGGTTCATGATAAAAAAAATTTAAAGGGAATTTTTGTGATGACCAGACCAAAATACATAAGTGAACACCCAAAGAGTTCAGGAAGCAAACCCTGTGTTGTACAGAGTACAGTGAAATTCTTACTTGCATGTCAAATCAACATAAAACACCTTCAACATCTTTTGTGTGCAAATTCCTCCTGTAATGCGAGTCGGTATAATTCGCCCATATTGTCACTGTGTCTTAAATGTGCCATTGTTGTTTTTACAACGTAACAATACAAAAAGGAAAATTTTCTTCACACTTTTTTATTGAATAAATGCAACAAATGTAAAAGATGGGGGAACAATATTGCTAAACAAATGTGTGTGTATGTATGTGTTGTATGTACTGTACAGTAACATCTATTCTTTAATGTATTTATCCATAATTCCATAATTATTCTTTTCTAAGTTATAAAAATATTTAGAGTTTAGTTTTTTTTTTTCACCATTCTTTACCTACCTTTATCTTACTTTAACCCATTTCTTATTCATCTTATCTAGGTCTAATTGCAGTTTTGACAGTGTACATATATTATTTTAATCAATATTGTTTTTGTTAAATATAAAAATTTTCTCAGAAATTTCCACTTCTATTATTTTCTAAATTTTTGCAATTTCTTTTGCACTTAAGGCAAGTTGTGAAATTTTAAATTTCATTAATTCCCAATTCTTGCAAAATGTTTTGTTACAGCGAGCAAGATTTTACTGTGATAGAATAATTTTGTGGCCTCTGTCCTGAATGTAGTATAAACATTTATTACATTTCCAGTAGCTTTTAATAACATTATTTAGTGTAAATGTTGTTGAACAATATAAAATGTAAAGTTCATGTTGTAGATAATTGATTTATAATGGATTACATAACTTCATAAATATATAGTTTAAGTTTAAATATCTAAATTTAAAACATGATGTATATAGTAAATTTACATTTTACAATTCGCTTGTTATTGTTAAGTGACTTTAAGATAATATGTACTGTTTGTAAAATAATGTGTCTCGCGAGAACGCACTTAGGAGTTATCAGGAGAACATGAGAAAGACCTGCCCCATGGACCGCAGGTGGGCGGATGTCTCTCGCGAGGCTCTGCCATGTTGCATCAAATGTTTTGTATATCATCATATGTGTAAACCTGTAAATGTCAAATTTCTTTCCGAAACCTTAAACATATTTGTCCCTCTGTTCCTGCTGGATCCATTTCTGATCTTTTTCTGTCTTCTCCTATTCCATCAGCACTAGATATAGTGGTCAACAAGACTAACTCTGCCCTTCATTCAGCATTCGATAAAACTGCTCCTTTAAAACATAAGGTTTCCTTTAAGCGCTCAGCTCCTTGGTATAACTCAGAATTGCGATCTATGAAAGCAACTGGCCGATGCCTTGAGAGAATGTCATGTAAGACTGGCCTCACTGTTCACATCCAGGCTTTCTCTTACCATCAAAGGGCTTACAGGGATGCACTAACTGCAGCCAAGAACACACATTATGGCAGAATAATAGAAAGTGGCCATGATAACCCAAGGGTTTTGTTCTCCATAGTTAATAAACTACTTCAACCTGCATCTGGCCCAATTACCTCCTCTACTGAAGTCTGTGAAAAATTCCTCCAATTTTTCCGCAATAAAATTAAAGATCTAAATAATTCAACTAACATAAATCCATCATCCATGTATATCCTTCCCTGTCTTTCTACTCCATCCAGCTCCTTTTCTAAATTTTCACCAGTCACATTGGCATTTGTTATTGACATGCTTTGTAAGATGAGGCCAACTACTTGTGTACTGGACCCCATCCCCACCACACTTCTTAAATCCTGCCTTCATGCCATAATCCCGACTGTTACGACAATAATCAATACATCACTTGACACTGGGTTTGTGCCAGCCACTTTTAAAATCGCTTCTGTTACCCCCATGTTAAAGTCTGGTCTTGATGGTGATAAACTAAACAATTTTCTGCCTATTTCCCACTTACTTTTTCTGTCAAAAGTTCTTGAGCGCGTTGTAGCCTCCCAGCTCATCAATTACTTAACCTCTAATAATTTGATGGAACCGTTTCAGTCTGGTTTCAGGGCGCAGCATAGCTGTGAAACTGCTCTTGTTCGGGTAACCAATGATTTGCTTATGGCAGCAGACTCTGGACAAACCAGCATATTAATTCTGTTAGACCTCAGTGCAGCATTTGACACTGTCAGGCATGACATTCTACTGTCCAGAATGGAGAACATGCTGGATATCTCTGGCACTGCCCTCCAGTGGTTCAAGTCCTATCTGACTTATAGGCAAGAGTTTGTTAGTCTTGGCAACAGCAGATCCAGTTCAGCACGAGTCACACAAGGAGTTCCTCAGGGCTCTGTCCTTGGCCCTCTTCTCTTCTGTATTTATATGCTTCCTCTTGGCCATATTATTCGTAGCTATGGACTGGGTTATCATTTTTATGCAGATGACACTCAACTCTAGTTCAATGTCAAAAGTGCAACTTCATCAGAGTTTTCTCAGCTCATAACTTGCCTCAGTGAAATTAAAATTTGGATGGAGCAGAACTCCTTAAATTAAATTGCAACAAAACTGAACTCCTGAAAATTGGCACTAAAGCGCTACTTCAGAAAATGTGTTCCTTTTCAGTCACTCTTGACAGTGATCTCATCAGACCTTCTTCTGATGCAATGAACCTTGTTGTCATTTTTGATTCATCCCTTTCTTATTCCGCCCACATAAACCAAATTAAGAAACTTTCTTACTTTCACCTCCGTAACATATCCTGTGTTCGCTCATTCCTCTACTTTTCTAATGCTGAGAAACTTGTCCATGCTTTTATCATATCCTGCATCGATTATTGTAACTCGCTGCTGGCAGGTGCCCCTTCTGATCTCACAGTATATCACAGCTCCAGTTGATTCAAAGCTCTGCTGCAAGAGTCCTTACATGAACCAGCAACAGTGAGCACATCACACCATCCTGCTTTGTCTTCACTGGCTTCCTGTGTCTTACAGGATTGAATATAAAATTCTATTAATAACCTACAAAGCTTTAAACCGGACTACATCAGTGACCTTCTAAATCACTATGCTCCTGTTCACCTACTAATGTCCTCTGATTCTGGTAATCTTGTTTTGCATCACACTAACCTGCACTCTATGGGTAACAGAGCCTTCAGCTCCATAGCACCCAGACTTTGGAATGACATCCCGAAATTAATTAGGTCAGCTGACTCCACTCATTCTTTTTAAAAAACAACTTAAAACTCATCTATTTAGGAAGTATTTTAACTTACTTAACATTCTGCCCTTTTTTTCAGTTTACCTCTCTGTCCAGGTGCTCAGGATAATTTGTGTGTCTGTTATATCACAAATTAGTTTATTTGTTAGGTTTTTCATTTAGTATTTTACTGTGGTTTATTGTCCTTTATTCTATTTAATGCTTTGTTATCTGTTTCATTGTTCTATTCAAGAAAACATTTCTATCCAATGCTACATATGCCCTGCTGTTTTTTTTCTCTAAGACTCTGTGAAGCTCCTTGAGCATGGGAAAGGTGCTATATAATTAAAATGTATTATTATTATGCAAGTTACTGTGTATTCGCTAATATGTTTTGTACTGATTACTCACTATGTAGTTCTCATGGCGTGGAGGTGTGACGGTGTGAGAAAGACAAGCCCAAGTAATAAACGCCTGTTTCAAAGAACCGACCTTTTTCTGTGTTGTTGTGAAGAGAGCTACATTGAGAACTCGACTGCTCAATACGGGTAGGAGAGACGATGCGATCAGCGGATGACGACGCGATGAGGATCCGGTGCAGCTGATAAGCAGAGCCCATTACGCATTATCTGCATAGTGATTACAAGCAACGGTGATTAGACTGTGTTAAAGCACAAATTTTCAGGCCAAAACCAGTAGGCGCTGTACCACAATAGTAAAGTTAACTTGGTGTGAGAAGTGGTTTAGCTTGGAAACTGCAACTAAGGACTTAGATCTATTAACCTTGCATGCTGTGCTTAATGTGGAGATAAATCCAATGTGTTTGCATTCATAGTCGTTGCGTGTTATAAAGCTTAAAGAGCAAATGAGTTTAATATTTAATGGTAGTAAAGTTAATGATTTTCAGTAAATGTTGAAAGAAAGTACATCATTACAAGTGAAAACTAAAGATTTCTAAGTCATTTTGAATTTTATGAGAATGAATCTAGCTTAAAGAGCACCTTCAGTGAATTTTAAAAGGGTACAATATTTATGTGAAAACCTTTTGTTATATAAATGATAAGTTATTTAATGCATTTCTAACCATATTCCTGCTGTGATTGAGGTTTTACTTATATATTTGTGCTCTTGCAAATATCAGTTTTGTTATTTTGTTTTGAAACTGAAGTTAATGTAATGAAGTTTAAATTCTGACACAGTTATCTTGATGTAAATTTGATGTCTACAGTGTATTTGTCAGATTCCTACACAAATATGTGAACTTTCATGGCTATTCAAGTTAGGTCTACTGTAGCTTTCACTTACACATAGCCTAGAAGAAGCCCAATTCAAGTTTAATAGCTATACAGTTGCACTACCATTATCTCAAGATGTCTGACATAAGCACTGAGACCTGCCGTAAAAATGTTAAACCACCTGCTCAAGCTGAAGCTACAGACACCGAATCTATAGAAGTAGAACAGCTATGAAGAAGTGAAAGAATGCGCACCCTAACAGAAAAGGGAAGAGAATTTCAAGGAGAAAGACTGAAGGGCATACAATGTCGAAATGAAATCATCTATGAAAAGTGGAGTTGTCATGCAAGAATAGCAAATGAATTATTAAATGAAGATGCTTTTGAGGATGAATTAAACGAGCTTATTGAGAACATGAAACGTACCTGTTCTGATGTAAAGGTCATTTATGAAGAGTCACATCAAGGACAAACCCCTGAACCAGACCTGCGGCGCAGGGTACGTGCATATCACTCTCCGGATTTATTATTCAAAGGGCAGAGAGACAGCTTAAAGGGCATAAAGCAGATAAAGATGAAGAACCTTGGCGCGATGTTGGATCAATCTTAGACTCAACAGGTTCTGTATCTAGGCTACTGTCTCGTCAATCAAGATGTAGTTCCAACTACTCTAGCATCCACTCAGTCAAAAGAATAGAGGCTGCAGCTGAAGCTGCTGCATCTCAGGTGGTCCTGGGTGTATTGAAAGAACAAGACAGGGAAGAAACAGAACTTCGAATGCTAGAGGCTGACAATAAACAATGGATGGCACAATTTGAATCAGAGAACTTAGCCAGACAACAAGCAATCCAAGATAAATGCAGAAAACTTGCACGCCAAGAAGTAAAGAAGCTGAACGCTGCTAGAACCCAAGTAAAGGTTTATAATGTTGATGAAGAGAACGTTGAAACGTCTGACTTGTTGTATGATATGGAAGTAGCAGGAGAGCTTCAAGTCCCTAACCCCACAATCCCTTCAGTCACAATCCAAACTCTCAATGTATCAAGCCCCTCATTCATTCTTCAATCCCTAGCATTTGCAAGTCAAGTCCCTTGTCTGTCACTGCTACCTCAACCTCCTCCAGCCACAGTGCTCAGGCCTCAAGAGCAGACTAGCTTACATCTGGTTAATGTGCTAGCAGAAGCTATAAGTGCTTATTGTCTTCCAGCACCAGAGCCTGCAGTATTTACTGGAGACCCCTTGATTGGCAACTATCTTTTAAAACATTAATAGAATGGACAAACACTCCAAAAAATGAAAAACTTTATTACATTAGAAAGTACTTAGGTGGCACAGCAAAGAAAGCCGTAGAAGGATTTCTTCTATTAGGCACAGAAGAAGCATACGACTTGGCTTGGAAACTTTTAGAGAAACTTTTTGGAGACCCATTCATAATCGGGAAGTCCCTCAGAGACGAGCTGCATGCATGGCCAAAGATAAGCTCTAAAGATGTTTGTGAACTAAGAGAATTTGCAGACTTCCTCAAGAGCTGTGAGGCTGCAATGTCCCACATTAAGACACTGGAAGTCCTTAATGATTGCATTGAGAGTCAAAGGATTCTGCTGAAATTGCCATCCACTTTATTGGATGGAACCGTAAAATGACGGAAGTCAGGCAAGTAAGGACTGAGTACCCACAATTCAAAGAAGTTGTTGACTTCTTATCAAAGGAAGCAGATCTAGCTTGTGATCCCATATCCTCAATACAAGCACTCAAGAGAGTGGAAAGTAAGAAACAAAAACATCCACGAAACCAAATAATTCAAGCAAAGACTCTGACCACAAACACAACACAGAGCAGTATTCCATCATGTGTCTTCTGCAAAAGGGCAGGACATGTCCTAGAAAAGTGCAGGAGGTTCACTGAAAAAACAGTTCAGGATCATATCAAGTTTGTGCACACAGAAAAGCTTTGCTTTGGATGTTTGAAGACATCACTCAAGAAGGTGTGATAACAAAAGCACATGTGAAAAATGTCAAGAGACATCCAACATGTTTGCATGACGACAGATTTGAAGAACATCAGAAGCCAATGCACCTAAATGGAAATGACATTTCAAAGGGCGAGGCAGGCACCACAGAAAAGACTATAAAAGCAACTACCAGCAGAGTCATACAAGAGGGCCTATTCACACAAACATCCTCTATCTTGCCATTTTGGGTATCATCAACCAAGCATCCAGATCAAGAAGTCCTTGTCTATGCACTCTTACACACACAGAGTGATACGACCTTCATACTAGACGAAGTAGCCAAAGACCTCAACACAAACAAAGAGAATGTCAGTTTGCGGCTATCCACAATGTCTGCCAAGTCAACAGTCATACCATGTCAGAAACTGACAGGTCTACAAGTGAGAGGATACAGCTTAAAGAAAAGAATTCTGCTACCACCTGTTTTCACATGAGAGTTCATTCCAGCAAACAGGTTACATATTCCAACTTCTGAAACAGCTCTAAAATGGCCTCATCTGGAGCAATTATCGGAAAGGATTCCACCACAGCTACACTGCGAAGTAGGCCTTCTCATTGGCTATAACTGTCAACAAGCCCTTCTTCCAAGGGAGATGCTGTCTGGTAACGAGGATTATCCATATGCACAGCAAACGGATCTCGGCTGGAGCATTGTTGGTTGCTCAAATCCAACAAGTGATAACAACAATGCAATAGAAACAAGTCACAGAATCATGGTGCGACAAGTGACACCAGCTGTGCATCCATCAGTCCAGCTAAAGGAAGAAGTACACTTTGTGCACAGAACTCAAGTTAAAAAGATAATCCCACTTGACATAATCAAGATCCTTGAATCAGATTTCACAGATGACACTGCAGATGATAATCCAGTTTCTCAAGAAGACCTCCTCTTCTTGTCTAAAGTGAAAGCAGGAATAAGGCAGAAGGAAGATGGCCACTATGAACTCTCGCTTCCTTTCAAGACAGACAAACTTAATCTTCCAAACAATAAACAGTGTGCAGTTCATAGGCTTAGCTCATTAGAGTGACGACTGAGTGCAATTCAACTGAAAGAATCTAACTGGCTGAAAGGACCCAACTTTCTTTGGCAGCAGAATCTCCCACGTGAAGAGAGAATGCTGGGAGAAGTAGAAGTGACTGATCCTGAGCTTTGCAGAGCACACGTTCATGCAGTTAAGGCAAGAGAACTGAATTCAATGGTGAACCGCTTCATTAAATTCTCTGACTGGTCTAGAGTAGTGAAAGCTGTTGCCAGGCTTAAAAGATTTGTCAGAGAGTTCAAGGGATTTCAGTGACGAATAAATGACTCAATTAACCTTGAACGAAGAAAAGCAGAAATTTTTATCATCAAGATGGTGCAAGAAGTGTTTGCTGAAGAAAAAAAAAAGATCAAAGGCCAGAAGGAAGACACTCTGAACAAGCACAACAGGCTACATCAGCTGAATGCTTTCTTGGACAAGAACAGTCTCCCCAGGGTGGGAGGACAGCTATCTCAATCAGCCTTACATCATGATGTAAAACATCCTGTGATACTTCCAAAGAAATCTCATCTGTCAGCCCTGCTCGTCAAACATCATCATGAGCGCATACACCACCAAGGTAGAGGCATGACAGTGAATGAGTTGTGTGCAAATGGAATATGGATCTTAGGACGTGGAAATGTGGTCTCCTCACACATTTACAAGTGCGTAAAATGTTGGAGATACAGAAGAGCAACAAAGGTTCAACACATGGCAAATCTGCCTGAAGAGAGAACTGAAACATCTCCCCCTTTCATTTACTGTGGCCTTGATTGTTTTGGACCTTTCATTATGAAGGAAGGAAGAAAGGAAATAAAACGATACGGATCGTTATGGAGTTCCTCAGAGGAATGGATCAAGATCGTAAAAAGGCACTTGGTTGTGAATTTGTATTGAATGTACCATCAGCTAGCCACATGGGTGGAGTCTGTGAGCGCCGGATTCGAACAATCCGAAGCATCCTAACTGCTTTGCTCGACAAGTCAGCCAGCAGACTTGACACCACAACTTTGAGAACATTTCTCTACGAAACAATGGCTATAATCAACAGCAGACCACTAAGTGTTGAGCATCTTCATGATCCTACTGGCCCAGAACCCCTTACTCCCAACCATATTCTAACCATGAAATCATCAGTTATTCTGCCAACTCTTGGACAGTTCTGCAAAGAAGACCTCTATCTGCACAAAAGGAGGAGAAGAGTGCAGTTTCTAGCCAATGAATTTTGGCAACGATGGAAACGAGAATACCTGCTAAACCTTCAACAACAACAGTAATGGCAGAAGTCATCACAAAACTCACAAGTAGATGAAATTGTAATTTTACAAGATGACAGTGCACCAAGAAATGAGTGGAAGCTCACTAGGATTGTGGAAGCTCAACTCAGCGCAAATGGCAAAGTACGAAAGGTGAAACTTCTACTCAGTGACACTACATTTAATAAAGGAAAACCACTCACTAGATCAGTTTACCTTGAGAGGCCTGTTCATAAAGTAGTTACCTTACTTGAGGCCAACTAAGTCGCACATAAAGGTACACAGACTCACACACTTCTCTTATAGTTTGCTTTTGAAGAAAATCTCTCAATTCAGCTCAATGAGTGATTTTGGTGGGAGTGTAAATGTTGTTGAACAATATTTAATGTAAAGATCATGTTGTAGATAATTGATTTATAATGGGTTACATACTGTAACTTCATAAATATATAGTTTAAGTTTAAATAACTACATTTAGATCAAGATGTATATAGTAAATTTACATGTTACAATTTGTTTGTTATTGTTAAGTGACTTTAAGATATTGTGTACTATATGTAAAGTAATGTGTCTCGCGAGAATGCACTTAGAGGAGTTATCGAGAGAACATGAGAAAGACCTGCCCCATGGACTGCAGGTGGGCAGATGTCTCTTGCAAGGCTCTGCCATGTTGCATTAAAGGTTTCAAACTATAAATGTCTGAAGCTAAAACAGACAATCAAAATGACTTAAGGACCTCTTTTTATGACAAGCAGCCAACAAGGTATTTCATTTGTCAAACGTCTTTTGTTTCATGTTTTCACTAAGTATTTAGCATTTCATCGTATGTGTATGCAAGTTACTGTGTATTCGCTAATGTGTTTTGTACTGATTACTCACCATGTAGTTCTCATGGCATGGAGGCGTGATGGTGTGAGTAAGACAAGCCCAAGCAATAAACGCCCATTTCAAAGAACTGACCTGTGTCTGTGTTGTTGTGAACAGAGCTACATTTAGAGCATTCATTTCTAAATCCAAAGCCAGATATATAGTTTTATGAACTGTTAATGTAGAACGTTCAATAGATACTTTTAAGTTTTTCTCTTAGACTGTCAAATTATAATAATCTGTTTTTGACTGCTTAGTTAAATCTTAAGAACACCTGTTTGATGGCAGGGTGAAGGGTTCTCCATATATCACAAACTCCAAAGACTTTGCAAATTTTTTGTGAAATGATGTTGGATGAAGAATGGTCATGTGGGGGATGTCTGTCTATTGTTACAGTATATCAAAGACAGAGTTACAAACCCACGTAAAAGTTTTATGTACTGTAAAATAGGTGTGATTGTCTCAAGTTCATTTGTAAATGCTTAAATATTATTATTAGTTCTTTTAATATTAGATGTGCAAATATTTCCTAATAAAAGAATCATTATTTAGCCTCATTTAATTTTCCCCTTGATACCACATCTTAATATTGCAACCTCTACACTTTGATTACTGCATAAGAAATCCAAGTTGCACACTTGTGTCGTCTGATCAAAATAAAATTGTTCTTTGTTTCACTGTATCATGAATACTGTTTAAATTAATTGAACATTACAAGAATGACAGGAAAACCAAAAAAGTAATAGGATTAAGAGTTATAACTTGTAAGAATATAGAACCCAAAGGGCTACCCTGCCATGAAATCCATTAAATAATGTGTATGGGTAGAATTCATTTCAAAACAGAAAACTGTTTGTTATAACTTGAACCTCTTTACCTTGTATTTTTAAAAATATAATTTTAATATTAATTCCCAATTGTAAAAAGTAACTGACAACCACATGACAGCCTGTGCAAAACTTTTTGCATAGTCATCATAAAAAGTTTTACAACATATTGAACAATACTATAACTTGTAGAACCAGCACATTAGAGAGAGAGAAAAGAACGAAGAAAGTCCTTGCCTTTAACAGGATGTTGTTGCCATTTCTATTAGACTATGGTTAAGATTATGGTTGTGAGGGGATTAGCGTACTCAAATAATGCACATGGTCACACTGTTGTTACGATTAGGGTTGGGAGAGGTTTATCCAACTCAAAATGACAAAAACGAGCTGGCATGGAGGTCACATTTTCCTGTCTAGCATGAAGCTCCACAGCTTACATTGCCTGAAGCGTGACCCCTCTCACTCACACATGCAAATACAGATTGGGTGGTGACACAGCCTTGCACCTTGCATGCACGGTACATTAATTGATCATAATGAGAATATTATGTGTACTGCCACTGGATATAAAACTCTGATCCCTGTGCTCTGGCAGTGCAGAACCCCATGGCTAATTTGCATGCATACATAGCTGTGTTCTGCCCCCATCCAAAACAAGCTTTAAAGGAAACTTTCCCCTCCACAGGAGAAAAAAAATCACATGCAAGATTCAAAAATAATGATGTATTATTGTTTACAAGAAGATGATCAGTAACAAGACGTTCCCATTACACCCAGTGCTGTGACATCAAACAATGGAATGAGCCAGTCTCCTGCTGAGTGTGTGTGTGTGTGTGTGCCCCAAGACTGGAACTCTGAGTACAATGATATATTGTATATAAACTAACTTCTTGTTAGTTTGTGTTCATTTGTTTTATTATGTTTGGTTATTGTTCTGTCTGTCTTTTATTGTTTGAGGCACCGTGGCTATGCAGGTCAATAGTTCTGGCCACAATCAGTCCAGCATATTCGGTAGATTCTTCCCTAGCCCTGAGGAACAATTGAAACACTATTGCACTATTATAATCCACACAAAAATTAGTTCAGTTCCTCCATCCCCATTAACTCTAATGCATTTTCCTTAACATTGCTGTGATTTTGTCAAACATTCTTTAAAGCAAATTTTGTGGTGTTGGCTCATCTCTATTGATAAGTTTTTAAAGAAAAAACAATTGATTACACTAGAGGTAATATTTACTAAAGTAATGTAATGTAAGCCAGATAGTGATACTGAATTTTTTAAAAGCACTTTAACAAAACATAATACAATGTTCTTTTTCCAGTACTATTTCTAAATCCCCCTACATATATATTACATAATATGCATCATTATACAATTTTATATTTAAAAAAATCCTAGTTTTTTTTTAATTAAGCAGTTGTGGCTACATTGATATGAAGATTTTATTATTTTATAATTATATAATATAATTATCATATTCAATACTAGATTATAAACTGTAAGAGATTATTAGTCTTGTTAATTATATATGACAACATACACTTATATTGCTTTATGGTTTTGAAGACGGTCTGACCATTGCTATATTGTTATCAGGTTTTTATTGCTATCTAAAATTTCTTCTTTCTGTAGGTAATTTTGAACTTGTGATCTCCCATTGCTTCCTGGGATCTAGGATGGCTGTAAACTTGCAGTGTCATAGAGCAATCATGATTTTCACAGTGGTTGTGTGCATCAGGCAGATACTCCTTTTATGGGAAAGCAATACTCCACTTTTTTTCTTTTCAAATTTTATTTTGGTTGCCTTTTAATACAAATTTCATGTTAGTACTTTAATAATGAGTCTAGTTGAGTGTTTATAGCTTGCACATGATTTTACTCATCTTTGACAATTTTTTAATATTAATTTGTAATAGTTTACTATATTGATTTATAATTAATTTCCTATTTCAAGATGCAAGTATAAATGGATGGAAGACGTAAGATGGGAAAAAGCAGTGTTCCTCAGCCTGTTTTGGTGTTGCGACCCATTTTTTCCCATGTGTCTTCATGACCCATTGGGGGGTTTGCATTGGTGATTCAAGTGTGACCATCACAGCAGGGGTGTGAATCGAATGCAGTTATCGCAACTGTGCAAACCAATTATGACCCACTTCCATTATAAACAGCCTAAAAGTGGGCTTAAGAACAGTAACTTGGAACTGTGACCTCTTCCCTTTACTGTGACCCAGGAACTTATTCATTCACTTGCAATGCAGCAAATATCAGCAGCCGTTAACCACTGGAAGGTAGATTCAGAAGAAATTGCATATTGTGCAATACAATCGAACAGGTATGATACTTTTTACACCAGTGTTTGTCAACCATTGAGTCCTGACCCACTTTTGGGTCATGGGCTGCTGCCAGAGGGTCGCCGCTCCAATGACTGGTCTCAAAACAACTACTCTTAACATTGGAAAAAGCATATTGTGACACCAGTAATTTTGAGAAACAATGTTTTATACTATTTCACCCAACCAGCATTTGTTTTTGTGGTACCACAGGTAGGTAGGTACTAGTAGGTGCCTATAGGTACCAGTCTTACTATTACTGGTGGATTTAGGAAAATAGCACATTGCTGCTTTTAAGTACATTCTAAACTGAATGCTTTTAAACGAAGATCAAAGTGAAGACACTACAATAGTTTTAGTAAACCACATCAGAATGTGAGATCAGTATTGTAGAGGGAAATAGTGTAATGCATTTGATGTAAATGCTTTTTTGGGGAAACAGCATGGTGGTGTAGTGGTTTCTGTTGCTGCCTTACAGATCTAGTGACCTGGATTTAAATCTCTCCCATGGTCCTAGTCCATGTGGTGTTTCCATATTTTCCCTTTTTCTGCATGGCTTTCCTCCAAATACTCTGGTTTTACTACCACATCTTCAAAGATGTACAGTATGTTGAATTTACTGTCAAGCTGTGTGTATGTGCTTTGATCCCTGTAAAGAAACTTCCATTCTGTCTCATAATGGTTCCCGTCTTGCACCTGATGCTTTCAGTAGAGATTTTAGTCCTTACAACTTGTAATGGATTTAGTTTGTTTGGGAATGTTATTAAAGTTGTGTTGTGGCAAAGGAGTGACTGTGCATCTGTAAGGATCTGTAGTGTTGACTCTGGGGCGTCAGTCAGAACAATGGTAGAAAATTCAGAGTTTTTCATATAAAAGCTCCAAAGTAAATTATGGATGATTAATTGGATGGCATATGAATAATTATTTAAGTATGTGTGTGGTCTACAATAAAGGATACCAAAAACCAAATAGTAACTTGCACAAAATTCCACTAGATGTCAGTATAATTCACAAATGAGTCTAGTTACGAACTTGTAATATTGATAATAAATTTTATTTATATAGCACCTTTCCCATGCGGCATGCATTTGGCAGTATGAAAGTAAAAGACATAAAGTTTACTAATAAACAAATCAACAAACTTAAAATATATAAACGTAGCAACATGAAATTATTACTGATATACAGTGGTGTGAAAAACTATTTGCCCCCTTCCTGATTTCTTATTCTTTTGCATGTTTGTCACACAAAATGTTTCTGATCATCAAACACATTTAACCATTAGTCAAATATAACACAAGTAAACACAGAATGCAGTTTTTAAATGATGGTGTTTATTATTTAGGGAGAAAAAAAATCCAAACCTACATGGCCCTGTGTGAAAAAGTAATTGCCCCCTTGTTAAAAAATAACCTAACTGTGGTGTATCACACCTGAGTTCAATTTCCGTAGCCACCCCCAGGCCTGATTACTGCCACACCTGTTTCAATCAAGAAATCACTTAAATAGGAGCTGCCTGACACAGAGAAGTAGACCAAAAGCACCTCAAAAGCTAGACATCATGCCAAGATCCAAAGAAATTCAGGAACAAATGAGAACAGAAGTAATTGAGATCTATCAGTCTGGTAAAGGTTAGAAAGCCATTTCTAAAGCTTTGGGACGCCAGCGAACCACAGTGAGAGCCATTATCCACAAATGGCAAAAACATGGAACAGTGGTGAACCTTCCCAGGAGTGGCCGGCCGACCAAAATTACCCCAAGAGCGCAGAGACGACTCATCCGAGAGGTCACAAAAGACCCCAGGACAACGTCTAAAGAACTGCAGGCCTCACTTGACTCAATTAAGGTCAGTGTTCACGACTCCACCATAAGAAAGAGACTGGGCAAAAACGGCCTGCATGGCAGATTTCCAAGACGCAAACCACTGTTAAGCAAAAAGAACATTAGGGCTTGTCTCAATTTTGCTAAGAAACATCTCAATGATTGCCAAGACTTTTGGGAAAATACCTTGTGGACTGATGAGACAAAAGTTGAACTTTTTGGAAGGCAAATGTCCCGTTACATCTGGCGTAAAAGGAACACAGCATTTCAGAAAAAGAACATCATACCAACAGTAAAATATGGTGGTGGTAGTGTGATGGTCTGGGGTTGTTTTGCTGCTTCAGGACCTGGAAGGCTTGCTGTGATAGATGGAACCATGAATTCTACTGTCTACCAAAAAATCCTGAAGGAGAATGTCCGGCCATCTGTTCGTCAACTCAAGCTGAAGCGATCTTGGGTGCTGCAACAGGACAATGACCCAAAACACACCAGCAAATCCACCTCTGAATGGCTGAAGAAAAACAAAATGAAGACTTTGGAGTGGCCTAGTCAAAGTCCTGACCTGAATCCAATTGAGATGCTATGGCATGACCTTAAAAAGGCGGTTCATGCTAGAAAACCCTCAAATAAAGCTGAATTACAACAATTTTGCAAAGATGAGTGGGCCAAAATTCCTCCAGAGTGCTGTCAAAGACTCATTGCAAGTTATCGCAAACGCTTGATTGCAGTTATTGCTGCTAAGGGTGGCCCAACCAGTTATTAGGTTCAGGGGGCAATTACTTTTTCACACAGGGCCATGTAGGTTTGGATTTTTTTTTCTCCCTAAATAATAAAAACCACCATTTACAAACTGCATTTTGTGTTTACTTGTGTTATATTTGACTAATGGTTAAATGTGTTTGATGATCAGAAACATTTTGTGTGACAAACATGCAAAAGAATAAGAAATCAGGAAGGGGGCAAATAGTTTTTCACACCACTGTAAGTATTACGATGCAAGCACTCGTAATACAGAAACACTAGACATTACACTTTAAGGAATATTACTTAAATGTGTAATAAATAGGTAAAATGATAGATACAAATTAAGTTACTACTTGTCATTAAACACACACTTTGTGACTTGCACATCTGTGCAATATAAATTCTTAGTAATTATAACTACAGGTGTTGGTCATAAAATTAGAATATCACGACAAAGTTGATTTATTTCATTCAAAAAGTGAAACTTGTATATTAGATTCATTCATTACACACAGACTGATGTATTTCAAATGTTTATTTCTTTTAATGTTGATGATTATAACTGACAACTAATGAAAGTCCCAAATTCAGTATCTCGGAAAATTAGAATATTGTGAAAAGGTTCAATATTGAAGACACTTGGTGCCACACTCTAATCAGCTAATTAACTCAAAACACCTGCAAAAGCCTTTAAATGGTCTCTCAGTCTAGTTCTGTAGGCTACACAATCATGGGGAAGACTGCTGACTTGACAGTTGTCCAAAAGACGACCATTGACACCTTGCACAAGGAGGGCAAGACACAAAAGGTCATTGCTAAAGAGGCTGGCTGTTCACAGAGCTCTGTGTCCAAGCACATGAATAGAGAGGCGAAGGGAAGGACAAGATGTGGTAGAAAAAAGTGTACAAGTAATAGGGATAACCGCACCCTGGAGAGGATTGTGAAACAAAACCCATTCAAAAATGTGGGGGAGATTCACAAAGAGTGGACTGCAGCTGCAGCTACAGACGTATACAAGACATGGGTTTCAGCTGTCGCATTCCTTGTGTCAAGCCACTCTTGAACAAGAGACAGCGTCAGAAGCGTCTCGCCTTTGGACTGCTGCTGTGTGGTCCAAAGTTATGTTCTCTGATGAAAGTAAATTTTGCATTTCCTTTGGAAATCAAGGTCCCAGAGTCTGGAGGAAGAGAGGAGAGGCACAGAATCTACGTTGCTTGAGGTCCAGTGTAAAGTTTCCACAGCCAGTGATGGTTTGGGGTGCCATGTCATCTGCTGGTATTGGTCCATTGTGTTTTCTGAGGTCCAAGGTCAACGCAGCCGTCTACCAGGAAGTTTTAGAGCACTTCATGCTTCTTGCTGCTGACGAACTTTAAGGAGAAGCAGATTTCATTTTCCAACAGGACCTGGCACCTGCACACAGTGCCAAAGCTACCAGTACCTGGTTTAAGGACCATGGTATCCCTGTTCTTGATTGGCCAGCAAACTCGCCTGACCTTAACCCCATAGAAAATCTATGGGGTATTGTGAAGAGAAAGATGCAATACGCCAGACCCAACAATTCAGAAGAGCTGAAGGCCACTATCAGAGCAACATGGGCTCTTATAATACCTGAGCAGTGCCACAGACTGATCGACTCAATGCCACGCCGCATTGCTGCAGTAATCCAGGCCAAAGGAGCCCCAACTAAATATTGAGTGCTGTACATGCTCATACTTTTCATGTTCATACCTTTCAGTTGGCCAACATTTCTAAAAATCCTTTTTTTGCATTGGTCTTAATTGATATTCTAATTTTCCGAGATACTGAATTTGGGACTTTCATTAGTTGTCGGTTATAATCATCAACATTAAAAGAAATAAACATTTGAAATACATCAGTCTGTGTGTAATGAATGAATCTAATATACAAGTTTCACTTTTTGAATGGAATTACTGAAATAAATCAACTTTGTCATGATATTCTAATTTTATGACCAGCACCTGTACAGTATGTGTGGAAATAACTAGTACATGTGTATCTCTTTCTCTCATTTAATATCGCATAATGCTATATATACTCTTTTGCATGCTGAACTATATACCCTGATTGGTCCGGCCACTCTAACATGTATTTATCAGAAAACAAGCTGGAAGATTTATCTTTGGGTAAGTCCTAAAGTGAAGTAGATATCATCATCATATTATCGTCTTTTTTTAAATCCCCTAAACCAGTGACTCTGAAATGGATTAATTAGTCTGATGAACAGAAGGACGGACGGACGGACAGATCCATTATCGGTCATCCTAATACATACATTTTTCTAAACTCACATTCTAGTTAGAATCATCAAGTTAGGAAAAAACTGCTAGCTGCAGAGGAAAGTAAGTGATGTAAAATATCAGGGGAGAAACAGATCACAAAGAATCAAACTTTTTTTTTTTAAGTTTATGAATAAATATACTATTATGCTATTATATACAAATATATTTAAAAATGATCAATGGCATTTTTGCACACTTTAACCACCAGAGCAAACTCTTTGCCCAGTTTACCCAGAGAGAATGTGTTCAGTGCAGCACATGGCTGACACCACTAGGTAGAAAGCACAAGGCAACATTAGCTGAAGGAAAATACCTGAAAAAGCAATCAGTGCTGGAAAAATAACACAAATCTAGCCTTCCATTTCACTAAAATGGGTACTGTTATTGGACCTCTAACAATCTGGCTCTTCTCATGACATCTCCTTCAAGCTTCTCTTCAGCTGAGATTATGAACTTCCACTTTCTTCTGCTCCATAAATCCCGGTCAGTGTGAAAAGTAACGCACGTGCACGTGCCTGCTCCCCCACCCCAACTCCTCCCAGTATTACGCCTCTTTGAATATGCAAATCAATATAAATAGCCCTTAAGCTCAGCGTTCACTGAAAAGGCAATGGCAAAAGCACAGGGGGAAAATAGAAGAATTTCAGTGAATACCAAGTGAAGGCAAGGAAAAACGTACTATTTGTTGGTTTAAACAGTGGTATAAACAGCAAAAGGAAGTTGATCGAGTGACATAGAGAGTCGGAGAAACTCGAAAGCTCAAGTTCACAAAGTGCCCAAAATAAAAAAGAAGTGGTCAGATATCAAAGTTGCAGTGAAAAGGTCAGTCGTAGCCCACCGTCTGAGTGTCATACAAAAGCTTATTAGGGTACAGAGAAAAGAAAAAAAAAATAGGGACACAGTGAGAAAAAAGCTTGAAATGTCAACTTTAATCTTGAAATTTCCACTTTAATCACGTAGTTTATTTTGTCAGTAAAGTAGAACGTCATAAATGTCATCTTTACATCGTTTAATTTACTAGTTTCTCAAATACCATCGTAACTAAAGTAGCACGTTAAATGCTTTGTTTTGTATGTGTTCTTCTATGTGCTCTATGTGTGTGAATCACTACGTGCTTCTTAAACAGGCTTTCTCTTCCTCCGACAGGACACAGAATCCATTACATTCGTGATTTTACAGCTCTCTGAATAATTAAAATACTGAGATGTATAATTGATATCATTTTCATGATGATAGGAGTTAAAGCATGTTATTAAACATGGGAACATGGTGGCGCAGTGATAGTGACGAGGTGGCGCCCTGTCCAGAGATTGTTCCTGCCTCCCGCAAGATGCTTGGTGCACTGTGCGCGACCTTCGATGAAATAATTTATTGCAGCAGTACTGTCTCTTTCAAATGTACTAACCTCCAATTCCTGTCCTTCCTTTTCTTTCTCCAAGTAACCAACACAGTCAGCTCTGTAATAGATGTTAAGCCATCTGTAAGTTTAGAACGCCGATTCTTCAAAACTTTTAAGGAACATTGAAATATCTTCGTAGTACATGTTTAATTATTCTATCCATCTATCCTTCCAGTGTCGCGCCAGCCCCAGCAAGAATACAGCGCTAGGCAAGAACAATCCCTGAACTAGCTAGTGCTGCAACACTGTGTCCTCACATGTTTAATTATTAACAATATAGATTATTTAAATTATGTTAAAATTGTATCTGTATAATGTAATAAACATATTTTGTTGAATTTCATCTTAAAAATGATATTGTCATCATATGTAAATACGCACTTTATAAAGTGGCTCAGGTTGTGCAATATTAAAACTGTATCACAAGTTTACAGTGAGGTAATTGTACTAAGTACAAACAATTCTACAAGGAGCACTTGATGGACTGATTGAGTGCATTTATAGTTCTTGGGATGAAACTGTTTCTGAACTGCAATGTCCCTACATGAAAGGCTCTAAAGCGTTTGCCGTATGAGAGCAGTTCAATAGACTGTGCTCATGGCTGAGGCAGCGTGTGCTTGATGCTGTATACCAATAATTCTCTTTTCGATCAGCTGCTGTAGAACTGTGAGTCCACACTCAGATGCAATAAGATAAATAGTCGGAGTGGTGAATTGAGAGGAACAACGCTAAAGCAGCTATGGTATTTGGAATAGTTTGGTCATTCTGTGGACCATAATATTGTTACAGGTTAATTACAATCAGATTCAATCAGATCAGATCAGATCAATTACAATGCCTTAAATTAATAAACAATATGCGGTTAATTTCAGTGTATTTATAAAGCTGCATCAGGGATGTGCATCTAAAAAAGAAAGGGAAACCACAATTGAACAAAAGCACTGCTTTGACGCTGGGTGCCGCCAGTTTGCAAAACCGAGCAGAGAATTTGCGTACGCCAATCATTTAGCTGGCGTGAAAATGTGCGTGGCTTTACACCAAGTTTAGGTTTTATACATTGCGATTTGAGTGTGGAAACGGGAGTATGCAACATTTTTGTGCGTACGCACCGTTTATACATGAGGCCCCTGGTCTGGTGTCTTTTAATTACCATGGAGCCCTCTATTATGGCAATACCTTTAAAATTAACATGTCTTATAATGGTGAAATGCTGATTATTTTACAGGTATTGTCTATCTCCAATATTATCAAGAACGTCATACACTGGTGTACTTAATATAAATGAAAAAAGGGATACTTCCCTTTTGACAATGGTGCTGGTGACCTATTAGGGTATTTTGATAGAGATCTCCATGACCAAAGTTGGGAAAGCCTTCTTTACATACACCCTGACCCATTAGAATAATTGCTCCGATTTTGTATCTTGATTGTTTGTTAAAGTCAGTTGGGTCCTTGCAAATGTGTAAAAATGTAAACTACCTCTCAGTTTCAGAAAATGCATTCCCATCACCAACCTCCAACATATTGGCTCCTGTTCAGGTCTGTTATAAATTCCAACCATTTTTTTTGAGCTTTTTTGAGAATATTTGCACCTTTAAGATTTAACAGGATAAATATAATTTTACAATTGTTATCTGTCTTAATTATACTGCTTGCTTGTAATCAGTAACCTCAGTCTTCAATATCATTCAATCTCTAAAATCTTACATTTATAATAGTCTTTTAAAATATATATTTGTTTCTGTGCTTACAATAAGTGCGTAATTCTGGGTTAAACTCATCCACCTGCGCCAACTCTACTCCCTGCATCCTCACCATTCCACTGTCCTTCTTCTCTTTCACACACATATATTCTGTCTTGTTCCTACTGACCTTCACTCCTCTCCTCTCTAGAGCATATCTTCACCTCTCCAGGATCTCCTCAACCTGCTCCCTACTCTCGCTATAGATCACAGTGTCATCAGGGAACATCATAGTCCAAGGGACTCCTGTCTAATCATGTCTGTCAACCTGTACATCACCATTGCAAATAAAAAAGGGCTCAGAGCCTATCCCTGGTATAATCCCACCTCCACGTTGAATGCATCCATCACTCCTACCACAGACCTCACCACTGTTACACTTCCCTCGTACATATCCTGTGCAACTCTTACGTACTTCTCTGCCACTCTCCCGACTTCCTCATATAATATCATATGCATTCTCCAGGTCCACAAAGACACAATGCAACTCCTTCTGGCCATTTGTATACTTCCCCATCAACACTCTTAGAGCAAACATTGCATTTGTTGTGCTCTTTCTTGGCATGAAATCATACTGCTGCTCACTAATCATCACCTTCCTTCTTAACCTAGCTTCCACTACTCTTTCCCATAACTTCATGCTGTGGCTCATCAGTTTTATCCCCCTGTAGTTACTACAGCTCTCTACATCCCCCTTATTCTTAAAAATCGATACCAATACACTTCTTCTCCACTCCTCAGGCATCCTCTCACTTTCCAAGATTCCATTAAACAATCTGGTTAAAAACTCCACTGCCATCTCTCCTAAACACCTCCATGCTTCCAGAGGTATGTCATCTGGACCAATGGCCTTTCCATTCTTCATCCTCTTCATAGCTGTCCTTACTTCCTCCTTGCTAATCCGTTGCACTATTTGATTTACTATCTCCACATCATCCAACCTTCTCGATCTCTCATTCTCTTCATTCATCAGCCTCTCAAAGTATTCTTTCCTTCTTCTCTACGCACCTGCCTCGCTTGTGAGTATATTTCTATCATTATCCTTTAACCCTAACCTGCTGCACATCTTTACCAGCTCTGTCCCTCTGTCTAGCCAATCGGTACAGGTCCTTTTCTTCCTCCTTAGTGTCCAACCTCTCAGACAACTCATCATACTCCTTTTCTTTAGCCTTCACCATCTCTCTCTTCACCTTGCACCTTATCGCCTTGTACTCTTGTCTACTTTCTGTATCTCTCTGACTATCCCACTTCTTCGCCATCCTCTTCCTCTGTTTACTCTCCTGTACTTCTCCATTCCACTACCAGGTTTCCTTTTCCTCCTTCCTCTGTCCAGATGTTACACCAAGCACCCTTCTTGCTGTCATCCTTACTACTTCTGCTGTATTTGCCCAGCTGTCTGGTAACTCTTCATTGCCACCCAGTGCCTGTCTTACCTCCTCCCTAAACTCAACCTTGCAGTCTTCCTTTTTCAACTTCCACCATTTGTTCCTTGATTCTGCCCTCACTCTCCTCATCTTCTTGATATTCAACGTCATCCTACAGACCACCATCCTATGCTGTCTAACTACACTTTCCCCTGCTACCACTTTGTAGTCTTTAATCTCATTCATATTGACTCTTTTGCATAGGATATAATCTACCTGTGTGCATCTTCCTCCACCCTTGTACATCACCCTATGTTCCTCCCTCTTCTTAAAATACGTATTCACCACAGCCATGTCCATCCTTTTTGCAAAATTCACTATCATCTGACCTTCATTCCTCTACTTGACACCATACATATCCATCACCTCCTCATCTTCTCTGTTCCCTTCCCCAAAATGTCCATTGAAATCCACTCCAATCACCACTTTCAGTCCCCTGAGTATGCTGTTCATCACTTCATCCAACTCATTCCTGAAATTTTCTTTCTCATTCATCACACACCCAACTTGTGGGTCATATGCACTAACAACATTCATCATCACACCTCCAATTTCCAGCTTCATAATCATTACTCTGTCTGACACTCTTTTCACTTCCAAAACACTTTTGACATACTGTTCCTTCAGAGTAACCCCTACTCCATTTCTCCTTCCAACCACACCATGATAAAACAATTTGAATACACCTCTGATCCACCTGGCCTTAATCCCCTTCCATTTAGTCTCTTGCACGCACAATATATCAACCTTCCTTTTATTCATCATATCGACTAACTCTCTCCCCTTACCAGTCATACTGCCAACATTCAAATTTCCTACCCTCAGTTCCACTCTCTTTACCTTCCTACTCTCCTCTTTCCTCCAGACACATTTAACCCCTTTTCTTCTCCTTTTTTGGCCAACAGTAACCCAATTTCCGCCAGCACCCTGTTGGCTAACAGTACTGGTGGCGGTCGTTGTTTACACGGGATTAGACCGATCCGGTATGTAAATCTGTATTGTTGTCCGCATGTTGATCTGGCAAAATTTTTCACTGGATGCCCTTCCTGACGTAACCCTCCCCATTTATCCGGGCTTGGGACTGGGATGAAGAAACACACTGGTTTGTGCATCCCCTTTGGCTGGGTTTTTTGATTTACATCTATGATGTAAAATTCAGTCTCCTGTTATTTATTGTTATGTTAAATGCCTTCTGATGGCATCCACTAAAGAAAAAGGCATATAAAATTACTACCTATTGACCACCTCTGAGTGTATTCTGAACCTTTATGTTTATGATATATGGATTCTAAAGCAGTCAGTACCTATCATTTCACAGTTACTTAACATGTCTTTCAGAATTCAGAAATCAGTTACATTGCATACTTGGCAGTTTGTGTAGTCAAAACATGAGTGCATGAAATAAACATCAAAAAGTACATTAAATTAGCCAAAACTCAAAACACTAATGAAATGAAGAACAGAAATGATGCTCACAATGCATAAATGCAGAAGTACCTTTCCTACATTTAGGTAATTTGTGGAATTTACCAGTGTAAAAACACTTATTTATACAGTATAGCACATTTTCATAGAGCAATGTAGCCCAAAGTGCTTTACAAGATGACAAAAAGATACAAGAAGAGGAAACAAATATAAGCAATAATGTTATAGAATAAATAACAGAGCAAGGTAAGTTCAGGGGAAAAAAAACTCCAATTAGGCTGGAGAAAAAAAAAATTAAATCTGCTTGTGTTCCAAGGCCAATAGTCTCCCTAGCCCCCACTGGGCATTCTACAAAACATAATTATTACTAAATCAAACCTCATAGATTACATGATTCACGTGATGGGATTTAATGGAGTTGGTCTCATGGACAGCTGAGATATCCGCCTTCATTCCTTAATCTCAGGGCCCTGCATAGTGCCTAGATCAGGTGGTACAGAAGAATTGGGGAAAATAGAGAATAGTGGAAATTAGTACACATTGCAGATCCCTGAAGAATATAATTTTATGCTATATATTCTATTGGGAATACAACTAAAATGTAGCTATGAAAAACTAGTATTAAGTTTTTAGCAGTTTTTTTTAAATGCCCCACAGTATTAGCTTGGTGAACTTCTATAGGTAAAGTATTCCAGATTTTAGGTGCACAACTGCGGAAGGCCACCTCACCACCTCTTTTAAGCTTGGTTATAGGAATAATAAGCAGACCACCATTTGAGGATCTGAGGTTACAACTTAAAGCATTTGGAAACAGGCATTCCGAAATATAGGACGGAGAAAGATTATTAAAAGCTCAACCACTAGTAGTATTTTAAAGTCGATTCTGAATGACACAGGCAACCAATGTAATGATGCTAAAACTGGTGAGATGTGCTCAAATTTTCATTTTCTCGTTAAGGTTCTGGCTGCTACTTTCTGCACTAATTGCAACGGATTGTCTTTCTTAGGTAATCCTGTTAGGAGAGCATTATAACTATCTGCTCCAAAGCACTGGAATTCATTACCTATGGAGCTACGAAACATCAAATCATATTCATCCTTCAAATGTAAACTTAAAACGCATCTGTTTAAAATGGCTTTTTCTTTTTCCTTCTGATTATAGTGGTTTTGTTTGGTTTTAATTTTTAGATTTTCTGATGTTTTAAGTTGTTTATAATTGTGTCTTTCATTTATTTATTTATTGTTTGTTTGGTGTCCTTGAGTTCTCTGAAAGGCGCCTTGTATAAATAAAATGTATTATTATTATTATTATTATTTTATTATTATTATTATAATCTAGTCGACTAAAAACAAAAGCATGAACTAATTTTTCAGCGTCTTGTAAAGTTATTAGAAGTTAAACTTTTGCTATGTTCCTTAAGTGAAAGAAAGCAGTCCTAGTTATCTGGTTAATATGGGATTTAAATTTTAGGTCAGAGTCGATGATTACTCCTAAATTCTTTACTACCGACTTAATTTTTAAACCTAAGGGATCAACTTTATTTTCAATATCTTGGTTATATCCATGTTTGACAATCACTAAGATTTCTATTTTATCCTTATTCAGTCTGAGAAAGTTACTTCTCATCCAATCAGAAATACTGCTAAGACATTGGATCAGGGAGCCAAGAGTGTCAGGGTTATCAGGTGCTAGTTATAGATAAAACTGTGTGTCGTCTGGATAGCTGTGGTAGCTCACCTTGTGCTTTGTGATGATCTGACCTAATGGAAGCATATAAATAGAAAAAAGCAGCAGACCCAGTATAAATCCTTATGATGCAACATATACAATATCATGTATATCCGAAGTATAATCACCACAACTAACAAAGAATTTTCTGCCTGTTAAGTAAGATTGAATTAATTTCATACTGCATGATAGGCCCACCCATTGTCTAAGATGATTTATAAGAATGCTTTGGTCTATGGTGTCAAATGCTGCACTCAAGTCTAAGAGAATAAAAACAGACATATGGCATCTGTCCACATTAATTCACAAATCATTTACTACTTTAACCAGTGCAGTTTCTGTACTATGATTTATTTTAAAACCTGACTGAAGCTTATCAAGAATAGAATGTTTATTCAAGTGCTGCTTAATAACTGCCTTTTCTAGAATTTTACTTAAGAATGCAGTTTAGAAATTGGTATAAAATTGTCAAAGACAGAGACAGATTTTTTTCTTGAGCAAGGATTTAACAGCAGTCTTAAGACAGTCAGGGAAGACTCCCATATCTAATGATGAGTTCACTATGTCAAGTATACTATCAACTAGCAGATCAGAGACTTCTTTTAAAAAAAAAAAAAAAAAACCTGTTGGTACTGGATCAAGGACACAGGTGGAGGGGTTTCAACTAAGATTATTTTATATAGTACAGACAGATTTATTCCGTTAAAAGAATTTAACTCACTTAAATTCTAGGATTAACTTTTTGGGGTTGTACTATGTTATTTCTAATATCTATTTTGTGCCTAAGGCAAAAGCTTCACAAATTTCACTAGTAGTGGACAAAGGCCTCTTTAGTGATGATGATCAATGACAGTCCTGGAGGGCTTCATTAGCTGCAGGTTTTTGTTCCAACCTAGTTGTTTAATTAGAAAATAATCTTTGCTGATTGTTTTTAGTGTTTTACCTCTGCATTGTCAGGGCATTCTTAAATTTTAGAATTTTGTTTCCCCAAATTGTGATGATTTCAGGATGGGATTTAAAACCACTTTATAGCTAGGGGACATCGGAGGACAGTAAGACGTAGCAAAGGCTCAGAACACAAATATACAAGGCCCAAATAAACAGAGAAAGTACATGGAAGTAAGCAAGCAGATTAGCTCTACACTGACTAGTACATATGCAGTAAAATGTGTATGGGTACACCCAGAAAGGTTTCTCATTTGTTATTTTACATTTTATTTACAGCTTTAGCATTCTCTATTTGTTCATTCTTAACTTGGATTTATTTATTTAAAAAACAAAACTTCTTTAATGTCATAAGGAGAGGGATTCTCTTGTAGATATTCATGCTCTGGAATACAAATAAGATCTAAATATTTTAAATTTAGTAATTTACTTAATTTAGTAGCATTTTTATTCCAGTACAGCATCACAGGGCATCAAAGACCATCCTGGCAGGAAAAAACCTTTGGAAATATGTAAATCCATTCATACACTCACTCATAGGGATCCAGTTTATAGTCCTAAATCATGTCTTCCTGCATGTCTTTACAATGTGTTACATATCCACAATCTTTGCAGAAAACCCTCACAGACAATAAGAATTTGCAGTATCCTCAAAGACAGTTTCCAAGCTAGGAATTGGTATAGGGACTCTGAAGCTATGACCTATCAGTGCATCCTAGCTATACATGCAATAAATAGCTAAGGTGGTGCAGTTTTTTGTGGGCTACCTCATACCTCCAGGGGCCTGGGTTTAAATCCCTCCCTGGCTACTGTTTGTGACAGTTTCCATTTATTAGTAAAATACTTTGATAACAGTATTTGCCTAAATAAAACCTAAGGCAATAAAATTAAGTTAAGATGCATACAAGTAACATTTAAAAAAAAAAAATGACATTTTTATTACTGACACGAAAAAATTTCATGTGTTAGTACTGCATTGACTCTTTGGAAATAGGCAGCCAACCTTTCTCCAAAAATGTTTACACGGATGGGTAGTTGCTTTTGACAGTATTCACTTTCACCTTAGAATTTTATTTAACACATTATTATAGTACAGTGGGTACAAAGTGCAACTGGCAGAAAATTAAAAATAGATGGAGCGCTCATGGTATTAATACAAAATAGAGATGGTGCAAATGCAAAATCTATAAAGTCTGCAAATTAATGGAAAGGCTTGTCGGTCATTACTTGTGAGTTTATTGAAATGAGCCTGTTGCAAGATCAACACTCCCAATCAAAAGCCCAATGACCCAGTGGAGTGATAGGCCTTTTGTTTGACTTTGTTTGGAATAGTAGTGCTTGTTGTCTGATCTTTGGTTTCCTCCAATTGTTCAAAATATGCTTAGTGGCTCTAGTTAGGCCTGGTGTAAGTTAGCATGGATACATCCATTATGAAGGTTTTCTGCCTACCTAAAGAAAATAAATATTAGTAAAGGCATATATTCCCTTCTTAACATTAATACTTTTAATGTTCATACAGTAAATACACAGAGAAAGAGCCTGTCTTGATGAACTTGTGTATAATGTACAATGCTTTACACTGGACTCATTTTTTTTATGTTATACTGTAGAATTGAGTCTAGAACAGAGATTTCTCTATCAACAGTATGCCAGAACAGAAATGATACTGATTTGCCACAAACGTTTTACAACACTTTTACAGCCACATTTAAAATAAAAATAGATTAGGGTATGCACTTCCCCACTTGAAAACCAACACTTACTGGGTTAGCTATAGTGTACGTGAGTACCATTCTAGCAGCAGATCTAGACCAGACAATGTAATATAGCACTAAGAGGAGATGATATTAGGTTTATGTGCTATCTCTGTGAGTAGTAGAACAAAATAAATCCCAAGTTTAACTAATCTGCAGTTAGTCTAGTTTCGGCTTTGTGTTTCTCCTTGGTTTGCTCAGCTAGCTGCCTGATTCCCAGTTAATGGAGGCATCTGGTAATTAATGTCTTGCCCTTTTTCATAATCACATGCTACTAAACATTCCTCTCAATTTAAAGGGACAGAGCACAGGATAAAGTATATCCTCATTTAAATGTATTTAAAAAATAGTTGTAGTTAAGCTACAGTAGATCAATATGAGTATCACTGTTATGTATTATGTATATTATGCCAAGCCAAATGAACAACTCATGCAATCAAATAAACATCAGGTCTACGTTGATCAGTCATATATCAACCCATTTTAGCTGGATATCACAGCTAGTGGTATCCATATTATTGTAATGGTGTATACTTTAAGTGCTTTTTCACGTTCGTAATAGTCAGTTTGATTCATGTGTAATTAATTTTGTAACAGCACCCACCATGCTAAGTCAGTTGAACATGTTCACAAGGTGGTCTAAGTTAGTGCGCAACTTTGTTCCCCTTCTCCAACTACTTGAAGCTTTTTATCTTTGTCTTGGTGTGTTTTCAGTCCACAGCTTGGGGACACACAGCAATAGTACTAAACTTAGACTTGTTTCCGCAATTATGTACTAAGACCATATCAGCATGTCATCATCCTGAGCTAATGGCACTCTGCAGCTCACATATAGTGTTTATTATTCTGGAATTATAGTGCCAAAACATTTTCTTTTGCAAAGATTTCATTTTTGTGTATTCATAATCTAGTTGGATTGGTATGTTTTACTACTTAGCTCTATTAGTCTGGAATCACACTACACAACTTTGAGTTGGAGAGAGTGTCAATTGCTTAATCTCATGGCCTCTTAATACATCACTCAGATTTTAAAGCTAGGAATCAGAGGGGTTGATGGATTATGTGACTCTCTAAAGAATTTCAAGCACATTTTCAATTAGACCTTTATGCAATGCAATCGAAAACAGTGTCACAACATCCTGTATTCAAAGGCAGCTATCACACAGTTCTCTGCATTGCTTAAATTTGAACAAGACAATGTGGTCAAGGTTAGTGGAGCATCATTTTAACTTAAAGCTGTCCCAATTTCTTCTACCACTACAGTTCAAACAAATTGCTGAAAGAAGCACACACATTAGATTTCAGCAACTATGTGTCGTACAGTATGTTTAATGCAGCAAATATTGTAAGAGCCTAGGGATCTAGTTACTGAATTAATACATATAAAGATGCATATTTGTTAAAATACACAAGAAAAAAAAACTCGGCCAACTAGCTGCCCACCTCTCCTTGATATTCTATAATACAGTCTGTGTTGGCTGTCTAGTCTGAGAAAATCTTTCCGTCTAGTGATTGAAATGCTCCCAGCATCAGAAATGAGTTTTCCATAGGTAGTGCTACATCAAGATGCAAATAAAGGAAACCGAATTCAGGAGGGTTAGTAACACTTAATTATTGCATTGTCATATTATATTACTTATATTTTTGTACAAATGAATAACAGAGATGCAGTATGCACAGCTAATTAACAGCTCTAGTCAGGGTATGCTAAACCAAAGTAGTGAGTCTTCATCTTAGATTTAAAAGCCAAGACTGAAGGGGCATCTCTTATATTAGCAGGCAGATCGTTCCCCTGCAGCTTAAAGCTAGACTTCCCACTGTTTTATTATTTCTTGGAACTTAGTAGGCTGGCATCTTAAGATCTTAATATGTGTTCTGTGTGGTAAGGAATAAGTTCAGATAAGTAACCAGGGCCTTGGCTATTTAAGGGTTTTTTAGTTAAATGGTTGATTTTGAAGTCAGCCATAAACTTAATTGGAAGCCAGTGTAAGGACTTGAACTGGAGTTGTTTGTATTTTCTTGTTCTTATAATTCTTGCAGCAGCATTTTGAACTAACTGAAAGCTGCTTAAAGAACAGTTTGGACAGCCTGTGAATAACACATTGGAGTAGTCAAACCTAATAGAATTAAATGCATGTATTAATTTCTCATTATTCTGCATATTTGAAAAACATCTTAATTTCCCAAGTTTTTTTAGATAGAAAAAAGTTTTGGATATTTTTGTAATTTGTGTTAGACCTGCTACTGTCAAAGGTAATACCTAAACTGCATGCTGAGTCAGTAAAACTAATGGTGGTTCTAATTGAATATTATTTTGGTCAGCATCATTCCTATCAGTAGCTAACACTTCATTTTTGTCTATATTCAGAGACAAATAGTTTTTATCCATCCACTCCTTTAACTCACTGACTCAACTAATTATGGATAGCAGTGGAGAAATGTAATTTTGGTCTAAAAGAAAGGTATAATTGGGTGTTGTCTACATTCCAGTGAAAATGACTTTTTTCTAATATCTAGAATTTGCCAGCACACCTTAAAAACTTAACCTGTCAGTTTTCCAATATTTGGGTGATCTTGGACTTGATCGATTTATTGGTATATATCTATTGTGAATAAAACTTGCATGTTGTAATTGTGAGTTAGACATATACAGAAGCGTATTAGGGCCACGGAGAAAAAAAAAATATGGACACAGTGAAGAAAAACAAAAAAGTAAATGTTGAGAATAAAGTCGAGTCGCACCACATTATCACCTGATCTACTGTTACTCGAATGTTCGCGACAGATACCAATACGTCTTGCACTTTAAAGCAGGCACATATTAGTCATTAGATCTATGCCTTAGAAATGTTTTATTTTAATTTTAGTTATAATGCATTCGTTGTGATTATATGCTTGCAAATTTAAATTTGATATAAAAATGTAAAAAATTAATTTTGATGTCTTGTTCATTTATTCGACGCTCCCCTTGCACAGCTTCAGCACCCCCTCAGGGTGGCGCGCCCCACAGTTTGAGAACCGCTGGCCTAAAAGATGATTTATGGCCTGCATCTTGGTTTTTCATCCAGGACACTCACAAGCCCAGACACTCAGACTCCTCACTGAGTCTCTCAAGAGCAAAGATCACAGCATCGTCGGCAAAGTCAAAATCGGTGAATCTTTCTTCACCAACAGATACCCCACAGCCGTTGAGCCCCACTACCCTGCCCAACACCCAATCCATAAAAGCATTGAAGAGAGTAGGAGCAAGAACACACCCCTGATGAACCCAAGGATCAAATGGGAAAAAATGGGTTCTGCCTCCACTCTGCATAGCACTCACAGTACCAATGTACAGACTGGCCATGAAATCCAGCAATCTTGAGGGGATCCCATGAAGTCTCAGGATGTCCTATAGGACAGCTCAATCAACTGAGTCAAATGATTTACAAAAATTGACAAAGGCTGCAAAGAAACTCTGCTGATATTCACTTTTGCACTTGATGAGAATCCACAGTGCTAGGATGTGGTCGATAGTAGACTTAAGTGAAAAACTAGACTGCTCTGGTCACTGTTAGGTAAAGCAAGTGATCATGGATCCTATTAAGGATGACCCTAGACAAGACCCTTACCTGGCACAGAGAGCTGTGTTATCTCCCTGTAGTTGCTGCAATTCAGGTAATCACCCTTACCTTTCAAGATAGGGATGACAATTACAGTTTTTCAGTTACTTGAGATTATGCCAGTCTCTCAAATGGAAACAAAGATTACCTGCAATGCCAGGAGGACAGCCTTAACACCAGCCTTGAGAAGTTCACCCCAGATACCACAGATCCCTGCAGCCTTTCCTACCCTCAGCTGTTTCACCACCTGTGCAATCTCAGTGAGATTGGGTGGTTCACAGATAATTGGAGGATCAGCCTCAAGAATCGTGGACCCAGAGATGTACAACATCCTAGCTGGAGGGTCAGCTTTAAATAGCTGCTCAAAGTAGCCAGCACAGTGGGTCACAACTGCAGCATTATATCTACACCATTTGTATTATGAACTATTGCTGCTTTCTGTAATATTTTGCGCAAGGCAACTGTTCATACTGCAACTTCTTGCTGAGAAATACTTGGTAGATAGCGAGTGAAATGAAATTTGTACATTGATTCCTTTAATGGTTTAGGTGTTCAAAAGATTAATCAAGTTTATTGCAGTGTAACAGATAATCTGGATTCATAAAATGCTATAGAATAAAAGAAAAAATAGACTTAATGAGGATTTTAGTCATAGACATTAGAGTTCAAAGACGAGCAATTAAGATGATTTGTGTATTCTGAGAATGTTTTGAACAGTGAAATTTGAAGATAAAATTACACTGACCAATACAAATATACGTACATAGACTGGAAAAAAAACATGCTAATAACAAATGGCAGTAATTGAACAGAACAATGGGAATCTGAGATTATGGTAAGATTTGCAATGCCAAAAGATATGTTCAGCAAGAGAAAAGCCCTATTAGTAAAACCCATTAACAGAGAATGGGGATCAATAGGACAGCAGTGTGGAATGAAGCAATATATAATTTAGAGGCATGGAGGGTAGCAGGCTAAGAGAAAGAAAGAAGTTGATTACTAGTATCTGAAAGGTGGCCAACAAATAACATGGAGCAAAAATAAGAAATTCACCTTGTAATATCTGAGTATTTGCAAGAACAATAATACATCAGTGTAATTCACTGAGTTTCTTTGGCATTAGGCAGCAAATTTAAGTTACGTATATTTCAAAGAAAAAATGTAAAACTGTTTTCTTATCTTGTCTATCTTAGAAAAGGTGACAAAATTGCAGTGTCAGAATTTATTGGTTAAATATTCAAGATGCTGCCAAAAGTTCTCTTCATTACCTTGAACTAATCAGCTTTACAGCAGATTGTGACTATAAGCAGTATGACAGAAAAGAGGAGCCCTTTGGTTCATCAGGCTAATCTGGTTAGCTGATATGAAAGTAGTCATCCTATGCAAGTTACTCAGAGTTGTACATAGTAATTTCACTGTACTCCATACACATTAGCAAAATTGAACTTGCTCATTTTTAAAAGTTGTCATGGTTTTGGCTTTAACTATATGACTTAGTAGAGTATAAAGTGTATTCCAGATAACCTATAAAGTACAACCAGAGTCGCACATCATCTGTGAAGTTGTAGATTTCATCTTAAATAAACTTTCCAGTTGAATCAACTAGTCATTACTATGATCTTTTTGCTCTGCTTGTTAATGAAAACATACAGTCTATTACAGTGGTCTCAAACTCAAATCCTGGAGGGCCATGGTAGCTGTAGGTTTTCATTCTAGACCTTTTCTTAATTAGTGACCTGTTTTTGCTGCTAATTAACTTCTTTTGAATGAATTTTAATTGACTTGCTCTTGAAGACTCAGACCCCTTAAGTGTTTCTTTTTCCTTAATTTGTTGTCAAACAATAATGAGATACAAAATGAGCCAAAACATTACCAGCAAACTCTGTCTGTTGATGAAGGTCTCAGGAATGTTGATCTGCTCAGGTCCCCAAAACATTTCATCAGTGCTCTTAGAAAAGAGAAAATCAACAATTTCGGAAATGTCTGCTATTGTACAATGAGAGCAGCAATGGAATTAAAGAATGGGTTTAACAACAAAATAATCAGTGATAAATTAAGCAACCCGTTGGAGTGAAATTGGTTGGAGTCTGAGGCCCTGACTTACTTGGCCTTCTGTTAAGTTGACTCACTTCACATTTCATTCCGGTTTGGGTGCAATTTAAGGAAAGAAATGAAACAATTCAGGGGAACAAATCTTAAAGAACAAGTCTATTAAAATGAAAGGAAAAGGAGTTAATTAGCAGCAAAAACTGGTCACCAATTAATAGTTAGAATGAAAACCTGCAGCCACTGTGGCCCTCCAGGACTGGAGTTTGAGACCACTGGTCTATTAGATATGTTTTTCCAAGCTGTAAAAGATTAATACTTTTAATAGAATACTACTTTAAGATATTTTACTAAATTTGCACTAGTGATGCGTTTTTTCATTTACTTCAAGTAGGAGAAAGATGAGAACTCTTTTCTTAAGTATCCTACCAGTCTCTTGTCAATAACAAAACTGTATTCCAAATTCATGGTCTTTAAACAAAAAAATAAAAGTGCACCAATTAAACACACACATACAAAGGTTTTTCTTAGGTTATTCACAAACTCTAATTAGGATGAATTTGTGATGCCTGTTTATAAAGCATCATTCTGGCGACATCAAACTTGTGATTTCTTGGACTATAACTATTGGCATCTCAAAATGCCAGCTCCTTGGGAAAACACAAGAAAAGGTGCAAAATATTTTCTACTAACTTCCATCCATCCATCCATTTTCCAACCCGCTGAATCCGAACACAGGGTCACGGGGGTCTGCTGGAGCCAATCCCAGCCAACACAGGGCACAAGGCAGGGAACCAATCCTGGGCAGGGTGCCAACCCACCGCAGGACACACACAAACACACCCACACACCAAGCACACACTAGGGCCAATTTAGAATCGCCAATCCACCTAACCTGCATGTTTTTGGACTGTGGGAGGAAACCGGAGCGCCTGGAGGAAACCCACGCAGACATGGGGAGAACATGCAAACTCCACGCAGGGAGGACCCGGGAAGCGAACCCGGGTCCCCAGGTCTCCCAACTGCGAGGCAGCAGCGCTACCCACTGCGCCACCGTGCCGCCCTCTACTAACTTCATACTGTATTTTTAAAAAAGTCATAGAAAAAAAATTAAACAAACAGGAATAATAACATTATCCTTACACGCCTCCTGCCCCTTCAACTCTTTATCATCTATGTCTTTCCTACAAAAAAATATCCCCTGAGTTCTTTTGCTTCCAAGTGAGTTTTCCTTTTCAGTTTCTTGTCCTTGAATTTGGTTTCACTTTTTGCCATCAATACAAGATCAATGTGCAAGTGCTCCCATGGCGAATCTTCACACACTTCTCTGGTCACTACCTTCATTACTATCAGAGCCATGAAAAGTAACAGAACCAGAAAGGACCTCTGGTGTAGCTCCACTTTCACTACAGATTGTTTACTGCTATAAGTTTTAAGATAGTACTTTACAAAAAAAAAATGTTTTTGCTTGATTCATATCAGATTTTAAATTTAAATCATGTCTTCTGTCACAAAGGTAAAAAATGTATTAACTTTTCACTATGTGACAGTGCAATTGATAAAATTGTAATCTTTGAACTTACTGGTGCTTTGACTTTATCAAAAAAGGAGAAACATTATGAACCATTATTTTCTGGAAATGACATTAGGTATAATCCAAATACATATCTAGTCATAAAAAGGAAAATGTAATTGATCTCACATGAGAATAACCATATTAATTTCATTGCAGGAAGAAGCTGTCAGTTTGTATAGAGATGTCCATGGTGTCCTACTGTGTACTGACGATGCATTACCTTGTTGTGTGGTGATTAGTTATTTCTCTGTATATCCAACAGAGTTGATTTTAAAAATAAGTTATCTAGCATAACGTACAGGGAAGGCCACACAAGGTAAGTATCAGAAAACTAGCAATCTGCAAGGAACTTTTATTGAGATATATACTTCAGGCAAAATGTAAAGAATTTAAAAAGAGCACAGTATAGGTAAGCCATTTACCTGAAACTAACTCTCTTAAAGTGTTTTTTTTTTCTAAATTCTATCACAAATCCACATTTACACCAATTTCAAATTCCAAAATTAATCTGATATTTGGTGTGTTAAATTAGCGAGTGATAAAAAGCAACTTTTCCATATTTTATAAAAAAGTGTACATATCCATTTGTGTTTTTGAAAGTTCATCAGAAAATTTATACTGTGATAGTATATAATAGTAATAGTAATTGTATTTGTTCTTTCTATCTCATGTTTTTCTAATTATTATGAAATAAAACTCTGAAATATTGCAGTGATGTACACAATAACAGAAGTATAATAGAAAACAGGATAAAGTAATAAGTGTTTTTTAAGAATAAATGCTTTGAAGCATTTAAAGAATTTGGTTTTAATTTTGCTGGGTAGTATATAAAGTTAAAAGAAATAAATAGCGGGATTTGGGAAAAAAAGGGTATTTGCATTTGGTCACTGCATGTAGAAATGACAACAGTTTTCATACATGATACCCCTATTTCAGGGCACCATAATGTTTAGGACATAGCAATGGTAGGTACAGTAATCCCTCGCTGTATCGCGCTTCGCCTTTCACGGCTTCACTCTATCGTGGATTTTATATGTAAGCATATTTAAATATATATCGCGGATTTTTTGCTGGTTCGCGGATTTCGGCGGACAATGGATCTTTTAATTTCTTGTACATGCCTCCTCAGTTGGTTTGCCCAGTTGATTTCATACAAGGGACGCTATTGGCAGATGGCTGAGAAGCTACCCAACTTACTTTTCTCTCTCTCTCTCTTGCGCTGACTTTTTCTGATCCTGACGCAGGGGGATTGAGCAGGGGGGCTGTTCGCACACCTAGACGCTACGGACGCTCGTCTAAAAATGCTGAAAGATTATCTTCACGTTGCTACCTTCTGTGAAGCTGCTTCGTGAAGCGACATGCTGCACAGTGCTTCGCATACTTAAAAGCACGAAGGGCACGTATTGATTTTCGATTGTTTGTTTTTCTCTGTCTCTCTCTATCTCTCTCTCTTTCTCTGCTCCTGACGGAGGGGGTGTGAGCTGCCGCCTTCAACAGCTTTGTGCCGCGGTGCTTCGCATACTTAAAAGCCAAACAGCCCTATTGATTTGTTTGCTTTTCTCTATCTCTCTGACATTATCTGCTCCTGACGCGCACTCCTTTGAAGAGGAAGATATGTTTGCATTCTTTTAATTGTGAGATGGAACTGTCATCCCTGTCTTGTCATGGAGCACAGTTTAAACTTTTGAAAAAGAGACAAATGTTTGTTTGCAGTGTTTGAATAACGTTCCTGTCTCTCTACAACCTCCTGTGTTTTTGCGCAAATCTGTGACCCAAGCATGACAATATAAAAATAACCATATAAACATATGGTTTCTACTTCGCGGATTTTCTTATTTCGCGTGTGGCTCTGGAACGCAACCCCCGCGATGGAGGAGGGATTACTGTATATTAAAGCAGTCATATTTAGTACGCTGTTGCTTATCCCTTGTATGCAATGACAACTTTAAGTCTGTGATTCATAGACATCACCAGGTGCTGCCAGGCCTCTAATGTGCTCCCATCTTCAGCTCCTGCTTGTTTCTGGGGTTATCCCCTTAAGTTTTCTTTTCAGCATATGGAAGGCATGCTCAATTGGATTTAAACCAGGTGACTGGTTTAACCATTCACAAATTTTCAATTTTTTTTAGCTTTGATAAACTTCTGTTTTGCCTTTGCATTATGTTTGGGATCATTATCTTGTTGCCCAATAAGTTTGTAGAAATTTACTGGAACTTTGCAGATCATATGTTTCTATAAACTTCAGAATTGTTGTGCAACAGATGTCAGCACTTACAATATCAATGAAGATCAGTGTGCCAGTGTTTGTGGCAGCCATACTTACCCAAGCCATAACACTTCCATCATGATGCTTAACAGATGAGGTGGTATGCTGAAGATCTTTTCATATCCATACTTTGGTCTTTCCATCACACTGGTGCATGTTTATTTTTGTCTCATTTGCCCATAAAACCTTTTTCAAGCCCTTTTTTCAAGTAATTTTTTGCAAACTGTAATCTGTACATTCTGTAGGAGAGCTTTTTAAAGAGCAGAATAGATGGCAGCTGGCTTCTTTGACTGGACTGGATTTCAAAAAATGCACCGAGTTCCAAGAATCCTAAAGCGAAAGCTTGAGAAGAAAGACATTGGATGACCAATGTCCCTGATTGTTTGTTGTTTGGAATTTATTTTCATATACTGTATATTGCCCACACTAAATGTGGTGTCAGCTGGTCCCCAGCCCTGTATGATTTCCCTCTTGTTTTTATTATATTATATTACAACTCACACAGTTTGCATTACTTATTACTTAGAATATGTTTAGAATACATTACTGAGAATATGTATTTTAAGAAGAGGGAGGAACATAGGGTTACATACAAGAGTGGAGGAAGATGTACACACACACACAGGTAGATTACATCCTATGCAGAAGAGTCAATCTGAAGGAAATTGAAGACTGCAAAGTGGTGGCAGGGGAAAGTGTAGTTAAGCAGCATAGGATGGTGGTCTGTAAGATGACGTTGGAGATCAAGAAGAGGAAGAGAGTGAGGGCAGAGCCAAGGATCAAATGGTGGAAGTTGAAAAAGGAAGACTGCAAGGTTGAGTTTAGGGAGAAGGTGAGACAGGCACTGGGTGGTAGTGAAGAATTACCAGACAGTTGGGAAACTACAGCAGATGTAGTAAGGGTGACAGCAAGAAGGTTGCTTGGCGTGACATCTGGACAGAGGAAGGAGGAAAAGGAAACCTGGTGGTGGAATGGGGAAGTACAGGAGAGTATACAGAGGAAGATGATGGCAAAGAAGAAGTGGGATAGTCAGAGAGATGCAGAAAGTAGACAAGAGTACAAGGAGATAAGGGCGCAAGGTGAAGAGAGAGGTGGCGAAGGCAAAAGAAAAGGAGTATGAAGAGTTGTATGAGAGGTTGGACACAAAGGAGGGAGAAAAGGACCTGTACCGATTGGCTAGACCAAGCTGGGAAAGATGTGCAGCAGGTTAGGGCAATAAAGGATAAAGATGGAAACATACTCACAAGCGAGGAGAGTGTGTTGAGCAGATGGAAAGAGTACTTTGAGAGGATGATGAATGAAGAGAATGAGAGAGAGAAGAGGTTGGATGACGTGGAGATAGTTAATCAGGAAGTGCAACGGATTAGCAAGTAGGAAGTAAGGACAGCTATGAAGAGGATGAAGAATGGAAATGGTCCAGATGACATACCTGTGGAAACATGGAGGTGTAGAGCAGCCAGGCAAAAGAAAAAGAGGAAGGCCTAAGGGAAGGTTTATGTATGTGGTGAGAGAGGACATGCAGGTGATGGGTGTAACAGAACAAGATGCAAAGGACCGAAAGATATGGAAGATGATCCGCTGTGGCAACCTCTAACGGGCGCAGCCGAAAGAAGAAGTTATTTAATAATGATAGATTTGTCTTTCCATAACTGTTACCCTATTTATCTACAAATTTCTATGTGAATTTACTGTACTCTAAGGAATATATTTATTGCTAAAGGAAAACAATAAAAGTAGCTTTCCAACTCTTGGGCCAATAACGTACGCCACAACATGCATATGCTTGTATATTTCTCAGCCTAACTGTATAAAACACCTAATGCTACTTCATTTGACCAAAGTAAATCAGAAAGCATAAGTATTACACCAAAGTAATGTGAACTGAATGTGAAATGTGTCCATCCTTTTGGCAAAATCCACTATCCTCTGACCTTCTTCATTCCTCTCCTTGACACCATAACCTACCCATCACCTCCTCATCTCCTCTGTTCCCTTCACCAACATGTCCATTGAAATCCGCTCCAATCACCACTTTCTGTCCCTTGGGTACACTGTTCATCAATTCATCCAACTCACTCCAAAAATCTTCTTTCTCCTCTATTGCACACCCAACTTGCAGGGCATATGCACTTAACAACATTCATGATCACACCTCCAATTTCCAGCTTCATAATCATTACTCTGTCTGACACTCTTTTCACCTCCAAAACACTCTTGACATACTTTTCCTTCAGAATAACTCCTACTCCATTTCTCCTCCTATCTACACCATGATAACAACATTTATTTATATAGCACATTTTCATACAAATAATGTAGCTCAAAGTGCTTTACATGATGAAGAAAGAGGAAAAAAAAGACAAAATAAGAATTAAAATAAGAGAACACTAATTAACATAGAATAAAAGTAAAGTCCGTTGGCCAGGGAGAACAGAAAAAACAAAAAAACTCCAGAGGGCTGTAGAAAAAATAAAATCTGCAGGGGTTCCAGGCCATGAGACCGCCCAGCCCCCTCTAGGCATTCTACCTAACATAAATGACATCAGTCAGTCATTCATTGTATTCAGGGTTCTAATGGAAGGACTTGATGATGACGGTCACATGGACTTCTGGTCTTTAATCCATCAATGTAGGGACATCATGATGCTTTGATTAGGTGGGGCTGGCGCAGATCGCCACCACAGAAAACCAGAAAAAGAACAGAAGAGAGAGTAGGGGTTAGTATGGATTTTGGAGCCACCATGAATAATAATGATAATTAATTGAATATAGCATCAGGATTAAACTAAAATGAAGCTACGAGAAAGCCATGTTAAAGTAATGTGTTTTCAGCAGTGTTTTAAAGTGCTCCACTGTATTAGCCTGGCAAATTCCTATTGGCAAGCTATTCCAGATTTTAGGTGCATAACAGCAGAAGGCCGCCTCACCAGTTCTTTTAAGTTTAGGTCTTGGAATTCTAAGCAGACACTCATTTGAAGATCTAAGGTTACGGTTTGGAGTGTAAGGTGTCAGACATTTCGAAATACAGTATAAGATGGAGCGAGATTATTTAAGGCTTTATAAAACATAAGCAATATTTTAAAGTCAATTCTGAATGACACAGGTAACCAATGTAGTGACATCAAAATTGGACAAATGTGCTCGGATTTACTTTTCCTAGTTAAGATTCTAGCAGCTGCATTCTGCACTAGTTGCAATCGATTTATGTCTTTTTTGGGTAGTCCGGAGAGGAGTGCGTTACAGTAATCTAGTCGACTGAAAACAAAAGTATGAACTAATTTCTCAGCATCTTGCAATGATATAAGAGGTCTAACTTTTGCTATATTTCTTAAGTTAATATGTGATTTAAAATTCAGGTCACAGTCAACAGTTACCACTAAATTCTTTACCTCCTTCTTGACTTTTAATCCTAATGCATCGTTTATTTCTAATAACCCCATTATATCCATTATTGCCAATCACTAAAATTTCAGTTTTCTCTTTATTTAGTTTGAGAAAATTACTATTTATCCATTCAGAAACACAGGTAAGACATTGTGTCAGTGAATCAACAGAGTCGGGGTCATCAGGTGCTATTGATAAGTACAGTTACGTGTCATTGGCATAGCTGTGGTGGCTCACGTTATGCCCCAAGATAATCTGACCTAATAGAAGCATGTAAATCAAAAAGAGCAGTGAACCCAGGATAGAGCCTTGTGGAACACCATATAGAATATCATGTGTCATCGAAGTATAATTACCACAACTAACAAAGAATTTTCTACCTGCCATGTAGGATTTAAACCAATTTAAGACACTGCCAGAGAGGCACACCCACTGACTAAGGCGATTTCTAAGAATATTGTGGTCAATGGTATCAAATGCGGCACTCAGATCTAAGAGGATGAGAACAGATAAACGGCCTCTGTCTGCATCTACCCGCAAGTCATTTACTACTTTAACGAGTGCAGTTTCTGTACTATGATCTGTTCTGAAACCCGACTGAAACTTATCAAGAATAGCATGTTTATTGAGGTGGTCATTAAGTCATAATGACTGTCTTCTCTAGAATTTTACTTAAAAAGGCAAGTTAGAGATAGGTCTAAAATTTTAAAAAGCAGAGGAGTCAAGATTATTTTTCTTGAGCAGGGGTTTAACTACAGCAGTCTTAAGACAGTCTGGGAAGACCCCCATATCTAATGACAAGTTTACTATGTCAAGAATACTGTCAATTAGCACGTCAGATACTTCTTTGAAAAAACTTGTTGATATTGGGTCAAGGACGCAGGTGGAAGGTCTCAGTTGAGAAATTATTTTATGTGAATCTATCCTGGTGAAAGAATTTAATTTGTTTATGATGAAGTACTGGGGCTCAAGAGGATCAGCGTTGGGGAGATGTACTATATTGTTTCTAATATCATTAATTTTTTGATTAAAAAATATAGCAATAGCCTCAAGTTTCACTGGAAGTATTTTGGAGGCATTCCATTGAGTGACCTGGGTTTAGCAGATGATCAATCGTAGAGAATAAGACTCTGGGATTACTAGCATTGTGATTTATAATTCTAGAGAAATAGAAGTGCCTCTCAAGATGGACTATGTTGTTGTATTCTGTTATTTTAACATTCAGTATCTCATAGTGGATAGTTAGTTTAGTTTTTCTCCATTTACGCTCAGCTCTCAGGCATGTTCTCTTTAAATCAGACACTCTTTGGGTCTTCCATGGTATAACAATGCTAGAATATTTTTTAACTGCCTTTTCAGGTGCGACTATGTCAGCAACAGCTCTCACCTTTGTATTAAAATTTTCCACCTTACTATTTACATTATCCTCGCTTTTGTAGTTAGCACTGGTTGCTTAGAATGTTTTTAAATTTTGAAGCTGCTGATGAATCAGAGAAGCGTTTTTTAACAATATGCTTCTCGTAAATATTTTCTGTCATTATTTTTATATTAAATAGTAAAAGAAAATGGTCTGATAGACCAATATAAATGATCTGCTTCACATCAACTTTTAGTCCTTTGGTAATTACTAAGTCTAACGTATGACCTGCTTTATGTGTAGACTGATTAACGAGCTGTCTCAAATCAAAAGAGTCCAGGAGGTTCATAAATTCTTTTACTTTCAGGTCACACTGATTATTGATATGAAAGTTAAAGTCACCAACTATTAGGACCATGTCATAGTTTGTAATTATAATTGATAACAAGTCTGAGGATTCCTCAAAGAAAGATGCATTGTATTTAGGAGGTCTATACACGGACAATACTAGAAACTGGATAATACTAAAATCAATTTTCCTATCACTAATAAGATTGTTAATGGAAAACGTCTTGTTGGTTAATGCTGTAACATTTAATAAAGCCATATTTAATGTTTCGGAAGAGTAGAGCTGAATTGTATGTGTGTTATGGGTATTCGAGATAGAAATTAGGTTATTTTTATTAGCGCCGCTTTGTGCGTATTTTTTATTTAATCTATAATCTGTTTTTATAGTTTTAATACATTGTTCATCCAGAGGTGTAATTGTAATTTAATTATTCGTATTTATGCTGCACTGCTTAGATTTTTTACATGCATTGAGGTTAGTTATTAGAGTAGTAATGCAGTGCACTTTTGAGGAAGATTTTGTTAAAGAATTATCACGTCCTAGCCAAGTATTTTGGAAAGGGTTAAGAGTAGAAACAGAGAGTCAAGAGAGACAAATTATCTTAGTGATGTTTTCGGAGAGGACCCGGGTGCTGAATCTATTTGGATGCAGACCATCCCGCTTGAAGAAACGCAGCCTCTCCCAGAAGAGGTCCCAATTGTCTGCAAACCCTATGTTTTGACTCTCACAGAAGCCTTTCAGCCAGATGTTTAATCCCAACAGACGACTATAATACTCGTTTGATCTTCTAACGAGAGGTAGGGGACCCGAGATGATGATTCTTGCAGCCGGGGTCCTTTCCTTTGTGGCTTTGATTAGTGCTGTGAAGTCCGCCTTGAGAATCTCCGACTGTTGGTATCTCATGTCATTTACCCCGGCGTGTATTACAATGGATCCCACTGCCCTGTTCTTGTGCCTCTCCAAGACTGTAGGCGCACGTCTCATAACATCTCGGACATGAGCACTGGGAAAACAAGAGACAAAAGATTTCTGATTAGGGCAAGAGATGTTTAGGTTTCGTACGATTGAATTTCCAATCATAAATACATCAGCCGGGGTTGAAGGCAAACTGGGGGCGCGGAGAGGGTCGAACTGGTTCTGGGTGGAGATGCTTGCCTGTGCCGATGGAGGTGTTCTAGCCTTAAACCCCCACCTGCATAGCTGAAACAAGCCGAGGTCTTCATTGTTGACGGAGCGACGATGAGGCATGGGGGTAAAACACACTTGGTCTTGGAGGTGAGCGGCACAGCGTGGAGTCGATGTTACCGAACCGCGATTTGCTGCGTCGATTTCAGATGTCGGGGATAGTTTTTCCAGCAGACGAGACTTCATATCCCTCAAGTACTTCTGTCTGGACAGGAGTTTCTGGATCTGGATGTCGAGTGCCTGGAGTTTTTTGACGACGCGGTTCATATCACTTTCGGCCATTGTCTGCTTCCGCTTCTGCTTCATGCCCTAGGAAAGAATGAGAGAAAGAAGTTAGATCAAGACTGTAAAGAGAATGTAGTGAGTTTCTGTGTGTGGGAGCGTGCAATAGAACGATTTGAATCCACCTCCGTTCCACCTGGCCTTAACTTCCCTTTCATTTAGTCTCTTGCACGCACAATATATCAACCTTCCTTCTCTCCATCATATCTGCTAACTCTCTCCCCTTACCAGTCATATTGCCAACATTCAAAGTTCCTACCCTCAGTTCTACTCTCTTTACCTTCCTCCTCACCTCTTGCTTCTGGACATGTCTCCCCCCTTCTTCTTCCTCCTCCTCTTCTTCTTCCTCATCCTCAACCTTCTTCTTCTTCCTGTTCCTCCTCCTTCTCCTTCTTCTTCCTCTTCCTGTTCCTCCTCCTCCTCCTTCTTCTTCATCCTCCTCCTTCTTTCTCTTCCTTCTTCTTCCTCTTCCTGTTCCTTCTCCTCCTTCTTCCTCTTCCTCCTTCTTCTTCCTCCTCCTTCTTCTTCATCATCCTCCTTCTTCTTCATCCTCCTCATCCTCCTTCTTTTTCTTCTTGTTCTTCATCCTCCTCCTTCTTCTTCTTGTTCTTCATCCTCCTCCTCTTCTTCTTCTTCCTCCTTCTTCTTCCTCTTCTCCTTCTTCCTCTTCTTCTTCATCCTCTTCCTCCTCCTTCTTCCTCTTCTTCCTACTCCTTCTGCTGCTGCTGCTAACAGTACTGGTGGCAGTCGTTGTTAACTCGGGGCTCGGCCGATCTGGTATGGAAATTTGTATTGTTGTCTGCATATTGATGTAGCAAAATTTTTACACCGGATGCCCTTCCTGATGTAACCCTCCCCATTTATTCGGGCTTGGGACTGGTACGAAGAAACGAACTGGTTTGTACATCCCTTGTGGCTGGGTTATCATTATTAAGTATAGTGAAATTAATTTACCAAGATTAATCAACCATGCAACATAAATGGTACCTAACGCCAATAATGCCTTTTGAGCCTTTATGAAAAGACTTCAATGGTATCTAGAACTTCCTCCAAAGGATACTTGATCTCATAGTTTGACACCTACAGAATTATTTCTATCACTTAGAAGCCAAAAGATTTAATTCTTTTTCAATATAGGTTGACACACCATATGCACAGGTCAGAATGTTTTTGCAACCAAACACAATTACCATAACAATTGCTTACTTAAAAATATTTTACACACTTCAAATAAGATCTATAGTACCTACAGTATTATGATAGTGAACAATTATGGTAAGACTTGCATCAATATGTATGAATAAACAATTAGATCTAAGTGATGGACAGACTTAAATTAGGCTTTAAAGTATACTTATTACTGCAATGATTGTTAAATGGTAAGTGAATGAATTTGATTTTTAATAGTTTAAGTGATTGATTTATTGATTAAGTCCAGCCTGGAATTCACAAAATGCTTGACAGCAAATTGAAACCAACAAGAAGGTAATTACGGAGAAAGGGATTCTTTGCGTGCTTTCTATCAAAAATGAGACAAAAGAAACTGCTATAATAGAAATACGTCCTGCACTGCCTACAAGCTGTAAACTTATATATCGTATATTCAGTAGGACACAGAAATTTGATCTTTTCAAATCAGATTTGAGTTACTTTCATATGTGGTCCTAGATCAGATACGTATCTGATTTGTGGCCATGCAACATTAATGAGAAAGTCATAAAGGAATTCATGTTTTTTGCCTATACTCATGGGCTGTGAAATTTGCTGCTGTGAGATTTGTTTGCATTAGTATTTACAAGAGACATTAACCACTTAAAAACACTTACTGAACACTAATATTTAATGGACTAAACAAAATCAAATTTCAAATGCCACACACTACTGATGCTTTCATTTTCCACATCTCTACTTTTTTACATTTGTTCCTCCCAACTTTAAGGCTTCCTTTCTGAAATTAGAGTTACCAATTTAAGCTTAAGCCATTATTTCAGAACTCACATAAAACTGCCCTCATCCTGTTGTTTTGAAGCCACTTCATGTATGCAAGTGATGTCATTTGTAATGATAGTTGATGAGTAAGGTCTAATAATGAACATGCACAATATGGTTGGTAATGTCTTGATTGATTGTATGCAGATGCTGACATTAGAGCAATTGGTGTGCTTAAATGAAAAGGTGGTAAAAAGTGTAATTCTTTCAAGTACTGTTATTTAAAATTAGTCTTGTTCAATCCTGCATAATAGTTAAATTGCTAACCTAATAATTTTACCACTAGGTGTATGCAGTGGTGATTCTAAGAGGAATGCAAAGAAAGGAATTGGCTCTTTGAACTATTGACAAGTTTGTGAGTAACCCGTAAATGCTACAAAGTACTAAAAGTACTAGCTACATCTAGATACAAAAATGGAAGGAATACAGCCTCCACCAATACCCAAACTAACAAGCATTGTAGATGAAAATTGTAAAGGATTAGAATAGAGATTTCAATGTGTTTCACCACATTTGAAGTGGACAGAAAAAGTACTACCAATTCATCCATGTAGAAAGAAGCCATTCTCTCTCCAAAAATCAACTGAAAGCAGAGTTAGAAAAAATGGAAAGGCTGAATGTTATAAAGACGATAGATGAAGCAACTGAGTGGGTGAACTTTTTAGTTACTATGGACGAAAAGAATGGAAACCCAAGAATATGGCTAGACCCAAGAAACTAGAATTGTGCAATAAAAACAGAGTACACAATTCACAGTTCTCAAACACCATATACTTCAGCAAGCTAGGGTCCTCCTCTGGATTCAGATGTGATCAGAAGAACCAAGTTCAAAACTGTGTACATTTAACACCTGCAGGTTCCTCAGGTTACCATTTGGCATTGCCTCTGCATCTGATGTGTATCATAAATCAATATATTCTGTATTATTTATGAGCACCTGAATGGCATAGACACATCTGTGAATGATTTCATTATATGGGGAAAATTAAAGAAGAAACTATTGCAGATTGAGAAGGGTAATAGAAGCAACAATAAAAGCAAATTTGAAATTGAGCAAAGAAAAATAGAGAGGAATTGACATTTGTTGGAGACATTAGTAATCAAGGCTTTAAGCATGACCTAAAGAAGATTTCATCTGTAGTGAATTTGTCCAGGCCACAGTATAAGAGAGAAATATTTAGAGGTTTAATGGAATGGTAAATTACATTGGCAAGTGTGTTACTACTTCTGCCTTTGTGCAGTGATGTACTGTAAAATTCAGCACATGTACTATGTCTCCTAATAGCACAGGAGAATCTGCATGGATGTTATTTAGATCATAGGTAAAATACTTTTTTCCCCATTCAATTCTATTCTTGAAACTGCCTAAATCAATACCTGTTCCCCTTGTTCAAGTGAGATGGGGTGGGACAAAGCCCCTCCTGACACTATCGCACAGAAGGCAGAAAACACATGCAATTACACTCAATACGCATTCAATAGGAATGATATATGCCCCAAAATACAGTTGCTGTGTTTCGTTGTGGCTTGCATGCCTTTTACTTTCAACTGCATGCTTCCTAGGATATGATCTAGGAGAGTTTTGGAATAAAGTGTTTCACTATACAGTTTTTTCATTCCAGTATATAATGTACAGTATGTGTGGCACTTTGGAGAGTACACGTTAACATATGGTGTATGTATTTCACTAGATTCAGTATACAGTGAAAGAATTTCAGTGCTGATGAGTGCGTGTGCGTTTAAAAATAATTTATTCCTAAATGGCTTCTCATAAGTGATCAAGTTTTAATACAAATCCAAAGTTGAATTGACTAAACCTCACTGCTGTCATTACTCGTAACTGGAGACTGCACCCCATTCAGATCTATGCCATTCAAATATAGCTGGCACATGCCTACATGAAATTCATCACATTTCACTTGTTACACTAATGAACATTATTTTGGCTTTAAAAACCCCACAAACACTAATGTTTTCTGATACGTTCTCAGCAATGATGTACACTGTTTCTGGAGTCCTGCTAACAGCATCTGTGTGAGATCGTGTCATGCCAAATTAAATGTTTTGATATAATAACTAAATATATTTTATTTTAGAATTAAAATATTGAACAGCCCATTCTGCCACCCTTGATGACCTCGCTGCAGGTACAGAGATATTTAGAATTTCATTTGAAAGTGGAACTGGAATGATGTAAAGCATAATGAGAATAAGATATGGACCATGGAATTAGAGGCAGCTTTAAACCTATTGTACACTGTTGTACAATATTTTATATAACCTATGATGTGAGATTCTCTAAACATTGAAGCATGACAGTCAATCATACCAATGAGCTATAAATTTTAGTGATGGGCAATCAAAGTCTCATGAAGCTTTTGAAGCTTTGAAAAGAATGAATCTTTTAGTTTATAAAAATCATAGCAGCCATGAGCTTGAAACATCTAGAGGAGTAAGCACATGCACAAGCTCTTGCTGATTGAATAGTTTCAATTGCGCTGGCACACTAAAAGCCTAAGAATGCACTGTGTGTTCATTTTGATCCTATAATAATCATGTCATTAATATGCTGCAATAAATCTACATTTTAGCATGGATGGCAATTTTCTGCTATCAAATATTTAAAAGTGTTAAGAGGTAATTTTTTGCTATTATACTAGGCATTATGAATATTATAGCACCACTCCAGTGCTAAATGCAAATGGATTGTCACTCTTACATTGCTTTTTTAGGTAGCTCTCTATTCCTTAAAAGAACTGCTCACTGTTGCCACACTAGCTATATATACATAGTCTCTCTCTCTCTCTCGGTCAAAAGTTTTAGAACACTTCAGTTTTTCTTCAAAATTCAATCAATGAATGACATAAAATTGTGAAAAGGTAAGTAGTAAACTGACAGAGGTTTATAAAAATGAATAAAAAGGAAATTTCAGAATATTACAAATGGGCCTTCATGAAGGGAACAACTAATTGGTTACAACCTATAGATGTTCTGCAACAATTAAAGTGAATTAAGCCTTGCAATTTGAAGCCAACAATTTGCACAGGTGTCCCAACTTCTGTTGATTATTTAAAAGCTCTCTGTCTGTCTTAAAACAGAGTTGGAAAAGACTGTGTTACTACATCCTCTTAAGTATTACTTGGACAATATAACACTGTAGAAAGTTGTAAATTCCAATGATAATGACAAAAAATGGAAATTAATGAAATGGAATTAGCATTATTACCGTTAGAATTGTAGGCCTTTCATTTAGAAACTGAAAAAAAAAAAATCAAAGTGTCAGTGAGTACAGTGTCCTACACAAACCAAAGGCAATCGGAGACTGGAAGAAACTCTGATAAGATGAGATCTGGCAGACTCAAAGTCACAATCCAATCAGAAGACATGCTTCTGAGGGTCAGCAGCTTGCATGATAGGCACCTCACAGCACAACAGCTTAACAGTGGTAGGAAAAAAAGAAAGTCTCTGTGTCTACTGTGAAGAGGAGATTTTCTGCTGCAGGCTTGACAGGGTGAGGGGCAATATGAAAGCCATTTGTTAAGTGACAAAATAAGGCCTTAAAATAGCAGCTGTGGACTCTTGAAGACTGGAAGAAAGTCTTATGGACCGATGAATCAAACTTTGAAATCTTCACTTCATTACGCAGGGTGTTTGTATGCCATGGAGTTGGTGAAAGGATGGTCCCTCAGTGTCAGTGACAACAACTGTCAATCATGGAGAAGGAAGTGTGATGGTAAAATAGTTATGACAATTTGGCTGTTATATTAGGAAAAGAGGGCTACTTTGAATCAAACATTTATGTAAAATTTTATACACTTAATGATTCCTTGACTTTATTTGCCATTGTTTGTTTATTCTATGCCAAGATTTCATGAAACAAGACATGAAATTTTGTGCATTTCCATAAAAACTGAAAAAGAGATGCTCCTAAAACTTTTGACCAGTAGTGTGTGTGTGTGTGTGTGTATATGTGCATATGTATATATACATACGTGTGTATGTATTGTGAAATGAATAGCCTTGACACATGCAAAAAGGTTTGGGGCAGCCACCCATATATTGTCCCTGGCTGCAAAAGGGTTTTTGTACAGCACTCATGTGCACTGTTTTGAGTTCTCCACTGAACTGACTGGTGGAGGAAAGATGGCGGCTTTATAAGCCGAAAGGCGGAAGTGATGTCATCTGGCCGAAACCGTAAAGTGACGTCAGTCTGGGGGCTGGAACTGGAAGTGACTTCAGTCGGTGGAGGAAAGATGGTGGCTTTATAAGCCAAAAGGCGGAAGTGATTTCAGTCTGGGGGCCGGAAGTGTCATCAGTCTGGGGACCGGAACCGGAAATGCCATCAGTCTGGGGGCCGGAATTGGAAGTGTCTTTGAATCAGGCAGGTTTTTCCATATCTGGCCTGCTAAGATAACAGAGGTAGGTTTAGTGTGGGTAATTACCTCCACTTGGTCCACTCAGTTCATTCCTAGTCACACATGTGTGACATGTGCCCCCCCTCAGCCCAGACCCATTGGGAAAGGGCATCAGCAATGGCCTGCAGTACACAACGATGATAAATAACTGTAAACTTGTAAGGCTGAAGATTTTAAAAACCACCTCATGACTCACCGATTTCAATCCCTGTGTAACGCCATCCACTGTAATGGTGCATGGTCAGTCACCAGGGTGAACTCACTTCTCAAGAGGTAGTACCTCAGTTGAGTAATTGCCCATTTAATCGCCAAAGCTTCCCGCTCCACTGCTGCATACCTGGTCTCCCAGTCCAACTGTTTCTGGCTCAGGTACATAGCGGGGTGTTCTACTCCATTGATGCTCTGACTCAGCACGGCACCAAGACCTGTGTTCAAAGCGTCCATCTGGAGAATGAAAGGTAAAGAAAAATCAGGTGCTTTCAAAATAGGAGCTGACGTAAGGGCCTGCTTAAGGTCACAAAATACAGCATCTATAACATCATCCCATACCACGTGATTAGGTTTCCCCTTCTTTGTAATATTTGTCTAGGGAGTGGCTCTCTCAGAAAACCGGGGTACAAACCGATGATAGTAGCCCACTAAGCTGAGAAATGCCTGTACCTGCCTCTTGGTTATCGGACGGGGCCAATTCAATATGGCATCTATTTTGGAATATTGTGGTTTGACTATACCCAGGCCCACTAGGTAACCTAAATATTTGGCTTCCACCAATCCAAAATGACATTTCTTTGGATTAATACGAAGACCGGCATTTGCTAGCATCCATAATACAGCATTAACCTGTTGTAGGTGTTCCTCCCAGGTGCTGGAATAGATGACAACATCATCCAAGTAGGCAGCACTATACAAATTATGGGGTCGGAGCACTTTGTCCACTAGATGTTGGAAGGTAGCGGGAGGCCCATCTAATCCAAATGGGAGTAACAATACAATACTGCCAGTGTCCGCTAGGGGTGCTGAATGCTGTCTTTGCTTTTGCGGAGTCTGTTAAAGGAACCTGCCAGTATCCCTTTGTCATATCAAGGGTAGTCAAAAATTTGGCATCTCCTAGCTGCTCGAGGAGGTGGTCCACTCTCGGCATTGGATAGGCATTGAATTGGGAGACTTGGTTAAGCCGATGGAAGTCATTGCAAAACCTCCAACTTCTGTCTGGGGTTTTGACACGATGGGACTGGACCAGGGATTGTAACTTTCCTCTATCACACCTAGATCCAGCATTCGTTTGATCTCCAACTCCACATCTGCCTTTTTTGCTTTGGGAATCCAATATGAGCATTCTCTGACTATAACCCCGGGTTTCGTCACGATGTCATGCGCAACCAGGGAGACAGGTCCGGGCTTTTCGTTCACTACCCCTGGAATAGACAGGATAGCTGCTTTGTGCTCCTGTCACTGTAGGCGAGTCAAATTATCACCGAAGGTAAGGTTCAATTTATGAGTAAAGAGGGAGCAGGGCTGTCCGGAGAAAAGATCGGCATCCCTTTCCTTCCACAGTTTCAGCAAATTGACATGATAAATCTACTCTTTAGGTTGGATAACCAAATAATTGACCAGACCCTTCCTCTCCTTAACTTCATATGGGCCTTGCCAATGTGCCAGTAATTTGTAGTGTGAGGTGGGAACCAATACCATGACTCGATCCACCAAGCAGAACTCCTGAAGGGACATACCACGGTTATAACAACAAGCCTGGGCTGCTTGCACCTTTTCCATGTAAGATTTTAAGAGGGCCCTTAACTTACCCAATGTATTAGGTAATTGCGTACTATATTCAAGAATATTTACAGAGGGAAGGGCCTCCTCCTCCCAGCCTTCTTTTAATATACTGTATCCAATAAACCTTGGGGTTGTCGTCCTTACAATAATTCAAAGGGTGAGAACCCTGTGGACCTTGTGGGACTTCCTGATATGCAAAAAGGATGAGGGGGAGGAGCTGATCCCAGTTCCTTCCATCCTCATTGACTACCTTGTGTAGCATCTGTTTGAGAGTTTGATTAAACCTCTCGACCAGACCATCGGTTTGAGGATGATATACTGAGGTTCTTAAATGTTCTATCTTCAGTAACTTAGCTGTTTCCCTGAACGTCTCCAAGGTAAAAGGCGTCCCTTGATCTGTCAGGATTTCTTTAGGGATGCCTCCTCGCGCAACGACCCCTACCAATTTCCGTGCGATAGCCTTAGATGTAGCTGAGCGCAAGGGAACAGCTTCAGGATATTGGGTGGCGTAATCTACCAGTACCATTATGTATTTGTGACCTCTGGCCGAGGGTTCTAGGGGTGCCACCAGGTCAAACCCAATTGGCTCAAAGGGGACATCTATTAAAGTTAAAGGGATTAAAGGAGCACGGTCCCCCCTAGGAATCTGCTGCAATTGACATTCCGGGCAGGACGTGCAAAAGCAGCGCAAATCCTCATTACTCCCAGGCCAAAAAAATGGTAGCTTGTTCCACTCTAAAGTTTTTTAGGGACTCAGATGGGTCCCAGGAGATGGTTATGAGCCAGTTCACAGACTTGTCTCCGGTAAGTCCGTGGAACTAACAGCAGTGACCTTATCTCTCTCTCTCATGTTCTGCCACCCGATACAAAAGGTCATTCTTTAACACAAATTGGGGACCTTGTGGCATAGGATTTATTGTGCATTGGCCATCTATTAAGACTACTGCATTTTTTGCAAATTTAAGGGAGTCATCGTTCCACTGCTCCCTTTTAAATGAAGCGGGGGTCTGCCTAAATTGAAACTGCAGACGGCTGAGAGGATCAGATCCGACCTCAAGGGGCATGGTTTCGTCCCGAGCAGGCGCAGCGCTTGAAGATGACTTGTCACGATGCGACAGCCCAGCCGTTTCCACGTCACTGTCAGAGACTGAATTCTGACCCTCCTCCGGCTGTGAACATGATGTGGAGGTAGCTGAGGATGTGGTGTCAGCGTCCGTGACAAGACCTAGTGTTTTTGGGGGATCAGCGAGTGTTATACCGTGGATTTTGTTGGCCCAATCTCTACCTAAAATCATGGGGAAGGGAGAATCCTTGAGGACCGCCACCACCATTTTTCTTAAAACTCCGTTCTGGCAGATGTGGCAGGAGGCGGACTCATATGATCAAACATCCCCATGAACACAGGTTAGACGGGTCTTAATTTTAAGCCATTGTTGCGGCAACACTAGATGGCGAGCAACAATGGAAATGTTACTGTCAGAATCAAATAAAGAGGTGACCGTTAACTATTGCTTCTACCGTATGTGAAAAGGCCAGAGGGTTAGAAAAAGCACACTGCCCCCTCCTCCGCGTCTCTCCGCAGAGCCTGCAGCTGTGCACCAGGTTTTTCTGGAGCTAGCTCCGCAATGTGAGACTCGGACTTTGAGGCAGAGACGCAAATTTGTCGGGTTTCTTTCCAGATCCCCCAAGCAGGTTTCCACTCTCAGATTATCTATGATCCCAATTAAAGAGACCATATTTTTGAACGTCTGTCCCCAGGATAGCTGGGCGATTTCCATAGGAAGCGCATTTACGAGCAAGGCACAGGCTACCTGCTCTACTACATGTCGGGCATTCCTTTGATTTGGCCTCAGCCAATTCCCGACTTTCACCTAAAGCTTGTATACCTGCTCTTTAGAGGACTCATTTGGATTGAATTCCCAGTCCAATACATTTTTCGCCTGCCAGCCTGAGGCACTCCCACCTTTATCAAATGTTTTTACCTTTGTGGGACATAATTGAGCGGTCCCCTTACTCAGGAGCCCACAACCAGTTCCCAATCTGTTCCCTTCTGAACCTGGCTCTCTTCTGTAGGTCCCTTGTCCACTAGCCCAGGTTCCCTTCACAGGTTTCTGGGTCAGAACCCACTCCACCTTCCCCCCTATTACACACCGATCAGCCCTCGCTCAGTGACGCAGGAACGATACTCTCCTACCTGACGCTTCTTGGCTTGTTTTTTTTTTTCTGGCTTCTGGTTCCATAAGGATGCCATCATCCTGCCAACTACGCCACTGTGAAATCAATAGCCTTGACACATGCAAAAAAGGTTTGGGGCAGTCACTCATATATTGTCCCTGGCTGCGAAAGGGTTTTTGTACAGCACTCATGTGCACTGTTTTGAGTTCTCTACTAAACTGACTGGTGGAGGAAAGATGGCGGCTTTATAAGCTGAAAGGCGGAAGTGACGTCATCTGCCCGAAACCGGAAGTGACTTTAGTCAGGGGGTCGGAACCGGAAGTGTCGTTGAATCGGACAGATTTTCCCATATTTGGCTGGTAGAGATAACAGAGGTAGGTTTAGTGCACCTCGCCACCCCCTGGCCTGGTGGGTAATTACCTCCACTTGGTCCACTCAGCTCACTCATATTTGCACATGTGTGACAGTATGTATGTAAATGTATGTATATGTACAGTATATATATGTGTATATATATATATATACTGTCGTACATGGCTGGGGGTCAGACAAGGCCGGGACGCCTGGAAGGACCAGGTGGTGGCATATTTGTCCTCCGGGCCACAAGGGGGCAACCGCTTTGGAGCAGAAGAGGGCCACGGAAGGGGAGCAGGGAGGGTCAAGTCCGTGGAGGCCCATATCCACCGCCAGGGGGCACCTCGAGCCTCATGGAGCCCGGGGCTTATTTATTTCTGCCACGCCAATGGACATTGATCCATCCAGGGTCACCCGGAGTGCTTTCGGGTGCTCTCCTGATGCTTCTGCCACACCAGGACATGATGTCAGGTAGAGCACATGGAGCTCATCCGGGTGAGGATAAGAGGGGCTGCCTCCCTCCAATCACGGAGCTGGAGTTGGGAGCAGGAGCAGGACGAAGCTCCTGGAGAGAGAGGACAGGTGGCCCAGGGACGAGGAGAGAGAAGGCCCAAGAGAAAGGTGACTGGGGCTAGAGGCACAGTGTGTTGTGCGAGACTGTGTTGTTGTGTTGGAGAACTGAGAAAATAAACAAGTTTTGTATAAAGATGTGGTCTTCGACTGGTGGTGTCCGGGCAAATATCACAATACTTACACATTTTCTGTTGTAATCTGAGCCAGCATCAGTTACTATCTTATTTTACCTTTTGTATGAAGCTTCTGCCAGACAATACCATACCTTTTTATTTGTTACACTACAAAATGTACAAACTAAGAATAACACTTAATTTTAAAACTAATGAGTTGTTGAAAAGTCATGGGAAGAGTGTTGTAGAATGATTTGAAAATCAGAGTATGGTTTAAATTTTAAATGCTTTTTTTGTACAAAGAGCGGATTATGATTTCTACTTGAATGATGGCATTGATGGTTGTTATAATGTTTTATTTCTTCACACTCTTTATCTTTGTTACAAAATTAAATAACTGCCCCTTAACCCTTAAAGTATATATATTCTTGAGTTGTCCTTCTGCAGATTTATTCTAAATCTTTGTTTCAATCGGTGCTTTTTATTTTGCATTAAGGATGCCTTTACTATTTGCAGCTGCATTTACCCAAAGTTACCAATGTTCAGCAGCTCCAGCTTGTAAATGAGATTCAGGAAAAGCTTGATGCGTTGAAATGATTCCAAAGACAAAATAACTTCATTTTAAAAAGCTTTAGTAAAAATTCAAAGTAAAACATCTCACACAAAAAAGAGAAAATTGATATAGCAAAAAAAGTGAAGTTCTTGTTAAAAAAAGTTCTGTTTAAAGCTCATAAATCTTGCATCATTTCTTTAAGTTTGCTTACAGTTGAACCATTTCTAAACATTACAAAATCACTTCTAAACATTTCTGAACCATTTCAAAATGGTCAGAAAACTGTATGCTATCCCATTTTTATGCTGTTAATGGGCCTTTCGGTCCCTACTAGCACTGGGACCTATTCTAAAACAATTTACTCAATTAACACACCATATCTTTTATTAACTTACAGCGGGTAAAAGGCCAAACCATTGTCCATGGCTATGACTAAGCAAACACTAATATGAATTTAACTTAACTTATGGCATTGACTTTCTAAGATTGGCTCTTACACTATCAGTTATATCTTTATTTGTGTACCCCCTTCCATCACTCAAAATATGCTGTGGTTTGACAGTGATTTTCTTCCATTTTCAATGTGTTAATTTTAGAAAGAATGTATATAAAATTCATGTATTATTTAGATTGTAATTTGATGATGTTTTGTGTATATTTGACTGTTATTAATATATGCTTGTGGTTGTTGTTTCTCTATAATTTCACCTTCAGGTTAACAAATTATTAGTCTGTCATCTGCGTGGATGATGAGCACCTTTAACATTTATATATATTGCCCGTATATACAGTATATGGGCATACAGATACCCTCTAGGCCTGTTCAGTAAGTGTTTATATCTATCAAACTTGGCAAAACCTTTACAATTACTCTGAACTTCGAAACATTTGAATCAGGGCAGTTTTTTATCAGTTCTTTAGATATAATGCTGTAGCAGTATTTGTGCACAGTTTAGCTGATACATGTGGTGATGTGCTGGCCAGAATTTGTTTTAGTTTATTCCAGTTATGAATTATGCCTTGGAGGTAAATGCAGATGAAATTAATGGACAACTGTTCAAATATCCAAAAATCCAGGTATTTACACCAAGCTCTACTGGACTGAAAAAATAAAGAATACTCTGACTTCGTAGTTTTTGAGCCTTTTATTTATTCTCCCTAAGTAATCTTTACCTGTTACAGTGGGTTTCCTGTGATAGGGGATTACACTAGACAACAAATATTTCTGGTTTCTGAAAGATTTTAGGTGTGTTTTATGGATTTTGGCCTATTTTTGTGATTTCCCCTCATATTATAAGTATACAATACAACAACTACAGCTGAAACATCTGGTTTTCTAGAAGTAGTGGCACTGCTAACTGCCAGGCAGCTGATCAGTAAGCTGGATCTGCTCGGACTCAACACCTCCACCTGCAACTGGATTCTGGACTTTCTCACTGAAAGACCTCAAACAGTACAGATTGGGAATAAAAGATCTAACACCATCACACTGAGCACAGGTGCCCCCCAGGGTTGTGTGTTGACCCCGCTACTCTTCACGCTGTTGACCCATGATTGCACCTCCAACTCTGACACAAACCACATTATCAAGTTTGCCGATGACACTACAGTAGTGGGACTCATTGAGAACAACGATGATGCGGCGTACAGAGAAGAGGTGGAACGGTTGGCACTTTGGTGTAAAGACAATAATCTGTCTCTTAATGTTGAAAAGACAAAAGAGTTGATTGTTGACTTCAGGAAGACAAAGGCTGTCCATCTCCCACTCAACATTGATGGCGTCACAGTAGAGAGAGTGAAGAGCACCAAGTTCCTAGGTGTTCATATCACAGAGGACCTGTCCTGGACCAAAAACACCAACTATCTTACAAAAAGAGCCCAGCAGCGTCTTTACTTCCTGCGACGACTGAAGAAGGTGCACCTCCCTAAACCCATACTTTCCACCTTCTACAGAGGCACCATAGAGAGCGTCCTGACCAGCTGTATTACAGTCTGGTATGGAAACTGCCATGCCTCCGACCACAAAGCCCTTCAGAGGATTGTGCGGACTGCTGAGTGCATCATTGGCAGCTCTCTACCCAGTCTGCAGGAGATCTACACCTCACGCTGCCTTCATAAAGCCACTAGCATCATGGCTGACCCCCACCATCCCTCCCACCAACTGTTTACTCCTCTTCCATCTGGAAGACGACTCTGCAGCATCAGGAGCAGGTCTGCGAGATTGTGCAATAGTTTCTTTCCCCAAGCAGTCCGGCTCCTGAACACCATGCTGCCCTCCTCCACACTGGACTCTTTACTCCACACACTCTCTGGATTACAAAATACTACTTAATACTGTATATGTTTTTTAGTTATATATATATATATATATATATATATATATATATATATCTTGTGTACTGCACCTTTTGACTCTGGAGGACGATATTTCGTCCCACTGTGTACTGTAAGTATATTGTTAGGATGACAATAAAGCTCTACTACTACTACTACTACTACTACTACTACTACTACTACTACTACTACTGCTAGTAGAATTGCAGTTTGGATGTACCAAACACTGCGAATTGGACAGCTGTGCTGAAGAGTCTCATTACATTTGGTGCAGGGCTGAAAAGTGTTGTCAACCCAACAACATTTTGCCCTCCTTTTCATATGAAACACAGACAGATAAAAAATTTCATTGAAGTGATGAACAAGGAATGTAAAGGATTTTGCTCTTTTAGACCGATGCTTCCACAAATAACTGATGCCAAGACTAAGGAAAGCATTGTTGTGTTTGTTCTGAAGCAGTAACTGTATTTATACACAAATTGACTTTCAGTTATGGCATGTTATACATTTGAAAGAATATAAAAACTTCTGTTTACTAACAACAGAGAGACAAAGCTAGGTCTTTCTGTATGTAGACTGATGTTACACTTGCAAGGGATATGTTAACTGTATTGAAGCTATGGGTGTAGGTGACAAAAACACACATGTTACACTTTAACACATTGTTATTTAATGTTACTTTGAAATAAGCTAGTTAAAGAAGACAAGAAAGATGAGCTAGAAACACTTTTTTAATATAACTTGAAGACACAAAAGCAACATGTTTTGGGTTCTTTATACATTGACATATTTTGGACATTTTAATGGAATATGATCTGATAAGCAGCTGTACCATATGTATCACCAATTCCCATATAAAACCCTTTTTTTCTAGCTGTTATGAGATGTTCTAATTTTTATGACAAAATGGATTACTTTTCTTTTTTTCTGTAAAAGCATCTTTGAAAAATACTAAGTGAAAAAACTGATACCAGCCGACTTTGAAATATGAATTTCATTATGACTGGGCTGATGGTGTAATAGTTTGTGCAGCAGCCTTGTAACATCAAAGACGTGAATTTGATTCCTTGCCTAGTTGCAATCTGTTACATTGGCACCTTCTTCCCAAGTGTTTTTGTTTTTTGTAGTGTGCGCCAGTTTCCATATCTCAAATACGTGTCTGTTAGGTTATTTGGTGATGCTAAATCAGGGAATAAAATATCAGGTTCAGAATGTTAAGGGACTAATAAATGAAAAAAATTAACACTATTTCCAAAAATTAAACATAAATATTAAAAACTAAGGTTTCTTGAACATTGAATTATCCCAGGGCATCTGGAGCATATAATCTACCTACTAAAATATACATATTATAAATAATGACTACAGAACAATGTTTTGTATTGTAGTAGCTCTTACAGCAGTTCTGAACTATAGGCTTCTTTGAGAAGCTGCTGAAAGCTATGTAGTCCTCCCAAGTAAAATTAACATTATTATAGTACGCAGAATAATAAGCATTCAAAAAATCTTTCCATTTGAAATTGAATGAAAATGTTGATAAAACAAACTAGACAGCAATCTCAAATATGCTTTATACATTAGGGTTTGCAGGTAGGGATATGAATAAAGAACTCTCAACTGAACACCAGCAAAACCAAGGAACTGTTGGTGGATTTTAGGAGACCCAGGCCCCTCATGGACCCCGTGATCATCAGAGGTGACTGTGTGCAGAGGGTGCAGACCTATAAATACCTGGGAGTGCAGCTGGACGATAAATTGGACTGGACTGCCAATACTGATTCTCTGTGCAAGAAAGGACAGAGCCGCCTGTACTTCCTTAGAAGACTGGCATCCTTCAACATCTGCAGTAAGATGCTGCAGATGTTCTATCAGATGGTTGTGGCGAGTGCTCTCTTCTATGCAGTGGTGTGCTGGGGAGGCAGCATTAAGAAGAAGGATGCCTCACACCTGGACAAACTGGTGAGGAAGGCAGGCTCTATTGTTGGCATAGAGCTGGACGGTTTGACATCCGTAGCAGAGCAACGGGCACTCAGCAGGCTCCTATCAATTATGGAGAATCCACTACATCCATTAAACGGTGTCATCTCCAGACAGAGGAGCAGTTTCAGCGACAGACTGCTGTCACTGTCCTGCTCCACTGACAGACTGAGAAGATCATTCCTCCCCCAAACTATGCGACTCTTCAATTCCACCAGAGGGGGTAAACGTTGAACATTATTCAAGTTATTGTCTGTTTTTTACCTGCATTTTTTATTACTCTTTAATTTAATATTTTTTGCTGCTGGAGTATGTGAATTTCCCCCTGGGATTAATAAAGTATCTATCTATCTATCTATCTATCTATCTATCTATCTATCTATCTATCTATCTATCTATCTATCTATCTATCTATCTATCTATCTATCTATCTATCTATCTATCTATCTATCTATCTATCTATCTATCTATCTAAAGACCATTTAAATTTTCAACCAGTTTGAATAGCGCTTTGAGTACTGAAAAAAGCGCTATATAAATGTAATGAATTATTATTATTATAATATAAGACCATTTGGGGAAAGAAAAGAAAGCAGTACAGTGGAACCTCGGGTCACGACCGTAATTCGTTCCAAACTCTGGTCGCAACCTGATTTGGTTGTGACCCAAACTAATTTCCCCCATAGGATTGTATGTAAATACAATTAATCCATTCCAGACCGTACAAACTGTATGTAAATATATATTTTTTAAGATTTTTAAGCACAGAAATAGTTAATTATACCATAGAATGCACAGTGTAATAGTAAACTAAATGTAAAAACATTGAATAACACTGAGAAAACCTTTAACAGAGAAAACTAACATTGCAAGAGTTCACACTATAGCCTTACGAACTGCTTGCTGTAAACACTTTTTTTTATGAGTTTTAAGCACAGGGAAAAAAAAATTAAAAATCCTTAATTTATACAAAAACTAACCATAAACAACCAAGAAAACTAACCTTGCATAAGTCCTGGCATGAAGGAAGTGAGGAGGAAGCTGGGTGGAGAGGAGGTTACAGTTTTGAGGGAGAGTCCCTCTGCGCGATGGAGGGATGTTCTCCTTCAGGTGTTTTCTCTCTTGTGATTTCTTGGGTTTCTGGTATTTTTAGCTGTTTAGCTGATGGATCAGACTTCGTGAAATAGTGGTCTAATGTGACTTGCCTTTTCCTACACATTAAAATTTTTTGGAAATGCGAGACGACATGGTCATTCATCATGTTTATCACTCTGTTCGCAACCGCTTTGTCAGGGTGGTTCTTCTCGACACTCGTTCCATTTTTCCATGACGGCTTTTATTGCATCACTTTTTATAACCGCCCTTTCCTCTTCTTCCCCTGAGGACTGCTCCTCGTTGACCAACTTATGCTGCTCCTGCTGGAGTTCAGCGAGTTCCTCCGTCGTCAGCTCCTCCTTGTGATCCAGGACCAGCTCCTCGATGTCCTCATTGTCCACTTCAAGACCCATGCTCTTGCCCATGGACACAATCTCATCCACAACAGGAGGCTCATTTCAGGGTCACATTGAAACACCTGGCGAATAGTCCTTTGGTGTACAGCTTCTTAAAATTTGAGATAACCAGCTGGTCCATGGGCTGCAGAAGAGGAGTCGTGTTGGGGGGGGAGGAACACGACTTTAATAAAGTTGCACTCCTCGACCATATCGTCAACCAAATTTGGAGGGTGTGCCGGTGCATTGTCCATCAGAAGAAGGCATTTTTCAGGCAGATTATTCTCTTCAAGATATCGCTTCACGGCGGGAGCAAAAGCCTCGTGCAGCCATTCCAAAAACAAGGTCCTTGTGACCCAACCCTTCGTGTTTGCCCTCCACATCATGGGCAGTCTGGCTTTGTTTACATTGTGCTGATTGAAAGCATAAGGGTTCTCAAATTGGTAAATGACTAGCGGCTTGATTTTTATGTTGCCACTAGTGTTAGCACACAGCAAAACAGTTAACCTCTACTTCATTGGTTTATGGCCGTGCATAGCCTTCTTTTCCTGGGTAATGTAGGTCCTCTTCGGCATCCTCTTCCAAAACAATCCGGTCTCGTCGCAGTTCAATACTTGTTGTGGGATGTAGCCTTCGTCCTCCATGAATTTTGTGAAATATTTCACAAATTCTTTCGCAGCTTCAGCGTTGGAACTAGCAGCTTCTCCATGCCTTAACACACCATGAATGCCACTTCTCTTGCGAAACCTTTCAAACCATCCTCTACTGGCTTTAAGTTCCTCACCTTCGCCACTCATAGAAGGATAGTTTTGCAGCAAATCGCCATGAATCTTCCTGGCTTTCTCACATAACATCGCCTCGGTTACGCTATCCCTTGCAAGTTGCTTCAACCACACTAGCAACAGTTTTTCCACCTCTTCCAGCACTTGAGGCCTCTGCTTGGTTAACACTGTAACTCCTTTGGCAACATCAGCTGCTTTAATGGCCTCTTTCTGCTTTAGAATAGTTGAAATCATAGATTTTGACTTCTTGTACTCGGTGGCAAGATCATTAACACGAACGCCATGCTCATACTTTTCAATAATTTCTTTCTTTAATTCAATTTCAATTTTCTTCGAACCTTTCTTCTCACCAACACTACCACTCTTCACTTGCTTAGAGGCCATGGTTAATTGCAAAATGAATGCAAAAGCACACGAAATAGAGCACAAAGAGTTCACAGTGAATGCACGCACGTCTGACCGAGAACAATGTACAGGAAGAGACTGAACACGTGCGGAAATCATCGGCGCGTACGAACCAGAAGGGAAACTGGCTTGTTCGTCACCCGAGTGTGTGGTCATGAACAGATGCAAAAGTTTGGCTAAATTTTTGGTTGTAACCCGATTTGTATGTGTTCTGAGATGTTCGTGACCCGAGGTTCCACTGTAACTAAGTTCCCACACCCCCAATTGATGGTGCACTTTACAGGGAAATCAAGATTACAACTTAAAATCGGCATGCAACTTGACAAGGAATGTATAAATAAAATTTGACAAACTGAAACCATTAAAGTATTCTAACAAAGTGAGCTTTGACAGACAGAGGTAAATTAAGTTGTGGAACTCTTCTTCGCTGGTTCTCATTTCATATGCTCCAAATACACAAACAATTTTTACTTATAAATAATATACCATAAATATTTTTACGCTGGCACGTTTCATAACACAGGCATGGAGGCAACAGTGAGGCTATAATCAAGCAGCTAGCATGCAAAGCAGAGAGAAAGCATATGTACAGTAAGTGAGACTGAGATATTGAATTGTGTGGGCCACACTAGGAAAAATATCAGAACCTTCTCAGATTCAGGACACAATATGGTGAATGCAAAAATCAATATTTATCATAATATATTAGATTTGCAGATATTGGTGAGCATTGCTGCTTTAACCAAGCATTAAAAGTGTGCCTTGCAGCTGATGGGATTAATAAAGTTTGGTTTTTCTGCTTTCTGGGGTGTTGATGGACTGGTGGCATGCAGAAGAGCATATTGTTTGCCCTTTTAGTTTTTGTAAAATTAAATTATTAATTTTAAAATGTTCTGTCAAATTTAAGAATCTGTGATATTAAAGTTTTCTAAACTATTTTTTTTACCTACCAGAGCAGAGACAGCTAGGAAGACAACCATCAGCACAATACTCCACCAATCTGGGCTTGATGACCTAGTGACAGACTGAAGCCTCTTCTCAATAAAAAGCACACAGAAGCCTACTTGAAGTTTGCAAAAAGGAAACTAAAGAACTCTCAGACTGTGAGAAATAAATTCTCTGGTCTGAAGAAACCAAGATTCGTGTCATGTCTGAAGGAAACCAGGCACTGCTCATCACTTGTTCAATATCATTCCAGTGGTGAGGCATATTGATAGCAGCATCATGCTGCTGAATTGTTTTTCAGTGACAGCAACTGACAGAATACACAGGGTTGAGTGAAAGCAAAGTGCAGAGATATCCTTAATGAAAACCTGCTCAAAAGCACTCTGGATGTCAGAATGGGCTGAGAGTTCAACTTCCAACAGGACAATGACACTAAGCAAAAAGCAAAGACAACATAGGAGTGGCTTAGGGACGTCTCTGGGCATGTCCTTGAGTTGCTCAGCCAGAGCCCAGGCCTGAACTCAATCAAACATCTCTTGAAAGACCTAAAAACTGCTGTCCACCAAAGGTCTCCATCCAACCTAACAGAATTTGAGAATGGCAGAAAATCCCCAAATCCAGGTGTGTGAAGCTTGCCACATCAAACTGAACACAACTCCAGACTGTAGTAACTGTGTGGCACTGAGTAAAAGGCCTAAATACTTGTGTCAATGTAATATTTGTTTTTTTTATTTTGAATACATTTTCATTAATTCTTGGGTATTTAGTGTTGCCTAATGTCCATCCATCCATCCATCCATTTTCCAACCGTCTGAATCCGAACACAGGGTCACGGGGGTCTGCTGGAGCCAATCCCAGACAACACAGGGCACAAGGCAGGAACCAATCCCGGGCAGGGTGCCAACCCACCGCAGGACACACACAAACACACCCACACACCAAGCACACACTAGGGCCAATTTAGAATCGCCAATCCACCTAACCTGCATGTCTTTGGACTGTGGGAGGAAACTGTTGCCTAATGTGGGGAGAAAATTAAATTATTCTAGCACTAGGTGACAAAATAAAATCTGAAAAAGTGAAGAGTCTGAGTACTTTCAGAATCCACTGTAGGTGGTTGATCTGTGCACATATACTGTATGTCATCTAAAGTGGTGCCTAAAATTACGGTTCATATCAAAATTTAAATTTGCAGATTGTGTACAATTTATTTCTCAGAGGTAAGATGCTCAGTACATATTTCTGATTTTAGTCCATTCTTGCTAAAATATGTAATTTTCTGTCAGTACTCTACCTGTCATTCCAAGGGGATTTCTCCACCTGCTGACATGAAAGAATCAACCTTATTTTAAAAGATTACTTTAAAGAATGCTATAGCCAGAAGGCTGCTGAAGGCATGGTACGCAGATAGCGGATTTCGATTTAGAGACTGTTAGATGCTGGGCTCCATACTGCTGTCAGCCCCCAAGAGTGCCTTGAAAGCATGAAATGCTGTGGAAACATGTGCATGTGTAGGTTTGTGTGAATGCATGCCGGTATAGACAGACAAAGAAAAATTTAAATTGACAGATGTGGCTTTAAAAAAACAAGCAAGTCATTCCTGCAGTGTTTTTGAAGAAATGTTTTCTGAATTGGTATCCCCTCGAGAGAGTTAGGTAAATTTAAATAAGATCAGCATCTGACAAGTAAAGCATTGGGCTAGTGTGTGTGAGGTAAAGGGCTTTTTCATCCCCATCTCTTTCACATGTGCTCTGTTTCTATAAATTTAGATATAGTCATGCAGCTTACTATCACATAATCGGGTTTGCCACTCCCCATTTTTGTGCCCCACCTATACAAAGAGGTAATGGGAGGTACGATGTCATACTTGTCTTGCCCGACTTGAGATATCTTAAGTTTTAATCATGAGGTGCCAAGTCTTTTGACTGATTTTACAACTCTATCAATTGGCTAACTCAGCCAGTGAGAGTACAGCCTCAATATACAGTACCTACTGTATATTCTTTACATAATGAAAGAGATCAGAACTAGAAATAATAAAATTAAATATTAATAGGTTCAACCCAGCTGACACCTGGAGATGAGAAAAGATAAAACTCATCTGTACACAAATCCCACATAAAATACTCCTTGTGAGATGAATAGAATAGCGTAAGTCTATGGCAAGCCAAATTAACATTTAGAGATATCTCAAAATGAATTTTATGATATCTGGAAATGCATTTTAGATATCTCAAATTGAATTATAGATATCTAAAAATACATCTATTTTAAGATATCTAAAAAGAATTGTATGATATCTCAAACAGATTTCAAGATATCTTGAAGTGATATGCTGTACATTTTCAGATATCTGAAATGCATTTCAAGATATCTTAAATGCAATTTGAGATATCTTAAAATATGTTCATGTGCATTTTGAGATATCTCAAATACATTTCAAGATATCTTAAAATACATCTGCAGGCATTTTGAGATATCTGAAATACATTTTCAGATATCTTAAAATAGCTTTCTGCACATTTCAAGACATCTCAAATACATTTTCAGATATCTTAAAGTAACTTCCTGCGTATTTCAAGATATCTCAAATACATTTTCAGATATCTTAAAATAACTTCCTGTGTATTTCAAGATATCTCAAATACATTTTCAGATATCTTAAAATCACTTCCTGTAAAATTTCTTATACTTTCAATGGAACTTCCTGCCTATTTTAAGATATCTTGAAATGCATTTAAGATATCTCGAAATGCACAGGAAGTGATTTTGAGATATCATGAAATGTATTTGAGATATCTTGAAATGTGCAGGAAGTTATTTTAAGATATCTTGAAATGTATTTGAGATATCTTGAAATGTGCAGGAAGTCATTTTAAGATATCTTGAAATGTATTTTAGATATCTTGAAATGTGCAGGAAGTCATTTTAAGATATCTTGAAATGTATTTTAGATATCTTGAAATGTGCAGGAAGTCATTTTAAGATATCTGAAAATGCATTTCAGATATCTCAAAATGAATTTGGGATATCTTAAAATGAGAAGGAAGTTATTTTAAGATATCTCGAAATATAATTTAGATATCTTAAAAAGCATTTAAGATATCTTGAAATTCATTGTTGTTTCAGATATCTGAAATACATTTTTAGATATCTAAAATTAATTTCATGATATCTTAAAATGGGTCTCTGCTCTATTTCAGATATCTAACAATGTATTTCAAGATATCTAAAATTGTATTTCAAGATATCTAAAATGCATTTTAAGATATCTTTAAAAGGACACTCAATTATTTCAAGATATCTCAATAGCACTTTCAGATATCTACAATACAATTTAAGATATCTCAAATACATTTCCAGATATCTCAAAACAGCTTCCTGTCCATTTTCAGATATCTCAAATACATTTTCAGATATCTCAACATCACTTCCTGCTCATTTCAAGATATCTCAAATACATTTTAAGATATCTTATAATAAACAAGAAGTCCCATTGAAATAATAGGCTGTTTTACAGGAAATGATTTTGAGATACCTTGAAATGCATTTAAGATATCTTAAAATGCATGAAAAGGTCAATTTAAGATATCTGAAAATTCATTTGAGATATCTTGAAATACAGACACAATTATTTTGAGATATCTGAAACTGTATTTGAGATATCTTGAAATGCATTTGAGATATCCCGAAATGTATTGCAGATAACTTAAAATGTAAAGGAAAGTATTTTAAGATATCTCAAAGCGAGTTTCTGATATCTTAAAAAGTAAATTACATTTTAAGATATCCAAAATTCATTTTGAGATATTTCTAAATGTTAATTTGGCTTGCCATATAAGTCAGACCTTTTCAGCCCATGTCTGCTGACTTTAATGCCTCTCTCTCTATATATTACAAAATGTAGCATGTTCCAGATTAGTTTTCAGTATTTTGGTGGGATATGCAAAGCTTAAAGCTCACTGCAAAATATCAAATCTAAGCAATTAATGTTTTATATGAAGACTTTTTGTTTAATAAAAATTTTTGCTTTTGTTTTTTTATAATGCTAATGTGGTAGTCAAAATTTACTTGACAAGGTTTCATAAAATAAGCTTAATACAAATCTTTTGATAATACATAAATCTTACAATAAGAAAAATGAGATTTAACGGCTTGGTATAAAAACTTTTTACTGGTTTAGATTTGCTAAGTTTTTTATATATTTTTTTTTTATGCAGTTTGGATCTTTCACTGTTACTATATCTACTACAACTCTAACACAAGTCTAAGATCAGAAGGGATGATTTAATTAAACTTGGAATGCCAAAGGTCACCATGAGGCACGTAAAAGAGAAATACATCTTAAAGGAGTAGCAGCCAATCACAATTATTAAAAAGAGCATTAACAGCCACACCAACTACTCATTTTGACAAATTTAAATGCAGTTTGGGAGCATGTAGCTAAAGGCAGTTTTTCGTACAGTAATTATATTTATTCTGGCAGCATCTTACAATTGTAGTGTATCCTTTGAAGCATTAATACGTTTAGTAAGATAAGGGGGGCACAAAGCCATACACAGCTTTATGCCAAAAGAATTTTAAAATCAGCTGAAAGCCTGTATTTGATATTTAAAATAAAATGTAGAATAGAAAAAAATGATTTGAACATCATTATGGTAAAGAATTATAGTAGTCAATTTAGCTTGATGGAAATTGTCTAAAGATTCCAAACTATACAATAGATGTTTTTAATAATAAAGACAAATACAGGAATAATCGGTGTAACACAACATAATAATGGAAAAAAACAGAATAATGCAAATGGTCCTAGCTAGACATACAAACTATGCAATTAACTACATGAGGGGCCTTTTCTGCTCCACACACAATATCCAGCATTCTCTTCTCACTTGCCTCTCTCCCCCATGTCTCTAGTTACACTACTCTGCTAATAAATCTTTAACTTATTTGACTAAACAATCTGAACCCACTTTTATTGAATTTCAACAGAATTAACCTTAGCAGTTAAACAAAAACAATCACATATGCGCCAAAAGTCAGAAGTGAGATGCTATTAGCAGCAGTGTGAATGTAACTTATTACATGGCTTAGATTACAGATGCAATCAACGCAACACCTGAGAGCCCTAAGTGGAGCAAGGCATTGAAGCCACAGAGACAGATCAAGACTGTATAAAAGAAAAAAAATGACAAGGGAGTGGGCGTAAATTGAAATATAAAAGAAAAGAAAGAAAATAATAAAATGTAACTGCAATCTTGACACTGCCTTTTTTGAACAAAAGGTTTCGTCTATGAACATGTACTGCCTTCCTCTCTTCTGCCACATGAAAAATATAAAATACAAAAATGCAGCATATACATATTTATATGTATAATAAAGGTAGGGCTTGGATGATTTCTGTTCCTTTAAATGTTCATAACCAGATTTAGTAAGTTGGAACTTGCACTGATAAAAAGTCTGTTAATGCTAATTCAGCAAAAATATTTTATGCTTTTATTACATTTTGCAGAAAAACATTTCAAATCTATTAATACAATACCAATGAAAAAATATTATAGTAACTTAAAGGCATTTTAAGACTTAGCTTGTTTAGTGTGTGTGTTTTTTTTTTTTTAGAACTCTGATTTTTTTTTTGCAGGTACTGTGTTGATTTTCATAAAGTGCTCGACTCAGTTGATCAAACTGCCATGTGGGACATCCAGAGACTTTGTAGTTTACCCCCAAAATTCCTGGATATCATGGGCGGTCTGTACACTGGTACTGCGAGTGCTGTGCAGGGTTGAGGCAGAACCTCTGCATTTTTCCCAGTTGATACTGGGGTTCGTCAGGGGTTTGTTCTTGCTCCTACTCTCTTCATTGCTCGCATAGACTGGGTGTTGGGCAGGGTCATCATGGATTCCCCCAGCGATGGGGCATCTGTTGGTGAAGAAAAATTTCCCTGATCTTGACTTTGCCGACAATGCTTTGATCTTATCAGAGTTGATGGAGGCTCTGATCGGAGCTTGCGATTGTCCTTCATAAAAACTAAGATCCAAGCCTTTAATGATATCAGGCACAGCCTTCAGCAGTGTGTCTGTCTGCAGAGAGAGTGTGGACCTCGTCATGTCTCTGATTACTCTTTCTATTTTAGTCAATAGACGGACTGGAAGAGATTGGGGATGGGTGGTCATGAGATCACTGGAAAGGAGTGTGTGGTGCTCCTGATATCTATGCAAAAGGATGCAGGTCCAAGTCTTCAGAGTCCTGGTGCTTCCTGTTTTGCTATATTGCTGCAAGACATGGACACTATCCAGTAACCTGAGATGAAGACTCTTTCAGTACTGTCTTTTCAGTGAATCCTTGGGTACTGCTGGTTTGACTTTGTGTTGAACGAGCAGTTCCTTATGTAGTCCCAAATATGGTACATTATCTGCATTGTGAGGGAGCATCAGTTAATGCACTACAGCCATGTGACGTGATTCCCTGAGGGGAATGCGCCAGGCCAACAGGAAGCCCATGTGACACCTGGCTGCGGCAGATAGATGGTCATTTCTGGAGGGTGAGACTGGACTGCATGTCTCCCTTGGGGGTTGCCAACAGGGATCCAGGAACAGGTTTCATTATGTGGTGGGTGTGGCACGCACTATAGCATTGCATGATCGCCAATGTGACCTGATAGATAGAACAGAAAAAGTATGGGGGGAGTTGGTACTGTTTTTGTCAAACAGACTTTAAATGCAGGTTGTCTTCAGTTAGACTTCTGGATTAATCTGGAAAGCATTAGGGAAAATGCCCTTATTTTAGAAGTGATATAGACCTCCAATGCAGACAGTAATTTCAATGTACATCTTTTTAGTAATATAAATAGGCAAGTTTACAGGAGGATATTATAGTCATGGCAGATACTTTAACTACCCAAATATTAACTGGGCTAACCTTGAAAACAGCATAGCAGAACAACAGGAGTTTTTAGATGTAATCAGTGACCATTTTTTAACACAGTATGTTAAAGCATTAACACAGGGTGAAGCCTGTCTAGATTTAGTAGGGGTGATTGAACCTCAAGGGCCAATTGACCATAATATAATACAGTTCGCAGTGTTTTTGAAGGATGAAAATGCAAAGACCATAACAGTTAAGTTTAACTTTGGTTGGGCAAATTTTGAACAGATGAGGCAAAGTCTAAGGAGGATGGAGTGGGAGAAGCTTTTAAGTGTGGAGACAGCAGAAGAGCAGCAGAAAAGGTTTAAAAATGTTTTACATACAATGCAGGGCAGGTATATCCCAACATTTGGAATTGATATATTAAATTATATTAATTATAATAATATATTAAAAAAAGAGATGTAAAAGAAGCTGCAAAGGAAAAAACAGTTGTATAGATAATATAACACTAAGAACTCCAATGTGAATCATGGGGCATATGAGAGGATGAGCATACAGTAACTATCAAGAAGGATATTAGGGAAGCTAAAAGGCATTTAGAGAGGAATACAACAGATAAGGTGAAAAATGACCCTATGAGATTCTTTCAGTATTTTAGTAGTAAACGAACAGTCATGGAGGAGGTGGAGTGCATCAGGAGTAGTAAAGAGGACTTTAATAAAAATACTGTGATGGATGGCCGGCTTCCTATTCCGGCCCTCACCCCCAGGCTGCCAGGAGGAGCTCTCCCGACAGCATGGACGAGCCCCGAATTCCAGCAGGGCCTCATGGACTATGTAGTTTTTATGCACAGCCCTGCTGGATACCTTGGGGACCACTGGGAATCGCTGTCGGGAGGCCCGGGGTCACATATATGCCCTATAACTCGGAAGTGCGTCATAATCCCGGGACAGGAAGAAACGACGTGCTTCCGGGGTGAAGATAAGGACTGTTTACCCTGACCCGGAAGGAATAAGGAATTGTGGACTGTTGGGCAGGAACACCTCCGGGTCAGGGTGTATAAAGGACTCTGGGAAAGCCCAGTATACTGAGCTGAGCTGGGAGGTAGGGTGGCGAAGTGTCTGGGAGTGGAGGATTGTGATTGAGTATTGGATTTGTAGTTATATGAGTAGTGTGGAGTGGAGGGTGCTTTGTGCACGTAATTATTGTAAAATAAAGAAGTCTTGTGCTTTTACCTGGTGTTTGGAGTGGTACCTGGCGTAGTCGGCAGGATTCTCTGGCCGTCTGTTGGCAGGGGACCTGTAAGTCAATTAAATATTGTGTATGCAGACGACCCTAAGAAGGTCCCGCTTCAACACACGAAGGTGCAAACACCACCCACTATAGAGAGCGCTGCAACGGTGATGAGTCTCGTCTCATACTGGTTCGAGTTGGCGAAAAAGTCCAGGAGGAAGAATGGGCGAGTCCAAATGATACAGAACCTCACAGAAATGTGGCCACGGGAGGATGCCGCGACGCTGTGGTCTTACCTGACGGGTCCTGTGGAAAACAGAGCTGAGATCGACTTAGTGAGAGAATGGGGGCTTAGGCACAAACAGAGCAGTGAACGGATGACTGTACTGGAGCCTGAAGCAACCCATCGTATGTTGGAGGTATGTGTTGCGACAAAACCGAGGCGCAAGGAATTGTGTTTTCTTCTTTTACAGAAGCCGAGCGATTCGGGTTACCCTATGAGAAAGACACATGCCTCATACCTTGGCAAGATGGCCGCGAAGACGAGGAGTCTATTGAATTACGGCTGGGGAGCCTATTCGCTGACGACGATCACATGGACTATCCTGGTGCAGGCTGGGTAAAACGTCATCAAAATACAAAATCACCTGACCAGGAAGGGACCTGTTTATTCGCCGACACACGTCGTATGACCTCACGCAGTGGATGCTGGGAAGGAGAAGGTCAATTGCGGTCCGTCGGTAAGGTCGTCCTCTCCCGAACGAATCCAAACTCCTTGAAGGGGATGGGGGAGGCGAGCGAAGCATCGCCGAACTTAAATAAAGAGAAAGAGGGGCGGGATGTGACTGAAGGCTCTACCGTTAAAGAAAAAAAGGCAGATCTCAGTTGGCTCGGAGCAGCCAGCCGTCCCTCTAAAGACTCCAACTCCAGAGAGCCTTTGCGCGACCCAGCCGAGCACGTGCCCAGAGGGGACGTGCTCATTGGCTCCCGGCCGGCAGGTAAGGGGAATGAGGAAGCGAAATTACCTCCGGCCGAATTAAATAACATTTTGGACATGCGGGATCTCGAGAAGTTGCTCGAGCCCGTGAATCGTTTCTTGCAGGGATTACAGGAACTGAAGGAACGCGTGGAGGAGCTGGGAGCTACAGCCGAGGCGCCGCTAAAAGGACTACAAGAATACCTGCGGCGATTAGGCCGAGAAGCCCCGGTCTTGGTGGATTTGGCGGTACAGGTAAGCCTAAGCCGTACCGGATATAATAAAGGGACACAGTGCCATCCGGCCCCGCGGTTAATAAGTAGCGGTGCCAAAGTGCTGTGTGCCTGACAGTGGAGCGTGGCATGATAACCGAGTGGTCGGGGGGAGGAACGAACGAGCCAGTGCAAGCGTGTGACGCGGCCTCCCGGAGCGAACCGAACCTCCAGACCCCGGCCTATGTGTTGAGCGAGGTGTCGCTGGTAACCGGAGGGGCGGGGGAAGCGCCGATCGCACCGGTTCAGTTGGAAAGTACTGTTACCCGGAGCGATGCGGTGCTGATGACGCCGCCTCTTAAGAAACGAAGGTCAAAGGGCATGCAGACAGCAAAGGGGCTCTCTTTTTCCAGTAGAGAGTCCCCAGCTGTGCCCAAGCCCCAGAGTAAGCAGGAGATCCACAAAGTAAAACGCGGGTCTCCTGACAAGGTGGAGATACAGGTTGAGAGCAGCAGGGCGGCCCTAAAACCCTCCTTGGTGGAGAAAGGGACGGAGATGGAGCTGAAGGAATTTCCGAGATGTTTCTGGTCTCATAGAGGAAGACAACCAGGAGGGCATCGTCGGTGCTACAACTGCCGTCGGCCGGGCCACGTGTGGCGAAATTGTCCCCGGAAGACAGGAGAGCGGTGGGACAGAAGATACACCGTTCCCCCAAGGTTCTCTGGGGGGCCTAGACAACACGGCCAAGGTCCGACTGCCGTGTCCTCCTGAAGGAGGACGTCCCTCGCGGGGCTGGACACTCCGCCTTAGTTGTCGTCACTAAGGGGGGAACTGTGATGGATGGCCGGCTTCCTATTCCGGCCCTCACCCCCAGGCCGCCAGAAGGAGCTCTTCCGACAGCATACACGAGCCCCGAATTCCAGCAGGGCCTCATGGACTATGTAGTTTTTATGCACAGCCCTGCTGGATACCTTGGGGACCACTGGGAGTTGCTGTTGGGAGGCCCGGGGTCTCATATATGCCCTAAAACCCAGAAGTGCGTCATAATCCCAGGACAGGAAGAAACGATGTGCTTCCGGGGTGAAGATAAGGACTGTTTACCCTGACCCGGAAGGAATAAGGAATTGTGGACTGTTGGGCAGGAACACTTCCGGGTCAGGGTGTATAAAGGAAAGCCCAGTACACTGAGCTGAGCTGGGAGGTAGGGTGGCGAAGTGTCTGGGAGTGGAGGATTGTGATTGAGTATTGGATTTGTAGTTATATGAGTAGTGTGGAGTGGAGGGTGCTTTGTGCACGGAATTATTGTAAACTAAAGAAGTCTTGTGCTTTTACCTGGTGTTTGGAGTGGTACCTGAGGGTTCAAGAGGTGGATCGATACCTCTACTGCTACAATACACATAGTGAAACAGCAGATGCTCTAAACTTATTTTTCTGAAGTCTTCACATCTGAGAAAGTAGATAACCTCCCAGTGGTAACAAGGACTACAAAGGAAGTACTGAGTAATTTGGAAATTATCAAGGAAAAAGTACTGCTCAGATTAAATAGGCTGAAATAAAAAAAAATCAGCAGGAACAGATATTTATCCTCATCCTTACGATGGCTAGTGAGTAAATATATAAACCCTTGAGGCATATTTTGAGGAAGTCATTGTGCACTGGGAAAATTACGAAGGACTGGAAAATGACAAATACTATCCTCTTTAATAAAATCCCTTTGTGCGTCCAGGTGTCTGTGTGTGTGTGTGTCTTCTGGTGAAGTGCGCATGCGCGGGGCACGGTGCGATGCGCGATATTACTGTCAGAGAAAGTTAGAGGCGTTTTACGGAAATACAAACCAGTATTACTGTGAGAGGAAATTAAAGGTACACAATACAGTGACGCATATTACAGCTACATACAAGCCAGTATTACTGTCAGAGGAGATTAAAGGCATATTACCGATGCGCACGCCTGTATTACCGCCAGAGAAAATTAAATGTATATCGTGGACGTACAAGACAGTATTACTGTCACATGAAAATTAAAGACGCACAATGCACGATGGCAGCCCACGAAGAACGGTCAGCTCAGCAAGTAAACCTCAACAAAAGAAAGGCTGAAAGAAAGAAAAATACAACCAACAAAAAGAATGAGGTCAAAGTCCCTTGCCATTTAATATAGACTTCCTACTAATGTTTATGCACTACTGTTCTAGCGCCCGTTATTGTAACGGGCTAAATGACTAGTCCTATAATATAAAAAGAGGGTGATCTGGCAGATTCAAGTGTGCATCACTAAGAAATGTAAGGAATTAAGGGAACAATTGAGCAATACAGGAGTTTTACTGAAAAGTCAGCATGGGTTGAGAAGAGGGAGATCATATTTTACTAACATGGCATAATTCTATGAGGAAGCAACACAAGCATATGATCAAAGTGGAGCATTCGATATTTATCTAGACTTTCAGAAACTATTTAATATAGAGCCACATGAGAAGTTGGACATCAAACTTAAAAGTGGGAGTTGTTAGTTTATATAGCACGGTCTGTAAAGTACAAGTTCATAGAGGTTATGTTCAAGCTTTATATTGCACTAGTGAGGCCTCATCTGGCTACAAAAAAGACACAGCAGTGCTAGAAAAAGTCCGGAGAAGAGGGACTAGGCTGACTCCAGGGCTACAGGGGACAAGTCATGAGGAAAGATTAAGAACAGAGCCTTTTAGTGCAGTGGATCAAGACTGTTACTTTAAAACAAGTTCAGCAAGAACACAAAAGGCACATTTGGAAACTTGTTAATGGTAAAAATTAGGGTGATTTTCTTGATGCTAAGAACCAAATACACATGGAATAAGTTACCAAGTAGTGTAGCAGACAGTAGGACTTCAGGGACCTTTAAATCTCAACTTATTATTCGTGAAAGAATTAAGTGGATAGGACTTGCAAGCTTTGTTGGGCTGAATGGCCTGTTCCTGTCTAGATTGCTGTAATGTTCTTATTAGCACAGACATAAAGATATGTGGTGAAGACTCAGTAAAATACTCAGCAACATAAAAGTAATTGGGTGGGAAACACAAAGGTATTTGATGATAACTCAATAAAATACACCACAACATAGGAGTAAATGGGTAGGAGGATTTATTTTGTGTTTTAACCCCTTGAAAATACATTTCATTACAGTTCCAACTGATTGATCACAGACAGTACTTTCTCATTTCCCAAAATTAATTCCTGGCTATGCCCCTGCTTCACAGCTTCAACACATTCTCATCATATGATTCTTCTTCTCTTATCTATGGACAGTAGTGCTGTAAAGGTGATGGTTTTGAGCAATACATTGTCCTCTGAAACTGCCTGGAGAATTTCACTTATAAGTGTTTCAGTTTAAAAAAAATGCCTTGGTAACTGTACTCTGGAAGAAGAAAATACACCCATAACTTATAATTCCACGTGATATCCCTAGTATGAGCCAACAACTAAAATAAAAAGTGCAAAACAATCAGGAAAAATGTTTGCCAAAATTAAAGCAGTGCTACATAGTACATTATCAAAATTGTTATCAATGAATTTTATGTGGGGTATTTAAGTTTGAATCAACAAAGATTATTTTTTCCCCCAAAAGACTAAAAATTAAATTCTGTAAATTATACCACTCAAAGAGAAGAGAGAATGTTTTTTCACATTTACAATACAATCTATATACTATATATACTTACACAGTATTTTGCCAACAGGTGTTTACTGGGTTAGTTAGCTAGCAATATGTCTTCTTTTTCTTGGTTTCAATTTTAGAAGTTCAGTATACCCAATAATTTTAATAAGAAAAACAAAAATAAATACATTAAGTGATGGCAGAGGACTTAACAAACTGCATGTTGGGCTTGCATGATTGTTGGTCTGTCTCTCAAATGTTATTACAGTAAGCTAAACCCTGGGAAGAATTACCTTTTCTTGTTTGGAATAACAAGATGAATAAAAACTTTGGACGATGTTTTCCCTTGCCCGGACGCGGGTCACCGGGGCCCCCCTCTGGAGCCAGGCCTGGAGGTGGGGCTCGATGGCGAGCACCTGGTGGCCGGACTTGCACCTATGGGGCTCGGCCAGGCACAGCCCGAAGAGGCAACGTGGGTCTCCCTTCCCATGGGCTCACCATTAAAATGGGAGGGGCCAAGGAGGTCGGGTGCAGTGTGAGTTGGGTGGTGGCCGAAGGCGGGGACCTTGGCGGTCCGATCCTCGGCTACAGAAGCTGGCTCTTGGGACGTGGAATGTCACCTCTCTGAAGGGGAAGGAGCCTGAGCTAGTGCGCGAGGTTGAGAGGTTCCGGCTAGATACAGTCGGGCTCACCTCGACGCACAGCTTGGACTCTGGAACCAATCTCCTTGAGAGGGGCTGGACTCTGTACCACTCTGGAGTGGACCCCGGTGAGAGGCGCCGAGCGGGTGTGGGCATACTTATTGCCCCCCGACTTGGAGCCTGTACATTGGGGTTTACCCCGGTGGACGAGAGGGTAGCCTCCCTCCGCCTTCGGGTGGGGGGACGGGTCCTAGCTGTTGTTTGTGCGTATGCACCGAACAGCAGTTCAGAGTACCCACCCTTTTTGGAGTCCCTAGAGGGCATACCTTCTGGGGACTCCCTCGTACTGCTGGGAGACTTCAATGCTCACGTGGGCAATGACAGTGAAACCTGGAAGGGCGTGATTGGGAGGAATGGCACCCCCGATCTGAACCCGAGTGGTGTTTTGTTATTGGACTTCTGTGCTCATCATGGATTGTCCATAACAAACACCATGTTCAAGCATAGGGGTGTTCATATGTGCACTTGGCACCAGGACACCCTAGGCCTCAGTTCGATGATTGACTTTGTGGTCGTGTCGTCGGACTTGCGGCCACATATCTTGGACATTCGGGTGAAGAGAGGGGCGGAGCTGTCAACTAATCACCACCTGGTGGTGAGTTGGCTTCGATGGTGGGGGAGGATGCCGGTCAGGCCTGGTAGGCCCAAACGTGTTGTGAGGGTCTGCTGGGAACGTCTGGCAGAGCCCCCTGTCATAAGTAGCTTCAACTCCCACCTCCGGCAGAACTTCGACCATGTCCCGAGGGAGGTGGGGGACATTGAATCCGAAAGGGCCATGTTCCGCGCCTCTATTGTTGAGGCAGCTGACTGGAGCTGTGGCAGTAAGGTGGTCGGCGTGGACACTGGCGGTGAGGGATGCTGTCAAGCTGAAGAAGGAGTCCTACCAGTCCCTTTTATCCTGTGGGACTCTGGAGGCAGCTAATAGGCACCGGCAGGCCAAGCGGAATGCGGCTTTGGTGGTTGCTGAAGCAAAAACTCGGGCATGGGAGGAGTTTGAGGAGGCCATGGAGAACGACTTTCGGACGGCTTCGAGGAGATTCTGGTCCACTGTCCGGCGTCTCAGAAGGGGGAAGCAGTGCAGTGTCAACACTGTATATGGTGGGGATGGTGCGCTGCTGACCTTGACTCGGGACGTTGTGGGTCGGTGGGGGGAGTACTTCGAAGACCTCCTCAATCCCACTAACATGCCTTCCAATGAGGAAGCAGAGCCTGGGGACTCGGAGGTGGGCTCCCCCATCTCTGGGACTGAGGTCACCGAGGTGGTCAAAAAACTCCTTGGTGGCAGGGCCCCGGGGGTGGATGAGATTCGCCGGAGTTCCTCAAGGCTCTGGATGTTGTAGGGCTGTCTTGATTGACACGTCTCTGCAACATTGCATGGACATCAGGGACAGTGCCTCTGGATTGGCAGACCGGGGTGGTGGTCCCCCTCTTTAAGAAAGGGGACCAGAGGGTGTGTTCCAACTACAGAGGGATCACACTCTTCAGCCTCCCTGGAAAAGTCTATTTGGGGGTTCTGGAGAGGAGGGTCCGTCGGATAGTTGAACCTCGGATTCAGGAGGAACAGTGTGGTTTTCGTCCTTGTCGCGGAACAGTGGACCAGCTCTACACCCTTAGAAGAATCCTGGAGGGTGCATGGGAGTTCGCCCAACCAGTCTACATGTGTTTTGTGGACTTGGAAAAGGCGTTCGACCGTGTCCCTCGGGGAATCCTGTGGGGGGTGCTCCGGGAGCATGGGGTACCGGACCCTCGATAAGGGCTGTTCGGTCCCTGTACAACCGGTGTCTGAGCTTGGTCCGCATTGCCGGCAGTAAGTCGAACCCGTTCCCAGTGAGAGTTGGACTCCGCCAGGGCTGCCCTTTGTCACCGATTCTGTTCATAACTTTTATGGACAGAATTTCTAGGCGCAGCCAGGGTGTTGAGGGGGTCCGGTTTGGTGGACTCAGGATTGGGTCACTGCTTTTTTGCAGATGATGTTGTCCTGTTTGCTTCATCAGGCCGTGATCTTCAGCTCTCTCTGGATCGGTTCGCAGCTGAGTGTGAAGCGGCTGGGATGGGAATCAGCACCTCCAAATCCGAGACCATGGTCCTCAGCCGGAAAAGGGTGGAGTGCCCTCTCAGGGTTGGGAGCAAGATCCTGCCTCAAGTGGAGGAGTTCAAGTATCTCGGGGTCTTGTTCACGAGTGAGGGAAGAATGGAGCATGAGATCGACAGGCGGATCGGTGCGGCGTCCGCAGTGATGCGGGCTCTGGATCGGTCTGTCGTGGTGAAAAAGGAGCTGAGCCGTAAGGCAAAGCTCTCAATTTACCAGTCGATCTATGTTCCTACCCTCACCTATGGTCATGAGCTATGGGTAGTGACCGAAAGAACAAGATCGCGAATACAAGTGGCTGAAATGAGTTTCCTCTGCAGGGTGTCTGGGCTCTCCCTTAAAGGTAGGGTGAGAAGCTCAGTCATCCGGGAGAGGCTCAGAGTAGAGCCGCTGCTCCTCCGCATCGAGAGGAGTCAGATGAGGTGGCTCGGGCATCTGATCAGGATGCCTCCTGGACGCCTCCCTGGTGAGGTGTTCCAGGCACGTCCAACCGGGAGGAGGCCCAGGAGAAGACCCAGGACACGCTGGAGGGACTATGTCTCCCGGCTGGCCTGGGAACGCCTCGGGATTCTCCCGGAAGAGCTAGAAGAAGTGGCCAGGGAGAGGGAAGTCTGGGTATCTCTTCTCAAGCTGCTGCCCCCGCGACCCGACCTTGGATAAGCGGAAGAGGATGGATGGATGGATAAGCTGCAGCTACAGCAGTTTCTGCTATAGATCAGACATGTGATGTCAAAGCTGAACAAACCTGAAGACGATGCTCATGTCAGATTAACACAATAAGCATGAAAAAACAAGCAATTTCCCTACAACTAAAGTAGGCCAACTTTTTTTTTTGTTTTAGGGCCACACATCTGAACTTGACCAATAAGCAAGGGCCACACTAGAGGGGGGAAGGAATCTCATAAACTAAACATCTCTTAGTTGGACAAAGGGCCATACATACTAAATATAATTTGTAAGAAACTATTCCACCCAACAAGCAAATATTAATATGTTACTTAAACCATGTAGTTTCTAGTGATGGCTAAGCACATTCAATTTTTGTTCACAAGAGCATTTTTTTGAAAACATTAATATAACAATACGATATTTTAATAAAAATGCGTGAATTTGGGACATAAGCATATGAGTGTATGACTTGACATGTTATTAACATCACATAATCCACAAGATTTTTTCATAGACATTTTTGATATTTGCTGTTATCCAGCATTCGTCATGACAAATGCTTACTCTTTCAGAAACTTTATATCTTTGTTCTGCATGAAAACATGAGATAAAATCTTGCCTGATTTCACTACAAAATACATAGAGTAAGTAATATAAAATATATTTTAGGTGGAGTATTTCTTCAAGGGAGGAGCAAAGTCTATTCAGAGTGGTAAGAAGCTTTCACTTTCAAAGGGGTAAAGACCGTGTAAAATACAACAGGAATATAAAATGCTTACCTGGGCTAAGAATTATCAATAAAATTCCTCTAAAGAAACCCCTATAATAATTTTTCTGCAAGACACAAAACCTTGAAACTACATAGAGGATGTTGCCTTATATCAAAAGTTTTAAGTGCCCCCCTCTTCAGCAGAGAGTGCAGATGGACCAAATTCACCCCCTACCATTCATATCATAGTGTTTCACTCATGTGACTGGAGGGGAGGTGGAAAACTCAATACAAACAATGGATGGAGTGGACAGATTTAAATTAGCAGATTGTTTCGCCCTTGACACAAGGCTCCAGGAAGTGGTAGGCTCTCTTACACCCAGACTATTATCTAAAGACTTAAGTGTTTTATTGGCTATCTTGATCAATCTTGTAATGCTAACTTAACTGACATGTATATCTACTGCTGGTTGCAGGCCTGTTCTGGAGATCAACAGGCCTGCAACCAGCAGTAGATACTGTATACATGTCAGTTAAGTTAGCATTACAAGATTGATCAAGATAGCCAATAAAACACTTAAGTCTTTAGATAATAGCCTGGGTGTACAATTGGGGTAATAATAGATTGAAATATTGTAGGCTGTACAGTTTAACAACACAGACACAAAACAGCAAGAAATAGATTGTTTCTAGTTTCAGTTTATATAAAATATTGTTGATTTTATTGAGTTATAGAAGGTAGATTATGATTCTTTCTCTTAAGGAAGATTTGATGATGTGCTACAAACTAATTTATTCAATACCCCATTTAAAATAGCTATATATACTGCTGTAAGAGGATTTAGGGCAATTGTAAATGTGATGTTTACTGATTAATAAGAAAATATATTTATCTCAATTTCTTTGAATTATTTCTAATTTACAGTATCTACTTTAACTTACTCCATATTTATGTAATTCTAACCTGTATTAATTATTTAATGAAGATGGGCTATTAGGTTTTACAGTGATGCATTTGGGAAACAGTAATGTATTCTAACTGGTGGCTGTTCTGCACGTAGTTATCAGTAAGTTGACTGTGACAGTTGTTGTAAGCCCCATTTGTCATCGGTCTGTGTACTACAAAAACTAATCATGGGATTTTCTGTCTATTTTTCTTGTACCAAAGAGCCCACTATTGTATTCCATGTATTTTTGAATTTGGTAATGACTCCTGCTCTATTGCTGAAGCAGTAATCAGACTCCAAAATATAGGGTATGTTTGTATCTTATGTGAATTTGGGTGAAACAGAGCTGGTTACAAAGATTATCAGTATATACTGATTTGACTGCAGTTTTTTATGTAAAAAATATTAACTTAAATTTGATTCCAAAGCAAACTATAAGCTATTATAACTTCTCTAGACTAGTATTTACTGGACAGCACAATAGATGCAGGATTCTTCTGTTATTTTGTCTAGAGTAGCTTTGGCAGGAAGTCCTAGAGTACACTAGATACTACAAAAGTTGCATGTCTTCAGTTCAAGCAGACAGCAAAAGCATAATCTAAGAACTCTGTTAGTACCCATGTAAACCTAGTTTCATCTAATTTTTTGAAACTGCTTTTCCTGGTGAGGGTCACTGTGGCAGCAGGCCAAGCAGGTCTGACAGAACTTCCCTTTTCCCAGGCACAGATTCCAGTACTTCCTATGGAAACCCCACACACTCCCAAACTAGCTGAAAGGTATAAATAATCTTACAAATCCTGTGTCTGCTGCAGGATCTCCACTCACTGGGACATGCCTGGGGCAGCTCTCGGGGCTTGCCCAAACCACTTCAACTGCTCTCTCTTGATCTGGAGGAGCAGTGATTCTACTCTGAGGCTCTCCCAAATTGCTGAGCTTCTCACCTAATTATGGAGTGTCAGCATAGCCACCCTGCGAAGGAACCTCATTTCTGCTGCTTGTACTTATGATTTTTTTTTCAGGCATTATAGAGCTCAGGGATGTAGATTGACTGGTAAAACTGAGTTTTATCATTAGCCTCAGCCCCTGCCTTACCACCATGTAACATGCCCACAGAATGACAACCACTGCTTCAACCTGCTTGTTGATCTTACATTCCCTTTTTCCATCACTTGTGAGTAAGGTTACAAGATACTAGAACTCCACCACTAAGGACAATTATCCCCACCTCACCTGAAGAGAGCAATGCACTCAACTATGACAACTAGACAACTATGGCCTCTGACTTATCCCAGCAGCTTCATACTCTGCAGCAAATTGCTTAAGTGTATACCAAAGGTCACAGTCAGAGACGGTAGTGGACAACATCTTCATTAAACAACAGTGCTATCCCCATGCTCCCAACTGGACATCCTCATATTTTGAGAGATGCCTGTTACCCCATTTTCCTTTGACACTTTCCACAATACAGTAATCCCTCACCTATCGCGGGGGTTACGTTCCAGAGCCCCCCGCGATAGGTGAAAATCCGCGAAGTAGCGACCTATATTTATTTTATTATTTATACATATTTTAAGGCTTTATAAACCCTTCCCACACTCTTATAAACCTTTCTCACTCTGTTGTTAACCTTTCCCACGCTCTTATAAACATTTCCTATGCTCTTAAACACTTTCTACATTCTTAAAACACCTCAGACCAACACTGCACACTGCACGCAGCGATCAGATGTCAATGTGTCTGCAGTCGCTTTGTGAAGGGGGGCAGCTGAACTCACGCTGAGCAGAAATGGACTTTGTGCTGCTTCTGCCAAAATGCCTGCTTGTCGCTCTGCGCGTTCGGAAGGAGGAGTGTGTGTGTGTGTGTGTGTGGGTGTGTGAGAGCTGAACGCACCTTCACTCAAACCCCCCCTCCCCGGAAGCGCAGTACGCTCCTACCACTTCGCATTGTTAAGGGGGTGGGGAGCTGAATGAACGCTAAGGAGAAGTGGACTTTGTGCTGGCTTTGTGCTGCTTGTCGCTCTGCGTGTCAATAATTTTAAGCCTGTACATCACCAATTTTCCTGTCTCACTGTCTTGTCTTGCGTGAAGTTAAAATGTTTTATAATAGTGAGATGTTACTCATATCCTTAGCCCGACATCCACATATCATATGTGTTAACAAAGTGTGTTTTATAAGTTTACATGTGTTTAAAGCATATGGGATGGGTATTTTAAGGCATAAACTATAAAAATGTTTATTTATATGGTCTTTCTATATCACGGATTTTCTCCTGTTGCTGATGGGTCTGGAACATAACTTCCGCGATAGGCGGGCAATCACTTGTATTTAAAAACCCGCGAAGTCGTGAATCCGCGAAAAGTGAACCGCGAAGTAGCGAGGGATTACTGTACATGCAGAGGGACACGTTAATATACTTTTTCCAAATCTTCAAAACACACGTAGACAAAGTTGTCACGCCCCATACACCCTACAGCAAATGTGTCATACCTTTCATGAGAGTCTCTGGTTGGATTTTACCTACCCCAAAAGTCTTACTACTATGGAGTTCTCGACCCACCACAGTGAGTTCAGCAGCACTGGTGGGATTCCTCGGACCATAAATGTCCAATGCTGGTAGGTTGGCATGTCCACCAGTTTGAGGATTTTCTCAAAGTGTTCCTTCTACTGCTCGACAATTTCGTCAGAAGATTCATGGCTAGGTCATACCTTCCCCTTCATGATCAGTTTGCTAGAACTGTTCATATCTTGAAACCATCCAATATTCTTTCTCCATGGCATTTTGAAACTTCTTTACCACCCCTTTTGCAGCAGTCCTCTTAGCCTATTGCAACCTTTCAACCAAGTCAGGAGTATGTGTATTTTCCTGAAAGCCACATTGATTCTGAGGTCCTAGGTTCATCACCTTGCGATGCACCGCCTGTTCACAGACTCGTTTTGAGGTGCCGCTTCCTCAACAGACATTTTGAATAGGGTCCAATTGGACTCCTTGTCCCCCACCTCATTCTGCATATAGGATCAGTTCTTTCAAAGGTAGAAGCCAAACTCTATAAGATGTCCCCAGGACACCCTGACAGCTTGTTTAGGCTTCCCTCTTCTATCTAGCCCACACTCCTCGCTTCAAGTCCAACTTGCACAGCTCTGCCCCTCTTTTCATCCAAGTGTCTAAACATATAGCCTCAGGAAAAATGAAACATCTACAAAGTCTATCACCAACCTTCAGCCCAGTGTGTTTTGTTACCAGGTACTCTTGTGTTTGAACATGGTATTTGTTTCAGACAATCTAGGACTAGCACAGAAATCCAATATCTCACCTTTCTGAATCATATCCGGCAGCCCATTCATTCCATTTAACCCCTCCAGCTATCTCTGTCATTCCCAACATGAGCTTTGAAGTCACTCATAAAACTATTGCATCAGTGGGTGGCACCCTTTCAATCACCTCACCCACCTTCTCTAAGAAGGCTGAATACTCTGAACAGTTGTTTAGCACATATACACAAACATTCAAGAGTTTTTCCTGTCTGCAGATCATAGCTGTATTGAGACAACCCTGTAGTTACAGAAAAGATTGCAATTACACAGCCCTCAGTCATGGATTTGTGAGTAATTTTTAATGTTCCCAAAGCCATTCTCAGTCATCAGGGTCTAGTCTGTCTAAGTCTTCCCAGCCTCTGCCAGCCACTAAACTGGCATTGCACACAACTCTCACCTTTCTTCTTGCAGATGCAGAGTCCACAAAAATACTCCATTTTTGGTTGATCCCAGCCAGTTTATATGGGTTTCCCTACCACCAGGCCAGGCTCCAGGAATTGGTCCTGTTAACCCTGTCTTAGGCAGGTTACACTGTTTTTTAATTTGTACCATCATGAGGTACAAATTTCAGCTCAAACCTGTTTGCCAAGGAAGACCCTACCAGGAGCACGTGGCTCCAGATAACCTAGCTCTGAGCATCTCTAAGATACACAAGACCCATTTCCTTGTCAAGGTGACAATCCATGGTGGAGTCCTTGTGAACCCAAGAGTAGTCAATCTTCTATGGCTACATGGTTGATTCTAAGAGTGTCTCTTTTAGCACCGCTCATTCAGTCCTTTTGCTTCTTTTAGTAGTAGGAACCACTACTTTAATATGCCCTTCACACAGACAAGCAAGTAACACCAAAATTGAGCACCCCTGTCTTGTGCTATCATAAGCTAGAAAATATAAAATTCTATCTGCAAGTTACAGCTCAAGATTTTTATATTTAATTTGGAAAAAATCATTCATAGACTAGGCATTCTTGTCATGACATTCTGAGTTAGGTAGGGGAAGGTGCCTGGATTTTTAGTTTTATGGAAGAAATTGCCTATATTACTGTATAATTAAGACTCTGTCTTAGACTAAACTATGTGTTATTGTTTTATTCTTTCTTATTAAAATGAAAAAATAAGCAAAAAAAGAAATATAAAAGAATGTCTGATTATTTGAAAACAGAAAACTGTGATATGAATAAAATTTAACCACTGCTTTAGGTTATTATAAATATATATTTTTTTGTTTTTCCATGGTATTTTAAAGCATATGTTTCCAAGGAGATGAGGAAGGTTAATTGGATGTTTAAAACAGCTTTCATTTGCAAATAAGACACATAACAGCAAAAGGATAGATTGCTTTCTAGGAGAATACTATGATTTACAGAACATTCAAAAACAACACTATGAGCGCAAAAGTTTAGAAACAGCCTGTGCAGCATGAGCATGCTGCTGTATATTTATACTGCACAGCAAATGGCAGATGACAGCGTTGTAACATGTGTTTATATTACTATTTAAAAGGATTATTCTGCCAAAATACTTAGTTCATGGAAATATACAGTATAATCTTTTAACAAAATTCATCACTTAAGTGATTAATTTATTTTTTCTTTTTGAAATATACACAAATTTATGTAGAACAAAAATGTATATATAGTGACATTAAAACAATTTTGATAAAAACACATACTGTAAATATACTATGTGTCTATTATGGATGGCAAACAGGCAAATATATTTAATTTCTGAGTATAAAAAGTCAACATCAGAATACATAAAATCATTTTTGAATATATATGAGGGGGGACCCAAAAATAACCGGAAATATTTTTAAAACGTGTTTAATTTAATTTTCTGTACAAACTACAATTAGTCTCCTTCAAAGTACTCTCCATTGGCAGAAATACACTTATCTAACCGTTTGTTCCATTGTTCGAAACATTTTTTAAATTCGTCTGAAGTAATGCCCATTAATGCTCTGGTCGTTTCTTGTTTTACCTCTTCCACGTCAGCAAAACGCCTTCCTTTCAAGTCTTTTTTCATCCGAGGGAACAAAAAGAAATCACACGGATCTAAATCCGGTGAGTAGGGTGGGTGGTTCAGGGTTGTCATACCGTTTCTTGCCAAAAATTGGCAAATGCTGAGAGCAGTGTGAGATGGAGCGTTGTCATGATGAAAGAACCAATCGCCCGACTCCCACAAATCAGGGCGTTTCCTTCTCACACTGTTGCGCAACCTTCTTAACACTTCTAGGTAGAATGCTTGGTTTATAGTCTGACCTGCTGGAACAAATTCATAATGCACGAGACCTTTGACATCAAAAAAAGAAATCAACATTGTTTTCACTTTTGATTTCACCTGCCGAGGTTTTTTGCTGGAGGAGAATTCGCGGTTTTCCAATGACTGGACTGCTGTTTCGACTCAGGATCGTAACCGTAGCACAACGATTCATCTCCTGTAATAATTTTGGAAAAAAAATCTGGGTCATTATCAAACTGATCCTTCATTTCACGACAAGTTTCCAGGCGACGCTCTTTTTGATCTGCTGTCAGCAATCGCGGGACGAATTTTGCAGAAAGTGCCAACCTAACAACAACAAAATTCCGGTTATTTTTGGGTCTCCCCTCGTATAGTATATTTTGAAACATATTTTTATAGGGCTACTTATGTAGCAAATTTTTAATGAATACAATCAAATTCAGAACATCTGGAATAGACTCATGCACTAGTAAAGTGGGAGTCCTAAAATGGTATAATGAATTACATTTACCAAAATATTAGTCAGTACTAGGGCTGCTATTATTCAATCTTATTGCCAAGTAGACATGAAAAAAATAATCTAACCACATTTTTTCTTATCAAATCAGTGTTCCTGCACAACCCAAAAAAAAAAAAAAAAATTGTGCACCAGCATAATTTGATGATCTGTACAGTTTTAGAGCTGGACAACTATGGCAGCAGCTGCATCACATTCTCCAGGGGAAGGTCCGTTCAAATATTGTCCAAAGGTCTCCTCTATGTGGGAGTATTTCTATAGAAAAACTGACAAAATGGGTTATTTGTTCACAGTGTAAAATATAGATGATATTCCACAGCATCATGTTTTCCAGGTACTAATACCTAAAGAGGAAACACACTGGTAAGGCACAGGACAAGACAGCAATACCATAAGTAACCCATTCATGCTCAGTCAGCCATCTTGTTAAAGTGTAGTGTTGGGATAAAAGTTGAGTCATGGTATTTCTTCAGATAAAGCAGATTAAAGTGTTGGGTAATTTGCAAAATATACTTGCCAGTTGCTGTGTTATCTTTATCACTCACTGCAGCACTCAATTAAAATAATGCTCCAATAAACTGTCTAGCTAAATTCAATCAACTAGTCTGGAAAATGCACTTGCTTGCTTTGCATATTTACCTGTAACAGAAAGGCGCTATATTGGCACCTGACCTGACACAGACAGATGCGGGAGGCACACTGATAAAACAAATAAATGTTTTATTTCAATTTCTTCACCTGTGGGCAACACCTTCCCCATCCCCACAGGCACAACACAGTCCCACAAACAAAAACACAACACTCTTCCTCTTCTTCCACCACTTCTCTGCATCAAGCTTTGTCTCCCTCCTCCCGACTCTGGCTCTAAGAGTAGTGGCTGCAGGCTCCTTTTATAGCAGCCCCGGAAGTACTCCAGGTGCTCATTGACCTACTTCAGGCTACACTTCCGGGTGTGGCTGCAGTCCAGCCCACATGGGCTCGTAAAGTCATGCAACACCCCCGGGCGGTAGCCATGGAGCCCAACAGGGATGAGCTCCAGTGTTCCACCACTGTGGCCCTGATGCAACCCAGGGGGGCTGCCACCAAGTGTTCAGGGGAACGTAGGGTGAAGCCCATGGGTGTTCCCCCAGATCCAATGTTAAAGGGTCGTCCCGGCCACCCACCACATTACCCTTTGCCAAATATTAATACCAGGGCCATCAACTTCTACCTTTTTATTTGTCAGCTTGTAGAGCAGAAAAAAAAAACAGTTTCAGTGATAAGAAAGCTGTTATATATTTATATAAAATTTCAGGCTCATCTTTATATTCCTTGCTTTGCGCCGCAATAAATGCAAATTGTCACCAATATACTAATAATCCAACAGTGCTTCACTCACTCAGAATATGGAACCAATGTAGGAAACATTTTAAGATAGAGAATCTTTTATCAGTGGCACCACTGCATGAGAACCACCATTTTCAACCATTGCAAACATATGCAGTTTTTAATGTCTGGAAAACATTTGGGATTAAATCACTTAGAGATCTGTACATAGACAACGTCTTTGCATCCTATGAACAATTACATTCTAAATTTAACTTTCCAGCAACACATTTCTTTCACTATCTTCAAATTAGAAACTTTGTTAAACAGAACCTGCCTAATTTTCCTCATCTCCCACCTCCCTCTATGCTGGAAAAAATATTCATCAGTTTCAAGTATTTAGACAGCATCTCTGCAATATGTAAAACCATTTTACAGTCCCTCCCTTTCAAAGATCCAAGAGGACAATGGGAAAAGGATCTCTCCCTCAACATATCAGAAACGGAGTGGAAGGTAGCAATGCAGAGAATTCACTCGAGCGCCATAGGTGCACAGCATACAATTATTCAACTAAAAGTAGGTATCAAGCACATCTGTCTCACTTAAAATTGTCCAAAATGTTTCCAGGGCAAGATCCAACCTGTGAACGCTGCAATCAAGTTCCAGCCTCACTGGGTCACATGTTTTAGGCCTGCACCAAATTAACATCATTTTGGACCAAGATTTTTAAGTACCTTTCAGACAGCCTTGGTGTCACAATCCCTCCTAATCCACTAACAGCTGTGTTTGGTGTACTTCCAGATGGGCTTTAAGGGGGAGAAGGACAAACAAACTGTAATTGCCTTTACTGCACTTTTGGCACATAGACTTATCTTGCTCAACTGGAAGAATCCTAACTCTCCCCTTTTAAGTCAATGGGTAACTGATGGTATATATTATTTGAAATTGGAAAAAATAAAATTCTCACTTAGAGGATCTGTGCAGAATTTTTTCCAAACCTGGCAGGATCTAATCAATAACATTTTAGAATAAACTTTTAAAGCAATATTGAAGCAGATTCTCTCCCTATTCTTTTTCTTCTCCATTTATCTATATTCACTTATTAATTTATCTATTTGCTCATTTTTAGTAGGTTTAAGCTTTATTCTGCTGCCCATTTTCTCTTTCTCAGGGGTGGGGGTTGATTTGTTTTCAATCCTATTCTTGTAAAATTTATCTATTTGTATGGAATGTTGTGTGATTTCAATAAAATCAATAAAAAATTCATATGTCTACTCAAATTATTTAGAAAATATTTTCTAGATTTATCTATCAAATAGTTCATAAGCTTATTCATTTTACAAAATAACCATTAGTGGCAACCACACTCAGAACAATAAGAAAATTATTCTTCAAATAATCAACCTACACTCTACTGTACACCAGAGTTATTTTTGTGGGCATATTATGGGACATACAAGACCAATCTGCTTATATGGTAGCCCTGAATGAAAGCCTTGACAAACAGAATGTTATTTCTGCAACTCATTTTTTTTTTACATTGTGATATATTGCAAGTATGATTGCATTATTTCACAAAGGCACTAAAAGTTCTGCAACATCTGTAACATCTAGTGACAGGAGGAAAGGAGATGCTTAGCAAGCTATCACATGACATTACCAAACTGACATTAAACTTATAGATAGTTTTAACCATATTATTTAGAACAGATTTTTGAAAGTTGGCATAGTGGTGGCTCAGAAATTTGAATCCAACCCTAATCGGGGCATCTGAAGGTACATTGTTTGGTATGAGTTCAAATTTATTATCGCATATTTCTAAAAATAGCTGCATGAATGTTAGGGGTAAGTATCAAGGCAAAAAATTGTAATCAAAACTGAGGCTATGTAATGCTTGTAAATTTTTATTTATATATATTTATATATGTATGTGTGTATTTATGTATGTATGTATATATATATATATATGTATGTATATATATATATATAGATATATATAGATATAGATATGTATATAAACATAAATTATACACATACACGCACCAACTATATGAAGGAGCCCTTTCTTTTGTATAATTTGATAGCTAAAAGTACTTCTGGACAGTGTGTCATAAAAGCAAATCCTAATAAGAAATGGATAGGATATTCTGGACATGATCTGAAACATTAAATTTCAGTACTGTAGCTTTTTCCTTAGAAAATAACAGCTCTTTAATAAATACAACATTATTGGAGTTTATTTGAAACTGCAATGTCCTTTTATCAAAAAAAGCTAATGGAAAATTTCATTCAATACCTAATTTTAATTGAATAGTTTTGGTAATATGCAGAGTGTAAGTCTAGGGACGGATCCTAATTCCAAGGACACTTGAGCATGACAATACTACAGAGTCCTTTCTACTCAGCCGCCACCCAGAATCAATCTATGGATATGTTGAATAAAAGTATGTTATTTATCTAAATACTTATTTGTATTTATAGTACAAACACAATGTTATAACTTTGTTAAACTTAGTAAATAGCACATATTACATGCTTCACACAACAATGATATGCATTGGTATTAGTATGCTACAAAAAAACATTTTGGATGGTGTGAAAATAAGAAATGTAATGTTTATATAAGAAGTATTTGTAAACTCTGTTTATCCCTCCTTGAATTTCTTAATGCAATGCAATGTTTGATAATAATAAATTAGAAATTGGTTTGGACAATTCCTGATGGGGTGGGGGGGCAGCACGGTGGCACAGTGGTAGTGCTGCTGCCTTGCAGTTAGGAGACCTGGGTTTGCTTCCCTGGTCCTCCCTGTGTGGAGTTTGCATGTTCTCCCCGTATCTGCGTGGGTTTCCTCCGAGTGCTCCGGTTTCCTCCCACAGTCCAAAGACATGCAGGTTAGGTGCATTAGCAATTCTAAATTGTCCCTAGTGGGTGTTTGGTGTGTGGGTGTGGGTATGTGTGCCCTGCAGTGGGCTGGCGCCCTGCCTGGAGTCTGTTTCCTGCCTTGCGCCCTGTGTTGGCTGGGATTGGCTCCAGCAGACTCCCGTGACCCTGTAGTTAGTATATAGCGGGTTGGATGATGGATGGAATTCCTGATAGGTATTGTGTTATGAATAAGATTATAAAGATATCATTTAAAATTGTTATTATCTAGTTCAGTTAGCAGTGCAGAAGTTCATATATATTATCTCACAGCCAACCAATAGAGGCCAACACAGATCAGATCTAAATAAAGTAGGGGATAGAGGCTAGGGAATAATAATAGCTCAAAGAATAATAAATAAATCAGCTGTTCTTCCTTACACAGGCTTCTGGCTGTAAAATATCTCCGTACTTATCCTTACCGGTTCACCTGAGTTCAGCTTTCAAAAAATTGCCTGGTTTCATTTTCATGAGGACAGCCCCCAACCTTTAGACCCGTTCAGGGATCAATCTCTGTATTTCCTCATATCAATATCTTGTAAAATCATGTTAGCTGTATTGGATGGAGGAATAAACAATACTTGATTTTTAACATCATAGACACTACATACTGTTACTTATTCACGGAAAAAAGTAGTCATACAGGCATACTTAAACTTCTGACTTAATAAGAAGTAACATAAGTATGCCAAAGCCTCATATAATAAAAATTCATATGCATGCTTAATAAACTTCTCCATAAAAATCAAACTAACATCTTATATCTAATATACACTATAGTACTGCGGTTAGCATTACTGTTTGTTGCTATAGGCAGAACAATTTGAATACTGGGCCAGGTTACTGTGTGGAGTTTGCACATTCTCATTGTGTCTACTGTCTCTGTCTATAGTCTCTGTCCACTCCATTTTCTTCCGCCTCCCAAAAAAAGAGTGAGTCAGGTGATTTGGCAGTTCCAAACTAGCCCTGTGTAACTCCGTTTGCCATTTAGAGGACGTGTGTCCTATCCAGGGTTGTTTATTGCTTGACTTCCTATGACAGAAGAGCTCAGGGTTCCGTTTTGAAAGGGACTCATATATTCATGCGATTTTGCTGATAAGTTTTCTTATTAGATTTTCAATGTAAATTTCTTTTTCAGTCATAAAAATGAAGTGAACTGTAGACTCCTTCACACTACAGTACATTTAGAAAATATTCAACCTCCTCTTCACTTTTTTCATTGTTTGGTTGCAGCCTTAAGCTAAAAAATCATTTAATAATTTTTTCCCTCATCAAGCAACATTCAGTGGCCAAGAAAGTCAAACCAAAAACAAGACTTAAATTTTTACAAATTTATATTAAAAAAAAAAACAAAAAATATCACATTGACACAAGTATTACACTTGAAATTTGGTTCAGGTGCATCCTATTCTATTCATCATTAAAGAGATGTTTCCACACTTTGCATGTAATCCATCTGTGGTCAATTCAATTGATTGAAAATGATTACAAAGGCACTCACCTGTCTAGGAGGTCTCACAGCTGACAATGTGTATCAGAGCAAACACCCAAACAAAAATAAAAGGTATTGCCTGCAGAGCTTACAGGATTGTGTTATGGCTCAGATCTGGGGAAGACTACAAAAAAATGTGTGTAGCATCGAAGGTTCCCAAGAGCTCAGTGAAGTCTGGAACAACCATAACTCTTTCTTAAAGCTGGTCTCCAAACTGAGCAATCGTTGTAGGAGGGCTTTGGTGAGAGAGGCAACCAAGTACCCAATGGTCATTCTAGCTGAGCTCCTGAGAACCTGTGGGGAGAAGGGGGAAACTTTAAGAAGGATTACTACGAGATTTCACTGATCTGGGCTTTATGTCAGCGACCAAACAGAAAACTCTACAAGTAAAATTCGCATGATTCTCTTGTCTGATGAAACCATGATGTATACCCTGGTCAGTTAAAATCTTGCAAGTGATGCCAATATGCGTGAAAATTTCAGAGAGAGCCTTAGCAACAGCCTGCACATTAGCGTTCAGCAGAGTGGCATAATCAACCAACACGAGCATATACTGATAACCATTTTTACTCTTGAGATGGGGTTGACAATATCTAACCCCACCCTTTAAATGGAGACATCTAAAATAGGCATCTGTGAGAGGGGAGCCCTAGTGGACCTATGAGCGAAAACAACTTGACAGTCGGAACATGCCCTACAAAACTGTTCCACATCTCGGCCCATATTCAGCCAATAATAGCATTTAAAATTACAATCCTTTGTCTTCTCTGTGCCGAGATGACCCCCCAAGACATGGGTGTGAGCAATTTTTAACAAAGTCTCTCTATGCCGCCTTGGGATCACCAGCTGCTCCTCCCTTCACCTATACAATCAGAAATCACCCGATACAATAAACCATCCTTAATTAAAATGTGTGGTGTTTAAAAGTCCAGGCCCTCCCTCACTCCGTATAGTAAGAATCATCTGCAACATGTGCTTGTTTTAAATATGAAGTCTAAGCTGCAGTCAGCTTGTTGCAGGCATGCAAACTCTGTCAGAGTGTCTGTCTCTGTTTCCCCTGAATCTGCCGCCATATCCCACTCTTCCCCTCCATTGCTTCTTTGGGACACGTAGCGGTCTGTCTCCCACCTCACTGGACAACTCTTGCTTAATCTGAAGTTTGGCTCCTTGACTGACAACATCAACGGCAAGCCCCTCCCTATCTATTACAGAGGGAGGTGCTCTGCAGATGGCTAAAACGTGTGGGAAGAGGACATTCCTCTTACCTATTAAGAGGCCATGGTGAAGTGTCTGATATGGCAGTCCAAACCCTAAAGTTCTTTCCTTTAAATTTCAGAGGGAGTAATATAGTCTCATATGTTTTAATGTCCCCATGAACACAGCATATATTCTCTCTGTCTGTGGTTGTGCAAGGGGTCTGCCAGAGCAAGTCATAGTGGACTACACTGAGGTCGCTACTAGAGTCCAACAGTGCTGGGATTTTCTGCTCAACCAACATAATAGAGACGTTAAAGCTGTCTTTCTTCAGCATCTTGGGGGAAACTTGTGAACCTCATACCAGGGTCAGACCGATGTCCATGGACTGTGCAGGTAAGAGGTGGCACTCCCAAGCCAAATGTCCAGGTTGACCACGGCAAAAGCACCTGTGCTCCATCCCCGCTGTGTAGTTACTGAGATAGCGTCTTCCTCCATGGAGTCGGGTCATGTGACCCCACCAAAGGTGTCGGTGAGTTTAGGAGCCTAATCTGGAATAGGAGTCGTGGCAGAAAATGTCCTGGGGAGAGGCGAGGATGGTTTGGAGGTAGAAGCTGGTACCTGTAGCTTCGGTGATTGGTCATCTGGCAGGAATGTGAAGTTTTGGATTGAAGTTGGTGCCAACTTGGGATAGTCTGCGGGTCAAACAAGCAGCAAATGGGAGTCATTCCAGAAGATCTCATCACAAAGGACCTCGTTTATCCCTGGCAGGATTCCATCAATAGTAAGCTTCTCTACAATCTGCTCGAAGGTGTCCCCACGGAACCAGCTTTTGAATCAGGTCTACTAAGTCCTGGACCTGTTCCAGTATAGGGCGATCCTGATCATTTCACTACAGACAAAATTGGTGCCCCTTGCCCATGGGAGTTATAGCCATACAGAGGAGGATCTGTTGCTTCAGGAAGTCATAATCATTGAGCCTTTCGGGAGGGAATTTCACACAGCCTGTAGGGCCTTTAGGGTCAAAAACATGGCCAAAATAGCTGCCTTGCCTCCCCAGTCCCAGCGCATCAGTGTTGCTGTGTGTTCAAAGCAGCATAGGAAACAATCTGGGTCATCTGAGGGAGCCATCTTCACCAGCACATGTCTGGGACAGGTAAGGGCAGGAGTGTCTGCAGGAGCCTCATCTTGCTCTGGTGGCAGCGGGACTAGATGTGCCCATTCCTAGTACCATGTGACAGGTGAGTCACTGTCTTGCACCCGAAAAATGAGGCTGAGTCCACGGGCTTCAGGAAAACCAGCTTTATTCAATTCATAACGGCAAGGGTTTTTATTGAAACGAGAGCTGCCACTTCAATACACACAGTCACAGCAACCAAGCAACAATCATTTGTCCTGCCTTCCTTCTTCAGTTCATGAACAGATAGTCCTCCTTATCAGGTCAGTCCCGTGGCTGTGGATCAGTGGCTGTGATCAGGTCATCTTGGATTAGTAAAGAAAAAGCGGGCCAAGTCAGTGGCCAGTTTAAAGTACTCCCTGCATCAACTCTTGGCCAATAGAAATGTGCAGCATAGCTTCAGACTTGTAGTTGCTTCGGTGATATGGCAAACCTGCTGTTGCCTCTCAGTGGACCAACAACCCTTGTTGGACGTGTCACCCCTGTTTCGGTACTGGGGGTAAGCAGGTTCATGAAACCATTTAAAAACTTTCTTTAAAATTACAGCCCTCTTTTGTTAAAGCATGATTCTAATTAAGCTTTGATAACAGTGTAACCTGCAAAATATATATTGGCTTTAGAAATGCACTCTCTGAATTCCCACTAAAATGCTTCATAACTATGTCAAAGAAACAAGGTTCCTTTTTAAAAAAACAAAATAGTTTAAGACTTTTTCCTCTGTTATAGAGTGGAACTAAAAACTCTAAAACGTTAAGAAATGTATCGTAACTAAAGTCAACAAAATAGTACTCTCTAAATATTTTAACTATACAAACTGTATTACTCATATTTGAATGCACAGTACATACAACATACATAATCCCTAATGAAAATAAAATCCCATTTCACATAAATAGACACACACAACTATCTATCCTATAGTATCCTCCCTTTTTTTGCAGTTAATATGGTGTTTAGTCATAGTGCCCTAAAAAAACTGACAGAGTATTTATAAATACTATTCAGTTCATCCTTGAAAAGCACAGTACTGTTCACAAATGCAACTATCCATCAATTCACTATCAAAACCAACTTGAACTGGGTGTTGTATGCCAAAGGCTTTCACAGCAGTATCAAAAATCAACCCATGACTCATTCTTGACAAGGGTGCTGATACGGTAAGTAAAGTACACGCACAGATAACACAAATGATATTCAACTAAAGAACGAAGTAAAAAGATAATGTTGAATATGTAAAATACAGTGAAATGTGTACACGGAAATAGAAATGTGTATTTTTTCCTACAGGTATACTTTTTCAATTTTAGCCCAAAGCCGTGTTAATGTGCACCTCTGAAAAGAAAACAAAATTCAATTAAGTGTATTTAAGACTGGAATTTTTCATGCATGGAAAAATATTGTTTTCATGAAATAAATTATTCTGAGCTTATGGGGAAAACACATATTAATATGCCTAAAATGTATTTTGTGCATTTTTGAGAAGATATATGTCTCTGTATACATGTATTGGTATGTGTGTGGTTAATTTTTTGGACACTGCAACATGAGAATTAAGTGAACAATTCTTATGAAATTCTGTGAACAACTTGCACTGCTAGAGTTTTCTGTGAATTCCAAGTCTTCCACTTTGAGAAAGTTCAAAGTTTTTAAAGCCAATACCTGCAGTTAAACCACTGCTCTGGAGTTTACAAACTTAAGCATAAGCCTTCAGGGCTTCAAGACAGAAACTTTTGTAAAGTCTCTTTGTTGAGTTCATTCCAAAGCTTGAGCTTTGAGCTTTTCAGGTGCAAAATTTTCAATTGCAGTAGCTACACTTTATTACAAAGTAACATTTGACTACATTTTATGCCTTTATTAAATTACCATTATTTACTCTTAAAGCAGATTTATGTGAAAAATATACTTAAGTACAATTACATCTTGCATATATTCTGTTAAATGTACACCTTATATTGTGTTCATGCTGTAAATATGGAGGAAACCATTTGCTGGCAACATCAGAATTTTTATTTAAATAAAATCATTCCTATTTTATTTTAGTGTATGATGGTTGTTTGGTTGAAAAAATTCAATTTTTAATGAAATTTTTGTACAAAACACAATCAAACATATATACAGTATGTTTGGAAAACTTTGAAAACGCATCAGATCTCAATGGAGGAAAAATCATGCTGGATATCTATACTGATATGGACTGGGTAATGTGTTAGGAATGAAAGGATGCCACATCGCTTGATGGAAATGAAAATTATCAACATACAGAGGGCTGAATTCCAAGACACCCCGAAAATCAAAGTGAAAAAATGATGCGGCAGGCTACTCCATTTTGCCAAAATTTCATTACAGCAACTCAAAATTGTACTCTGTAGTTTGTATGGCCCCCATGTGCTTGTGTGCATGCATGCCTGACAACGTTGGGGCATGCTCCAAATGAGATGATGGATTGTGTACTGGGGGATTTCCTCCCAGATCTGGACCAAGGCATCACTGCACTCCTGGTGCAGAGGTGTTCTATTGGATTTAGGTTAGGCGAGCATGGGGGCCAGTCAATGGTATCAATTCCTTCATTCTCCAGGTCTGCCTACATACTCTCGCCACATGAGGCCAGGCATTTTCGTGCACCAGCATAGGGTCTGACAATGGGTCCAAGGATTTCACCCCGATACCTAATGGCAGTCAAGGTGACGTTGTCTAGCCTGTAGAGGTCTGTGCGTCCCTCCATGAATATGCCTCCCCAGACAATCACGTTGTCTAGCCTGTAGAGGTCTGTGCGTCCCTCCATGAATATGCCTCCCCAGACAATCACTGACCCACCACCAAACCGGTCATGCTGAATGATGTTACAGTCAGCATAATGTTCTCCATGGCTTCGCCAGACCCTTTCATGTCTGTCACATGTGCTCAGGGTGAACCTGCTCTCATCTGTGAAAATCGCAGGGTATTCTATGGCAAATGCCAATTGAGCTCCACGGTGCTGGCCCATTAGATGATGTCTAGCTCTCAGGCCACCCTCATGAAGTCTCTTTCTGATTGTTTGGTCAGAGACATTCACACCAGTGGCCTGCTGGAGGCCATTTTGTAGGGTTCTGGCAGGGCTCATCCTGTTCCTCCTTGCCCTTTTGCTGATGGATTAAGGACCTTTTACAGCCCTGTCCAGCTCTCCTAGAGTAACTGCCTGTCTCCTGGAAGCTCCTCCATGCCCTCGAGACTGTGCTGGGAGACACATCAAACCTTCTGGTAATGGCAAGTATTGATGTGCCATCTTGGAGAAGTTGGAATACCTGTGCAAACTCTGTAGGGTCCAGGTGTCGCCTCATGTTACCAGTAGTAGCACGGACCCTAGCCAAATGCAAAACTAGTGAAAAAACAAATGATGAGGAGGGAAAAATGTCAGTGGCCTTCACTTGTTAAACCATTCCTGTTTTGGACGTTGTCTCATTGTTGCCCCTCTAGTGCACCTGTTGTTAATTTCATTAACACCAAAGCAGCTGAAACTGATTAACAACCCCCTCTGCAACTTAACTGACCAAATCAATATCCCAGAGTTTTCATTGACTTGATGCTATATTCTGATTTAAAAGTGTTCCTTTAATTTTTTTGAGCAGCTTTAATTTGAATCTATACTAATAAAAGGCAAAGCCCTCACTGACTCACTCATTACTAATTCTCCAACTTCCCGTGTAGGTGGAAGGCTGAAATTTGGCAGGCTCATTCCTTACAGGTTACTTACAAGAGTTAAGCAGGTTTCATTTCAAAATTCTATGTGTAAAGGTCATAACTGAATCCTACTTACGTACAAATACTGTATATGTCCATAGACTGCAGCTCGGTCGCCGTGTGAGGCAGCGTTGCGTCCTCCATCCCCATGCCTCCCACGTAGTTGGCTGCCTGCCTATATTGTGTCCCCCATCCCCACGCCTCCCATGTAGTTGGCTGCCTGCCGTATATAGATGAAACCGTTTGTATGCTTACAACGCTTGACAGATGCTGAATGTCACTTCAACACAACTCAAACTGATTATGGCAGCAGCAATCCAAGCTGTGAGAAAACAGTAAAAAGGAGGCGTGTCAGACGTTGTGGTACATTTTCTGATGCAGCTAGATGGAAACAACTTCGTGACGCTGCCGCCAAATACTCGCAGAAAAATCCACAAGTTAATAGACACACTGTCGCTAAATACTCAAAGGCAAATCCACAGGTTCATAGAGACGCTGTCGCTAAATACTTGCAGGCAAATCCATAAGTTAATACAGATGCTGCCACTAAATACTCTTAGGCAAATCTGCAAGTTAATAGAGACGCTGCTGCTAAATACTCTCAGGCAAATCCACAAGTTAATAGAGACGCTGCTGCTAAATACTCGCAGGCAAATCCACAAGTTAATAGAGACGCTGCCGCTAAATACTTGCAGGGAAATCCACAAGTTAATAGAGACGCTGCTGCTAAATATTCGCAGGCAAATCCACAAGTTCATAGACACGCTGCCGCTAAAAATTTGCAGGCACATCCACAAGTTAATAGAGCTTCTGTTTCTAGGTACGATCCCAATAATGAAAAGCATCTCATACGAAAACAACAGGTTTTGCTCAAAAAAGCCGATTGTGGATTTGCGTACGACCCAAACATACATTATGAATCTGACAAAACAGTACACATTGGATCCATGGATGTTCACTGTGAGTATTGTCAAGCTAATAGGTGGAGATGCGAGTCTCCTGGTTTGTGCTGTAACGGTGGTAAAGTCTCTCTCACTCCTTTACATAAGCTTCCTGACCTTCTTGAGGGCCTGTTAAATGGCGAACATCCTCAAAGTGAGCATTTCTTGAACAACATTCGAAAGTACAACAGCGCATTTCAAATGACATCATTTGGTACTAACCAAATGGTTGAGGGAAATTTTATGCCTTAATTTAAAGTCCAGGGACAAGTGTATCACTTGATTGGCAGTCTTTTACCTATGCCGACTGAAGAACACAAACTTTTGCAAATTTATTTCGTCGGGAACGATGAAAACGAAGCACAAATGCGGTGCGCTAATGTTTCTGGAGTTAACACACTCCTGGTGCAGCAATTACAAAAAATGCTGCATGATTGAAACACTTACATCCAAGACTTCCATTCCGCAATCAATAGTATTTCAGATGAAGACAAAGACTTCAAAGTTGTCATTCACACTGACAACCATTAAATGCACACAAAGGCAGGTTTAATAAACCTACAGTACGTCAAGTTGATGTTGTCATCGTTGGGCAAACGTTCGAGAATAGGGATATTGTCTTGAAAAGCAGAGACAATAAACTGCAATGCATTAAGGAAACCCACAGATCATATGATGCACTTCAATATCCCCTCATGTTCTGCTATGGTGAAGACGGCTATTCTATGTCTATACCTCAAGTTCATGCTGCCAGTAAGTTACCTATGAAGAAAACCGTCTCTGCAGCAAACTTCTATTCATACCGGCTTATGATCAGAGAACATCATGATAATACTATCCTTTTCTTCCGAACTTTATTAAATCACTTTTAAGTTGATATGTACGCAAAAACTGAATCCGAAAGACTAAATTATATCAGACTAAATCAGAAGAAACTATGAGCTGAAAATTATGTCCACTTGGAAGATGCTATTGACAAAAACGACACTAATATAAGGGAAATTGGTCAAGCTGTGATATTACCATCATCGTTCACTGGAGGACCTCGCTATATGCACAAGCGTACACAAGAAGCAATGACATATGTACGTCATTATGGCCGCCATAACTTTTTCATCACATTTACTTGCAATCCTAAATGGACTGACATCACTGAAGTTCTCCTTCCACTTCAAAAACCTCACGATCGCCACGACCTTATCAGGTGTATTTCATTTGAAAATTCACAAAATGATGGACTTGCTCACAAAGAGTAACATTTTCGGCTGTACAAATTGCTACATGTACACCATAGAGTGGCAAAAGCGAGGTATTCCCCATGCACACATTCTGTTGTGGCTAAAGGATAGGATTAAGCCAGCTGTCATCGATCAAGTGATCTGTGCAGAAATTCCCGATCCACAGACTGACCCTGCCCTCCACAAAATAGTAAAATCCATCATGATTCATGGCCCATGTGGACCTCATAATATCAACTCACCCTGCGTGATCACCAGAATATGAAGTAAGAAGTCCCTGCGTCCCTTCATCTCAGAAACTCAGACCGGAGAAGATGGTTACCCTCAGTACCGCCGGCGCGCACCTGCTAATGGAGATCATACAATTAACATCAATGGAATAGATGTCAACAACAGATGGGTGGTCCTTTATAGTCCTGTGCTGTCCCGCTTCTTCAATGCTCACATCAAGGTCGAATTTTTCAATTCAGTAAAATCAATCAAATACATCTGCAAGTATGTTAACAAGGGAAGTGACCAGGCAGTATTTACAATACAAAATCAAAATGACAAAGTATCTTGATATGAAGCTGGGCGTTACATTAGTAGCTCTGAGGCAGCCTGGCACATTTTCTGTTTTCTCATTCACGAATGTTACCCTCCGGTCGTTTATCTTGCTGTGCATCTTGAGAACGGACAAAGAATTTATTTCACAGAAGGCAATGTTGCCGATAAAGTTCACAATCCACCACAGACGACCCTTTTAGCGTTCTTTGACCTTTGCAACCACGATGATTTTGCAAAACAATCTTCATTATAATGAAATTCCATCATATTATGTGTGGGCAAACAACATGTTTCGTCGGAGGAAACTGGGGAACACTGTACCAGGACATTCGGGAGTGAAAAAAGATAATGTGCTGGGACAGGTCTACACTGTGCACCCGAATAACACTGAATGCTACCATCTTCGACTGCTGCTCAATGAAATCACAGGTCCCACCTCTTTCAAATCTCTCAGAACAGTTGATGGTGTCCTACATCCAACCTATAAGTCGGCCTGCAGGGCACTTGGTTTTTTACAGGACGATAGCAACTGGGACGAGACTCTACAGGAAGCTGCTCTGTCTCGATCACCTCAAAAGATCCATGAACTCTTTGCTGTCATACTGGTGTTCTGCCAAATGGAAAACCCCTTAAACCTATGGGAAAAACATAAAGACAGCATAGCAGAAGATGTTAGGAGACAGACTGAAAGAGATCATATACAAACAGAAGTCCACCACTGGTTACATTTGATCTACAGCAAGTGTCTACAGTTGCTTGAAAACTATGTAATTGCTTTTGGAGGTCAATCTATTGATCATTACGGTTTGCATTCACCTTTCAGAGAACTGGCAGAAGTTACGTCAAATCCCGAATACTTGAAAGAGACATCTTACAACACCTCGCAATTGGCCAATATAGTCACAAAATTACGAGCTGTTGCTAAATAGTGACCAAAAGACAGTTTATGAGCAAGTCATGAGGAGCGTTGTCTCGGCCACTGGCACTGTGTTTTTCCTTGATTCTCCAGGAGGAACTGGTAAGACATTCCTCATAAACATTCTCCTTGCGAAAATCCGAGCGGAAGGTAACATTGCCATAGCTGTGGCTTCTTCTGGAATTGCTGCAACTCTTCTTGAGGGTGGCAGAACTGCTCCTTCAGCTTTCAAGCTGCCTCTGAACCTCAGCCATACTGAATCCCCCATGTGTAACATATCAAACCAGAGCAACATGGCTGAAATGCTTCGACATTGTCAGCTTATTGTCTGGGATGAATGCACTATGGCACACAGAGAAAGTGTTGAGGCTTTAGACAGGACCCTCCAAGACATCCAAAACACTAACAAACTTATGGGAGGCTTGACAGTGTTGCTGGCTGGAGACTTCCGGCAAACCCTATCAGTCGTGCCCAGAGGAACACGCGCTGACGAAGTTAAAGCATGTCTGAAGTCTTCATACCTATACAAATAGATCCTTAACAAATAATTATTTGTATATTTTCCCTCAGTTTAAAAATGCTTACTTTTCTTCTTAATAAAAATTTTAAGGCAGTACTTCGCCGCTGTGAAGCGTGGGTATTTTGCTAGTAATTAATATATAAATAAATAATAAACAAAAAAGTATACATCACAAACTTAACTATAACTTTTAACATGAAATATAAATACTTCTTTTAAAATAATCAAAACTTGAACTTTAATGTTTAGGAGTTTCTTCATTCTCTTTGTTGCATATCACAACAGCACTCGTCTATTTTTTGAAGGCACAATCATATATGAGGTTGTCACATGACAGCTTCTGTGTAGGGTTTGAGTTAATGCTGATGATAGCCAAGGTGCTTACATGCTCTCGTGCCATGGAAGACCTCAAGTATGCTGTGATGAGCGTAACTTTTGAAAAACTGGTAACTGGTGGGGATGCAGCAATCTGGAGGGCAACCCACACATAACAAACTTACTATATGCAGTAAACACTAGGTCAAAATGAAGCTGAATGTTTAGATCTTTTAAAAATGAAAATATAAACATTTATGCAAACTTCATCTTGTCCTTCCAATGACAGCAGATAGCAATACTAAACTATATCACAATGTTGGCTACAAATAAAATTGACCAACAATTGAACTTTATCTGAGGTAATTGCTCTTTTTGTATGTGAATGTTGCTTTCATGGTACTTTTCCATAATTCAACCAATAACTAGTAGCAAATGAATCCTCAAAGTAACTGCACTCAGTACTTCATATGTTGACAAACATTAATAGCCTTTAATGATGAGTAGAGTTCCTGAGGTCGTATGACCTTAATAAATAATCTTCATCCATGTGTCAGATACGTACTTTAATGTCAGATATCTGTTTATCTGTTATAAAACTGTTACATATACTGCTACTCTATTACTGAAGTAAACCACTAACTTTTGTGTAGTGGTATTTGATGTGACTTTGGCTAGCTTACTAAAAATTGGAGAAATTATTTTTTATTATTGATTTTATTTGAAGGATGTAACATTCTATATGATCAAGTCTCTTATACAATAAATTAAATAACATTACATACAATCTAGTCAAACTTAACAACCAAGAATTCAACCCCCACTTGAGAGAAAGTGAAGAGAGCCAACAACAACAGCAGCAAACCTTAAACAACAAAGAAAGAAGAATATCCTTTTCTCTGATATAAATGCTTACTCTAAATTTTTTTTAGTACAGCCTGCCATATTTTAAAATTTAGAACAGATTCTCTAAGTGTGACTTTGATTTTTTCCAATTTGTAATAGTACAGAACATCACTTACCTAATGACCTATAATAGGTGGGCTGGGATTCTTCCAGTTGAGCAAGATAAGTCTACATGCTAGTGGTGTGGCAAAGGCAATTACAATCAATTTGTCCTTCTCCACTTTAAGCCCATCCAGGAGTAAACCATGGCTGTTAATGGGTTCGGAGTGATTATGACACCAAACTGTCTGATAGGCATTCAAAGATTTTTGGCCAGAAAGATGTTAATTTGTTGCACGCCCAAAACTTGAGGTCCAGTGAAGCTGGAGCTATAGTTCAGCATTCACAGATTGAATGTTGGCCTGGATATATTTTGGACAATTTTAAACAAGATAATTGCACTCGATAAGAGATTTTAAGTTGAATGATTAAATGCTTTCTGCATATGGATCTAGAGTGCATGGCTGCCTTCCACTCTTTTCTAAAATGTCAAATGAAAGGCCCTTTCCCAAATGTACCCTAGGATATTTCAAAGGATGGAACATTAAAATGTTATATTATTGAGATACTACCTAAGTCTTCAAGACTGATCAGTATTTCTTCTAGAGCAGAAATGGGCGTGAGGTGAGGAAAGTTGGGTAGGATCCTTTTAGCAAATTTTCTATCTTGAAAGTAGTGGAAAAATGGTGTAGATGGGATGGTAAATTTGAAGTGTAATTGTTCATAAGATGCAAAGACATTATCTACATACACTAAGTGTTTTAATCAGATGTTATCCAAACATTAAATACTGTGTAGGTTTGAGAGGGCAGAAAAAGGTGATTATCATGTAGAGGTGGAAAAGATAAAAGCTTCTCTGTCTTAAAGTGCTTCATGCATTACTTCCATATTCTGAGTGATTGATGGACAATTGGATTATTAGTATATTTACAATAATTTTGTGTATACTGGGGCACAAAGTAGAGCATATGAAGAAGTACAGAAAAAGATTTTATTTCTACAGCAGACCAGACTTGTGTATTTTCAACAATTTGTGTCAATGTCCAGGAAACCGGAGTACCCCGACGCACACACGGGGAGAACATGCAAACTCCACGCAGGGAGGACCTGGGAAGCGAACCCAGGTCTCCTAACTGTGAGGCAGCAGCGCTACCCACTGCGCCACCGTGCCGCCCCTGAGAGTCATATGTAAGATTATTATGGTACAGTCAGTCAGTCAGTCATTTACCAACCCATTATATCCTAACACAGGGTCACAGGGGCCTGATGGAGCCAATCGCACCCGGCACAGGGTAAAAGGCAGGAACAAACCCGGGCAGGGCACTAGCCCACCGCAGAGCACACACTCACACATACACCCCCACACACCAAGCACACACTAGGGACAATTTAGGATCACCAATGTACCTAACCTGCATGTCTTTGGACTGTGGGAGGAAACCAGAGCACTTGGGGAAAACCCATGCAGACATGGGGATAACATGCAAACCCCAAGCAGGGAGGACCTGGGAAGCGAACCCAGGTGTCCTTACTGTGAGGCATTTCGCCACCATGCTGCCATATTATGGTACAGAGAAAAGAAAAAAAAAATAGGAACACAGTGGAAAAAAAGCTTGAAATAACAACTTTAATCTAGAAATTTCCATATTAATCATGTAGTTTATTTTGTCATTAAAGTATAACATAATAAACTTAACCTTAAAATCTTTTAATTTACTAGTTTCTCAAATCCCATCATAGCTAAAGTAGCATGTTAAATGTTTCGTAATTTGTGTGTTCGTCTATGTACTGTACTGTGTGTGAATCACTACGTGCTTCTTAAACAGGCTTTCTTCTATGCCAACAGGACACAAAATACATTACATTCATGATATTACAGGTCTCTGAACACTTTAAATACTAAGATGTATACTTCATATCATTTTCATGATGAAATGAATTAAAGCATGTATTAAACATGGGATCATAGTGGTGCAATGGTAGCGATGAGCTGGTTCCCCGGTCAGAGATTGTTCCTGCCTCCTGTAAGATACTTGCAGTGCCGTGTGTGACCCTCGATTAAATAATTTATTGTAGTAGTACTGTTTCAAATGTACTAACCCCCAATTCCTGTCCTTCCTTTTCTTTCTCCAAGTAACCAATCGCCACACAATCAGCTCTTTAATAAATGTCAAGCTTATAATAATAAATAAATGTAAGCTTAGAATGCCAATTCTTCAAAACATTTAAGGAACATTGAAATATCTTCGTAGTACATGTTTAATTATTTCATCCATCTTTCCATCAAGGGCTGCGCCAGTCCCAACAAGCATACAGCGCGAGGCAGAAACAATCCCTGAATGAGGCTTTAGTTCATCGCTGCCGCTGTCCACTGTGTCCACATGTTTAATAACAGTATACATTATGTAAATTAAGTTAAACATTTGTCTGTATAATGTAATATATATATATATACTTTACTGCATTTCATCTGGAAAACGATGTCAAGAGCTCCAAGAAGATAGCACCTGGACATCTAATTCGAGTTGACATCATCTGTAAATACGTGCTCTCTTCTATTGAATTGAGTTGAATTCCTTTATTGTGATTGTATAGTATGATGAAATTCAATATGCAAATCCTCCATAAACTTATTTTCCTATAAAATGATAAAATAACAACAAAAATAATAATTATAATAATAATAATACAATAAAAAAACAATTAAAATATACAATATGAAAGCATAAATGGCTCAGGTTGTGCAATATTACAACTGCAAGTTTACAGTGAAGCAATTGTACTAATAAGTACAAACAGTTCTACCGGGAGCACTTGTTGGACTGATTGAGTGCGTTTATATCTCTTGGAATTAAACTGTTTCTGAACCACGAGGTTCGTGCAGGAAAGGCTCTGAAGCGTTTGCCGAAATGGAGAAGTTCAAATAGACTATGCGCATAGCTGAGGCAGCATGTGCTAGATGCTGTACCCCGAGAATTCTCTCTGCTCGTAAAACAATCTACCGTAGAACTTTTCGATCAGCTGCTGTAAAACTGTGATTCTTCACTCAGATACAGTGGGTTACAATACTCAGTGGTGCACTGAGAGTAACAACACTAAAGCAGCTATAGTATTTGGAATAGTTTGGCCATTCCGTGCACCATTATATGGTTATGGGTTGACTAAAATCAGATGCCTTAAACTAAAAAAATGATATGCGATTAATGTCAGTGTATTTGATAAAACCACGTCAGGGATGTGAATATAAAAATTTAATTAAGCCACCCAGGAACAGTAGCACTGCTTTGATGCTGGGTGCCACCAGTTTGCAAAACCGTGCCGAAAACTTGCGTACGCTATGGATTGACCTGGCATGAGAATGTGTGTGGCTTTACGCCAAGTTTAATTTTTATTAATTGCGAATTGAGCATGGAAACTTGCATATGCAACATTTTTGATCATACACACCATTTATACATGAGGCCCCAGGTCTCTATAGTTGTATATTTGCCACCCAGGCATAAAATTGAAAGTTAGGTTGTGCCTTGGCCCCTCTGCTTTAGGTCTGTGGCGATTCGTTGTTTAGATGCATTGATGTTTACTAATAAATTAGATTATAATTGAGTCCAGTTTCTGAAAGGAAAGTTTGTTAACTCTTTTAGGGCTAATTTTTTTTTTTGTTTCTTTTCTCCCAGGGCTGAATATTTTTCCAAAAACTAACATTTTTTAAAAAAGAACACAAAGCAATTGTTTAACATATCAAATCAACAAAAAATATTTACTTTTGACAAATGTTACTGTCTTGCATGTTGTATGAGCCTGCATACTCTATGATTTCACATACATTTTACACAGCAAAGTCTGATCTCGCTCAAAGCAGCCAATTTCAGTCATTGCCATATTGCACTCCTTACAATACGTGTTGCTTTGGTGCCTATTTTTCAATTGCCTGTTGCTGCACTTTCTAACATATATTGTTAGTGTGTACTGTAGAGAGACAAGTCACCCATTTGCCATCATGCCATGCCACTGCCACCAAGTTTTCTGCCTGCATGAAAACCGTATTGTCACCTCTTTTCATCTTCTGAAACTTTATGAACTTTATGTATGGCATTATAGCCTGGCTCACCCCATGGGATTTGCTTCTGTTTATTACAGAAGTGAATAAAACTTTGCAGCAGCACGTACATAAGTCACCAGGGGACAAAACACGTTTGGACCAATGCTCCCTGAAGTTATATCACCAGTTCTGTCCCATCTCTATTTGTAATGCCACACCGTGCTTCATCTCGTCTTTCGTTGTGGGTTTCCACTTTGAAAAACGAGAATGCGATGCAAACGCAGCCCGTGATTCAAAAAAAATCTCTGCCTACCTGTTTGTCTCGTCTGACAGTAGCTGAAAAGCAGCATCAGGAGAGAGCAGCCTGAAGTACAGCAGCTGGTGATCTGTCGTGTCCAAAAGCAAGCCATGCCGTCTTGTAAACTCCGGTAGCCAGATCGGCTCTCAATGGATCAATGTCTGTGTATTTATCCCATGCAAACCTTGCCGTAGATGCATCGGCTGCGTGAAGGCACTCAACTGGCAGCAGATCCGCTGGCGCGGCATCGGCTGGTGTCTGATCAGCTGATGCCTGCTTCTAACTCTCTTGCTCGATCTCCTGATCACTGCCAATAAAGTCCGATTCTGAAAAATCAAGAGTCCGACTCCGCGATAATGCGCAAAACAACGTCTGCCAAGTGTTTTCTTTTCTGCACTTGCTTCGCTGCCTTTTCACATGTCGGTGCCATCTTGCCTTTGTTTACATTTCGCAACTCACGCACACGCAATGTTTATTTGCCGAGTCAACGAGTCTAGCATTCCTCCAAGCACAGAGGGAATGCCTGTAACGTGACAGTGAGATTTGTCGCCATTAACAGCTGATTGTCGCCCCCTATCCCTGGATGTCGACTTTTGTCGACATTCGCCTTCCACCCCTCCTGTCGACAAAAGTCGACATCCGCCCTAAAAGAGTTAATGTACATGGGGATGCTTGGATATAGAAAATGAAGCTTGGGAAGGATGTTCATCTTGACAATATTGATCCTTCCTGCTAATGTAAGATAGAGGGTAGACCATCTGTTCACATCATGTTGATTTTTTTTCCATGCTGATAGCAAAATGTTGTTGAAAAATATCTTTATATATACTTGAGATGTTTACCCCTGAGTATTTAAACTGACCTGCTTAAAGAAATGGGTAGGTGTCCAGTCTAATATAGTGCGCTACAGAGTTCATTGGAAAAAGCACACTTTTATTCAATTTATTTTTGAGTCCTGATATCTTTTGAAAAATCTGCTAGTGAATTAAGGACTACTGTAACACAAATTTGTTGGTCAGTATGATATTCTCTCATCTTCATAAAGTGTTATTTTCTGTTCAAGATCTTCTCTGGTAATCCGCTTTATCTCTGCATTTCGAAAGTGAATGGCCAACGACTCAATTGCGACTGCAAAAAGTGTCTAGTTTGAAGTATCTTGAAATTATGTTAAAACAAACAGTGACTTCTGGACTGGTATAAAGTAGTTTTATCCATGCAGGTATGTTTGGGCCAAACTCAAATTTCTACATTTTGGTGAAAAGATGGTCTCATTCAACAATGTCAAATACTTTTTCTGCATCCAAAGAAAATAGGATCGCTGGTGTGTTAGATTTGATGGATGGTATATTACATTAAACAAACGTTGAAGATTAGAAGCTAAATATCTGCCTTTAATAAATCCAGTTTGGTATAAGGATATTATAGAAGGAAGCACTTTCTCAATAGTTCTAGCTAGAACTTTAGAGAGTATTTTAACATCATTATTCGGAAGTGAAATAGGTCTGTCTGTCTGCACATTGTAATAAGTTGTTATTTTTCTTTGGATAGATGGTAATTAATGCTTGGTGAAAAGTCTGATGTAGAAGTTTGTTGTCTATACCTTCTATAAATATTTCTAATAATAGGAGCTAATTTATTTGATTTTTTTTTATTATAAAATTCCACTGGGTAGCCATCAGGTCCTGCTGCTTTCCCCCTTTGGAATTAAATTATAGCATCCAGTAATTCTAAGATTGTTAGAGGTTTGTTCAGTTCCTCTGCATTAAGAGTGCGTAACTGTAGTATTTGAAATGCATTAGATTGTGTCTTATCTACTTTAAACTGATTAGAATATAAGGACTTATAGTGGTATTTTTTTTATTTTTTTTTATATTTTATTAATTTTATTGTAATCATTCCGTACAAATAGATCAATTTTTACAAAAAATAGGATTGAAAACAAATCAAACCCCACCCCTGAGAAGGACAGCATGGCTAAAGGAGTAATACTTAAAGCTTGTAAACATACCTACATTGTTGAGTTTAATAGGGCAATAAAGATAAATGGATAAATTGATTAGATCCTGCCAGGTGTTGAAATAGTTCTGTACAGATCCTCTAACTGAGAATTTGATTTTTTCCAATTTCAAATAATATAAAACATCTGTTTCCCACTGACTTCTAAGAGGAGAGTTAGGATTCTTCCAATTTAACAAAATAAGTCTGCGTGCCAAAAATGTAGTGAATGCAATCACGGTTTGCTTGTCCTTCTCCACTTTAAATCCATCTGGAAGAACACCAAACACAGCTATTAATGGATTAGGAGGGATTGTGACACCAAGGCTGTCTGAAAGGCACTTAAAAATTTTGGTCCTAAATGATGTTAATTTGGTGCAGGCCCAAAACATGGGATCCAGTGAGGCAGGAGCTTGGTTGCAGCGTTCGCAGGTTGGATTTTGCCCTGGAAATATTTTGGACAGTTTTAGGCAAGACAGATGGGCTCAATATATAATTTTCAGTTGAATAATTGTATTCTTTGCGCATATGGAGCGCGAGTGAATTCTCTGCATTGCTACCTTCCACTCCTTTTCTGATATATTAATTAAGAGATCTTTTTCCCATTGTCCTCTTGGATCTTTGAAAGGAAAGGACTCTAATAAAATTTTATATATTGCAGAAATGGTGTCTAAGTCCTCGAAATTGAGCAGTATTTTTTCTAGCATGGTGGAGGGTACGAGATGTGGAAAGTCGGGCAGGTTCTGTTTAACAAAGTTTCTAATTTGAAGATAGTGAAAGAAATGTGTAGCTGGAAGGTTAAATTTGGAATGTAATTGTTCAAAGGATGCAAAGATATTGTATATATAAAGATCTCTGAGCAATTTAACCCCAAATCTTTTCCAGATATTAAAAACTAGATATGTTTGCGAGGGTTGAAAGAGGTGGTTCTCCTGCAGAGGTGCCACAGATAAAAGATTTTTCATCTTAAAATGCTTTCTAAATTGGTTCCATGTTCTAAGTGAATGAAGCACAATTGGGTTACTAGTATATTTGCGATAACTTGCATTTATTGGGGCGCAGAGCAGTGAATATAAAGAAGTACTGCAGGATTTTACTTCTATTGCGGACCAAGCCTGTGTATGTTCATCTATTTGTGTCCAGGTTTTTATAGCTTGTATGTTTGCTGCCCAGTAATAAAACTGAAAATTAGGTAGAGCCATGCCACCTTCTGCCTTAGGTCTTTGTAGGGTCGCTCTTCAGATACGTGAATGTTTTGAGTTCCAAATAAATGAGGTTATGGTTGAATCTAATTGTCTTAAAAAATGATTTATTGATGTATATTGGAATGTTTTGAAATAGAAAAAGAAGCTTAGGAAGGATATTCATCTTAACAATGTTAATTCTTCCAGCTAGACTGAGATGAAGGGTTGACCATCAATGCAAGTCTTGCTTAATGTTTTCCATACAGACGGCGAAATTTTGTTGATAAAGAGCTTTATGTTTACTTGTGATATTTACCCCTAGGTATTTAAACTGATCTGCTATGATACAAGGTAGGGTGTCTAATATTATATGCTTGAGAATTCACTGGAAAGAGTATACTTTTATTCAAATTAATTCTGAGACCAGAGATCTTTTGAAATTCTGTAAGTGCTGTTAAAACTGCAGGCACAATGTTTTATGGGTCTGATATATATAAAACCATATCATCTGCATATAGAGAAATTTTCTGTTCTAGTCCTTCTCTGATAATCCCCTTTATCTGATAAGAATTTTGACAATAGACCGCCAGTGGATCAATGGCGATTGCAAACAGTTTAAAGTTTAAAGTAGTCTGAACAAATGTTAATACAAACTGAAGCTTCTGGATTGGTATACAGTAGTTTGATCCATACACAAATTTTTGGGCCAAACCCAAATTTCTCTAATGTAGTGAAAAGGTAGTTCCATTCAATCATATCAAATGCTTTTTTTGCATCCAATGATAATAATATCTCTGTGGTGCTTGACTTTACTGGTGAATATATTACATTAAATAGGCGTCGAAGATTGGATGATAAGTGTCGGCCTTTAATAAGTCCAGTTTGATCCTGTGATATTACTGAAGGCAGCAGTTTCTCCATCCTTCTAGCTATAATTTTTGAGAGTATCTTAACATCATTATTCAGAAGTGAAATTGGTCTGTATTTAGAACATTGTAACAAGTCCTTAATTTGTTTAGGAAAGACGATGATTAATGCTTGACTAAAGGTTTGAGGTAGAATTTGATTGTCTCTAGCTTCTGTAAATGTTGCCAATAAGAAGGGAGCTAGCTTAGTGAAGAATTTCTTATAAAATTCTACAGGGTAGCCATCAGGGCCTGCTGATTTCCCACCTTGAAGTGACTTTATAGTATCTAGTAATTCTAGTAGGTTTATCCAGTTCCTCAGCACTAAAAGTATCTATTTGTGGTATCTGTAATGTATCCAGAAATGCATTAGATTGTTTGTTGTCTTGTTTAAACTCAGTAGAATATAAGGTTTTATAGTAGTCTCTAAATGTGTGCATTATATTTTTATGGTCAATGATTTCATCTCCATTCGTGTTGGTGATTACTGGGATTGCATTGCGAACTTTTTGCTTGTGGATTTGTTAGGCTAAAAGCTTATTAGCTTTCTCTCCATGTTCATAGTAATGATGTCTTGATTTATAAATAAGTTGTTCAGTTTCTTTAGTTGTCAAGATGTTGAGTTCTGTATGCAGAGTCTGCGTTTTCCTTGGATGCCTGGCTTGTTCTTCATCTATTCTAGTAATTTTGTTTCTCTGACACTTTCTTGGTTTCTAATTTATTTCTGTGGGAAAGATACAAAATAATCTGTCCTCTTAAGAAGGCCTTTACAGTTTCCCAGAGTGTTCTTGCAGAAACCTCTGAGGGTGTGTTTGTCTCTAGGAAGAAACTGATTTGTTTGGATATAAATTCTGTACAGTTCTCGTCTGGTAATAGAAGTGGGTTAAGACGCCATCTGCGAGGTGAGTGTGAGGGGCATAATGATTTTAGCTCCAAGTCCAGAGGTGCATTGTCGGAGATAACAATTGTGTCATATTTGCAAGGTTTAATCGTAGGCAAGAAATTATTATATATAAATAAATAATCAATTCTTGAGTAGCTATGATGCACTGGTGAGTAGAACGAATATGTTCTTGAGTTTGGGTTTAGAAACCTCCAGGTGTCTGATAAGTTGTGGTCAGTTACAAACTGTGTAATTGTCTTTGCAGTGTTAGATGTCGTCCCCCCCTGTGTCAGGAGTCCTATCTAAGAGTGGATTTAAAACACAATTAAAGTCCCCAGCCATTATAATTTTATGAGTGTTCACATTGGGAATGGATGCAAATCGATTTTGCATGAATTCCTTATCATCGACATTGGGTACATAAACATTTATCAAAATTATTTTACAGTTAAATAAGTTGCCCATGTCACATATCTCCCTTCTGGATCCGATACTACATCTGATGCTACAAATGAGACTGTTCTATGTATGAGAATCCCCACACCTCTAGTTTTCTTTGTAAAGCTAGAATGGAACATTTGGCCAGTCCAGTCTTTTTGTAGTCTGAACTGATCCTTGCTTAGTAAGTGGGTCTCCTGTAAAAATGCTATTTTAGTGTTTAAGCCTATTAGATGAGAGCATACTTTCTTTCTCTTTAATTTGTGATTCAGGCCTTTAACATTCCAGCTCACAAAGTTAACTGTCCCATCATGGAGACATTGATTCTGAATTTTTTATGTCATTTTATAGTCTTAACTGGTAGTGAAGCAGTTTTAATCTTAATTTCCAATTTCCCCACGAGTTACTGCCATACAGCCTATTGTTGGGTTAATAGTTATAATTTTAAGGATTAAAAGGATAAGTTAGATATAGCCTGATCTCTTTCCGTTATTGTGTTGCGAACTTCCTGCTTGTGGATTTGTTGAGCTAAGATCTTATTAGCCTTCTCTCCGTGTTCATAGTAAAGATGTTGTGATTTAGTGAAGAGCTGTTCTGTCTCTTCCATTGTCAAGAGATTAAATTCTGATTGCAAAACCTGTCTGTCCCTCTAAAGTGCCTCATTTGGAGACCTGGTGTATTCTTAATCTAGTCTGGTAATTTTCATTGATTAGCTCCACCGCCTTCTTGGTTCCCAATTTATTTTTGTGGGACAGATATGAAATAATCTGTCCTCTTAAAAAGCCTTCAGAGCTTCCCAGAGTATTCCTACCGAAAACTCTGAGGATGCGTTTGTCTCTAAAAAAAAATCAATTTGCTTAGAGACAAATTCAGTACAGTTCTCATCTGCTAATTACAGAGGGTTAAGACCCCTGCTACGAAATGAGTGTGTAGGGCACAGTGATTTAAGCTCCATGATCAGAAGAACATGATTGGAGATAACAATAGTATTGTACTTGCAAGATTTGATAATGAGTAATAAACTATCTCTAAAGAATCAATTCTTGAGTTACTATGATGTACTGATGAGAAGGAATATGCTCTTTAGTTTAGATTTTAAAATCTTCATGGGTCTGATATGTTATGATTCATTACAAACTGTGTGATTATTCTGGCAATATTAGATGTTATTACCACTGTAGTTGTTTCCAGGTCTGGATTAATACACAATTAATATCTCCGTCCATTACAATTTTATAAGTGTTCATATTAACAATACCTGCAAATACATTTTGGATGAAATCTCAGTCATCCACATGAGGTGAATATATATTTATCAAAATTACTTTAGATTTAAATAAAATACTCATCATCATGACATATTGCCTTTCAGTGATCAGATACTGTGTCTGATATTACAAATGAGTTTGTTTATTGGTAATAAGATTCCCACACCTCTAATTTTCTTTGTTTAGCTGGATTGAAAGATTTGGCCAATCCAATTTCTTTTCAACCAAAACTGGTGCTTACTTATTAAGTGGGTTACTGTAAAAATACTATCTTAGCATTTAGGTCTGGTAGGTGAGAAAATACTTTCAGCTTTGTGCAAGTGCTATTTAATGCTGTAGAATGTATCTTGCTTGGCAGCTGTTAAAAGGGAGAAATGTGGAAAAATACAAATGTGGTTATTTTCAAATATAATCCCCCCTTACTATCCAATAATCAACATCAAGTTTTCTTTAATCCATAGTTTGTCAAGTCAGACAATCAGGCTTCTTGGTTTTCAGGCATTCGAGCCACGTATGCAATAAGCTGCTCAGATCTAAGTGTCTGATTTAAAGTCCTCACTGATTATTTTAGAAAATAAATCAGCTATGAATTTCACTTAGATTGGGTTTTCATGGTTTTCTGGGAGACCTTCAATTTTGATGTTGTTCCTTCTATATCTATCTTCCAACGCAGCTAATTTATCACCGGGCACTTTGCATTCAGGTTCTACAGCAGTTGCTGCTTTCTCAGCAATGGATGTCAATTGTTCAACTTTTTCAATATGAGTCATAAACATTTAACTTCTTCTTGGTGATCACTGAATACTTTTATTCTCAATTTTGCTCAAATTTTCCTTTTTTTTTCTCAAGGCTTACATCAAATTCATTGCTTAAACGTAACTTCTGATCTTTTATATCCAGATACAGCTTGTCTCTTCTGCTGTCCAGTCTGATGACAATTCTGTCTTTTCTCTTGTATATTCTCCTTTACATCATTTATTTGTTTCCCCAAGTGCGGCAATCAACATCTTCTGCACGGATAGCTCACTTCTATCTTCTCTGTGCTCTGAAAGCCAAGTTACATATCCCGTTGGAGTAGGTTCTCTTGATTCACAGGTGGTGTTGGTTGTAATTAACAGCGGGGATAAAGAAGCTATACTCTTTTCCAATATTCCTCCTGAGATCAACGAATTGTCACTGGCCATCTCACTTGCACTTTTGCATCCACATTCGCTGTCGGCTGGAGCAGATGCTGCAGCGTGAGGTTCTGGTGGATCCATCCCTTTGCCTGTCTCTTTCAACTCAATCTGTGATGGACCATAACATGCTCTTGAGACCAGCTTAGACTTTGATGTACCGTTAACTACCTTTTCCTACTTTTTCTGACCCCTTCTCCTGCTCTTGCTTTGTATATACCTGTAATGAAATCCTCCTGGGTTGACTAAATACAGGATATCTCCAAAAGGTAATAAAAAAAGCTAATTAACACCGCTGCCAGCAGAACACTGTCTCAGATGTCCATTTCTCACCACGAATGACACCTAAAAGTGAAAAAAGTAAATAAATTGGACAAATTTAGATTTCTAAACACAACTGCAAGTACAGCAGAAGCTGGCTGCTTCTTCATGCTTTTTTTCCTCTCATCTCTGCTTGTTAATGGAAACTTATATGACTGTCAACAATGTCAATTTGATGCTTCTTGATACAGCTATAACCCCAATAGCGTCAAGCTGTGGACCTCCAGAGCTTTGCTCCAATGAGGAAGAGGTTGTTTTATATTATACTTGAGTGATGTTATGCATTACACCCGTATACACTGTGGTTAAGTTTAGTTTTGTGGGAGGAGTTATCTGACTCAAGGCAAGTACACCAATCGACAGAAATGTGTAATCCAACTGGCTATTCAGTGGAGCTCCTGAATCTCAGAAGTCTGCAAACTCCTGACAGACCCACATCTCCCTCACCTGTATGATGTGTCCTTCGATTACTGGCCAAACACACAGTGAATATCTGTATAGGAAGGGGTTGACTGTGTGTGTGTGTGTGCATGTGTATGCTAATTTCCTACCTTGGCATTTTCTTTCTGCAGTATGTGCAGGTTCCTGGGTAATACCATGTCCACAACCATTTGGCATGTGGTGATAGTTACTATGATTGCGATAGGTAAAGTTCTGTGCTTATCCCTGGTGATAGAGCCCTAGTGAGGAATATGTCAGAGAACATTAGATCTGTTAAATTGCATTCCTATTGGGAAGTCCAGGTACATATGGTTGTTTCAAGAAAGAGGGAAGACAGTCCTATGTGTGATGTAAGGCCAAACACTGCACTGTAATAGGCTAATACCATGTAATGTTCTGCCATCTAGGGAACCAATTAGATATGCAATGAGACACTGAGAGAAGTCATGGAGCTAAGACAAGGAGGAATATTGGGCACACAATCATCAGTGTAGGCCATTGGAGCCAAAATATGAATCAGCAGATAATATGGTGACTGAAAAACAGACACCACTAAATTCAGAATCAGATGAATTGAGATCCAAGAATCATTCAGAGACACAAACTTTGAGTCCAACATTCAGCAAACAGACTCCATTGATCTCAACATTCAGAAAACAGACACCATTGATCTCAATAGCCAGTGCTGCCAAGAGAGCACACTAAGGGCACAGAATATACAGTAAATTGGATTCTGAAGACTTCTGAAGACAGCTGATGCTTTGTTGGAGTGTAAAGTGCAATAAGCAAGCATTATGTGATTGTGGCAACACCAGTCAGTGGACAATATGCTGCATTACGAATAGCTCAATATTGTTACAAACTAGATGGCTTATTTGGTTCCTATTCCTGCTAAAAACTGACTACAGTAAACTCTAAGGTACAGTTCCAAACTTTTAATAGATTCTTGGTTTCTTTCATGGACTGTTTTAATATACAGTACATTGTGAAGTGACGTGCATAGACTGATTATAAATTTTCATTTATTGATGAAAACTGTCAAAAAAATATGAACCATGAATTTTACTTTGGATTGAAACAAGTACTGTATATGTGGGAAATATTGAATTGATACATGTTAGTAAAATGCAATCAGTTTTTTTCTGTTGCTGCTCACAAGAATATACAAAGTTTGAAGTTAAAAATAAAACTAATTTTTAGTGTCAGAAGACTGACAATGAAGAGTAATGTAGTGTGAAAATAATCCATAAGTTACATCAGTAAATGACAATGTCTAAAATTACATTAAGTACAGAAATAAATGAATCTGTTCCATAAGTGTAATATGTGAACTTAAATCTTTGAGGCTTAGTTTGTACTGGTTAAAAGCGAGACTGACAGCGTATATGAGATTATTATGTAGTGTTTATTTTAGAAGAAGTTAATTCCAATTACACTGCTGTTTTGTCTTCATAGAGTAATATATATAGCTCTACTTTCCCCTATTGTATTATTAATATGTAGCCTTAGAATGCCTAATCTCACAGACTTGCCACTGTTTATAAGGTATTATTGTATATAACTTATCCCCACCTTCCCTTCCATATCTATTACCTTAGGCAATTAGATGTAGTAAAAAGACAAGCAGAAGTTAAGTTACACATAAAATAATGTATTATTGATAATATTTAGAAATAATAACAAAATGCAACGTATATTTGAATATTGGCAACCATACAACCTGATTAAATGATGATATGTAGTTCAGGTGGCACACAGACTTCTAGTTACTTAAATATCTCTAGTTAAGGCATCACTGGTGCTCAGCTTTCAGCCACATGTCTGTTCAAAATGTCTGCTGAGCTGTGCTGTTCATTGTGTTCTCTTCATCATCACAGGTTAGCAAGAGAGATGCTTCTTCATCATATGTTGGTTGGTAAGAGAGAGATACTGAGGTTAAACACATACATTTATAGATGTTCTGTCCAACCCCGAGAGCCAATAGGACATCATGGTACTTAAAGGCCTCCGAGACAAGCCAATTCCAATACCTCAGACCAATGAGGGAAATAGAACATCTTAACACCTGCCCCCAAACCATATGTTAAAGTACACCTTTGCGGGGGTAGAAATGACTTTAGCAAAGAAATACTTGCCAAACTGGTTTAAAACACACATCCCCCAAATCCTGTCGTAAAATTCAAACAGACCCATTCCTAAGGGGGGGGGGGGGGGGGGGGGGGATGGGGGGGGTTGGGGGGGGGAGAGGGTAAACACTAAATTACATTGCTTTGCCCAAATTAGAAATAAAAGACATACAAAACATTTATCAAGTTATATGTAAAATCTCACATCACAACAACTGCCTTAGAACTACAAATAATGCATGGGGACAACATGTATTTTCATGGGGAGGAGTTTGGGACTTATAAAGGATAATAAGTGAAAAAATGTACTTTAAAGAGAAAAATACATTACTGCTTCATTTTCTACAAGAACACTATTCCAGACCTTCTTGTAGATATTGTGTTGGAGTAGCCAATTGGTGGTGGATGTTGGTCACAGTGAAGAATTCTCTTTGAAGGGTCAAAAATGAGACAGGATAGGTGTTGGCTTAAATAACATTCAGAATGTGAAGATTTATCTCACAGTGAAGTATAAATTATTTTTTGTTGCTAAAAGTTCCCATAGAACAGTGTGCGTAAGTATTGTATATTGCCAGCCTCCACCTGTACTGGTGTTGAGTATGCAAGTAGGGCATAAATTTTAACTTTTGTTTACATGCTGAACAACAGCAGGTTTAAGCAAAATAGTAGAAAGTACAAAACCAGCCATGGATTGCCTGAAAGCGTGCATATAAATACACTGACATTAACACTGATATTGAGCCAGTCCAGTTTTGCGCATCAACCCGACAATGTTTCGACTGTACAGGATAAAGAAAAGAAAGTCACACAATTCAGGTTAAAGACCACTAAAGCTGCAGTAAGGCAAAATGCCTCTGTATTCATATATTGATCTCTTTCGTTGTATGGATTGCATGGCTTTTTGTGTTTTATTGCACCTATGTTTGTATATAGGTGCTCCAGCTTGAGTCTGTTCACTTGTTAATGCATTTTAAGATTAAATTCAGCAGAACTAAATATAGCTTTCATTACAATATTTAGTACCTTTCATTCAAATATTAATTTTTTTTTCTTTTAACACAAAATCACGATCCACAATCTGAATTGCAATCTGTCTTTTCAATGTGGCATATACTTAAGAGAATATCCGGACTCAAACTCATTAAGACCTAAGTAACACTTTATTTTAAATATCAAACAAAGTTGAATTCAATTGTTCTCTTGTTCGCTCACTAAGCGGAGTTAAGGTACACGCCCAAAGCTGGCGAGTGAGTGAGGAAGGCCCCTCTCCTCGGTCCGCTGCGTGTCTCTGAGATTCGCGCAAATAAATCTGTACCAGAAGCAAACTATGATTCTTAGCACGATGAGGGAAGTCGCAAAAACAACCGGAATGTTGAAGCAAATTATAGAAAAAAAAAAGCCCAATCTAAATCCCTTAAGTATTTCTCTCATTCGCTAGCTAAGTGGGTATAAGGTACACACCCCAAGGCTGCAGTGTGAGTGAGGAGGGCCCTACACCACTCAGTAAATTGGTACTGCAAGCGAACTGCTATAAATAGCTAAATGAGAGAAGTCGTAAAATCAACCAGAATGTTCAAGCAAACTAAAGAAAATAACCTGATCTAAATCCGTTAAGTAGTTCTCACGTGAAATACGGACAGACATACAGAAAGACATTGGATTATATATATTATATATTAGAAATCCTTCAAAATAATGTGCTGTTAAAGTCTCAACAGCATTATCAGCATTTCTGGAGCTTAGTAGAGCCAGATAACTATACGAATCTTCACCAAGCAGCTCTGAAAATGCCTGCTTTGTTTGGGTCTACATACCTCTGTGAGTCTGCCTTTTCTGACACGAATGTCATGAAATCAAAGTTCAGCGCAAGGCTGACAGATGAATATTTAAATGACTCCATAAGAGTGAACCTAAGTGGCTACACTCCACCATACGCCTCTCGTTGACTCCATGCAGTACCAGTCATTTGACTAACTGAAAAAAAACGCATCACACATGCAACAGGACATGTGAATACTCTTGTGAAGTGAAACAGAGACATGTAACAAAATGACAAATGAATAAGTAATATCTGTTTATTTGTAATTGCATTGTTTTGTTTTGACAGCATTGATGTTTTTATTCAGTAGTGTGAGATACACTAGATAATGCATACAGACATACAAAATGCACTTGCAGGTGATCTAAATATTATTTGTGATGTTTTAATGCAAAATGTGAGTTGTGGACACCAACATTTTGTAAATGTTCAGGCAAAACAAGCTTTTTCAGTTTGTTTGAGTTGAAATAAGCTATGAGAATAAACGTTAGAAAACATGAGTAGCTCTCGGCCATTTTCATTTTGTAAAAGTAGCTCTCAGGGAGAAAAAAAGGTTGGATACCCCTGGTCTAAAGGGAGGACCTAGACCAAAAGTAAATAATAATAATAATAATAAAAAAACTTCAACCACATTATTAATTTTATAAGCAATTGTATACATTATGTTTGTTGTATATACTTTCTTGCATACCTCCAATCTATTTTTGGCATATTCAAATATAGAAAGTTCCGAAATGGTAAAATTAAAATTTTCAGACTGGATATTGAGAGCTAATTCTTAAGGACATTCATGGTCTATGGATTTTCACATCCACTTACTCAATTTATTGACTTAATTGGTTTCACTATTTCTTCCCTGAAAATGATTTTATGCATATTCAATTACTTAAATGTCATTGTTGTGAAGCATATTTAACTAACTGCAATACATGTTTGAGATAATAGAAGTACAGCAGTGTCACATTTGTCCGCTTACTCAGACAACTTGCACAACATTAATTTATTTAAAAAAAAAAATCAGCTAGGAAGGTTTTGTTTCCTGTTAAACATTTTGTGGATATAATGCAGCAGAACCATTTTTCATAATGGCAAGATATGGACATTGCTAATGGGTTTGGTTTGAGTATATTTATATATGCTTTAATAGGACACACCATTTATCATTTTAATGATGTTGTTCATAGTCAGGCTTGGGTTAATCCCTTGTTGATTAATTATTCTACATATCTACATTGATTGCTTCACATCCCCTGAATTGTTGTAATTATTTCTATCATGTTTCAAGAATATGTTTCAAAGGAAAATAACATTTATCTAAAAGATTATAAAATGTAAAGGCAAAGCAAAATTAATCAAATACACACTGTTCATGCAGTCAAATGAAAAAAAAAGTACTTATAAAAGTTGATCTCTTTGCTCAAGGTTTATTTTATCTACTACTGGGAAGTTTGGGCATGCCATGTACAATTTACTTTACGGCTGTAACAATATGCATCCTAGCCTAATATATGTACCTGATACAGAACAAATCACAGCACAGAAACTGCACTCGTTAAAGTAGTAAATGACTTGCGGGTAAATGCAGACAGAGGCCATTTATCTGTTCTCATCCATCTAGATCTGAGTGCCGCATTTGACACCATTGATCACAATATTCTTAGAAATCGCCTTAGTCAATGGGTGGGCCTCTCTGGCAGTGTCTTAAATTGGTTTGAATCCTACCTAGTAGGAAGAAAATTCTTTGTTAGTTGTGGTAATTACAACTCAAAGACGCATGATATCCTATATGGTGTTCCACAAGTCTCTATTCTGGGTCCGCTGCTTTTCTCAATCTACATGCTTCTGTTAGGTCAGATTATCTCAGGGCACAACGTGAGCTACCGCAGCTATGCTGATGACACACACCTGTATTTATTAATAGCACCTGATGACCCCGATTCTCTTGATTCACTAACACAATGTCTTACTTGTATTTCTGAATGGATGAATAGTAATTTTCTAAAGCTAAATAAAGAGAAAACTGAAATTTTAGTGATTGCTAATAATGGATACAATGAGGCTATTAGAAAAAAACTTGATGCATTAGGATTAAAAGTCAAGACGGAGGTAAAAAGCTTAGGGGTAACTGTTGACTGTAATCTGAATTTTAAATCACATATTCATCAGACCCCTAGGATATATATATATATATATATATATATATATATATATATATATATATATATATTTGCAGCTAGAGATCCACGAAAGGAGAAAAAACGAATCACGTATCATAAAATAGTTTTTTTTTTTTATTCCTGAGCTTTCAACCCCTATCAGGGGTCTTCATCAGAGGATAATGCTTAGACTTACAAGAATCAAAGGCAATATATAGCAACACATTCAGTGGGTGGAGGTGACTAAGTCAGTATGATCAAGGGGGGGGGTTTATAGTTTAATTATTGTGTACATGTCCTTCTTAAGTTGGCATATGCTGGATTTATGTCCAAGTGCTCAGCGGTATACATAGGACAAACGTCAAAAAGAATCTCAACACGTGTACAGGAACATCGCAACGCCGTCAGAAGAAAGGACGCACTATCTTTGATATATGCACATACTAAATCGACAGGACACACATTCAACTGAGACAACGTAAAAGTAAAATTTAAGGCCAGTACTAAAAGTGCCAGAGAGTTGGCCGAGTCTTGGCTATCAGATGAAAACGCCATCAACAGACACTTGGACATAAATCCAGCATATGCCAACTTAAGAAGGACATGTACACAATAATTAAACTATAACCCCCCACCTCCCCTTGATCATACTGACTTAGTCACCTCAACCCACCCCCCACCCCACCCCCAACTGAATGTGTTGCTATATATTGCCTTTGATTCTTGTAAGTCTAAGCATTATCCTCTGATGAAGACCCCTGATAGGGGTTGAAAGCTCAGGAATAAAAAAACTATTTTATGATACGTGATTCGTTTTTTCTCCCTTCGTGGATCTCCAGCTGCAAATATGCAAACCGTATCACAGACCTTCTCGTCCATATATATATATATATATATATATATATATATATATATATATATATATACACACACACACATACAAATAGAATTATAAGTGTAATTAAAATGTTAAAGTAGCAAGGAAGGAAGTAAAATGTATAATTACAGGAAAAGACTCACTGCAAATAGGCCAAATTGCAGGTACAGTCTTCTTTGCTTTGCCAGGACACGATGTGACTCACAATCGTATTTAACAGAGAGTTGGGAGTAACTAATTTGATCCTATTTGCCTATGGGCAACTTAATCATAAGACTTCTCTTGAAGCCCACTATTTAAAAAGAGAAATAAAAGACAGAGGACTGAAAAGATATTAATCCTCTTCAACTGGCTAAAAAGTTTTGTAGATCTTCTCATAATAATCTAATATGTAAACGTCTACGCGTGCAAGTGTGTGTGTCTGTCCAGCCTGGAAGTGAGAAGTGGAGTCGGGGTAAAGGCTCCACCTCCAACTCTGTTGCCAAAGTAAAACCACAGAGAAAACAGAGAATCTGTTAAGCAAGCGAGACGAGCGCATCGGCAAAACGGTTTCCCTTTTACTTTTCCTCCCGCCGCTAATACACAAGCGAGGTGAGCACGTCAGCACAATGCCTTTCAGTTACCTGACATCTCTACATTTCAATTTTTTTTTCTGATGATTTCAATAGCTTCTAGGACCCCGGGCTTTTTACATCACAGGCTTACACAGCTAGTCAAATATAAATGGCTCAAATTTTCTGAGGCATTAAAATTTCAGCAGAAATCATGTCATGTTCCATGAATAGAAAGATGTGCCTTCTAATTAAGAGAAGGTTCAACAAGTATCTGCCACCCTTCATGAAAGCAAATGTTTTATTGCTGCTTGTGTCAGTCAAATTGACAAGATCAGCTGTTTACTCTTGAGGAGCCTATTTGTGGAGAAACCAGTCAATACAATTATTTTGCATCATATCTAGAAATCTAAATATATTTGAATTGAACTGAAAAGCAATCAGCTATGAATTTACAACATGATTAAATTCTGTCTCACAATTTAGTTCCTTTTTTTCTAGCTTACTATGATTTCCTTCAAATGAAGTAAATTGATGAAAACCTGCAGGGCTTATTGCTTCCTTGCTGCCAACTGTGGCACTAAGTCAGCATTTCAAAGTTTTTGTATGTTAACATATTTAAAATGCTTTAAAATGTAATTTTACAATGCTTGTTGATTGCTTCTCTCCATAACCATACATCCCATGTTTTAGATTAAAGTGTAAAAAATTAAAGACAAGGGTTGTGGATTGCACATCTAAAAGGACCCTTTAAGCACTGGAGAACTATTTTTATTGTAAATGATTTGGTTCAGAGCTCTATTAAATGCATCAAGTACAATTTAGTACTTTAAATTTCATTTTAGGTTTTCTACTCACCTAAACGGGTGATACATTACTTCAATTTGAAATTTATTGTAGGCAGTATTATTGGAAGGAATTGGTCTGGTGTTATAGCAACAGATACAAAAAGCGGCAAAAGACAACTCTCACTACAATACACAACAGTTAACATCATTGTAACATTATATACTACAGGACCAAAGTGGATTTGATAGAAAAAAACACCATAAATATACAAAACAATACAACAAGAATTGCACCCCTGCCTTTTAATTTGGATGAAGGTGTTTAGGGATTCAGACATTAATAAAAATGTTGTTATCTAGGTAGGCTGCGGAAGAAAAGAAGCTATTTACATGCTCTGTGGTTCTGCCAGGAAATGACCTAAAAATAGTAATCTAGAATCACTAGAATAATAGTCTAAAATAAAGAATTGTCTAGAAATGAATGGTGTAACTGTTTCTAATATTTATTAAAGAATTATGATGGCATCTTAGCTGCATGCTTAAAAAGTGCTTCGGCATGTGCATAATAATGAAATAAATTTGACTAAACTTTCTTTCACACTTCATTCAACTACAGACAATCAATCTTGTTTAAAAAAAAAATCACAACTAAATCATAAATTAACTTTCCTACACTTTAACTTAAAGTCCATCATTGTTTGACATGAACATGTTAAAGCATTAGTTTATCTTTGCCAAAAGAGAAGTGAACTCATGTTACACCCTTGTTTGTATACAATTAATTTTGTGTCTCATTCCATATGATAGATAGATAGATAGATAGATAGATAGATAGATAGATAGATAGATAGATAGATAGATAGATAGATAGATAGATACTTTATTAATCTCAATTGGAAATTCACAGTAATTCACATACTCCAGCATTAGCATACTGATAAAGAAAAAATTAAATTAAAGAGTGATAACAATGCAGGTATACAGACAGACAATAACTTTGAATAATGTTAACGTTTACCCCCCCGGGTGGTATTGAAGAGTCGCATGGTGTGGGGGAGGAACGATCTCCTCAGTCTGTCAGTGGTGCAGGAAAGTGACAGCAGTCTGTCGCTGAAGCTGCTCCTCTGTCTGGAGATGATACTGTTTAGTGGACCACCGCGTAGAAGAGGGCGCTCGCCACAACCATATGATAGAACATCTGTAGCATCTTATTACAGATGTTGAAGGACGCCAGCCTTCTAAGGAAGTATAGTCGGCTCTGTCCTTTCTTACACAGAGCATCAATATTGGCAGTCCAGTCCAATTTATCATCCAGCTGCACTCCCAGGTATTTATAGGTGTGCACCCTCTGCACACAGTCACCTCTGATGATCACGGGGTCCATGAGGGGCCTGGTCCTCCTAAAATCCATATGATTTATATCATATATCATATCCATATGAGCTACTTTACAAACATTTTTTGTACTATTTTAATGTACGTTTTATTTTCCAGGTGTTATTGGAGTAATTTATAGGTCTGTGTACCCAGTTGGAGAACCAAGACTTTGCATCTCTAAGGATTGCAGATGATGTTGTCCTCTTGGCCTCACCAGACTGTGATCTCTTGCATGCACTGGAATTGTTCACAGCTGAGCGTGATGCAGCTGGAGGGAGAATGAGCTCCTTTAAATCTGAGGCCAAAGCTTTCAGCTGCCCAGTTAGTCTTCAGTATTCTCCTAACCTATGGACATGTGCTCCGGTTAGTGACAGAAGCAATGAGATTGTGATTATACAGTAAGAGGCCAATGATTTCAGCACAAGTTTATTGGGCTCATTTATCCTAATAGAGTTAATAGTTGAGCACCAAAAGTGTCTCTACATTAGGGCAAGCAAGCCATTGTTTTATGTTCTAGCAGATGACAGTGTTGTACAAAAATTAAATAAGTAATAAAGTGGGCTTATGTATTGTTAAAATGCTTATTGCAAACTCAGCTTACTTGTCTCAATGAAATTGTTCCAATTTTCCTTGATATGTTCAATGCAGTTTCTTGCTAGAAGAATATTTTCTGATTATGTCAAATTTCCTTTCAGCCTTATACTGCTGACCTGTTTCTGGGTTGCTGTGCCAGGCCCTTGGACCCTACAGTGTTCTAGATATACTTTTGTTTATGTGTGCGCAATTGTAACCTGAACCTTTCGGTTTCAGCCTAGAGCTTGAAGGATAGTCTTCAGTGCTTTTAAGTGACCCATTGTTTAATTTTATGTGAAGCAGTTTAAACTGTTGGTGAACTTTTACATCATGCTATTTTGGAATGGTCATTGTTTTCATGAACCACATTGTTTATGTATATTCAATATGACTTAGCTCTTTTCCCATTTAACCAAAATTAGAAACACATTAATAATCATTTGATCTTCTGATTTTAGCATTGAGTATTTGATGATGATGATGAAGTTGAGATCTTTTGATACTGTCATTTGGTGATTGTACTATATAACAATTTGTAGATAGATCTTTGTCTTTTTTCCAATCTTCTACTGCTCCTCCATTTCTTTACTTTGCTGCAAACCCTACCTTGATATTCATACTGCTGGCCCTGCATCATACATCTGCACTCATTTTCCAAGAGAAATAATTCATTTGGAGAAGAAAGAAAAAAGCAGCAACAGAATTAAAGCAAAATATCCAACAATCGGCAAGTTTTGCTCTTTCACATTAGATTGCAAAGCATAGAAATCCTTTCACAGATGGAGAATGTGTAAAAAAGTGCTTTTTAAATTTGTCCGAACATATTTACTCTGTGTGGTGGGTTGGCACCCTGCCCGGGATTGGTTCCTGCCTTGTGCCCTGTGTTGGCTGGGATTGGCTCCAGCAGACCACCGTGACCCTGTGTTCAGATTCAGCGGGTTGGAAAATGGATGGATATTTACTCACTTACTTCAAAAAAAAGAAGAAGATATTATTAAAAAATTAAAGACATCTGGAAACTACTGGAAGTGTCATTGACAGCAAGCTCTTTCTACCAATTATTACAAAAATGCAGAGATGAGAAGTTCACTCTTTCATTTTTGACAAAACTACTTGTGGCATATGTCAATCAAATATCAAAATTTTTCACTGTTTCTAACAGACTTGAAAGCAAAGATTTGTGGTCTTCAAAATGTACATCTTTACAAGTGGAACTAAAAAACCTGGAAAGAGCAAAAGAGACTTTATCCATGAATTACGAATGGACGGAGCTTTCCAACTGTCGAAAGGAGGACCAAGTGATTTTTGAAATGTGGAACAGCCTTCCAGACTCTTATTGTCAATTCAAAAATGTAGTTTTTGGAATTTTGATGATTTCTGGGTCCTCTAATTCTTGTGAGCGGACATTATCCAACATGAATGATATCAAATGCAAGCTAAGAAGTCAGCCTAATGATGTCAGCTTGGAATCATGTTTGAAATTGAAGACTTCCAACTACTCACCGAAAATAAAACAAGGCTGTGGAAATGCAGTGTCAAAAGTCTCATTAAATTGTTTGTACTTGAAGTTTTATTTTTGTGTCAAATGCATTTCTATCCCCTTTGCCTGTTGCGGCTCTTTGTAAATCTTGGGTCAAACATTTAGGATAAAATGGCTCTTTGCTTTAAAAAGGTTGCCAACCCCTGGTCTAGGTCAACGCTTGCAGATAGAAGTTGAGGGACTGGCTAGCTTCATGTAAGCCTCTTCTGAGATTGCCATTGAAGATTCTAGCCTGCTGTGTGTGCATTTTGGAGGTCTCATATCATTTCCATTATGTTTGTGGCTCTAATACACAACAGAATGAACAAATGATTTTTTTCCTTCTTAGTACTCTGTGTACTATGTATTCTGTACTGTGAGCTTCAATTGCTGATATCTGAAGTTCATTTGTTAGGTTTTACTGATAGACCAAACTTGACTTACATTAAATATAATACAAGTCCCAAAAATTAGGTTGAATTCAGGTGTTTTGTGCATTTACCTCCTCGCCCCCTGCTTGCAGTGAAAAGCACCCCATGCCATAGTTATAAATAATATACTAGGGTCAACTATGAATCTCTGCCTGAATAGTGTAAATAATTCATTATAGGAAGTAAACTTATAGTACTTTGTATAGAATGCTTTCATTCTCCAAGGGATTAAATGTTCAGGCTAAAGCACTAAATTAAAAAAAATCTGTATAGCTTCATTGTTTTTCCAGTCACTTGAATCTTACGGAAGATTATAGACTTTAAGCCTTTTTGGAAAGAACCTGACTTTCTCCCTTAGATACTCCCTAACATAAATTTAAACACCCATGGTGACTTTACATGTTGGAAATGACAGTTTAACCTTCCATCCCACACACATTCATTCTGTTTCGGTTTGTTTTTCTTTAGTTATTGCAAAATATTGCATAAAAGAGAAAAATGAAAAGTAAAATGACATTTTGCTAAGAAAATAAATTCCATAGTCAATGATAACTTACACTGGCTACATATGTAAGAATTGCATTTTCTAGAAATTCACTTTTCATGAGATGGTATGCGTATTGCAGTGATACACTTATGTTTTAAACTGAGCAGCCCCTAGTTCTTTGTGCACCCATGTGATTCAAAAGACTGCAGTGTCCCATAAAGGAAGAAAATGATATTCTGCTTTTATGATTAACTTCTTCATATAACATATGCACTTATTGTAGAAGAACTGATAAATACTGCTTTATTTCTCCAGTGACTAGAATGTAATTGCTGGCCTGGTAATTATCTGCTTCTGCAAGTCTTAATAATTTTCACTACATTCATACAAGAGGCAGGTTAACTTACCTGGCAACTCTAAATGACCATCCATGAGTATATGTAAGTTTGTGTGTTAGTATGCTTTGCAGTGGGTTGACATCTAATTCACCTGTCTTAGGTCCAACCCTGGAAAAATGATTACAGTGGAAATGTCACCTTAAAAAAAAACTAAAAATGTGTAAACTCCATGATAAATAAAGACAGCTAAAAGACGAGGTTTGATAGAATGAATAAATTACAATATATGTTTACACCTTTAATCATTTTCTTTTGTGCCTTTCAAAAGGGAGAACTTTACAGAGGGTGGTCTGTAGAGACCATGTCATTGGCTCAACCCCCAGACATAACAAAACAGACACAAGTCCTAGTTTCAAGCAAGAGTTTATTTTAAAGAAATACCTTACACTGTGTAATACTTCAATAAAAAGCACATCCCTTTACTCCTTTCCAGGTGAGCTTTGTCCTTCTCTTTTTCCGACTACAGCTCTTCTGGGTGAGCAGAGTGGCTTCCTTAATGCCAAACCCCTGACTACTTCTGGTGACACCATATTGCACCCAGAAAACCCTTCAAGCGCAGGCAGAGCCTCCTTAAAACAATGAATCCTACTTCTTGCAGCTCTCCCTGGTGGCTTCCAAGAAACCCAGCAGAGCTACCCAGTGGGACTACAACTCTCATGCAGCCCTGTGGGTGTGCATGTGGGGATCCATTACAGAGATGCTTTCACCTATTTAATTGGGGGAACATAGGCCCGGAAGGTTACTTCCCTCCATCCATCCATTATATTTTTATCACAACTGAGAAAGGGAATGTATACCATCCCAGCCATTGTGCTCATTAGTCTATGGGAACTGTCAATTATACAGTAAATGCCTCCTGACTGGGTAAGAAACCAGCGTTACTGTTTATGGCTGTTTGTTGGAACTCCAAATCCTGCTACCTGCTCCTGCTATGCTTTCTGCTGCTTTGCTATCGCCTTTCATCTATGCTACCGCACCCGCCTGTCCTACCGGCTCCCCTGTGCTGTGCTACTTCTCCACTGCTTGCTCAGTATCATGCTAAAATGCTCTCATGACAGACTCCTTCATATTAAACAGTTTGTCTAAAGCAAATGGTCTGACTGGAATATCCTAAAAGACAATAGCATTTTGGCGCCTGAAATATGTACATTGCGGGTCAGGTCGCCGCCACCGCCGGGCTGCGAATGAAAAGACCACCGGCGGCATTTGCTCAGGAATATGCCGTCCTACTCATGGCCCTGGAAATAGAAGTGTCAGTGTGCCAAATTTACATTATGTGAAAATAAACTCTGTCAATTGTTAAAAAAATATTTTAAAAGGAGCATCCCACATGAAAATATAACGATCTCATTAACTGACAGTGCATACCAATTTATAAATTTTATGTCCGTTTGAGGTTAAAAAGAAAAAAAAAAAAAAGAAGTAACACTTTATCCCCAGCGGGGAATTGAACTCATGTCCGTAAGGCACAGCAAAACTACTGCGCTCTGCGAGGCAAATCTTAACGTGCTACACCACGGAAACTGTTGTATAGTCCTTGAAGCTTCTGTGAAAGTGTTTATTTGATCTTTGGAACTCCGGCTTTACACATTCCATAGTTTATGCCTACATTTTGTAACATTTATTACTAAAATATGAAAAAATTTCTGGTTTAACAATGTGTTTACATAGATTACTGTAGAAACGGTACACACATGAAATGCATGTGTCCAAATAACGATCTATTATTTCCATTCTAAAACTCCACTTCACTCCCAGATAATCAATCAAGGCATGAGCTGGGAAAAGTTTGTGCACATTCTAAGTCGGAGGGGGGATGGAATAGCCGGCTGCTGGCAGCTTGTCTTTTATCAGCACATTTAGAGGACAAAAGACGCCGGCGGAGAGGTGTGAACGGATTTAAGAAGCGATTTAAGGTGGGCTGGATCTACAAGTTTTTTCGTAGACTCTGGTAATTCTAGTGTTAAACGACCTTGTGCCAAACTACATCAGTGACCTTCTCCATCACTATGTGCCTGTCCACCCACTAAAGTCCTCTGATTCTGGAAATCTTGTTGTGCCCCACACTAATCTACGCTCCATGGGTGACAGGGCCTTTAGCTGTATAGCACCCAGACTCTGGAATGACCTACCAAAATTAATTAGATCAGCTGACTCCATGAATTATTTAAAAAAAACAACTCAAAACTCATCTGTTAAGGAAGGCTTTTAGTTCTGCTTGACTTTATTACCCTTCTCTCAGTTTACCTCTATGTCAAGATACTCATGTAACCTGTATGTGTGTGTGCTAGACCATCAATTATGTTGTCTGTTAGGCTTTTTCTCTGAATGCACTGTCTTAATCTTCTTTATTTATCTCGTTTAGTACAATGCTATATACTGTATGCCCTGCCGTTCTTTCTTAAACTCTGTGAAGTGCCTTGAGCATGGGAAAGGTGCTATATAAATAAAATATTATTATTTTATTATTATTAAACCATTCCAAGAGCTGTTATCAATTGTATTTAAAAAATGCCTTTTTAAAATACTGAAAAGACAGGAAACTGTGTATGCATAAAGCTATAAATCTAAAAAGAGTAAAAAAACTTTTAAAAGTGTTGTGCTATTAATAAATAATGCACATGCCCCTTAAGAGAAACCAGCCTTAAGAAATGTTTTGGATGAGAGATTCAGGGCACCAAAAAGACAATGAGAGCAGTGTGAGAGTTGAATAGCCAGAAGGCCGGCATTAGAGAAACACAGCTCTGATACTAGTATGGGAGGAAAAAATCACACCAGAATTTTTGTTCATAGAACTTTGAGTGAAATAAAAGCCAGTATTGATTAAGCATACTGTAAGTGGTAAGAATCCAAATGTAGTACAAGAACGTTTTAGCTAAATTGGTCTTTAAATCTGGTAAACATTACAAAATTCTATCATCAGATTTCAAGAAATGTTTGAATGTTTGGGCTATAACACGATTGCGAGGTGTCCCAGTGAAATCCAAGGTAATGAAGGAATAACAAAGAAGAGTGACACCTGAGAAGGCAAGAATGAACTCTAGACATTCTTTAGTCATTACAAAAATGTATCCTTAATTTTAAAGTGTACTGTATATTATCCTGCTAATCAAGCAACTGTAATTTGGTCCAATTTTAGTAATTGTAAATGTGACAGTGCAGAGTGTAAAGCACTTTCTTTCTAAAGCACTCTCTTTGCACTTTATACATTAACAGAATGAAAATTTATACTAGACTAAAACCTATTTTTTTTGTATTTTAATTTCAAAAGCAATAGAAATTTTTCTTTATACATTTTTATATATTTTGAATGTATAAATGAGTCAATAAACTGTGAATAAATGCATAATTAAATAAGTTATCTAATTATTATGAAATATGATGTCATCATTTAATTATTACAGGTTTTTTCAAAATGGATATATTTTCATAGACTTTTTATTTCACAAAGTGACTTTCCCAAGCTCAAATGGTGCTTTTAATCTCAGTGCTGTTTATTTCAGAGTACCTCTTTTCATGATGGTTTCATCACTTGTCGATCAAAACAAACATCAAACCTATTCTTATTGGTTAATCATTTGCTGTTGATTACTTTTCCTTGATTGTAGATGGTAGAAAACCAAATATCTTTAGTGCTACTTTTCTCAAATTCAATCTGGCAAAACAGCAAGACAGAAGCAATTGTAATAGTTCTTCAGCCAAAAAAAATAGAGATAATTTAACATATTGTAACTGTTCTAAGCAATAAGTACATTTATTATTTAACAATAAACGTTGCATTCAAAGCCTAACAACCTAGTTGCACATTCTCACTATTCATGGGAAACACCTTGTAAAACAAGACACACTGCTAGTATTGTGCTGTTGCCCCTCCGTGATGTACACTTTCTGCCTTATAACTTTCAATATTTATTTAAGTCATTTTAAATGTCTCCTACATTTGGAAATTGCACCTCCTAGTCATTTTTAGTTGATCTTAGGTATCCTTATGTCAGTACATTGGTTGTGATGCCTGATATATTGCAAAATATTCGAGGATGATGGCTGTAAATATATTCTCACTCCTTAGATGTTAGATATTTCTCCAAACCTCTTATGTGTTACTCAGCCCATGTCACTTTCAGCTGTTTATACTGTATGTTCAAAAAAGTTGAAAAGTATTGTCTCTGTAGCCTAGAGTATTTCTTTTAAGATCATACGAGAAGTGTCAAGGGTGAAAAATTTTGCATGATAATAACAAAGGCAGTAAAGAGAACAATGACAGAAATCTGTATAAATGCAAAATGGGAAGATTTTTAGTACAATGATCCTCTATTATTAATTTGTGTTTTGTCCTTCCATGTTTGGCTTATGCAGAGGTACAGTACTATCTAACTGTGAGGGTCAATGATGATGTTTACCTGGCATAAGGCTGTCTGTTCAAGTACAGTGTAAATAACTCTGCATAATGTATAGGGAATCACTAATATTCTTTAAAAGCCACAGCACTGTTGCATTAACCTATTCTCTGTGGAGATATAACCATTCACTGTAACGAAGTGTTTTAATGGTAAATGCTCAATGTCAGAAGCAGTACATTCGGGTCTGTGGACTGCAACAGATATGCTTTGCAAATGGACTGCAGAGGCATTTAAGGAGATTTTATATTCTGTCACTTGGTGTGAACACATGGAAAATGAATACCAAAAAGCTACATTAAGTAGTCATTGATATGGGTGAGAATAGCAAATAGTTTAGCCGCCCCCTTATGTGTCATCCTAAGGATGATAATGGGGTCATTATTTTATTTTGTATAGTGAATATGTTGAGAGGGCAAAAATTACAAGAGTAAGTTTCCTATTAGAATTCTTGAACAGTAGAATAAAGAAATGCATTTCAGCTTTCAGTAAATGCAATGACAAGGACAAAGTAATCCATACTTCCGCAATTGGACAAAGTCGATGAACCATCCCATTTTCAAGGTCACATTGAGAAGGCGTTCTGATTTTATCATTTCCTATAAAATAAACCATGCATTTAATTCTGTAATGTTGCAATAGCTGAAAGAGACACACAAAAAAATGCATTATGTTTTAAGCACAAGAAAATTATGAAATGAAAAGAAAAAAAAATCATATTGTAAAGGATAAATACATTGATTTCAACAGAAAGTAGTTTAATAAAAGTTTATCTCCGAATATGTTTTGTTAAAGGGGTTATATCGTTAGGTCTCTTTGAAGAAACAAAAATGATTTGTGGTGTCTAACAGGAAGAGTTGCAGGCTGTGATGTCCCTCATCAGGACACTTAGGCTTTATAAAACAGGGTATCTTGGAAACAAATTACAATGAAAAATCAGGATGTTAGCAATGAATAATAGAAAATATTAGCAGTGATGAAACTGAAATGTGAGAAAAACTGCTAAAGAAGAACTCAGAAAAGAACAGAATTGCAAACAATGGCTTGTTCCAAAAACAAAAATAGTGCAAGCCTGTACTACACACCCTGACTTGTTGTTTGGTTAAAGACATATACTCTGTGCCAGTTATTTATGCAAGTATATTATACCCATAAATAAAACATAGTAGCTTGTGAGACATGTGCTTACTATGAAATAAATCTCTTCAGGCCTTTGACAATCTATTAAGAGTAAAAACCTCAGTTAGTTGCAAAGCAGCAGTAGAGTTTTTCCTGTTATGCATATCTTTATGAATAAATACAGCAGCACTAAATGGTGAGGAGGCAGACTTGGAGTGGTTGTTAATGATGATCTTCAAATCTTCATTGTAATGCAAAAAAGGGGAGTGAATAGATGCCTACAACAGAAGTATTTTCAAAATGAAAAAAAATCTCTACATATATGGAAAATATTAAACAAGTAAATTGAAATCCAGTACAATGCAAGAAAAATGTATGAATTAGTCCCAAACATAACCAATAAACCAGCCAGTAAATAAAGAAATACGGCAAAATGATTATATTATAATCTACAAGTGGAAAAGTCAAGCAATAGCAATAAAGAAAGAAATTGTTACATACAATAATACCATATATTAAACACATGAACAGAAAAACTTTCCAGAGATGTCAAAAAGACATAATATTTATGAGGGTACTAAACACAGGGAAACCACCACCATTGCACTGTCACATAAAATATCCTCAAGTGAAAGAAAAAAAGAAAATATACAATAGAAGTGGAACAATATGTCCACCAACTTTGGAAAGATCCCAGAGGCATTAGAGACGATTTATTGTGTATAAATTTTGATGCATTTGTCTTGTTTATTTTTATTAAGTTATCATGGCACCACTTTGTAGTAAGTTATGATAGTTATAATGCCTGTTGTATTACATGATCAGTGGAACCGCAAAACGTGACATCATCCTACTGCTGTAGAAGACTGAACAGAGAGTGATGTATGAAGTCAACAAATCACATAGTAAAGGGTTTAAGTTTTGACTTACTTCTGTTCAAAGACACCAAATTAATATTTCATTTTGGTTTGACCATTTTGTTTTAACCCTGTTTTGCTTATTGACTATTCCTCTGAACATTCTTTTTGAGAGACTTTAATTTTGTAACACAAAATGTAAAACCAGGTTCATTAAAATGTCCTTTTGGACCCTTGTTTTTTTCCCCAAACTTCTTAATATTAGGAAGAAAAATAAAAACTCATGATGAAATCAGTAACAAAGAAGGCATAAAGCTAAAAATAATTTAGAAAAAAAAAGTGTAGAGAGTAGTGTTTAAAGAATATATAAAAGAAAACCAGAGGGCAGAAGAGACACTGGCAGGCCAAGCAAATAATACCTGGATGATGTGGTGGGAGATTTTAAACTTCTAGGATGTTGTGGTTGGAGAAGAAAGGTGAGAAAGAAAGAGAGAAGAATTGGCATACAATCTGCAGGAGACCAAGGCCCTCTGTGGGATGTAGCGCCTTGGGGTAAATAAATAGGTAAGTAAATGTTGGTTTACGGGCGGCACGGTGGCGCAGTTGGGAGATCTGGGGACCTGGGTTCGATTCCTGGGTCCGCCCTGCGTGGAGTTTGCATGTTCTCCCCGTGTCTGCGTGGGTTTCCTCCGGGGGCTCCGGTTTCCTCCCACAGTCCAAAGACATGCAGGTTAGGTGGATTGGCGATTCTAAATTGGCCCTAGTGTGTGCTTGGTGTGTGGGTGTGTTTGTGTGTGTCCTGCGGTGGGTTGGCACCCTGCCCAGGATTGTTTCCTGCCTTGTGCCCTGTGTTGGCTGGGATTGGCTCCAGCAGACCCCCGTGACCCTGTGTTCGGATTCAGCGGGTTGGAAAATGGATGGATGGATGTTGGTTTACATGATATGTCTGTATGCTTTTATGTAGTGTACTTTGAATGACACCAGTGATGGATTCAACCAATGTGCACTGTAAGAGCCAATCTTAGAAAGTTAAAGTTTTGAGTTAAACTCATATTAATGTTTGCTTAATTCGAATACAATGTAAATTTCTTCCATAGTCATAGACAATAGTATAGTCTTTTCCCCCTATACGTTAGTACGAGATAGAACCTTCTTGCTATAACTGAGAAATACTGTGATAGTTGAGTCAGTTGTGTTTAGAACAGGTCCCAGTAAACAGGGACTTGAAAGACCCATTTCCAACTCAGAAATGGAGTAGGCATACAGTTTTCTGACCATCGTTTAGAAATGGTTCAGAAACGTTAAGTGATTAGTAATGATTTGAAATGCAACAAGATTTAAGCTTTGAACAGAACTTTTCTTAACAAGAATTTTTCCCCTTTTTTTGCTATTTTAATTTTCTTTTTTATGTGAACTGTTTTACCTTGAATTTTAAGAAAAACTTTTAAAAACAAAGATATTTTGTCTGTGGAATCATTTTGACGCATCAGGCTTTTGCTGAATCCCATTTTTAAGTTAGAGCTGCTGAACTTTGACAATTTTGGAAAAACGCTGCTACATTTTTGTCAGAAAACTTGCCTTCTGAAGGCCTTGAACTTGAACTGGAATCTACCATCTGAGGACAGAGGACGCTTGTGCTCCAGAACTTGTCAATGAAAGAAAAAGAACTGGGTTATTCTGTGTACTGTCCTCTTCTATCTCTGCATGATCATAAATGAAAGCAAGGTCACCATACCTGAACTTGAGAAGTTTTAAGAGACTTATATAAAAGACATTGTGGATGATCCGTTGTGCTTTTGCCTGAGTCATGGAAGCCTCGCTGTAAGGAAGTCGTCTATTGTCAGAGTGTTCGACTGTGACGTTTGTTGCTGTCAGGAAACGCGCTGTCAGTCATTCGAGCTGCTGTCATGGCAACGTCTAAGCATAGCTCAATTGAAGTCGGGAGTGATGTGAGTATGGACTCAAAGCCAGTGAATGTAATTGGAGATCTTAAAGGTCATATAAGTCGGAGGAAAGATCAGCTTTCTGTGCTTATAACTGAAATCGAAAGCCTTAAAGATACTACAGAAAATCATTTAGAAGTAGCAGAAAGACTTGGAATTTTTTGTGAGAAGCACAGTCAGATAGAGAAACTGAATAAAAGACTACTATCAGCGCTAAGTAAAGAAGGCGCCATTAAGAAACAGAAAACGACATTCGCAGAAAGTTCTAAGAAATGGAATGAATTTATTGACACTACAATGGCATGGCTGAAAGATACAAATAGCCTGCTAACACACACATTTGACGAACAGCTAGTTAATCAATTCGAAGAGATGCAATTGCTAGAATGGGATCACACAGAGTCAAAAGTACGAAAAGCTTCTCCTCAGTTAAAGCGCGCTTTGGATATTAAATGTGACTCTTTTACCCGGAAAACCGCTGCAGCATCATCACCCTCTTCGATAGTCACACTTGAACGGACGGAACTCGACAGTATCCTACAAATGCTACATGAACTTAAAGTGGAAAAACAGGAACAATCCACAACGTGCAAAAACCAACACTCAGAGCTCCAGAAATTATATATTAGACGTATATCAGAAGAATCAAGCTGAATGTCAAAGATATCAAGCCAAATGTCAGAAAGCAATCACTGAAATGGCTAAATCATTAACCCAACAAAAGATAGCTACTGCTCCACCACCTCCTGCACCGCGAGGTGAAGTACCACACAGACAGGTCCTTTTATTTTCAGGTGACCCAGGTGACTTCATCATAGCCTTTGATCACGCTGTAGGTGATGTTTTAGTAGACCCACAAGATAAATTAGATTACCTGATCCAGTACACTAGAGGCTTTCCACAAGAAATGATTAAAGACTGTTCACGAATGTTACCAGAAGCAGGCTACTTAGAGCCAGAAGGTTGCTTGAAAGATATTATGGCAATGAGTTATTCGTAGCGGACGCATATCTCGATAAAGCATTGAAATGGCCTCAGATAAAGCAAAACGATGGGGAGGCTCTGAGAGATTACGCTAACTTTCTCTCAATCTGCATGAACACTATGAATGACTCAGGGAATGGTGGAGAATTCAATAACAGTCATAATGTGCGTGCTGTCCTTAAGAAACTTCCATTTTCTTTGAGAAACAAATGGATGAGGTATGCTTACAAGATTCAAGAAAATAAAAAGAGACCTAGCATACCCGAACTAATTAACTTTTTGTGTCGCGAAGCTGAAATGCTGTTGCACCCTATGCACAGTGCCGTTTCACAAGGCTACACTTGTATAGAGAAAAAAGGAAAGATCGACAACGGTCGGTTTCTGCTAAAGAGTGACCAGAGATCAGGAAGTATTTTCACTACAAGTATTTCTGATGCTGCTGAAAAGGGGACTCAAGAAATCTCTGTCAAAAAGACTGTTAATGATACATGTGCATTTAAAAAGCCTTGTGTATTCTGCAATGGCCAGCATACCCTTGCTGAATGTAGTAAAATCAAAGAACTGCCACATAAAGAAGTAATTGACTTTTTAAAATCTAAAGGTTTATGTTTTCGCTGTCTCAAACGGACACCTTGGTAAGAACCGTAAAGAAAGAATGAAATGTCAGACATGCTCTTTTCAGCACCCAGAAATCCTGCACATCAAAAAAGACAATGGAGCAACATCTAAAGCTACAGCCAGCCAGTGATCTACATCTACTGAAAAGGAAACCGAGATTGGAACTTTACTGGGGCTGGAGAAGAATGCGCACTGCAAGTAGTTCCTGTTAAGGTAAAATCTAAGAAGAGTGAAAGGTATGTAGAAACATATGCCTTTATAGACCAAGGCAGTACAGTAACAATTTGCACTGGAAGGCTCCAGAGACAATTAAACCTTCAAGGGAGAAGAACACAATTATTCCTCAAAAATATGAGTAACTATGATGATGATTCAAAGATGCTAACCCAATGTTCTGTCTTATCAGATTTACAAGTCTGTGGTCTCAATTATGATGAATATATTGATTTGCCAAAGGTCTTTACACAGGTCTCCATTCCAGTGAACAGAGAAAGTATTCCATTACAAGAAGATATCGATAAGTGGGCATATCTTAAAGAGATACGTCTATCTCATATTGACTCTGAAGTTGATCTTTTAATAGGAATCAACTACTCAGAAATCAGGTCAGCACTGTTGCTGCAGTGCATTTTGTTTTTATGAATCCACAAGAATTCACCTGTCCACGTTGATACCTATAATCATTACGACACAAAACAAAAGTAGTGGGGCAAGCTAGTTTTGTGTAACCATTACATGAATTTCTAAAAATAAATGCAGGTGTTGATGTTATAAATATTTATTTTTTCATTTCCGGTTTTCACCTTTGCATTTTATCCAGCAAACACTGCCCTGAATTATAACTTACACTGCACGCAGTTCTTGCATTCGAACATATTGGTACATTTAGCGCTTTTCTTGCCATTTTAGGCATTAATGAGTGGTTTGAGGCTGTACAGCAACAACGGGCTCTTTTTATCGCGCGCCATCATTGTTAGATTTCATATATACAGAGAGTTATTATGAAATAAATGTTGGTTAAATGTCGCTGAATTATTTATTTGTTACAGTGATTTATGAAAAAAAGTTGTTAAAGACATTCTGATACAGACTTCTGCTTGCTTAAAAATAAATGGAAATGTATCTTTTAAAAATGTGCTAAGTTCTAACTGCATTGCGCACGCTTCATGCTATTACCGGTAGTAAAAGCGAACACGACCCAAGTTGCTTATATTAGAGATAACTTTAAAGAAAAACTTTAAAATTTAGAGGCCAGTATTTTAAAATTATTATCGATTCTGAGGTATCCACAATTGTAAGCTCATTGCTTGAATATAAAAAGATCACTGCACTTGAAACTGCAAGGGGGGCACCCATCCCCCTTAACTTCGATCTCAATACAATACATGTATTGTTACATATAAAAAAATCGAAGGTTTGGGCACAACTTGTACAGCTTCACCTATATTCTAGAGCCAGCCCTGAGTGAGACAGTGCTCTTTATTACTTTAATGGCATACTGTAGGTGAAGGCCCCAGTTTGAGTGAAATGTTAACGCCCTGCTAATTTTATACACTCACAAATTAAGTTAGTAAGTCGTATGTATTGTGTCCTTGATCAGGCAACACAGTAAATACCTCTCTGTAGGATATCTCTACTTGCCTAAAACCTCAGTATGATATACTTGTTCAGAAAAGAAACAAAATATAAAAAAATTTTAAAAGGGTATCATGATTTGCACTTGTACCATCTTTCAGGAAACTCTTAAACTTGTCAAAATTTGTAAATTTAGCACTTAAAGCCTAAAACCTGAGTTGGAAATGACTGCTGGTAATTGTGCAGATGACATCCAAATATGAATGAATTACTGGTCTTCTCTGTTGCTTTCAATTTGCATATGCTACAGAAGATCTTCTAGGGACTCTTTCATGTGAAGATCTGAACATTTCCTTCAAAGAAAAACCTCATGGCCAGCAGTACATCAAAAGGTAAGCATTATTTAATTTTTTTTAAGAAATATTGTTGAACAAACAATGTAGTTATTATCACTTTTGCTTTGTTCTTTTTGTTGAGATTAAAGACTCCTGTAGCAACTATTATGTCAGAAGTGTCCATGTCCTGATGATATTTGAGATCAAGCAGGGGAGAATTATAAATGATAATAGGGAAAAGGAGGACATTTATGATATTAAAGTGATGAAAACATAAATATATATTTATAGATGTGGAAATTTGAAGAGTAGAAACTTGGGTTTTGTCCTTCTCAATTAAATTTTTCCATAATTCAATAAAAGCAGTTTGAAATGGCACATATTGTTTCTGTGTTTTATCAGGAAGTAAAGAAGATGACTACTATCTTGTTTTTAGTTACCTAAAAATTTAACAATGAAAATATAAGCAGTCAGATATTTGAGTAATGCTATCTTTGATTACAAATTTCATTTATGTCAGGCTTCATCAAAGTTCATAATTCATAAACAGTTTATTGATAACTGGTGACTATTTTCAATGTCCTTATCCTGTATTTTTTTTAACAGGAGCTGCAGTTTTCTGTGCAGCAAGATAACTTACAAGACAGCTGTACATCTCCCTCCTCTTCGGAATGCAATACTCTAAAAAATGCCAGTCTTTCACCTACCCCTCAATCCAGTGAGCAAGGATGTTCCACAAAATTTTAAAGAGAAGCCAGCCCCTCTAAAATTACCAAACTACCAAGCCCCAAATACATACTTCATAGTGACAGTGAGTTGGAGCAGGTCAGAAAACATTGGTTTGAACTGCAGCACATAGGGAAAGAGGAGCATTGTATTCTTTCAAAGGATCTTCGCTGTAGATTAATTAGAAATACAGTGACCAACATAGTGCCCATACTGAGGACAACAACAAGGGAAGACAGATATACCTCCAAACATGAGGTTTCTTCAATGGCAAAATGTATAGTCAAGTATTATCCAATGCTACGTGCAGCTGAAGTTCAAAATTCATGAGTGAATGTAAATAACTAGTTTTTATAGGGGTTTTAGACTGAGCAGCCACACCTTGTATTCACTTGCACACTTTTTAAAAGAGTGTAATCTCATTACAGGAACCTGTGTTTAAACAACTCCTGAAAAGGCTACAGAATATCCGCACACCTCAGAAGCAACAGGGCTCTATGCCTGAAATAAATAAAGAGATGTCTCGGCGTCACCACTGACAAGCCTGATGATGCTGAAGTCGAGAATTCAGGCGAGGCCGATTCCACTGCATCATCGGGGAATTCTATTGCTTCAGCGACGCTTGTTAACGTTTCACCTTTTAGTCGTACCCAAGAAGTTACAGCAGAGAAAGAATGTGAACCATCTGGTAGGTGCACAATAGAGATGGTCATATCCCATCTTAGTTCAGACTGTTTAGAAAACACAACCGATTTGATTATTCATTTATATGTTTTGCAGCTGTTGACACAATAGTTGACAGCCACCAAATACAGGCCAGGCACTACAAAACACTACAGGACCTTTACAAGAAGCCAAAGCCAAATAAATTTGCAGTTACCTAGCTCCTTGATAATGAATTTAATGCACAGAGGTCATTTATAGATTCTATGGGATGCTTACCCATGCTTTAAAGAACTGGATTGTGTAAGTACATAAAACACAGACATTTGACTGAAATACTTTTAAAAATGGTTTCTTAAAACAAAATATGTGCTGACTTTGGAGAGTGTGCTTATTTTATAGGTAATGGATGAAATGTGTTGTAGTCTTAGTTGGAATAATCTTAACTGCATCACAGAAGTTAAGAGCAGATGGACCAGTTTTTATGGAAAAGCACAGTTTTATGGTGTAATGAAGAAGATCCTGAAGCCTCCACATATGCACGATGAGGGTAGAATTTGTCATGCATATTTTATTCATACTGATTTTATAGTTAGTTATGCACTTTACTCAGTGTTGCAGCATGATAGGCCTAAATGAAAATCAAATTGAAGTTGTATAAAGTTATGATATTTTGCAGTTGATGCTCAAAGGGTTGCACTTGTTTATGCCATTTTTTCCATAAAGACTTAATCTATATTAGAGTAAGCCAAACTTTGAGAAATTTTCATGCAAAATATTATTGCTACTATCTTTGCCAGTAACTGCTGATTTGTGAATTCCAGGTTCCCTTTTTTTCATTGTATTAGAAAGTTGTACTGTGTTATTCTGAAATAAATTTTTGCCTTTAATTATGTTTTTAAAAAGCCATTTATTAGCATTGTAAATAGTTTTGTCTAGCATCTTTAATAAAGCATAATAAACTGATGGACACTTTCCTTTTATTAGGTATAAATAATGAAGGAATATTTTAAAGAATACTTAAAACTTTAAATATGATCTATGTAAGGTTCATTTCAATTGTTCATTCATGTTATAGCATATTAGTAGGTAAAAATAATACCAGACATCTTATAATTTTTGTTATAAATCATTCTTAATTTAAAGCTTGCTGTATGTTGTTGTTTTCATTAAAAGGAGAATGTTAGAGTTATATTAGAACATAATGCGAAAGATATTTAATAAGAATTATGTTCTTTTCTTTTTTTCATTAGTGAAAAATGCCATCGCCATGTTTAGAGCTCTGCCATCCATGTTTCCTTCACTTTCTCTACCCCCAAAAAAGTTGGGAAACAAAACATGAGGCATTAGTTCATGTCCTTAAGGAAAAATAAAGACCGTTATTGAAATTCTAGTGCAGTGCCGCTGTCCTCTCTGCAATTCAAACTGAAATATTACTGGACACAATTCATGAGAAGGATGTAACTGCGTCATACAGGAAAGCCTTAGCTGAATGGAAACAGTTTATTGGTCAGTAATCACTGAGGCACTACTTAAGCCTGGCCAACATAATTAACTTGATACATTTTGAAGCAAAATGATTGGTTAAGTGTAACTGTAAATTAGATAAAGAAACCATTGTACGCACATTCCAAATAATTTGAAGGAAAAATACAAATATGCTAGAAGAAAAATTGTGTGAGCCAAATGTAGAACAGTAAATGCATGTCTATGATGTACTGTATATAATTACCATAATATTTGAAAGTCATTTAGATAAATTAATTATAAATAATTTGATTTTTTGTGGATTTTAACATGTTAGGTTGTATTTTCTTTGTCCTGTTTTTTGGCAAAGTTACCACTGTTAAAATTTTGCAAGTTTATGTTATGCATTTCTGACTATGAGTTGTGACAAGATGAGACAGTCCTGAACTACAATGTACAATAATGATATGGATATGACTTTTGTGTTATATGCAAGGTAATATTCCTGTGTCAACTAATTTTCATGTGCTTATGTTTTTCTCTGTTTCTGTATTGTAAACACAGCAGCAGTGCTGTTGGATACTGATGTAATGCTTAAATAAAGAGCAGTGCTAATGATTATGTCTTTATTGTAAGTTATTTTATGTATTCAGGAAGCCAATATATACCAGGAAATTATATTTTAATTATGTGTCTTGTTGTAGCAATGAATTCTTAATTCAAACCTCTGCTAAAATATTTGGTTTCAATTTGAAATGAAGACCATCCTAAAAAGAGAGAACTGTTCTACTTTTACCTTATTCTTTTGTAGGTGGACTGAAATGTGTTGTATATGTCATGCAAATATAGCTTAGTATGTGTTGCAATGAACTAATTTCAGGATTTTTTTAAAAATCCAAGTCAATATATCTCACCCCATTGGAATATAATTTTGCTTATTCCAAGCATTTATTTCTTAATAATCATATATTTTTTTCTTATTCTGTGATTTTTGTAAAATAATTTTCCTGTTTTAAGATATATACTCTGAGATTAAATATTGGAATACCTATTTCAAGATGAGCTAACTTGTTTCTAGTAACAAGACCTTCATTCTCCACTGGTATTAAGAATTTTCCATTTATATTAGTGATTTATTCTCTTGTTCCTTGGCCTTCATTTTTCAGTGTGCTAAAATTAAGAACGAAAAACAACTGAATTAAAAATTATTCTCAAATTTTCAGTGTATTTCCACTGTAAATAGTCTAATCTCAAGTAATTTGTTCTAAAAAAACAGCATTTTCTATTTATTTCAAACCTTTAAACACTATATCAGAGCTTTCTTATTTCTAGAATGGAACTAACTTATTTTAAGATAGTCTTGGCAAGTAAAATTATCTTGCTGCATGGACAGATAATTTCACTAATATTAAGTCATTTTCTTCTGAAATTCAGTGTTTATACCTTATTTCTTACCTAACTTTTTTTGCAGTGCAGGCAATGGAACAAATTTTGTTGGAGCAGAAAGAGAGCTAAGAAAAGCTACTAAAAACTTGGAACATGAAAAAATCGGCAACGCTATGATGCAGAAAGAAATCAAATGGATTTTCAATCCACCAGCAGCCTCTCATCAAGGTGGAGTGTGGGAAAGACAAATCAGAAACATAAGAAAGATCTTAAATTCAACACTAAACCAACAAACACTCGATGATCAAAATCTTCATACAATGATGTGTGAAGTGGAATCAATACTCAATAACAGACCCCTTACAAAGACATCAGATGACCCAAATGATTTGGAACCACTCACACCCAATCACTTGCTGTTAATGAAGACACAATCTGAAATGCCACCTGAACTTGTTTCAGAAAATGAGCCATACCCAAGAAGATGCTGGAAACAAATTCTATACATGGCTGATATGTTTTGGAAAAGATGGACTAAAGAGTATTTGCCAATACTTCAAGAACGTCAAAAATGGCTTGCACCAAGAAGAAATTTTGAACCAGGGAATGTTGTTTTAATTGTAGATAAAGCTACACCTTGCAATTCCTGGGTAATGGGTTGAGTCATCAAGACAATGCCAGATGCCAAAGGTGCAGTCAGAAGAGTTTGTGTGCAGACCAAAAACAGCACAATGGACAGACCCGTGAATAAACTGTGCCTGCTTCAAGAAACAGACAATGTTTGAAATAAGAAAAATTTAAAATGTTTGTTTGCAGTGATTTTGCTAGTGGCGGCACGGTGGCGCAGTGGGTAGCGCTGCTGCCTCGCAGTTAGGAGACCTGGGTTCTCTTCCCAGGTCTTCCCTGCGTGGAGTTTGCATGTTCTCCCCGTGTCTGCGTGGGTTTCCTCCGGGTGCTCCGGTTTCCTCCCACAGTCCAAAGACATGCAGGTTAGGTGCATTGGCAGTTCTAAATTGTCCCTAGTGTGTGCTTGATGTGTGGGTGTTTGTTTGAGTGTGTGCCCAGCGGTGGGCTGGCACCCTGCCCGGGGTTTGTCTCCTTCCTTGCGCCCTGTGTTGGCTGGGATTGGCTCCAGCAGACCCCCGTGACCCTGTAGTTAGGATATAGCGGGATGGATTGATGGATTTTGCTCGTGATTTGAAAACAATATTTAATGTAAAAGTAATTGGCTCATAATGAAGTAAAGTATAGTAATTGTTCCCGCTCCTGGGCAGAGACGTAGCTAGGGTTTTCAGCGCCCAGGGACAACTGAAGATTTCGCGCTCCCTCCTGTTTGCCAAAATGCAATGGGGAAGGGAAATATGGCACCCCCTGGATGCTGCCCCAGGGCCCTTGCCCCCCCCCAGCTACGCCACTGCTCCTGGGTAGTCAATTAGGGGCCGGAAATGTAAGAGCCAATCCTAGAAAGTTAAAGTTTTGAGTTGAACTCATATTAATGTTTGCTTAATTTGAATATAATATAAATTTCTTCCATAGTCATAGACAATGGTATAGTATTTTCCCCCTATAAGTTAGTAAGAGATAGAACTTTCTTGCTATAACTGAGAAATAGTGTGATAATTGAGTCAGTTGTGTTTAGAACAGGTCCCAGTATACAGGGACTTAATAGACCCATTTCCAACTCAGAAATGGGGTAGGCATACAGTTTTCTGACCGTCGTTTAGAAATGGTTCAGAAATGTTAAGTGACTAGTAACGATTTGAAATGCAACAAGATTTAAGCTTTGAACAGAACTTTTCTTAACAAGAATTTTTCCCCCTTTTTTTTTTGCTATTTTAACTTTTTTGTGTGAACTGTTTTACCTTGAATTTTAAATAAAACTTTTAAAAACGAAGATATTTTGTCTGTGGAATCATTTTGGCGCGTCAGGCTTTTGCTGAATTCCATTTTTAAGTTAGAGCTGCTGAACTTTGACAGTTTTGGAAAAACGCAGCTACATGCACATTTTCCATTCTCCACAAGCATCATATTTCTTCTGTTAGTTCTTTGTACTTCTGCATTTTATTTGTGTGTGTACTTTGTAAGTTGCGTGTGTTTGGTACAGAAAAGTCAACGATATACAGTATGTAGTTTTATTTTGTTTGTCTGCCAGTGTTATGTTTGCTCTGTTATGGTGTTATAGTTTATGTTGCAACTCCTAGTACTGTGGTGGGGGTGTACTTATTATATGTTTTTATGTGTCTTACAATTTGAGCTGCAGTGCCAGTTCTTGATGTATAATGTTTGCCATTTGATTGTGTGTATATGTCATTTGACTGTGTCAGTAATTTATAACCTGTGTTACCAATGTAGAACTCCATAGGAGTAATTGAATATAGATATGCTGTATAGTTGGCTTTAGTGCATGTACTGTAAGTGTGTTTTGAGTTTTTGTGAAAGTCGTGATGTACAGTATATTTTTGTGTAAGAATGCATTTAAGTTGTTTGTTTTTGTGCAAGTTTGCCCTGTTGGAACCCAAAGTATATGTATAGTTCACCATCTGCCCTTGCCTTGGTTTGTTTGCTGTTTTCGAGGTTATACACACTTTCTCTAATGATTTCCTTTTCTACATTAATTGTTTTACATTTGTCAACTCCAAACCCCATGTGAATATCTTTTCAAAACGTTTCAGTTTTCTCTAGTAACTGTTGTTGCTGTTTGTTTGTTCCAGCATATATCTTTGTTATTTATATAGAATAGATGTGGTACTGTGTTTTGTTTTGGGTTTTAATTTTGAATCTGTATGGTGTGCTGTTTATTCTTTTTTTATAATGGGTTGAGTGTATGACAGAACCAGAGAGCATTAAGTGAGTTTCTGTGGAAGATGCCTCGTCTTATTTGTACTGAGTCTGTGTGTATTGGTGTGTTGTTGATGCATCTCTGTAGTGTTGATCTCCAGTGTCGCATTAGTGTTTGGTAGGCAGTGTATGAGTATGGGATCTGTCTTTTATAAATTTAATATTTGTACTAGCCATGTATGGGACACTGTCAAATGCTTTTTTTTTTTAGTCATCCTGTTATTTATTTTGCAGATGCTTTTATCCAATGCATCTTAGTACATTACAGTGGCATACTCTCACACACATTCATTCACTTAAGTATGGTTGTTTTGAAGACACCAATTAATCTAACACACATGCTTAAGATTTGGAAAGAAGCTTAAATATTTTGCCAATATAGGCACTATCAACTTGTTTAATCTCAGTTCACACAGTATCTGGCCTGGGATTAGAGCCTATGTACATGAAACTGTGACACAGCATCACAAGTCATTGTGTCACCGTGCTGCCCTTCTATTTCATACTTGAGTTGAAATACTGTTACGTAACTTACAGAGTGGGTTTTGGTCATCTAATTTTCAGTGCCCATAACAATTTGTACATTATGTCACTGAAATTGATTTGTTATCATTATTCCAATAACATAATTTTGTTTTGTAGGATAGCTACAATTTTTGACAAGTTTTGCACAGCTGTAGCCATATTATGACTGCTATGCCTATTATAAGCTTTTTAGATTTGCTATTTAACAAATTGCAAAAATTTGTGTGTGTTAAGAGCAAAAAGCAAGATAATGTGATGTTGACTTTTGACTTTGGTTTTGTACTTCTGGGTTTTGACATTTGGTGTTGCCTGTTTTTCTCAGAATTTTGACCCTTGCCTACTTTAAGAATTAATTTTTACCTGCTGCTATTTGCATCTTTCATCTTCTGGTCATCTCCTCTATCTTGTTTCCTTTGGACACTATTCCTTTGAATAATCTCAATAACAGTTAAGACTTCATTCTTATCTTTCTGCTTTAAACTTTCACCTAGGTGTTTGAGATGAGAATCTTAAAGATCTTTCTTTGTTTTGAAAATATTAACACCACTAATGTCCACATGTCACCAGAACATAGGTCACTGACTCTAAGTGTAGATAAATATGCTACGTGGAACAAAATGTTGCTGTTTCTCTGTTGGGAATCAACAAACAGTGTAACAGCTGAAGAGTGATTCATTTCTCATAATAAAAGGATTAGTTTATGGAAAGTCTGACCAAAACTATCTAATCAGTTGAAAGATAAGCAGCTCCTCATTCCATTGTCTGGCAATTATGCTGAGAGCAGAAAGCAAAAAGGAGGAGAACAAGTTGCCTGACTTTAATTGCTTATCATGGACTGTGGATAATTTTGTACTTGAACAAAATCAGTCCAAACACTTTTCTAAAACAAACTTTGTGTGAGCCTATAAGAATCAATACTAGTTTAAGTTCCTATACAATGGAAAGAATCAGCTGAAGATGTTGCATTTCTGTTAAGAGTGACTTTAACTGCTGTCTTTTCTAGGTGCTGCAGGCATGTGTGTGACAGATAGAACAGAATATGGAAGAATATATAGAGATCCAAGAGGATCTGAAAGCAAAGCCAGAGACTATAGACAGCAAAAGCTCAATTAGTGATCCTCCACTAAGGATAACAAGACTAATAGGACACCTTGATGCTTGGTATTAGTTTAGTTTTGGCAAAAAAGTAGTTTTTATACAGTATCATATTACTCTTGAAGTCTGCTTCCAGCAGATTATGGTTTACTAGATATCCTCTATATGCCTGTAATGTTTTATATTACCAGAAAAAGTTTTCTCAATTGCAAAATGAAATAGCATTTGTCATGAATACAACAAATTCTTGTCAAATCAAAATTAACCTTGACTGTCATAATGGTGAAGTTTGCTTTAAAAAAAGAACAAAGGTAGAAATGCAGTACTGCATTCAAAGGGGAAACCTACACAAAGAAGTATAGAATAAGAATCATTATTTAAAGAAGTTCGGAAAGTTAAGGCATGAATAGATAGATAGATAGATAGATAGATAGATAGATAGATAGATAGATAGATAGATAGATAGATAGATAGATAGATAGATAGATAGATAGATAGATAGATAGATAGATAGATAGATAGATAGATACTTCATTAATCCCAAGGGGAAATTCACATACTCCAGCAGCAGCATACTGATAAAGAAAATATTAAATTAAAGAGTGATAACAATGCAGGTATACAGACAGACAATAACTTTGAATAATATTAACGTTTACCCTCCTGGGTGGTATTGAATTGTCGCATAGTGTGGGGGAGGAACGATCTCCTCAGTCTGTCAGTGGAGCAGGAAAGTGACAGCAGTCTGTCGCTGAAGCTGTTCCTCTGTCTGGAGATGATACTGTTCAGTGGATGCAGTGGATTCTCCATAATTGATAGGAGCCTGCTCAGCACTCGTCACTCTGCCACAGATGTCAAACTGTCCAGCTCCGTGCCTACAATAGAGCCTGCCTTCCTCACCAGTTTGTCCAGGCGTGAGGCGTCCCTCTTCTTTATGCTGCCTCCCCAGCACACCACCGCATAGAAGAGAACACTTGCCACAACCGTCTGATAGAACATCTGTAGCATCTTATTGCAGATGTTGAAGGACGCCAGCCTTCTAAGGAAGTATAGTCGGCTCTGTCCTTTCTTACACAGAGCATCAATATTGGCAGTCCAGTCCAATGTATCATCCAGCTGCACTCCCAGGTATTTATAGGTCTGCACCCTCTGTACACAGTCACCTCTGATGATCATGGGGTCCATGAGGGGCCTGGTCCTCCTAAAATCCACCACCAGCTCCTTGGTTTTGCTGGTGTTCAGGTGTAGGTGGTTTGAGCACCATTTAACAAAGTCCTTGATTAGGTTCCTATACTCCTCCTCCTGCCCACTCCTGATGCAGCCCACGATAGCAGTGTCGTCAGCGAACTTTTGCACGTGGCAGGACTCCAAATTGTATTGGAAGTCCGATGTATATAGGCTGAACAGGACCGGAGAAAGTACAGTTCCCTGCGGCGCTCCTGTGTTGCTGACCACTCACTAGGATGTGATACCTTTGGGACTGGGGTGATGCAAGATGTTTTCCAAAGCCTCGGGACTCTCCCCTGTTCCAGGCTAAGGTTGAAGATGTGCTGTAGAGGACTCCCCAGCTCCAATGCACAGGCCTTCAGCAGTCATGGCGATACTCCATCTGGACCCGCTGCTTTGCTGGCACAAAGTCTCCTCAGCTCTCTGCTTACCTGGGCTGCTGTAATTGTGGGTTGGGGTAAACTCTGTCCTATGCTGGTATCAGCAGAAGGATGGGTGGAGGGTGCAGTACTCCGAGGTGAGAGTGGGTTAGGGTGGTCAAACCTGTTAAAAAAGTTGTTCATCTGGTTTGCTCTCTCCACATTTTCTCCACATTTCGAGCTGCAGCCAGTGATGAATATAGTGAGACCCTAAGACCATGACCCATAATGATCAGTACAGGGTGGTCCAGATCTAATTATGCAACTGTTCGACTGACAACCGTCTCCCCGCCATTTTGGAATGCAGGGCAGGTGCTGCCATCTATCGGCAACAGAAATAATTTTAAGTGAAATCTCTATGTGCAGGGCAGGTGCTGTGAATTCTCTGCGTAATGAACTTAATAAATTATATAAGTATTGAGTTTTTATCTGTGCTTTAAAGTATGTCACAAAGGCCAAAACAAGGCTATTTGCAAAGGGGATTGTCTGCTTAGAAATATGACATCCTAGCATTGTGTTACAGTATTTTCAGAACAGATACAATATGGATCATATACCATAGGCATGAACGACACATTTAGCATTTTTTTCTCTATACACTGGTGAAAGAGCTATTGGAGAAGTTTCTGCCAGCAGCCTTGTTCTTTTGTGCCCTCCTTTTTAGTCAGGGAATAATGCAAGGAATTAATGGATCTAGGGTGTAGGGTCAACATTTGGATTGTGTAATGTCTATAACCTTCGGATCTCATCATTTAAATTAAGGCTCAAGATTTACCACATTCTTATTACAGCTTTTTCTGAGGCCGTGTACACTATGTTGTATACTGCTTTCTAATTAGCTGTATGTTGTCATTGTTTTTTCATCCATTGCTAAATCTTCCTCATATGCTTAATACATTGTGGCATTTTTCCTGACAAATGATGGATTTGTTTTCAGATGTCTTGTGTTTATATTCATTTCTCATTTGCCTGTAGAATGATTAATTTCTGAATGTAACTGACTGTTGTAACCTGAACTTAAAAATGCACCCTGCTTATACAGTATCTAAAATGTAAATCTTCAGAGTGGTGTTAATGGTTGCTGTGGTGTTCTAGCTCTTTAATGCCAGTATTAGGTCTGGGATTACAGGAACAACAGTAGCCACCTATTGGAGTTTTAGTCTGGTTTCTGTGGCCCAAGTCCTTTACCTAGAACTAGTTCCAAGGGGAACAGAAGTGACCTCAGAAATTGTAATGTGATGTGAATTAAAATGTCCTTTCAGAGAGCTTCTAGGTTTTGGATTTGGAAAGATAAATAGAGATAGATAGATACTTTATTAATCCAAGGGGAAATTCACATACTCCAGCATACTGATACAAAAAAAACCCAATATTAAATATACAATATGAAAGACAATAACTTTAAAGGTATCATTTGGCAAGAGCTCAACTAGCCAGAGGAGGAGAAGGCAGAGATGGTATGAAAAATTATGTGGGCTGTTTTAAGTTGTCTGTGTTTGGACAGGTTGGGGTCAAATGTGGATTGAAATGCATGTTAGTCAGGCTCAGAACAGCATATTACCCCATATCACTATTACTTTACTCCTGTTTGTTTGTACTTTGCATTCTCTTTGTGTTTGATCTTCACTTGGGTGCTTTTTTCATGTATACTAGGGATGCTCCAATCAATTTTCCGATGATCTAAATTAGCTGATTTTCACTAAAAAGACATTTTTTAAGCAAACTCCCTGTTGTGTAAGCAAAGAGCAGTGAGTGGAACCTCGTTTTACAAGAGAGCGAGAGACAATTGAAACATTACCTTTACATTAAAGAAAGTGGAGTAAAGTGGAGCAAAAGGAATTGGAGAAGTCTTGTGCTATTATACAAATGACAAGAAAAGCTACTTTAATGAATTCTGACCTTTTTATTTTGTCTTTTAAATTAAACAGACATTGTTCCAGTTTGGACAAGAAGCTTATTTTACGTGCAGCAGCTTACATCTTTAATTGGAAAAAGAAAAGAAAGATGAATTTGAAATTGCCGCTTTGTGAACAGTGTTTATTATATGTTTCCCTGTATCAATCATACATCATATGATTTGGTAAGAAACAAGTACTACATAATTAAAATGGTAATCCATATTTATAATTACACCTCCAGAATTATGAATGTCTAGTTTTGATAAGCTGAAGAAAACAAACACACCTATAAGTGCATGTATATTTACATTTAAGCAGTGTATAATTTCCAATATCAATTAATTGATTGTGTGAAAATATATATTTTTCAGAGAAATAGTGAAAACTACTTTCATAAATTAAACTTTATTTCAGATAGATACAAAGTTAAAGAATATGACAGTCTGTAATTATGAGAAGCATTCTATTTTATTTTATGCCATGTGTATTATGGGTAAATATGTTTTTATATATTTTATTAAAGTATGTATTATAAGGAAATTACTATCTGTTTTAGTGTTTTATGGTTACTGATCAATAAGCCTACAGAATTTAATTTTGTTAATAAAAAAAATAATTAACACCTGTGGTCTATAGTTTAATTATAAAAATACACTTTAATATTATATAACACTTCTATGCATCCGGTTATGCAGGAGTTTAGTGTAAAAAGTTTTTTAAAGTGACAAAGGAAAAAAAAATCATCATTGGAATTGGCCAATCAAGTAACATGAAGATTGGCCTGAAAATATCTTATTGGAGCATCCCTAATAAATACACCCTTTTTGTATATTTGGTTCCTTTTCGTACATAGTTGGTTTTATGCATGATTTAACACTAGAATCCCTGAAGCCTACACCATCAGCATGGCATTGCCAGTTCTAAACACTAGTGTAGAGAGTTGCTTGCGTACTGAAGTAACTTTAGTTGCAGGTGGAAGTGCCATTTTACTTATGGTGCTAAGCAGAGTTGTGTTGCAGTGTAGCAGTCTATTAGCTAGTGAAAGCACTGTGAAGAAGCTGTCTGTTGTTACAGTTCTGCCTTTGTCCAGAAATGGCTCTATAAGCTTTATGATCACAGACTAGGAAAGTCTTTGCCCTGGGTTGCAACTCAAAACACAGTTTTCAACAAAATGTTGCCAGATGTCCAAAATCGCACCAAATCTGTCTTTTTCACACAGTCTGCACGGGTGTCTTTTTTGTCAAAAGCGCTAATGGCTCATGATTTTCTGCTAGCGGTCACGGGACATTGTATCTTTGTTTGCCGTTACAACACAAAGTTCTGAGCAGGCATCAAACACTGCACCAACTGTGGTCATCGCTGTTCTTTTGAAAAGAATGGAAATAAATGCCATCAATTCAGAGAGGCAAGTTAATTGTACCATGTGAACGTCACTGACAATAAAAATATATATTAAAAAAAAGCGCTAACTTGTACAAGTAGCCAAAATTTACACTGGGTGTTACAGATTCAAGTCAAATGTATATTTTTATAATATTATAGTAATAATAATAGCCGCTCACTACTTAAAACACGGAGCTCCCAGACTCGAACTCGGAACCTTTTGGTTATAAGGCAGCCGTTCTTACCTCTGTACCATTCAAGAATACAAGTCAACTTTATGTAAAATGACATTTGAGCTTGGGTTTTTAACCCATTGACAGCGACATGTAAATTGAATGTTTTTTTTCCTTTGGTTGTATTCTTGAATAAAAGTGCATGTGTTTATTTGATATTTAAACTAAAGTCTTCACATATTATACACTTCACAGCATTATTAGTATACCATGGAAAAAGTTTCTGTTTTAGGTATGTGTTCAGCATTTTTTGCCTCACATTTCCTGTCATCCTACATTTACCTGTACACAGATTGTTGTAGACACAGAACACAAGTTAAATGTATGTATTCCAAATAATGATATATTATTTACCCTATACAACTCCAGGCACCTCACATCCAGATAAACACACTTGAGCTCTGAAAATTTTGCGACTGACTTCAGCTCTGTCGGGGAGATGTAATAGCAGGCTGCTTGTGCTGATCAACACATTTGCAAAACAAAAGACGCTGATGAGGAGAAGTGCAAAGGAATTTAATGTGGCCCAGGAGTACGGGTTTTTTTCGTAGGCTTCAGAGATTCTAGTGTTAACAGCCCCATTTAGATTAAAATATGCATAATTCTTTTGTACATATTCTGAGATATTTCCATGTTTCTTTCGACATTGTTTTGAGTTTATATGGCATGTCTTTTAGCATATACATTTGCCATTATTGGACAGTATACTAGGCTGTTATGTGGAAATGCACCTAATGGTAATAACATTACATTACACACAATTATCAAACCCCAAGTTTAGAGTCATGGGAGACTGGATTCTTTCCTGGCAATATTGCGCACAGATACGTTCAGAGTGCCAGACCATCACAACATTCGTTCACACACAACTACAGGGCCAATTTAGAGTCACTAGTAATGTAATATGCATCTTTATGGAAGTAAGAGAAAAGCTCATACTTACAAAGGGCAAACATAGAAGCTCCACACAGCCAATGTCTGGACAAGGATCTCAAACCCAGAACACTGGACAATGGCAGCACGACAGTAGCTTGCAGCATCCTCTCCAGACACAAAATGGTATTATTTTCTACCTTTTGTCTCCTAGCCCATCCTCCTGCAGTAAATGGGCTTTGGAACAACTTTTGGTTGTATTTACCATCATCAAACAATTTTTCTGTACAGAAATAGTCAAAAAATTCAACCCAAAGGACAACCTGGTTGCTGCATGGACCAGGTCTTCAGTCATCGGTATCACCTGATACCGAAGGCTGGAGGAGGACTACACAAAATCAGTGTGTGAGGACACAGAAGCATGGAAAGTGGGTGAGTACATATGAGGCTAATAGCAAGCTATGGTCGGCTTGCTGACCCATCCATTCTACTCTCAAATGTTTGCTCCCTAGACCATAAACTGGATTACATCCGACTTCAACAGCCTACCCAGCATGAGTTTAGAGACTGTTGCGTCATCATCTTCACGGATATGTGGCTTCGCAGCAGCATTCTGGATGCCTCGGTTCTGCTAGTTGGGCAAGCTGTGTTTTGTGCTGATAGAAAGGCTGCTCAGTGTGTAAGGCTCATGGTGGCAGCATGTGTATTTACATCAATACGGAATGGTGCAAGAACTCTGTGTTAGTGTCTAGCTACTGCTCACCACTGGTGGAGTTTGTGACTGTTACATACAGACCTTTTCCATTTACCACTGTGTTTATAGTCAGAGTTTATATTCCCCCCAGCACAAATGCTAAGAAACCACTCTGTGAACTGCACAATGCTCACCCAGACAGACTGTTTATTGTCACGGAGATGTCAAGAATCCTAAATTCCATCAGTATGTGGACTTTGCAATGAGAAGGGAGAATGCACTAGACCTTGTTTACACAAACATTCTTGATGTGTACTGGGTGGAGCCATGCCTTCACCTGGGTTACTCAGACCACCACTCTGTTATGCTAATTCCAGCATACAGACTGATTGTTAAGCAATCCAAACTGGTCCTGAGGCAGATGAAAACCTGACAATCAGGAGCCATCTCTGCTATTCAAGATTGTTTTGATCACACTGACTTGGACATGTTCAGAGAGGCTGCAACCAACTGCGACTGCACTAATTTGGAAGACTACATGGCATCAGTGACCAGCTACATCAGCAAGTGCATTGATGATGTCATTGAGTGCAAGTTCATCATCATATGGCCCAACCAGAAGCTGTGGATTACTGCACAGTTGTGTGTGCTTCTGAGGACCTGGGATTCCACTTTCAGAACAGATGACCAGGCAGCCCTAAGAACAGAAAGGGCCAAACTCTTCTGGGCCATCAGAGTAGCAAAGCAAACACATGTCCAGAGAATCCGCAGCCATTTCCAGGACAGTGGTGACATATACTGTGCATGTAGATAGACATCCAGGCTATCACCAACTGCTAGACAACACCACCAGCTTGTGATGTTGTTGCCTCCCTTCCAGATGTGCTGAACACCTTCTACTCATGGTTTGAGACACAGAACAGTGCGTGGCGAGGAAGACTAACCTCCTCCCAATGACCAAGTACAGTGTCTGACCTGAGCCAACATGTGGAAAACTATATGCAGAATCAACCCACAGAAGTCTGCTGGACCAGACAGTTTTCCTGGCATTGTACTCAGTAAATGTGCAAACCGGTTGGCAGATGTTCTTATTAACATTTTTAACATCTCTCTGATCAATGCCACTGTTCCAACTTGGTTCAAGACTACTACCATTGTTCCTGTTAGGAAGAAGTCCTTAGTGTCCTGCCTTAATGACTGTCATCCCATTGCACTCACACCCATCATGAAGTGTTTTGAGTGGCTTGTCATGAAGCACATTAAGACCATGCTGCCCCCTTCACTGGACCTGATGCAGTTCACAAAAGTATTTAACGGACAACGCCATAGCCTCCACCCTCTATCTAGCTGTTTCTCATTAGGACAAGAATGACACTTGTGTGAAAATACTGTTCATTGTCTTTGGTTCAGCATTTAATACATTCATTCCTTAGCACATGACTTTAAAGCTAAGATAAGCTGTATCACTGTCTGGTTTGGGAATTGCACAATCATGGATCACATAACGCTGCAGCGGATAGCAAGGTGTTTATTGCCCTCTTTAACATCAATGACTCCTTAGGGCTGCCTGTTCATCTTGGCAAAAATCCTTCAGGTCCCTAAATTCTTGGGCTGCCTTGCATGAACTGCATGTTTGAGATCTAACCAAAGTAGCTCAATGAAACTGAGGTGAAGAGACTGTGATGGCCACTCTAGCTCATTCACTTTTTTCTGCTGTAGCCATCCTATGTGCAGCTTCCAGAATGATGAATAGAAGTTGTCCTCCAATATTTTCTGGTAACATGCTGCATTCATCTTGCCATCAATTTTCCAAAGTTACCTGTGGCGCAGTGGTAGCGCTGATGCCTCGCAGTAAGGTTCGCTTCGCTGGAGTTTGCATGTTCTCCCCGTGTCTTCATGGGTTTCCTCTGGGTGCTCCAGTTTCCTCCCACTGTCTAAAGACATGCAGGTTAGGTGCATTGGTGATCCTAAATTGTCCCGGGTGTGTGTGTGTGTGTGCCCTGTGGTGGGCTGGTACCCTGCCCAGGGATTTGTTCCTGCATTGCGCCCTGTGCTGGCTGGGATTGGCTCCAGCAGACCCCTGTGACCCACCCTATGTTAGGATATAGCAGGTTGGAAAATGATTGACTGACTGACTACCTGTGCCGCTGTAGCTCACACACCCACAGACCATCAGAGATTCACCTCCATGCTTCACAGCAGGGATGGTGAACTTTTCATCACGGGACTTGATGCATCCTCTTGAAACAAAAGTTCAATTTTCATCTCATCACTCCAAAGAACTTTGTTCCAGAAGTTTTCCGGCTTGTCTAAATGCTGTTTGCCATATTCTAAGTGGACTGTTTTGTGGCGTTGTCACAGTAAAGGCTTTTTTTCTTGCAACCTGTGGAGCCCATTTTTGTTCAAGTACCTCCTTATTGTACATCTTGATACAGCAACACCACTTATTTGCAGAGACGTCTGCATTTCAGCAGAAGTGGCTTCTGCATTTTTCTTGGCAGCTCTACCAATGATCCTGGCAGTTGTGGCTGAAATCTTGGTTGGTCTACCTGGCCAAGGCCTGGTAACAACAGAACCTCTAACACTACTGACAGTCATTTTTATATCTCCGGATATCTTTTTATATCCTTTTACTGATTTATACAAATCAACAACCTTTTCTCACATGTCCTTTGACATTCCTTTACTTTCCCTATGGCTTGGTATCCAGAAAAGTCAGTGCAGCTCTGCATGAATTTAAATAGACTATTTATACACAGACACCGATTACAATCCAAGAGGTTACAGTTGTGGACACTCTCCCTTAACACTAGAATTATCCAAGCCTGCGAAAAAACTCATAATCCCAGCCCACTTTAAATCCGTTCGCACCTGTCCGTCAGCGTCTTTTGTGTTTTAATGTGTCGATCAGCACAAATAGCAAGCAGTCTGCTATCCCATCTCCCTGCCCACCGCCGTAGTTCAATTCGCAAAGAAGGTTCTCAGTGCTCAGTTTTTATCTTGGAGTGAAGTACCTGGAGCCGTACAGTCTAAATAATATATCTTCATTTGAAATATATACATTTCATGTGTGTTCTGTGTCTACAACAATCTATGTAAACACATCGTTAAAACACAGACGTTTTTCATGTTTTAGTAATAATTGACAAAATGTAGACATGAAGTGTATAATATGTGAAGCCAAATCCAAATATAAAATAAACACTTTCACAAAAGGTACAAGTATAACAAAACAAGTGCACTTTTATTCAAGAATATAACAGAAGAAAAAGAAAGCAGGTTATGGTAGGCTGTTGATATGACAGCTTGCGTTGTGCAATGGTAAGAACTGCTGACTCCCAATCAAGAGGTCACAGGTTTGATACCAGCTGCTTCCTAAATTTACAGTTTTGAGTAGTGTGTTGCTCTTGTTAAGATTATACAACCAGTAACGGTACACTGCATGATAACGTGCAATGAATACACTTGACTTGAGCATTCATAGTTTTCATACTCTTTCTCTGTATGTTTAGCAATCATTTGCTCAGAGGTTGATACGCTTGCAATAGGTCAAATGGTTTGCGAGCTACAGGTGATTTATAATCCTGGACAGACAAACAAACAGCCACGGTAGCATATTATATATAAAGATAAAAACATACATTTCATTTGCGTCTGTAACAGCCGGTGTAAATTTATAGTACTTGTCAAAGTTAACATTTTTTTCTGTTTTATTCTCTTACTTATGTTTATGCTCCCACAACCCCCTCCCCCCAACTCCTGATCAGATACCGTTTTCAGATAAAGACATGGTATAACAAACAAACTTGTTTTGGTTATACCACCTCTTTATTCGAAAAAAGTGTCAGATCTTGTGCGTGAGTGAGTCTTGGACTGGGAAAACTGGATGTGGGTGTGAGTGGTGTGCGTGACTGAGAATGATTGTGGGTGTAAGTTTTTTTTTTTTAATTCAGCTTTATTCTTGAGTGTTCCTGCTCACGCTGAATTAGTATGCACCTTATGGTCCATGACGTCAAAGGTGCACTGACAAAAAAGAGAGACACAGGTATATATGATATTTGGAATAATTCATTTTTTGACCTGTATAGTGCATTTCAGAAAACATTGTTGCACTAATGCAACATTATATTCATTCGCATACCTTCATGCAGTTGTAGTCAGTGACCACATTTTTGTTTTTTTTTTCCGATCTTGCACAGTCTCCACATTTTGGTGCATGGTGTGTTTTCTTTTGTACTCCAAAAGATGCTGAGGACAGAATAGTACAGTTAGGTCAGTTCTGCGCTATATACAATCATCAAATTCAAATGTTAACAGTTCCCCCACACCCAAGGACCATCCTTCCTATGTTTACGACATGTATATCTGTTGCAATGTACACACCTCTCTATGCTGTGGTTCCTATTACACCGAAGGAGCACCTGACACTGAACTTTCTTTCCTGTGGGAAGCGGAGGTTTTAGAACAGAAGCTTGTCGACATTGCATCCTCTTTTCTTTTTCCATCGCCTTTTCTTGTAAGAAGCGACAACGAAGCTCCTCTGCAAGGTGAGCCATGAACACTCTTCTTTTCTCAGTAGGAAGGACGGTCCTTGGGAGAGGGGGAACTTGCAATTACTCAAAATTGTACTTAGTAGTTTGTATGGACCTCACATGCTTGTATGCATGCCTGACAACATTGGGGCATGCTCCTAATGAGACCACGGATGGTGTCCTGGGGGATCTCCTCCCAGATCTGGACCAGGGCATCACTAAGCTCCTGGAACGTCTGATGTGCAACCTTTTGGCATTGGATGGACCGAAACATAATGTCCCAGAGGTGTACTATTGGATTTAGGCCAGGTGAGCGTAGGGGCCAGTCAATGGTATCAATTCCTTCATCCTCCAGGAACTGCCTGCATACTCTCACCATGTGAGGCCGGGCATTGTCGTGCACAGGAAGAACCCAGGACCCATCTCACCAGCATAGGGTCTGACAGTGGGTCCAAGGATTTCATCCCGATACCTAATGGCAGTCAAGGTGCCATTGTGTAGTCTGTAAAGGTCTGTGCGTCCCACCATAGATATGCCTCCCCAGACCATCACTGACCCACCACCAAACCGGTCATGCTGAACGATGTTACAGGCAGCATAACATTTTCCATGCCTTCTCCAGACCCATTCATGTCTGTCACATGTGTTCAGGGTGAACCTGCTCTCATCTGTGAAAAGCACAGGGTGGAACTGGTGCACTTACCAATTCTGGTGTTCTGTGGCAAATGCCAATCAAGCTCCACGGGGCTGGGCAGTGAGCACAGGGCCCACTAGAGGATGTTGGGCCCTCAGGCCACCCTCATGAAGTCTGTTTCTGATTGTTTGGTTAGAGACATTCACACTAGTGGCCTACTGGAGGCCATTTTGTAGGGCTCTGGCAGTGCTCATCCTGTTCCTCCTTGCCCAAAGGAGAAGATACTGGAATCTCCTCAATGCCTTCAATACTGTGCTGGGAGACACAGCAAACCTTCTGGAAATGGCACATATTAATGTGCCATCCTGGAGAATTTGGACTACCTGTGCAACCTCTGTAGGGTCCAGGTGTCGCCTCATGTTACCAATAGTAACACTGACTATAGCCAAAATGCAAAACTAGTGAAAAAACAGTCAGAAAAGATGAGGAGGGAAAAATATCAGTGTCCTCCACCTGTTAAACTGTTCCTGTTTTGGGGGTCATCTCACTGTTGCCCATTTAGTGCACCTGTTGTTAACTTCATTAACACCAAAGCAGCTGAAACTGATTAACAACCCTCTCTGCTACTTCACTGACCAGATCAATATCCCAGAAGTTTCAATGACTTGATGCTATACTCTAATTCAGAAGTGTTCCTTTAATTTTTTTGAGCCCTGGCTTATTGTACCCGCCTCACTCGCTCCCTCTTGTCCCTCCCATGACAGATTCTTCTCAAAAGTCGAGTTACTGGAAAGCAATAATAGCAACTGCAGTATCTCCCATTTTTTCACCTGATGATACACTGGTTTATCATTGACTGAAAGCCGCCCGGTGATTTCTGTTACTCTGTAATGGGCGATCCGCTTCAGCAAGGAACTTAGTCCCATTTGCTGAAAAGATGATATGGAGGAAAATACTGGAGTTGCTCTGTTTCTTTCAAATGTTGATCAGGGATCAGAATGACCAGAATATTCCTGCTTCACAAATAACTGATGTCTAACTCTTTTTATAGTAAAACTGACAAAAACACACACACGCACGTACATGCACACACACACATTCAAACTCACACATTGTGGGTCACACACACTACTGCTTAAGTGTATCGGTCAGGGGCGATAATTTTTTCACCCCATAAAACGTTAGTTCATCAAAGGCAGAAAGCAGCGCGGTGATTTCTATTATTCCTTATTGGTAGTATTTCATTTAAAGATGATTCAAGTCATGAAGGAGAAAGAGTCTCTTATTTTGATAAGACAATCTTTTTTTAGGCGTAAGCACTCGCACATGCACGCACTCACACAAGAAGAGAATATGTAAACTGGCCTATCTGAAAATATTTATATATATCCGAACTGGTGTATATATATTTGAACTGGCATATATATATCTGAACCGGTCTATCCGAACCGATTTATATATATCCGAACCAGCGTATATACTGTATATGTATATCTAAACCAGCGATCTTCAACCTTTTTCATCTCATGGCACAAAAAAAGTAATAAGTAAAATTCTGCCGTACCCCAAAAAATATTTTTGATTGACTTACAAAAAAATAATAATAGTTATTACTTACCCTCTTTGCTTCAAATTGGCTTTTTAAAAAAACCTTTTTGATATAATTTATTTATGACAGTTTAAAATAAAAAAGTAGTGGAGGTTTCTTAACCCAAACTCAAGAACATATTCGTTCTACTCACCAGTGCATCATAGCTACTCAAGAATTGATTATTTTTTTATAGATAATAATTTCTTGCCTACGATTAAATTGTGCAAATACGACACAATTGTTATTTCTGACCACACCCCTCTAGTCTTGGAACTAAAATCATTAAGCCCCTCACACTCACCTCGCAGATGGCGTCTTAACCCTCTTCTATTGGCAGACGAGAACTGCACAGAATTTATATCCAAACAAATCAGCTACTTCCTAGAGACAAACACGCTCACAGAGGTTTCTGCAGGAACACTCTGGGAAACTCTAAAGGCCTTCTTAAGAGGACAGATTATCTCATATCTTTCCCACAGAAATAAATTAGAAACCAAGAAAGCGTCAGAGCTAAGAAGCGAAATTACTAGAATAGATGAAGAACAAGCCAGGCGTCCAAGTATAGCTCTTCATAGGAAAAGGCAGGCTCTGCATAAAGAACTCGACATCTTGACAACTAAAGAAACTGAACAACTTATTTATAAGTCAAGACATCATTACTATGAACACGGAGAAAAAGCTAATAAGCTTTTAGCTCAACAAATTCACAAACAAGAAGTTCGCAATGCAATCCCAGTAATCACCAACACGATTGGAGAAGAAATCATTGACCATAAACATATAATGCACACATTTAGAGACTACTATAAATCTTTATATTCCACTGAGTTCAAAGAAGACAACACATAATCTAATGCATTTCTGGATACATTACAGACACCACAAATAGATGTTTTAAGTGCTGAGGAACTGGATAAACCTCTGACCCTATCAGAATTACTAGAAGCTATAAAGTCACTTCAAACGGGAAATCAGCAGGCCCTGATGGTTACCCCGTAGAATTTTATAAGAAATTCTCCACTCAGCTAGCTCCCCTCTTATTGGCAACACTTACAGAAGCTAGAGACAATCAAATTCTACCTCAAACTTTTCATCAAGCATTAATCACTGTCTTTCCTAAACAAAATAAGGTCTTGTTACAATGTGCATCATACAGACCAATTTCACTCCTGAATAATGATGTTAAGATACTCTCAAAATTTGCCATGTTTCATTTTTTGGTGCAATTCTTGCAAAGTTTGATTGGTGTGTTTCATTTTTGTCCAAGTCATGCCCAACCATCCCCAGTGCCTAAACTAGCAAATATCTTATATGTTGTGTATGTTAATGAATGAATGGTCCTGACTCAATAGCAATAATAATTAATGAAATAAGAAGTGTACAGAATAGTACAATCATGCTGAATAATGATAGCGATGACAGAACACATTATCATAGTAAAAACAATGCAATATTTATTAACAAGCCATAAAAACCTGGACACAAAAAAATGAACATACACAGGCTTGGCCCGCAATAGAAGTAAAATCATGTAGTACTTCTTTATACTCCCTGCTCTGCGCTCCAATAAATGCAAGTTATCGCAAATATACTAATAACCCAATTGTGCTTTACTCACTCAGAATATGGAACCAACTTAGAAAGCATTTTAAGATGGAAAATCTTTTATCTGTGGCACCTCTGCAAGAGAACCACCTCTTTCAACCCTCGCAAACATATCCAGTTTTTAATACCTGGAAAAGATTTGGGATTAAATTGCTCAGAGTTCTTTATATAAACAATATCTTTGCGCATCCTTTGAACAATTCCGTTCCAAATTCAACCTCCCAGCTGCACATTTCTTTCACTATCTTCAAATTAGAAACAGAAACTGCCCGATTTTCCTCATCTCGTACCCTCCACCATGCTAGAAAAAATACTGCTCAATTTCGAGGAATTAGACACCATAAAAACTTATTAGAGTCCCTTCCTTTCAAAGACCCAAGAGGACATTGGAAAAAAGATCTCTTAATCAATATATCAGAAAAGGAGTGGAAGGTAGCATTGCAGAGAATTCACTCGAGCTCCATATGCGCAAAGCATAGAATTATTCAACTTAAAATTATATATTGAGCTCATCTGTCTCGCTTAAAACTGTCCAAAATGTTTCCAGGGCAAGATCCAACCTGCGAACGCTGCAACCAAGCTCCTGCCTCACTGGGTCACATGTTTTGGGCCTGCACCAAGTTAACATCATTTTGGACCAAAATTTTTAAGTGCTTTTCAGACAGCCCTGGTGTCACAATCCCTCCTAATCCATTAATAGCTGTGTTTGGTGTTATTCCAGATGGATTTGAAGTGGAGAAGGACAAGCAAACTGTGATTGCATTCACTACACTTTTGGCACACAGACTTAGTTTGTTAAATGTGGGAAACAGATGTTTTATATTATTTGAAATTGGAAAAAATCTAATTCTCAGTTAGAGGATCTGTACAGAATTTTTTCAAAACCTGGCAGGATCTGATCAATAATATTTTAGAATAAGAAGAAATAATTATTTCTTTCCCTTCTCCATTTTTTATTTACCTATATATATTTTTTCCTTTTTTTTTGTTTATTTTTGCCCTATTAAAAAACCCTAAGCAATTCTCCTTTGGCCATGCTCTCCTTCTCAAGGGTGGGGTTTGATTTGTCTTTAATTCTTTTTTGTACAAATTGATCTATTTGTATGGAATGGTTACAATAAAATTAATAAATAAAATTAAAAAAAAAACAAAACCTTTTTGATATAATTTATTTATGACAGTTTAAAATAAAAAAGTAGTGCTCAAAATTATAATGCGCCTTATCTAACAGGAAGAGGTGATGGTAGGGATAAGATTGCTGACTCGCAGTTAAATGATCACTGGTTTGTGTCAGGGTGGCTCTTATTGTTATTTATTTATTTATTTTTACAAATTGCTTTGAGATGTGATTGTTACGGAACTCCTCTTGTTCGTGTGCCTTTGTGCGCTGCTTGTCTTTTGTTTTAACGCATGCTCTGTGCAAAATACTGCCCTGATGTCTGCGTTCTAAGGCTGCAGGTATATTAAATGCTATTGATGTTTTACCGGGGTGCTCTGTGATTGACGGCGGACAGTAAACTTTATTAAAAGGATATTGGAAAATGCCAGTCATCAGTTGTATTTTCAGTCGTTTTGGCGTGTTTACTGTTCTGTTACCAAAAAATTCTTCAAAGGGGCTCATCAACAAAGAAACATGGATAGTAAGATTTAGTAAAATATCAGTAATAATAATACATTGTTTGACACCCAGTACCACTTTACAAAGACATTTAAAAGATTCGTTAAAATAAATGTAGCAATCCATTGTCATGCTATAAGTGATAGCTTGTTCTTAAACATTCACACAGGTGGTTGTTCCTGGGGATAAAAAAGGAAGAAAAAAAAAATCCACGGGAAAGGCTTTGTTGTTGAACTCAAATCTCACCTCCGCCACATGAGTCATTAAAACTATTGGAATGAAAACGCATGTCTCATCCACTGGTGGGGACGCTCATTTCCATGGCTGCTGCAGAGCCATAAAATGTGTGCCTTCTGACTGCCGATTACAAAATGAATACTGGAGAGATAAAATTATGCAAAATTGATTTTAAAAGATCGTAGAATTGATTTTAAAAGATCGTAGGTTTAGTCTTCTATATAATCTTCTCCACTATGCGACTGCATCTTATCCACTACAGGGAACACTCATTTCCATGGCTGGAGCAGATCCAAGGGCTTGTGTGCACCTTGTCTGCTGCTTTCAATATTAACCCTGGATAAGTAATATTATCTGAAATCCATGGTAAAAGATTGATGAAAATCTTCTACTTCACTTTTAAGTCTACTGTGTCCCATTGTCCTCTTCACTCAAAGGGACACTCACTTCTGCACCTGAGCTTTTGCTTCAGAGTTGTGAGCCCCAACTGCTGCTTGCAAAATGAACATTAGACAGCTAAAATTGTTATTGGATTGGCTGTTTTTTCATTATATATTAATATTAATTTATTTATTCATTCAGTCTCTGTTAAAAAAAAAAAGAAGCACATTTTCCCTTAGAGGACAACTAAAGTTCTATCTATCTATCTATCTATCTATCTATCTATCTATCTATCTATCTATCTATCTATCTATCTATCTATCTATCTGAAATATATGAGACTTTGAAACATTAATATTATTTGTCAAATGTTCACTGATACACATTTGTATGACAAGTCAATTAAAGAGTTCGACAAACAACAACTGAGATATTAAAACATAGAGTGTGGGGAATTGAACCTCAGAATATAATTACTCCAGATCTACAGGCTATCAAATAAACAAACTACATGCCGTGGTGCAGTGTAAAGGGACTTTGTCTCTGATGCTGACGTTTGAGTTTCGATTCCCCGAGAGGGGAGCAGTAGAATGTGTATGCCTGATGAGCCCAAATGAGGGCGAAACACGTGTTGCGTACTCTTTGCTTTATTTGACAGTAAACTATGCAATATATATATACTGTATATATATATATATATATATATATATATATATATATATAGTGTGTGTGTGTGTATATATGTATGTATGTTTATATATAAGTATATATATGTGTGCGTGTATGTATGTATATAGATGTATATTTATGTATATACAGTATATATGTACAGTACTGTGCAAAAGTTTTAGGCAGGTGTGAAAAAATGCTGTACACAAAGAATGCTTTCAAAAATGGAAGTGTTAATCATTTATTTTCATAAATCAGCAAAATGCAGTGAATGAACAAAAGAGAAATCTAAATCAAATCAATATTTGGTGTGACCACCCTTTGCCTTCAAAACAGCATAAATTCTTCTAGGTACACTTGCACACAGTTTTTGAAGGAACTCGGCTGGTAGGTTGTTCCAAACATCTTGGAGAACTAACCACAGATCTTCTGTGGATGTAGGCTTCCTCACATCCTTCTGTCTCTTCATGTAATCCCAGACACACTCGATGATGTTGAGATCAGGGCTCTGTGGGGGCCATACCATCACTCCCAGGACTTCTTGTTCTTCTTTACGCTGAAGATAGTTCTTAATGACTTTGACTGTATGTTTGGGGTCATTATCCTGTTGCAGAATAAATTTGGGGCCAAACATACGCCTCCTTGATGGTATTTCATGATGGATAAGTATCTGCCTGTATTTCTCAGCATTGAGAACACCATTAATCCTGACCAAATCTCCAACTCCATTTGCAGAAAAGCAGCCCCAAACGTTCAAGAAACCTCCACAATGCTTCACTGTTGCCTGCAGACACTCATTATTGTACCGCTCTCCAGCCCTTCGACGAATAAACTGCCTTCTGCTACAGCCAAATATTTCAAATTTTGACTCATCAGTCCAGAGCACCTGCTGCCATTTTTCTGCACCCCAGTTCCTATGTTTTCGTGCATACTTGAGTCGCTTGGCCTTGTTTCTACGTCGGAGGTATGGCTTTTTGGCTGCAACTCTTCCATGAAGACCACTTCTGGCCAGACTTCTCTGGACAGTAGATGGGTGTACCTGGGTCCCACTGGTTTCTGCCAGTTCTGAGCTGACGGCACTGCTGGACATCTTCCGATTTCGAAGGGTAATAAGCTTGATGTGTCTTTCATCTGCCACACTAAGTTTCCTTGGCCGACCACTGAGTCTACGATCCTCAATGTTGCCCGTTTCTTTGTGCTCCTTCAAAAGAGCTTGAACAGCACATTTTGAAACCCCAGTCTGCTTTGAAATCTTTGTCTGGGAGAGACCTTGCTGATGCAGTATAACTACCTTGTGTCTTGTTGCTGTGCTCAATCTTGCCATGACATGAACCTGTCTTCCACAACCTCACCTTGGTAGCAGAGTTTGGCTGTTCCTCACCCAGTTTTAAGCCTCCTACACAGCTGTTTCTGTTTCAGTTAATGACTGTGTTTCAACCTATGTGTGACATTGATGATCATTAGCACCTGTTTGGTATAATTGGTTGATCATACACCTGACTATAATCCTACAATATCCCTGACTTTGTGCAAGTGTACCTATAAGAATTGATGCTGGTTTGAAGGCAAAAGGTAGTAACACCAAATATTGATTTGATTTAGATTTTTCTTTTGTTTGCTTACTTTGCATTTTGTAAATTGATAACAATAAACAATCATTATTTATATTTCTGAAAGCATTCTTTGTTTACAGCATTTTTTCACACCTGCTTAAAACTTTTTCAGAGTACTGTATATGTTTATATATATATATATATATATATATATATATATACTGTATATATATATATATATATATATATATATATATATATATATATATATATATGTTTATATATATATATATATATATATATATATATTATACATATATGTATGTACTGTATATATATACTGTATATATGTATGTGTGTGTGAATTTCTCCAGGGGATTAATAAAGTATCTATCTATCTATCTATCTATCTATCTATCTATCTATCTATCTATCTATCTATCTATATTGTGAGACATGCCCGGACACACGTTTATTTTTCTCCTTCCAATAAACACAACACACCGTACAGCACTGTGCTCCTCGCACCAATCACCTTTCCTCCGGGCTTCTCTCTCTCTGTCTGTTAGCCGCCTTTCCTCTCTCCACGGGAGCTTCATCCTGCTCCCACTCCCGACTCCAGCTCCCTGATTGGAGGGAGGTGGCCCCTTTTATTCTCACCTGGATGTGCTCCAGGTGCTTGATGTTCTTCCGGCTCTTGCACCCGGAAGCACTCTGGGCGTCCCTGGCAGGATAATTCTCCATTTTCCCGGGTATGGTGGAAGTACACGCTTCCTGGGCCCCCTGAGGCTCGGGGCGCCCCCTGGCGGTGGCCATGGGCCCCAACGGGCTTGAGACTCCTTAATCCTCTCCTGTGGTCCTCTCCCGATCCAGGGCGGTTGCCCCCTCGTGACCCGGAGGACGAATATGCCACTTCCCGGTCCTTCCAGGCGTCCCAGCCAGGTCAGTCCCCCAGCCTCCTTTGACACTGCCCCATCACCAGCGAAGACTCATTGGGTGGAGCAGCTCATCCCGCGAGGGCAGATTCCCCACGAAGCAGGTCCTACTGCGAGTCCAGTGTCTAGTCCTACAATCCAACACGCAGCAACAGGGGCGGAGACGCTGCCTGGACACCACCAACAGATGTCCTTCCGTGCCACACACAGGCAGCGTTCCCCCCTCTGACCAGCACCCCGCAACTCACCTTTTTGGCACCCCCTCCGTGGGTTCCGTGCCCCCCTTGTTGGGACATCCAATGGGAGCGCTCGCATTCTTGGCTTCCCCACTGACTTTGGGGCTTCCCTCTGCACGCGCAGAGGCTGGCCCATCTCCGTATGTGAGATCACAGGCTCACGTCTCATTTTGTGGGAAGACCCAGTTCATTCCTCGTGTTCTCCTCTTCCTTCTGGGGTGCCCTGACAGCTTGAGCCTCCCTGTGGGAAAGGAAAAGACTCCTCACCGTCTGCACCCGTGTGGAGTGACAGGTAGCTGACGCTGGCACTGGCGGTAGTGCACTAGGACCCACGGCACTCATCAGCCGGCGTCTAGGCACCACCTTTATCAGGCGATCGGCCATTCGCATCGCCTCCACTGTTGGAGCCGTAGCTACTGCACGATACCGGGAAACATTCGCTCTCTTCTCCTTTTCCCTTTACAACAACAACAACAACAACAACATTTATTTATATAGCACATTTACGGTACCGGTCTCGCTCACTTGTACTGCCAGGATCCTCCAGCCAGAGATTCCAGCGCCTCGTTGCTTTGCCCCCTGACATGACGCGATCACCGTCCTCTTCAGCTCGACTAGGTAGTCTCGGAGGTTGTGTAGTACAGTGGAACCTCGGTTCACGAACGTCTCAGTACACATACAAATCAGTTTACGACCAAAAAGTTCACCAACCTTTTGCCTCGGTTCACGACTACACACTCGGTATACGAACAAGCCAGTTTCCCTTTCGGTTTGCACATGTTCAGTCTCTCCCTGTGCATTTCCTGTGCAGCCAGCAAGAGAGAGAGTGAGAGAGCGCGTGAAACACACACACACACAGAGGCAGCCCGAGAGAGAGACAGACACGCACACACAGGCAGAGCGAGAGAGAGCCGCGCACACACACAGGCAGCGCCAGAGAGAGACAGACGCACACACACAAGCAGCGCCAGAGAGAAAGAGCCAGCAGCACGAGAGAGAGACAGACGCAGACACATAGGCAGCGCGAGAGAGAGCCACGCACACACACAGGCAGCGCTAAAGAGACACACGCACACACAGGCAGCGCGAGCGAGAGAGAGGGCTGGACTCATAAGGTAGAGAAGGCAGTTAAAGAATGCACTGGGCTTGATTTTTTTTCACTTCTGTTTACAGTGATCGGTTCGTAGTGTGCATTGTTGCAATGTTACTTTTCTTGGTGGTTTATTAAAGTACGGATTTTTTCAAATGTTCATTTTTTTCCCTGTGCTTAAAACTTATTAAAAAAAAGTGTTTTTAGCCAGCGGTTGGTAGCGCTATAGCACGAACTATTGCAGTGTTAGTTTTCTCTGTTGTTCAAGGTTTTCTCAGTGTTATTCAATGTTTTTACATTTAGTTTACTATTATGCTGTGCATTCTATGGTTTGATTAACTATATTTGTGCTTAAAAACTTAAAAAAAATATGTATTTACATACAGTTCATATGGTCTGGAACGGATTAATTGTATTTACATACAATCCTATGGGGGAAATTGCTTCGGTTCACGACCAAATCGGTTTACGACCAGAGTTTTGGAATGAATTATGGTCGTGAACCAAGGTTCCACTGTACCTGTAAAACTGGCTCTGCGAACCAAAGGGAAACCTCTGGGCAACGCTGAGCCACCGGCACAAACAGAGCATTAGCAGATGAAGGACTTACCGGTTGATCGGTCCTATTCGCCGGCTGTGCTCTCTGGAGCTCTCTTCCGGGTTGTATCTGGCCCTCCCCCTGCTTGGGATGGATGTTCCTTGGTCCCGCCTCTATCCAATCATCGGCGGGTACGCAAGACACACTGTCCAATCCCTTGCCTATCACGGGTAGGGACTTCCAGTCCGCCGCCATCTTCTCCCTTCTCCCGAGGGGTTGGCAAGACCTACTGCAGCACCTCTGCTGTGGCCTCTCGAGACGCCGCGGATCCTCTCTTCCTTCAAGCATTGCTGCCCTGGCCTCGTTGTACGGATTGACACACCCTGGCCAGCGACGCAGACCCAGGCAGTCCCCACCTGCAACAGAGACGATGGGCTCGGCACGGCCGACCCCCTCGGGCTGACTGCCGCCGGGCCTGGGACTTACCTCCTGGATCCAGTCCCTGGGTGCATCACGTAACCTGCTGGCGTATCCATGGCTGTGCTGACCCCGATCCTTACGGGAGCAGTGACCATTGGGAAGTCCGCAGTTCTCCGGCCTTGTCTGCCATTTCTCTCCCCCATTGGGTGGGAGACTGTGCTTCCGCGAACCTCTGGCGGCCCTGGGCGATTTGCGGACCGTCCGCGGTGTGTATGCGGGCTGCTTCCATGCGGCGCGTGTGTGTGTGGTAGTCTGAGGTGCCGGGCAGCTCACAAAATATTTAGAATTAGGGTCCCCTGCTTTAGAACAGGCGGAAGGTCCCTGTTCAGGCACCATTGTGAGACATGTCCGAACACCATCAGACAGATACCACATCTTTATAAAACACACGTTTATTTTTCTCCTTCCAATAAACACAACACTGTCCCGCACAGCACACTGTGCTCCTCACACCAATCACCTTTCTTCCGGGCTTCTCTTTGTCTGTCCATGGGCCGCCTTTCCTCTCTCCATGGGAGCTTCGTCCTGCTCCCACTCCCAACTCCAGCTCCCTTTTATTCTCACCCGGATGTGCTCCAGGTGCTTGATGTTCTTCCGGCAGCACTTCCTGTTGTGGCGGAAGTGCTGCTCTTGCACCCGGAAGCACTCCGGGCGTCCCTGACAGGATCATCCTCCATTTTCCCGGGTGTGACGGAAGTACATGTTTCCTGGGCCCCCTGATGCTCGGGGCGCCCCCTGGCTGTGGCCACGGGCCCCAACGGTCTTGAGCCTCCTTGCTCCTCTCCCGTGGTCCTCTCCCGATTGAGGGCGGTTGCCCCCTTCGTGGCCCGGAGCACAAATACACTACCTCCCGGTCCTTCCAGGCATCCTGGCCAGGTCGGTCCCCCAAGCCTCCGGCGACAATATATATATATATATATATATATATATATATATATATATATATATATATATATATATATATATATATATATATATATATTATAAAGGTGGCTGCCCCAAATCTTCCCAATGTCTCTTGACTATTTTTGTGACAGTGGCGTAGCCGGAAGGATGGAAGAATCCCAGAAGAAAACGGGTTTGGATCTGACTTATAAACAGGTGTGAGAGTACTGGGTGGGGGGTTCGTCCCAGATTCAGGAAAGAACCGGTGCAGACTCCGCTTCCTTTGTTTAGTTCCGGGCCACATAAGATGCATAGGGAGAGTGTTGAGGGGACACACGGAACTGGGCTGGTCTCTCAGATGAGAGGGTTGTCCTCCCCACCAGGGTTAAGGCCCCAGAGAAGGGTGGGGATTCCCCAGACCAGCAGGTGAGGTTTTTGCAGACCTGGGAGCTTGATCCAGAGAGATCTACCCAAGAGCTTGTGGATGCTGTTTGGGAAAAGGTGGCAGAGTGGTTGAATCCCTCTGAATGCTCCACCTTACAACTAGTAAAGAAGGTGGCCTGCTCTATTTTTTTGAATAAAATACCGGAGCATCTCACCCAGCCGGTCTGCGGGGAATTCATTAATATGGACGAGCTCATCAGGCTCGTAGAAACTGCCAGGACAACCTTACAGTCTGGAAGAGCAGAACGGTCCTTTAGCAGACGCCATGGAGGTCACGTCCCTGCTAAACTGATTAATGATGAATCACTTATTTATGCAGTTCTGTACAGACCTCCAAAGGTAAATATGGATTTTATTTTAGAATTCCCTGAATTTTTAGTTTCATTTATTTCAAATTATGATAAATGTTTTGATTGTTGGGGATTTCAATATTCATGTTTGCTGCCCTGGCAAGCCTATGGTAAATTATTTTTTGGTTCTTATTGATTCATTTAATTCTAAACAGGTTGTTAATGCACCCACACATGAACAGGGACATACCCTGGACCTTGTATTAATCCATGGTATTGATTTAAGGACTATAGAGATATGGGATGTCTCTTTTTATGACCAGTATCCTGTTTTATTTGATGTGTCTCTAGCTCCAAATGCCTCGCCTGCTCATACCATCTTATAGAGACATTGTGCTCAATTTTTAAATGATGAGGCTGCGAATAATTTTGCATCACTTTTCAGTGTTGCATCAACTCACTTTTTGGGGTAGATGCTGACAGAGGTGTTGATGTCATTGTATCCATGTTTAATTCTATCTGTTTAACTACCCTGGAAACTGTTGCTCCTTTAAGAGATCGTTGTGCTAAATCCAAGTGTGCACCTTGGCTTAACAGTAATGTTAAATCATTGTGGTGCTCATGTAGGCAGGCTGAGCGTAAATGGAAGAAGGACAAATTTCAGATATCTTTCGTGATGTTTAGATCAAGTCTTGTCAGCTTTCAAAAAGCTGCTGCGTAGGCTAAAAAAGGTTATTTTTCGAACTTGGTGTCTACCAATTTTAATAATCCAAGATCATTATTTTATGCAGTGGACTCTGCTTTAAACCCACATGTTTCCAGCTGCCATGACTTGTCTCTGGACAGGTGTGAGAAGTTTCTCAGGTTTTTTATTGAAAAGATTGATATCATACAAGCCTGTATAGTATCGTCCCCTTGTGATGCTCCCTGTCCTCCTGTCTGTAATGCTGTGTTAGACCAGTTTGAACCAGTGTCTCTTTCTTCGCTTATATACACTATAAATGGACTAAAGGTTACTTTTTGCCCTTCTGATATTAATCCAATACACTTATGGAAAGCATCATTAAATACACTTGCACCACATTGATTATATATTATTAATTTATCTCTTACCACTAGAATTGTGCCTGCCTATTTTAAACATGCAGTGGTTAAGCCCTTATTGAAAAAACCTAACCTTAGTAAGGAAGATTTAAATAATTTTAGACCGATTTCTCAACTTCCTTTTTTGTCTAAAATACTCCAGAAAGTTGTCGTGCAGCAGCTTCTGATTTTTTTGGAATGTAATGGTGGCAAAGAAATTTTTCAGTCTGGTTTTTAAACATCACAGCACTGAAACAGCTTTACTCAGGGTTTTTAATGATATTTTACTTTCAGCTGACTCTGGGGTTTCGACAGTTTTCGACCTATCCTAAAAAGTCACATGGAAGAGAGGCGCAAGCAACACAGGCCCACTATTATGACCGTGGCACGACGGTCCGGGAGTTCCAACCTGGGGATCGGGTCATGGTGTTGGTTCCCACCTCCCACTCTAAGCTAGTTGCCCATTGGCAGGGACCATACGAGGTTAAGGAGAGGAAAGGGCTCGTCGACTATTTGGTAAATCAGCCCAATCGTCGGCCGAGCGCGCGGGTACAGTATATCAAGTGAATATGCTGAAACCGTAGGAGGAAAGGGATCCCGATCCCTCCTCCGGCCAGCCCCGCTCATTCATTGCTCAGACCAACACCTTTAACTTTGGCTCTAACTTAAACACCCGACAGAGACAAGAGCTCCAAGCAGCTATCTCGTCCGTCCCGGAGGTGGTAGACAAAAACCCCGGAAGGACCTCTCTGATTGCCCACAACATTATGACGGAACCCGGAGTTATAGTCCGAGAGTGCACCTATCGTCTTCCCACAAGTCCCGAGAGCTGCAAGTAGACACAGAATGTCAGCCGGCGGTGGACTTACCCTTTGATCGGTCCTACCCTCCGGCTGCGTGCCGCGGAGCCTTCTTCTCGGCTCAGTTGGGTCCTCCCCTGGCTCAGGACGGACATTTGTTGGTCAAGTGCAACACACACCGTCCAATCCCTCGCCAGCCTCGGGGAGGGACGTCAGATCCTCCGTCATCCTGCTGTTCCGGACCCCGATGAGGTGGCAAGCCTGCCGGCAGCTCCTCTGCCGCAGTGGCTTTCAGACACGTAGCAGCTCCTCCTCCCCAGTGTTGACTACTGCCATCGTCCTGGCATCACTCCCCGGATCGAGCTGCTTCGACCACCGACGTAGGTTCAGGTATTCTGCAGCTGCAAAACATAAAGGCAGTCCGGCAACACTGACTCCCCAGGGCCGACCGCTGCTGGGGAAGGGACTTACATCCTGAACCCCTCCCTTCGGAGGAAGCTGCTTCCGTGTGGCCTTCCCTATCGCAGAGCCAACCCATGTGTCCATGGCGACAGTGCACACCAGAGAGTCCGCTGCTTGTCCGTCTTTCGTGTTCTTCTTCCCCATCGGGCAAAGACGACACTTCCGTGGACCGTAGGTGGTCTTCTGGGTGAGTCGCTCCAAATCTACCGTGGTTCGTGTGTGGGTTGTCCTGCTGTGTTGGGCTGTCCACAAAATTATTTGTTTGACAGGTCCCCGCCTTGTATCAGGCGGAGACAGGCAGACACTGATGGTTCAAACACCACACACATTTTATTTACAATTATTTACAATGAATATAGTCCCCCACACAACCCAGTGTCCTTCCACCAATCACCCTTATGTCCGGGCCTTTCAAAAGTCCTGTTTTCACTGCCTCCACTCCTCTCCTCCGAGCTTTGTCCACTTCCACCCAATTCCGGCTGATGACTGGAGGGAGGCGGCCCCTTTTATTCCCACCCGGATGTGCTCCAGGTGCCTCCTGATGAGCTTCCTGCGACACTTCCTGGACAGCGTAGCCTCTGCTTTGGAACATAGGGCATAGGGCACATCCTGAGCATGGCAGAACCTTGGCTTATCTTTTGGTTTTAAAGAAATGACTGCTTTAATGCCCTTCATTGTCCCCAAATCTTTAGTGAAAACTGCAACATGTTTTTGTAATATGTCCTTCAATGTAACATGCTGTACTGACTTTATTTCTTGTCAGTTCAACTTAATTCTTCTGATCCACACCCTACCAAAAAGGGGTGTATAATTTCCTCTGATAACATATAATAGGAGGACAGCTGACTGCTTGTTGACTTTCACATTAATAACTCCTTCAGGCGATATTGGTTTCCCTGTGTAAATCTTCAAGACCACATCACTTGTTTGCAGAGGCATGTGGCTCAGTAATTTCTTATATAGTTGTGTTGAAATTAATGACACTGCTGCACCTATGTCCAACTCCATTTCTTATTCCGTGCCTTCTATTTTAGGTTTCACACTGATGTGTGACTTCTCCCCGTCTTGAATCAGCTTATGCAAGGCTAATTCTGTGTCTATTTCATGATTTGACTCTTCACTGGACAGCTCTGTGATGGTGTGGGTCCAGCTTCATGCTCCATCTTCTGTATTTTGGGGGCCCTTGAACCCAACACCGCTGGTAATGTAACCGGATGAACTGGTCTAATGGGGACAAATCAAACTGAGCAAGGGGATGGTGCAAAAGGTGCAAGTGCTTTTGTTAAAAACAAAATCAAAAGTGTCCATAGTGCAGTGCTCAAAAACATCTATAAATAAATAATCCATATGTTTAAAACAAGGCTAAAACATGAGAATAAAAACCTGCAGCAGTCACTGGGGCTACAAGCACAACTCCTTTCTGGTCCGTCCAGCTCACCCAAGACTTGCTCAGCTGAAGAGACTCCTCACGCTACTGACCCCTGTCTTGGCTGGCTCTGCCGGAGTCTGCCAGACCAATCGAGGTCAGTTGTCCTCCAGTCTTCCTTCTTGCACATGCAGTTGTCCCTCGGATCCCTAGGGAGGACTCCACCTTGACCGAACCCTCCACCTTGACCGAACCCATTCCTCCACATAGTCAGTGGGCACAATCTGTCCCTTGAGTGCCGATCCTTCACTCCACACAGGAACCCTGACCATGCTGACATCAATTTCAACCATCTGGCTCATCCACTCACTTTCCCCCAATGTTGCTCTCACTCTCTGCTTTTCTTTTGTTGTCTCTTTTCCTTTTTTTGTCTCTCCTGTGCTAGCCTGTATTTATACGGCTCAGTGGGCACAGCGGCTCAATTATGCAACGCTGGAAACCAATGAAGCAATTGAGAAAGATTGCTCCCTCACATGCAGGTGCAACTCACCCCAATTACCTCATCAACTCCCCGCGGCTGCACAGTTGCATCCACGGAGACTGATATGGCCAATGGATTATTTAAAAACCGGCATTGATCGAGAGCCACTACACCATAAGCTCCTGCAATAAAATGCAATTTACGGGTCTCTTTTTAGGATAGTCCATTCATCGCTGCAAGTTTTCTTTACACTGTGTCCTCCCCTCTCTCCTTATAGTGACCCTCTATTTGCGTACTCGCGCTGTGTGGTCCTTCTTACCACATTTATGGCAATTCTGATCTTTGTCCCAACAATCACGGTCACTATGATTAACTCTTCTGCATCATTTGCATTTACTAATCAGCATCTTGTCTGAAACCAACAGCTCATTCACTTTTAAGGATCCGCAAAACTGCTGTGATTTGCGTGCCACAGTCTTCATAGAATGGCAAACTATCAGTCCTTTGTCCAATTACACTTTATAGTACTGGCACCAGTTTGTTCTCCCCAATGTCATTAGCTATTCCAAAGGTTTTGAAACATTTAATATATGAAGTCAACTGCTCCACATTTTTATCAGTATTGTCCATGTGCTCCAGTGTTGCAACCATCTTGCCACAAATTTTACACTGAATAAAAGCACCGACTGTAGTCACAAACAGATGTACTCACACACTGGGCATCAAAATTGTCATCCTCGTTGCCAGTTTATTATGTCCGGTAATATGAGATAGATGACAGGCAGACATTCAATAATATTGTTGACACTGAGGCCAGAAGTTGAGTTGTCAACTGCACTTTAGTCTTTACTTAGCAAGAACCCCAAAGACAAGAAAAGAAAGAAAGTTTGTCAGGAGTACAGTAATCCCTCCTCCATCGCGGGGGTTGCGTTCCAGAACCCCCCGCGAAAGGTGAAAATCCACGAAGTAGAAACCATATGTTTATATGGTTATTTTTATATTGTCATGCTTGGGTCACAGATTTGCACAGAAACACAGGAAGTTGTAGAGAGACAGGAACTTTATTCAAACACTGCAAACAAACATTTGTTTCTTTTTCAAAAGTTTAAACTGTGCTCCATGACAAGACAGAGATGACAGTTCCATCTCACAATTAAAAGAATGCAAACATATCTTCCTCTTCAAAGGAGTGCGCATCAGGATCAGAGAATGTCAGAAAGAGAGAGAAAAGCAAACAAATCAATAGGGCTGTTTGGCTTTTAAGTATGCGAAGCACCGCGGCACAAAGCTGTTGAAGGCGGCAGCTCACACCCCCTCTGTCAGTAGCAGAGAAAGAGAGAGAGAGAGAGACAGACAGACAGAGAAAAACAAACAATCAAAAATCAATACGTGCCCTTCCAGCTTTTAAGTATGCGAAGCACCGCGCAGCATGTCGCTTCACGAAGCAGCTGCACAGAAGGGAGCAACATGAAGATAATCTTTCAGCATTTTTAGATGAGCGTCCGTATCGTCTAGGTGTGCAAACAGCCCCCCTGCTCAATCCCCCAACGTCAGGATCAGAGAATGTCAGCGCAAGAGAGAGAGAGAAAAGTAAGTTGGGTAGCTTCTCAGCCATCTGCCAATAGCGTCCCTTGTATGAAATCAACTGGGCAAACCAACTGAGGAAGCATGTACCAGAAATTAAAAGACCCATTGTCCGCAGAAATCCGTGAACCAGCAAAAAATCCGCGATATATATTTAAATATGCTTACATATAAAATCCGCGATAGAGTGAAGCCGCGAAAGGTGAAGCGCGATATAGCGAGGGATTACTGTACTGCCAAACATTATTATAATCATCTCAATATATAACACCCAGTCCACGTGTTGTGTTCTCTGGTAAATTACCCTATATTATATGTTCTCCAGGTTGTTAATTCTCAGCATTATGTGCAGGTTACACTTTACTCCCAGGTCACTTATTACACCACATCCTGCAACCCTCCTGTCCACCATTTCATCTGCAGTAAACCAGTTCTCTGTTAGTGACCTCGTGTTTTCTCTTCTGTTCCATTATCTTTTGACTACTGGTTTTGATTATTACTTCACTTTTCTTTCTTTATCTGTGTCAAGTCCCTTTTGTGAGTGATATTGAAGTGTTCTTACTTAGTATGTAGATGATCTGTTGCTTTGCTCTGACTCAAAGTACTACGGTGTTGTACCGTGTTAGCCGTTATGAATGTAATGAGAAGTCAAGTAAAATGACACCTTTTATTGGCTAACTAAAAAAGATTACAATTGCAATTGCAAACTTTTGAGGCAACTCAGGTCCCTTCTTCAGGCAAGATGATTACATTACTTTATGATTTATGTCGCAATGCACTGTTAGAAGTGTGTGGTGTGTAGGAAAAGGATTTAAGGTAGGACAATCTGTTATCACTTACCCAGATGGCCCCTTTGATCATTTTCATTTCATTGAATTGACACCTTTGCGGAGGTATAAATTTTGCTTGGTTATGACTGATGTGTTTTACCTATGGGTAGAAGTGTTGCCCTGTAGAAATGCTGATCCGAAATCAGTAGCAAATGCCTTGGTGAGGGAGGGGGTGTCCTGGGGCCTCATGCATAACGCCGTGCATAGAATTCACACTAAAACATCGCGTACGGACAAAAGCAGAAATGTACGTAAGCACAAAAAAATCCAGATGAATAAATCTGTACGTTTGACAACTTCCACGTTCTTCCACTACATAAATCCCAGTCAGCATGAAAAATAACGCACATGCACGTGCCTGCCACCACTCCCAAACTCCTCCCAGAATAACGCCTCTTTGAATATGCAAATCAATATAAATAGCCCTTATGCTCAGCGTTCTGTGAAAAGGCAATGACAAAAGCACAGGGGAAAATAGAAGAATTTTAGTGAATACCATGTGGAGGAAAGGAAAAACGTACTATTTGTTGGTTTAAGCAGTAGTATAAACAACAAAAGGAAGTTGATCGAGTGACATTGAGTGTCGGAGAAACTTGAAAGCTCAAGTTCACAAAGTTGCACAGTGCCAAAAATAAAACAAGTTGTCAGATATCAAAGTCGCCGTGAAAAGGTGAGTCGTAGCCCACTGTCTGAGTGTCATATAAAAGCTTATTAGGGTACAGAGAAAAGAAAAAAAATAGGGACACAGTGGGAATAAAGCTTGAAATGTCAACTTTAATATCAAATTTTCCACTTTAACCACACAGTTTACTTTGTCATTAAAGTAGAACATCATAAACTTTTCTCAAATACCATCATAACTAAAGTAACACATTAAATGCTTTGTATTGTATATGTTCTTCTATGTGCTCTATGTGTGTGAATCACTATATGCTTCTTAAACGGGCTTTATCTTCCTCCGACAGGACACAGAATCCATTACATTCGTGATATTACAGCTCTCTGAATAATTAAAAACTGAGATGTATACTCAATATAATTTTCATGGTGATAGGAGTTAAAGCATTTTATTAAACATGGGAACACGGTGGCGCAGTGATAGTGACAAGCTGGCGCCTTGACCAGAGATTGCTCCTGCCTCCCGCAAGATGCTTGTGGCGCCGTGCGTGACCTTCAATGAAATAATTTATTGCAGCAGTACTGTCTCTTTCAAATGTACTAACCCCCAATTCCTATCCTTCTTTTTCTTTCTCCAAGTAACCAATCGCCACACAATCAGCTCTGTAATAGATGTTAAGCCATCTGTAAGCTTAGAATGCCAATACTTCAAAACTTTTAACACTAGAATTACCAGAGCCTACGAAAAAACTCGTAAATCCGTCCCACCTTAAATCGCGTCTTAAATCCGTTTGTACCTCTCCGCCAGAGTCTTTTGTCATCTAAATGTGCTGATAAACACAAGCTACTAGCAGCCAGCTATTCCATCCCCCCACCGACTTAGAACGAACTTCTCCTAGCTCATGCCTTGCCTTGATTTGATTACAGTATCTGGGATTGAAGTAGAGTTTTACAGTGGAAATAATATAGCGTTATTTGGAATACACGCATTTCATGTGTGTTCCGTTTCTATAGTAATCTGTGCAAACACATTTTTAAAACAGAAACGTTTTTCATATTCTAATAGTAAATGACAAAATGTAGGCATAAACTATATAACGTATGAAGCCTGAAGTCCATATATCAAAGAAACACTTTCACAAAAGGTACAAATAAGAGAACACGTGCGCTTTTATTCAAAAATATAACTGCACAAAAAAAAAAAAAGCCGCGTTACCATGCCACATTGACACTCTTACTACATCCACCGCGGTGGCGTAATGGTATCAGTTCCTGACTGGGAATCAGAGGGTGGCGAGTTTGATCCTGCACCGCTCCACTTCGAGAAGTGAACTACTCTTATTCTTACAATTTTAGAATAACAACATAAATTTGATTTCAGTCTGTAACAGCCGTTGTAACTTATGATACTGGTAAAGGTTAGCTTTTTTTTTTTTTTTTTTAATTCACTTTTCATTCTCGCAGTCGCATTCAGAATCAATCCATACAACCCCATCTGACACAGCTGTTTTCACATAAATAAAACTGCACTTTTATTCAAGACTATAACCGAAGAATAAAGAAAGCAAGTTACAGTTGGTGGTTGGTACGACAGCTTGCGTGGTGCAATGCAAAGAACTGCTGATTTCCGATCCGTGCTATATAAAATCATCACATTCAAATATTAACAGTTCCCACACACCCAAGGTCCGCCATTCCTACATTTACGACATGTGTACTTGTTGCAGTGTACACACCTCTCTGTGCTATGGTTCCTATTACAGTGAATGAGCACCTGACACTGTACTTTCTTCCCTGGGGGAAGCTGAGGTCTTAGAACGGAAGTTTGTTGATGCTGTATCATCTTTTCTTTTTCCATCGCCTTTTCCTGTAAGAAGCGACAACGAAGTTCCTCTGCAAGGTGAGCCATGAACACTCTTCTTTTCTCAGTGGACCCCGTGCATGCCTTATACACTACGTGTGCGTTCATCGCTGCTAGGTCAAGGATGTTGTAGAACATAGCAACCGGCCACCTGCGTGTTCCTGTTCGCACTGAATAAGCACGTGCTTTCTGGTCCATGATGTCAACGCCACACTGGGGAAAAAAGAAAGACAAATATATGTGACATTTTGAAGAAATCATTTTATCACCAGAATAGCACCAGAATACTTCGTCACACTAATATTTTTTTCATTAGCATACCTTCATGTGGTTGTAGTCTGTGACCGTGTTTGTTTTTTTTTTTTTATCTTGCCCAATCTCCACATCATGGTGCATTGTGCTGAGAATGCAGACAGACTTCTTCTTTTTGGGCACATACACTGTCAGCATGGCACTGGGAGATCTAAACACCAGCGTGGAGAATTGTTCGTGTACTGAACTGACTTTAGCTGCAGGTGGAAGTTCCCGTCGCACTTTATTCATGGTGCCAAGCAGAGTTGTATTGCGGTGCAGCAGTCTATCAGCCAGCGAAAGTGACGTGAAGAAGTTGTCTGTTGTTACGGTTCTGCCTTTGTCCAGAAATGGCTCCATAAGCTTTATGACCACAGACTCAGAAAGTCTTTCTCCCGTGGGACGACTGGGATCTTTTCCTAAATAAGGAGTGGCATTGCACATGTACTTTGTCTCCAAATCTGCCACAATCCAAAACTTGATGCCAAATTTGTCAGGCTTGCTCGTAATGTACTGTAAGAAAGGACAACGGACCTTGGTTGGAAACAGTTGCTCATCAACTGTAATATGCTGCCCTGGGTTGTAACTCAGAACATAGTTCTCAACAAAACGTTGCCAGATGTCCGAAATCGCAGCAAATCTGTTGTTTTTCACACGTTCTGCACGGGTGTCTTTGTTGTCAAAGCGCAAATGCTGCATGATAGTCTGATATCGGTGCCGGGGCATCATATCTTTGATTGCCGGTACAACAAATAGTTCTGACCAGGCATCAGCCACAGCACCAACTGTAGTCATCGCTGCTCTTGTCAAAAGAATGGAGATAAATGCCATCAGTTCAGAGAGGGAGAGGCTCCAGCTGGGGTCTGCTCTGTGACCTTCGTGGACTGTGCAATCTGTGATTGTCAACAACATACCTATGTCGATCAAACACATGAAGCTCTGCAGTTGACTGGTTACTTTACGCTGTAGGAAGATAAGTAAATAAATAAAGGTAAATACGTAAACAACATTCGATGCATCTTTTATATAAGTAACATAAAAATGTTTTTCATATACAGACCATCAAAAAACATTATTGAAATCAGGACTTAGCACGATACCTTGGCGAGCTCCGTAGGTCCGGCTGCTTCGCTGAAGGACATGTGTGTGGCAGATCGACTGGCAGGACGACGCTCAACTTCTTGCTGTATCCAAATGGTGCCATCTTTTGCCTTTATGCCTGGTGCAGCTGTGCTGTTCTTATGTTGGACTGGACGTTTCTTGCGGGGAGGACTTCTGTTCTCTTTGTCTGATATAGAATCCTCATCTGGGCTCTCCTCTGTGTCTGTCTCATCGTCTTCCTCGATATCGAAAATAAGTTCCTCACCACCGTCTGAGTCGCAATCGTCCATTTCTTGCAGCAGAGCCAAAGCCTCCGAAGGGGACAACCTCCTCTTTAGTGACAGAGCTGTGGCCATTGCGGTGTCTGTTTGCTCAAAATAATAATCAAGCACAACTGATTCACCTATGTTTGTGTGTCAGGTTTTATCTCGCCACATCAGAGAATTCCACATCTGAGAATTCCTTGCAATTTGCAGCTCCATTCATTATCTCAAAACACCACGCAACATCAAAGTAATTCCCAGTTATGTCCACCACTTACACCCACGCCCATAACCATACAGAAGTGATTCATTCAAGTTTATGTGTAAGCTTTTTATCCCGCCACATCTGAGAGTTCCCTGTAATTTGCAGCTCTATTCAGTATCTCAAAATACCATGCACATTCACAGTAATTCTTATGTCCACCACTCACACCCACGCCCACATTCCACATCAGAGAATTTCCACTTCCAGCATAAATTCACACCTGATCTGACGCTGTTCGTTTTCAAATAATATTGCATTAGTGTGATGAAGTTTTCACATATATTGTCTCTTTCAGGTGTGTAATAGAAACCACAGCATAGAGAGAAGTGTGTACATTGCTTCTTACAGGAAAAGGCAATGGAAAAAGTGCATTGGTACGAGAATGCAGTCATGAGTATACTGCAGAGCTATAGCGCGTCTTTATGTGAAAACAGCATAAATAATGTGAAATCATTCTCTCCTCTGCATGTCCTGGAGTACAAAAAAGAAAATCAAGTGACGGTGAGATACGAAGAAGGCAGCTTCGCCAGCGTTTGTGTGTCAGAACCCTTTTGGGGGGGGGGGGGGGGGGGCGGTAGTATACATCGTGGTACACTGCAGAGCGTCTTTATGTGAAAACAGCTGTGTCAGATGGGGTTGTATGGATTGATTCTGAATGCGACTGCGAGAATGAAAAGTGAATTAAAAAAAAAAAAAAAGCTAACCTTTACCAGTATCATAAGTTACACTGGCTGTTACAGACTGAAATCAAATTTATGTTGTTATTCTAAAATTGTAAGAATAAGAGTAGTTCACTTCTCGAAGTGGAGCCGTGCAGGATCGAACTCGCCACCCTCTGATTCCCAGTCAGGAACTGATACCATTGCGCCACCGCGGCGGTTGTAGTAAGAGTGTCAATGTGGCATGCTAACATGGCTTTTTTTTTTTTTGTGCAGTTATATTTTTGAATAAAAGCGCACGTGTTCTCTTATTTGTACCTTTTGTGAAAGTGTTTCTTTGATATATGGACTTCAGGCTTCATTCGTTATATAGTTTATGCCTACATTTTGTCATTTACTATTAGAATATGAAAAACGTTTCTGTTTTAAAAATGTGTTTGCACAGACTACTATAGAAACGGAACACACATGAAATGCGTGTATTCCAAATAACGCTATATTATTTCCACTCTAAAACTCCACTTCAATCCCAGATACTGTAATCAAATCAAGGCAAGGCATGAGCTAGGAGAAGTTCGTTCTAAGTCGGTGAGTGGTTGGAATAGCTGGCTGCTAGTAGCTTGTGTTTATCAGCACATTTAGATGACAAAAGACTCTGGCGGAGAGGTGCAAACGGATTTAAAACGCGATTTAAGGTGGGACGGATTTACGAGTTTTTTCGTAGGCTCTGGTAATTCTAGTGTTAAGGAACATTGAAATATCTTTGTAGTACATGTTTAATTATTCCATCCATCTATCCATCCAGTGTCGCGCCAGCCCCAGCAAGAATACAGCCTGAGGCAGGAACAATCTCTGAACGGGGCACCAGATCATCGCTAGCGCTGCACCTCATATAGTGGTGTCCTCATATATTTAATTATTAACAATATAGATTATTTAAATGATGTTAACATTTTATCTGTATAATGTAATAAACATATTTTACTGCATTTCATCTTAAAAATGATATCGTCTTCATATGTGAATACGCTCTTTATAAATTGGCTCAGGTTGTGCAATATTATAACTATCCCAAGTTTACAGTGAGGTGATTGTGCTAATAAGTACAAACAGTTCTACAAGGAGCACTTGATGGATTGATTGAGTGCGTTTATAGTTATTGGGATGAAACTGTTTCTGAACCGCGAGGGTCCGTACAGGAAAGGCTCTGAAGCAATTGCCGTTTGAGAGCAGTTCAATAGACTGTGCGCATGGCTGAGGCAGCGTGTGCTTGATGCTGTATACCGATAGTTCTCTTTCCGATCAGCTGCTGTACAGCTGCGATTCCACACTCAGATACAGTGGATAAATACTCTGAGTGGTGCATTGAGAGAAACAACACTAAAGCAGCTATGGTATTTGGAATAGTTTGGCCATTCTGTGGACCGTTATATTGTTACAAGTTAATTACAATCAGATGCCTTAAACCAATAACAATATGTGGTTAATTTCAGTGTATTTGATAAAGCCATGTCAGGGATGTGGATCTAAAAAAGAAAGGGAAAACACACTGTAACAAAAGCATTGCTTTGACACTGTGTGCCGCCAGTTTCAAAACCGAGCGGAGAACTTGCATATGCCAAGCATTTAGCTGGCATGAAAATGTGCGTGGTTTTACGCCAAGTTTAGGTTTTATACTGTACATCGTGATTTGAGCGCGGAAACAGGGTTAGGCAACATTTTTGTGCGTACACACCGTTTATACATGAGGCCCCAGTAAATTACACTCGGACAATGAGTCACATTTTGTTAACTTGGTGATCCATCATTTAGCCGAATGGCTACAAAATACTATTGTGCTTATCTGCCACAGAGTGGTGCCATGGCGGAAAGGGCCAATCAGATGTTGAAACTGAAATTGGCTAAAGTATGTGAGGAAACTGTTTTTTTCCTGTCATCCTAAATTTACATAGATTATTGTAGGCACGGAACACACATGAAATGTATGTATTCAAAATGACGATATAGGAGGATGGGATAACAGGCTGCTTGCTGCTTGTGCTGATCGACACATTTGCAACACAAAAGATGCTAATGGAGAAGTGCAAAGGAATTTAAGGTGGCCCGGGTTTACGAGTTTTTTCATAGTCTTCAGGGATTCTAGTGTTAAAAAGGTTGTTTAACAACATAGCAATACAAACCTTGTAAAATTCCTGAGTTGGTAATGTCTTTACTGAGCTACAGGTAGGTAGGTGAAGAGAGTCTGCCAACTAGTGAAAAACTAAACCTACTAACGTACTGTTGTATTTATTCTGTTTTCATTATCTTTTTCATACAAATGGTTTAGCTGTGTTTACAAGATGAATTAAGAAAAGTTCATAAAATAATAAAACTAAGATTGGGCAATAACAACAAATAACAAAGAATAAAGTTATTTAGTTATGAATATATACTGTATATAGTACTGCTGCAAGAAGCTGGCACCCTGTCCAGGGATTTTTCCTGCGTGGCATCCATAGCTGCTGGGATAGGCTCCCAGTTTCCTGTGATCATGCTGTGGATAAACGAGTTTAGAAAAAGAAAAAGAAAATATATATATATATATATTCCTTGTTTCCTTGTGCTCACTAAGCACCACTAACTGTTCGAGCTGCCCAAACCTTCCACGCCCTCATGCCTCCACTCCCCCAACCCCCCCCCCCCCCCCCCCCCCCCCGATATAATCCCAGAAGAAATACTGCCATTGTGCAACAAGTGTGGATTACAGGTTTTGTTTAATTGTCAAGGAGACTTTTATTAAGTGTGCATATGTCTTTTTTTATTAAACATGATGTTTCTTAAGTATGCCTACAGGATTTCACTTTTTCTGCGAGGTCTTGGACCCTAACTCCTGCAAAGAAATCAGGATAGCTACATTTGTAGAAGAATAATTATCAGCATTACATATGTAATAACAAAAATTTTAAATAGTTTATATATATACAGTATATACACCTTTTCCCAGGTAACACTCAGGCCTGATACTTTTAGCACTGTTTTTACAGCCCAAGTGACACTCAGGTCTGATGCCAAGGAGGTTAATTTTCATATAGATGTCTTCGTTGAGTGAAAACTCAGAATGCTGTGACAAATTTTCAGGTAAAATGCAATCATAGATTATAGCAATTACTAAATACAGAATTAATATGTATAAAGATACAGATTTTTTAAAAGACACAGAAAACAAAGTAGAAATGTATCAACATAAATAGAAACCTACAATATCTGTCAATTAATTAATTGTTGTAATATAGCCAGTTAACAATGTAGGAGATGAAAACTGTAACAGGGAAAGTCAAAGACAAAGTCGGGCACAGTTCTGGAGACCTCGGCCAACTAGCTGTCCACCCCGTCCTGGGCATGCTATAGTAGAGTCTATCTCCATCTATGCTGCATTGCTTATTAGCTCCTGCACAATCATCTATTTGGTCTTTAAAATTCAAGTTCATTTCATAAGTATATCATTAGTATTCAATACATTTCACTGTTCCTTTATTTGCAATCATCATAACTGTGTTATCCATTGCATGAGAAAAATTAAATGACTTCAGGTAGACTTACAGTACATGTCTTCAGTAGAACTAATGGGGACATTGTCACTTTTTATGTTTTATTAATCAAGAAAATAATCTTTTTTTATTCATGAAATGCTTTTAGACGATAATATGTCATCAGCACAAGGTGAAATATTTTCTTTACATTAAATATGAGTATAATTAATGCAACATACTGTATATGGCTTATTCAAGAGAATCACAGCAGATTATTTTCAAAAATGTATTTTCCTAGCTTTCATTGCAGTGAACTCTTCTATTAAATCCCCAAAATCTAAGCTTTCTGCTAGTTTTTTTTCAATGGAGATTATAGCCAATCCATTCAATTGTTCTTGAACCATTGTTGTGTTTAATTTCTTTTAAAGAACAACTCCCTTTTAGTTGAAGATTCGTGAAATTAAAAGTGGCTCAACACAATTTACACATTTAGAGCCCCCATTAAACAGTGGTAATAGTTTGCCAATGAATTTGACTATTGTTCCCTCACTGGGCTGGTGTGGTAATTTATCTAGCAAGGCATTGCCAAGGAAAGAAAACAGCTTTATAAGTATTTGTATTTTCAAGGAAAGGAGAACAGAAAAGAAGAGAAGGTAAGATGATGCTTTTACTAGCATTTTAGCACTGCTTCAGCAGTGCAACACAGTGGGGCGCTGGCAATCCACCGGCAGTGTCTCCATGGACACCAAAATGGCTTCACATGCAGCATGGTTCCAACATTAGCAGGTTGTGGCCACCTGCCGCTGAAGTAAGAAAAAATGTTACAAAGCACTTAGATTACCGCAGAAAGTAAAAAGTAATGCTGAAGATTAGCTTAATTGTACGTTTAGAAAGTGAAGCATTAACTTGTCTTCAGTATGGTAGTCAGAAAGTGCTCAAGCTCAATTCGCCTGCATGCATGTTTGGCCACTTGTATTTTAAGAGACCTTGAAGAGGCTGATACAACGTGATATGTGGCCATGCTTGCATCACCAGCAGTTGGTTAGAGGGTGATGTAGAGCTCCATGATTGGTCAGCAAAACAATGTCAAGTATGAAAGGTACTTCCTGGTGCAGGGGTCGAGTGGCGAGTGCTTGGTGCAGCTCAGCTTTCAAAATACATCAACCAAAGCTGTAGCGGCTTTGCCTTATTTTTGTGTGTGTATAGGAAATATAAATATCTCCTAGTAATAGTATAGCTTTCGTGGATGTTTTTATGTGAATTGGTCTTGGGTGCACATTTTGTCTTTTTTTTGGTCTAACTGTATATACTGTACACTTATTTTTTCCTCTTTATAAATATTTTTGTGGATCTTACTAATGGAAGGACTGTTTTTTTGTATAGTATCCTCCTGTCAGCATTTTTATTCAGGAAGACTGCCAATTTTTGTGCATATACCTTTATTATTCATTTCTTTTTCATTTGGGGGCTTGCTATATGCACTGTAAATATTGTGCTATTTCATGTTTTCTTTACGACATTACTATTTTTGTGTTTTGAGTGTCAGTTGGAGTGTGGACTGTGTAATAAGCCAACCCAATGCTGTTTAATGTGCACCTACAAATAAAAACCCACTTTTGTTTATGAAATATAATTTTTTGTGTCTGTGCCTCCCTAACATCTCACTTCTGATCCCGATCGGTCCTGAGCTACAAGAGGGCCAGATTATACTTTTGTGTCCTCTTTCCCACTACACTAGGTATCACAGCTGGGTAAAAGTAAAATAAAATTAAAATGTGACTTTTCATCCTTTGAGTTATTGATCAGGTTTAATGACGCACATCAAACTACACCTTTTGAAATGGTGAATGTACATGTTAAGATGGACCTAGACGAATAAGCAATTGTGAACAAGTAGTTAAATTTATCTTCTTCAGTAATTATGCAAATAAATTATATGACTAGTTGACATCAACAGAGAAGACAGCCAAAACACCATTTAAGAACCCTCCTCCTTAGAAATTCACTTGTATTTCTAGTAAAGTTGTAGAGGAATGTGATTCTATTATGTTTTGTTTCATAGTCTTTAAATTGTTATAAAGGATTATAGGCAATATTTTATGACAGACCATACAATTTTCTACACCTGCCTAATCCAGAGCAGGGTCACAGGGATGCTGGAGCCTATCCCAGCATGGAAATGTCACAAGGCAGGACCAGTCCCTGGAAAGGAACCCAGTCCATCACAAGGTGAACCTCCATATGCACACAGCACACACAATTCAGTGTCACCAATCCTCCTAACCTGCATGTCTTTGGATTGTGGGAGGAAACCAGTGCACCTGAAGGATACCCAGGCAGAGAACATGCAAGCTTCATGCAAAGAAGACCCGTGTGGTAAAACCATGGTCTAAATACTGCAAGGAAACAGCACTATCACTGTACCACCATGCCACATCACAACCTTCACCAGCAAAAGCTGATGGGAAGACAAAACTAGATTTTTTTGACATTTGAAACTGTATGCTTTAACTGTTAGTGCATTTTTCTTACATGGAAAGAGGAAGTATTATTATAGACAGAAGGCAGAGAGGGATTTTTTTTTCTGCAGTGAGAAGAACAGACAGACACTTTTTGTAGAGAAGAAGTCTAGTAAGATGGAAAGGTCAGAACCTTAAATGGACTTTTCCACTTTTGTAAAAGCAAAACCACTGCTTATCTTTAGTTCATCTTGGCCCTGATAAGCTTTAAAAAAATCAATTTCAAGCAGGAAGAGAAACAGAAGAACCAGGAAGGAGGGGAGAAGAAGGGAGAATCAAAAAGACAATGTCGTGAGACCTGCAAAGTGACCTGAAGAGACTCAAAGCCACACATATGCATATGTCAGACAGCATTGTCTATGACAGCTTGCAAATTATCTTTTACCGAGGATCATCGAAAGAAAAGAGGGACAGTGTATCCCTTGGAATGTAATGTTGTTCAAGATGGAAATTTTAAACGATATTCAGAAAAGAGTAAAACAGTGCAGTGCCCAGTGGGCCCCTAGGCAGGGGACACAGAGTGACCGTCCCATTTGCCCTACCCAAAGGACAAGCTGTAATTTAAGAAAGGGATGCAATTCAATGTGCAGCTTGTGTTATGGTTAAATGGTGCCTTAAGTGTCTTTTATCAGATTATTACAGAAGACTTACTCATTTTCTTTTCAAGCAGTCATTAGGCATTCTTCTATAACGCTGCTGACATTTTGACACTGTTTGCTCCACATTGTTTTAGGTGCAAAGCTACACTTTATTAAAGATTCTTTTTGTGCTTACTCACAAGATTTCTGACTCCTCAGACTTACTCAGAGAAGTACTAGCCCCAACCTTCAGGATGCTGATACTTTGCTTTTTTGAAAACAAGCTTAGGAAAGCGTTTGCTAGTGAACTTTAAATCACTCCAAGAAGAATAACTATAAATGAGACATTGTTGTATTTAATATAATATGTTCTTAAAGTTGTTTTACAGACTTTCATAAATTAAAAGCACTTGAGAGAACATCCTTGAAGGAGGACCTGAATTAGTGGACCAAAAGTATCTTCCATACTTCATGGAGGAGTATAAGCATTTGGTACTTACCCAGGTATCTTTGAAATGACAGAATGCATTAAGAACAGGTTTGTCTAGATATTTTACATGAGCTGAAATTGGATGCATGGAATTTATCTTCTTAATCCTAGCATTCTTTAGATAAGAACATATTATTAACTACATTGTAGAAGATGAAACAAGTTTGAATGTATAGACTAATCAGTTTCTGGATGAGATAGAAATTCAGTAGCATTGATCTTAATAGTTCTCCAACCTTCATGCTGGTTTAAGCTCATTTTCTGGGTTCACCCAGTTTCGCTGATTGTCCCCAGATCTTGAGCATATTGGAGCAGACATTTGTATGGCCTGAAGCCTTCCCAATACCAAGCACCTTTAGTTTCCTATCTCGACCCACATGAACAACCATAACCTTTTTCTAATCTCAAGTCACAGGGTTTCAGTATTTTTCTGAATGGACAACACAATTTATTATAGGCAGAATGTTTCATTCAATATGCTTGCAATGGCCATAATGGGCTTTGGGGCACCACAACTATTACACTATACTAAGTGTGTACAGAAAATGGATGAATGAAGACTTTATGCCTTCTCACACAACTGCTGCACAAAACTGAAAAGTTGTTTGCTTGGCGGTCAATAAGAAAAGCTCATTACCCTGGATAACATTTCCCTTTTCACATGAAAAATAACCACAGAACTGATTTTGCTTAATCAGCATCTTGGCTCACGGCAGAATTACTTTCTGCAGATGCTAATTCTATATCAAAAAGCAAACATTGCCATTGCCACTACTTCAATACCTCAGCAGGAGTATTACCATACATATCACAAGCTGAGGTCATTGTCCTTGCTTGTGTTGGCCTGCTTTAACTTTAATTTTATAGGTTCACTGTCATCACCAGCAGTTTTCCCAAAAACAAATCTTAGCTCCTTTCTGTTTCTTTGTACCTAAACATTTTGCTCCTTGCCCCTCTCATTGCCATGATCTTATAGCAATAAGTTTTTTTTGTTGTTCTTTTTTTCCTCTTTTCCTTGTTAGATGGTCAGTTTTTCTTTATTTTAAATGTTAAAGGAATACAACATCAGTTCAACCACTTTCCATTTGCCATTCAAGTCAGGCTTACTAAGTGAAACAAAACACTTATTCCAATCTTATTCCAATTAGGGATTCAAGTTAATTAAAGAAGGAATAATAAATAATACTGTACATCAGTCAGAAAACAAACCATTCAATTCCAGAGCATGGCCAGATCTAAATATGTATCTCTCACTCATACATGTCAAATACATACCATTTATCTAGTTAAAAATGTTAAGTAGAAGAAAGACAAATTAACATTTTGTAGCCCTTAATGAAGTTTAAGATTAGGCCAGACACCTGCCTGTCCTAATTTGAGCCAGTATTTATGTAATTAAAAAGCCAGGCTTCAAATTAATGTGTGCAGATTGATTTGTTATATGTTATTGCTCTGCTAAGCAATAACCAAGTAGACGTCATTATATTACACGCCGTCTATTTTTAATCTATTTTAATATAACATTCTCCACTCATGGGGGTGCTGTGCCTATCCCAGCAGCACTGGGTGCAAAGAAACAGCCCAAAACTGGATGTCATTACTTCAGGGACTACTCTTGCACCTTGGGGACAATTTAGAATCAGCAATTAGCCTAACCTCAATGTTTATGAGAATGTGGGAAGAAAACCCACATAGAATGTAGGAAGCAGATGCAAGCTCCACATTGACAGGGCACAAGACTGAAGGCCAGGATGCTGGATCTGTGTGGTGGCAGCACCACCCACTGAACCCTGCTGCCAGATTTATTTAATAAAAGTTCTTATCTGCATTTTCTGTTAACTATGATATACATATTTTAATACATTCTTGTTCATGCCGTCAGTTTTTCTGATGTGCTGCATATTGATTACACCTTAAAATAAGAATTTTACTGTACTCTGTATGCATGACAATACTACTACTACTATTAACAATAATTGTACTAGTACAAATAAATATATTCCCAAACTGTTCAAATAGTAAGTATTATTTTCATTCTCAGCTTTAAGAAATAAAAACAAAATTCATTTTTCATGTTATTTGATTTTGTTGTTATGTCTGTTCACATTAGAATGCTAAACAAATTAAGATATATTTGCAAGTACTGTAGAGTGCAGAAAAACAGTAAAATGATAATGTCAGTTTAAGCAAAATTGCTCAGTAAAAATCTCAGTTAACCTGCACTCCTTCGGTGTTTAATTATACATAATAATAATGTATTTTCTAAAATGTAATAAGAATAACATTCTCTAATTAAATATGTTGCTATAATCATGTTTCAGATATACAACTGTAAAATGGAAAAAATGTTTAATATGCTAATATGTACATTATTCAAATATTTTTTTCTGTAAAACAGAGATTCTTAATTGTACATTTCAGTTCTTATACTAATTGGCATTAAATGCCATCAAAATTAAACCCCTTTAATTATAAGGAAAATGAATAAATATCACATCTGTGCATCTGTTTTTCTATTACCAAAATAGATCATTTAAATTTTAATGCATTTTAACTCTTTATATGCTTATGTCAAATTTAAGAGCTCAGGCTTTGACATAAAAAATATAAGAACCATTTACTCCTTATTATTGTCACTTAAGTAAAAAAAATAAAACAGGGCAGTTCTGCTTACACTACTCAAGCTCCACTTAGACGTTCTAACTATCGCTTAGGTTTTTGCTCCAGTATAATATTTGCAATATATAGTGTGAAGCACGCAGCTATGAAAAACTCTTCTTCCTCCATAGTTGTACCCAATACCCAGAGATCACACTGACTTAGCCACCTCCCAAACGTAATTTTTTGCTATATATTGCCTTTGATTCTTGTTAGTCTAAGCATTATCCTCTGATGAAGACCCCCGGCAGGGGTTGAAAGCTCAGGAATAAAACTTCTTTATGATACGTGATTCATTTTTCTTCTTAGCGTGCGCTCAGCCTCAACTTCACAACGCGAGTGGCAGAGACACAAGGTGGCAAGCATTAAGCACGCCCCTTGGGGGGGGATTAGGGGGTGGGCTAGTGAAGCGAGTAGGGGGCAAAGCCCCCTAGTATATATATAAAAAAGCCAGCACCTACTGACTCTTTCATGTGCTCAGTGTGATCCTGCTCTCATCTGTGAAGAGAATGGGACACCAATGGTGGAGCTGCCAATTGAGCTGCATGGTATTGAGCTGTGAGCACAGGTCCCACTACAGGACATCGGTCCTTTGTGCCACCCTAATGGAGTATGTTTCTGACAGCTTGTTCAGAAGCATGCACACCAGTAGCCAGCAGGAGGTCATTTTGTATGACTCGGGCAGTGTTCCTCCTGTTCCTCCTTGCACAGACAAGCAGATGCTGGTCCTGTTGCTGGGTCGATGCCCTTCTACGCCCCTGTCCAGCTTGCCTTGGGTAACAGACCGTCTCCTGGTATCACCTCCATACTCTTGAGCCTATGCTGGAAGATGCAGCAAACCTTCTTGTGACCACACATATGTATGTGCCATCCTGGACAAGCTGGACTACCTTTGCAACTTGAATCAGCTGCAGGTACTGCTTCATGTTATCAGTACTGACAAGAACACTAGCAAAATGTAAAACTAGAAAACAAACAATCAGTCAGGAAGAATAAGGAGAGATCAATTGTCTGTGGTCACCAACTGCAAAGCCATACCCTTTTTGGGAGTGTCTTGCTGTTGCCTCTCCAATGCACCTGTTGTCGCTTTCATTTGCTCCAAAGCAGGTGAAGTTGATTCACAATACACATACAGAATGGTCTCCACAATTTTGGAGCAAACACATTTTTCCTCGATTTAGCCTGCTGCTCCACAGTGTAAATTTACAAATCAAACAATTTAGATGTGACTACACTGCAAATTGCAGACTTTCATTTAAGTGTATTTGTATACATTTCGGTCACAGGATGTAGAAATGACAATACTTCTTCTACATGGTCTCTCCATTTCAGGGCAAGATAAGGTTTGGGGCATTTGGCTCCACAGGTATTTTTGATTACTAAGGTGTGTTTCATTGCTTCATTAGTACAGACATAAGATATCTAGGCTTGCTTTGACCTACAGGCTACCTTTGGAGTCTAGTTACCATTGTTCAACAGGAGGACAAGAGCTGTCTCAACTGAATATCATTAAAAACAACGAATACACTGGTGAGTTCAGTACTCATAAAAGAAGTGTTAGGCCAAGGACCACCTCCATTACTGATAACAGAAGAATACTCACCATGGGAAAGAAAAAGCCCCAAACATCTGTCCGACCTACAGTATCAGAAGCAGCCTTCAGGAGGCATATATTTACATGTCAGAGACTACTATCTGCAGAAGAGCTGAAATACAGAGGCCACTCTGTATTCTACACTGTAGCCAAAGAAACAGGATAGCCAGATTACAGTTTGCAGAAAATTACTCATCTGTTAAATATGATGCTGGGGGTGTTTTGGCTTGGGCATGTATGACTGTCAGAGGTACTGACATGCGTCTCATTGATGATGTACCAGCTAATAGCAGTCGCACAATGAATTTTAAGATGTATAGAAACATCTGCTCAAGTTACAGTGAATACATCCAAACTCATTTGATGGTGCTTCATCATACAAAATAATGATCCCAAACATACTGCTAAGGAAACAAATGGAATATTCTTGAATGACCAAGCCAGTCACCTGATTTCAATCCAACTGAACATCCCTACCATATGCTGCAAAGAGAAAACTTAAGTGGACAAGCCCCTGAAACAAACATGAGCTGAAGATGGCTGCATTAGAGGCTTGACAGAGGATCACCAGGGAAGATACTCGGCACTGGGGGATATCTATGAATTGCAGACTTCAAATGGTCATTGTATGCAAGTGATGTGCAACAAAGTAGTAAATGTGACGGCTTTAATATACTTCCATTGCTATATCCCAAACATTATGGTGCCCTGAAATGGGGGACCATGTAGAAAAGTGTTGACATTTTTACATGCTGTGACCTAAATTTACACAAATACCATTTAATGAAAGTCAGCACTGTGCACTTTAATCACTCCTGAATTGTTTGATTTGTAGTTTTAAACTGTGGAGCAGAGGGATAAATCAAGGAAAAATGTGTCTTAGTCCAAAACATTACAGAGAGCATACTGTTCATGGTATATCAAGAGATATGTTTATAATCTAAAATTAAAAACAGTCCCACTGGTACTGGTTCCATTTAGGGTAATAATCTATTTCCTGATCGTGACTGCAGATCATAATTAGTAAAAGATATATAAGGGCAGCAAAGTGCATCCTGACCCCAAAACTTAGCAATCTCAATGTCTTCAGTTAGGCACATTGAAGAATGATCATTTTTCCAAGCTCCTACATGCAGTAAGAAGCACATTAACAATATGTTGTAGAGTTCTAAATGGAGTAGGGTTAAATGTTAATCAATTGATATTTTTCCTTAAAGGTAAGTATATTGATTTTAATCTTTCCTTTGATAATTTACTTATGATTGCAGGTTTTCTTGTTAATAATTTAGATATACCAGAATTTCTTTCTTCAGTTCCAGAAACATCAGATATCCCACAGTCAAAATGTGGAAAACCTATGGGTGATTGTCACGGTTCACCTAAACAGAACAAAAATTGATCTATAACACTTGCTAGGTTACTGATGGAATTTATTGAAAACAGAGTTCTTATGTGAAAGATATAATCTTGAAAATAAGCAATACAGAAGTTATAACCATTAATTCTTTCAGCCCCTTGAATTCTGTTGCTTGAAGTCATTAAAGTTCTGGATCTCTTACTTAGTTAGGTCAGAAGATGTGACAGGTTCATGATCTAGAACTTTTTGTCATCTTACTGGTAGACTGGAAAGAAACACGATAACTCAGGTTTATTCAATTTAGAATTCAAAGCAGTAACTTGTGAAGCTAAGGATAGGCTAGTGAGATAAGAAAAGTGAAAATTTAACAAAAGAAACCATTTCAAACATTAGAGGGTCAAAAACAAAGGTTTGGGAACATGCACTGCCATGCCACCATATGTCAAGCCACACCTGGATTGGGACCCAAGTTTTTTTTTATATACAGTGGCTGAAGTGCCAATCTTGACATCAATCCCCAAGTTTTCTCTGTACATTGGAGGACCTGCTTGCTGGTCTGCATGCAGATTAATGCCATACCCAGGATGAAGCTATTGCAGGTTAAGGACCTTGCTCAAGAGCCCAACAGAATAGAGTCACTTCTGGCATTTACAGGATTCGAGCCGGCAACTTTCCAATTGCCAGCACAGATCCCTAGCCTCAGAGCCAGTATATACTGTATATTCTTTTTTTATTGCTAACACACTGGATTTATTTTTACCTTATAGTTTGTTATATTTATTAATTCACTTTTAAGTTAGGATAACTGACCCATAATTACCAGAGAGCACTTATCTGAATTGAGTATATGCAAACAGTACTTAATTTTTATGAAGAGCATACTGGGTAAAATTCATTTAAACTGCCTATGTACTATATACATACCCTGCTACATAACAAAACAAGTCTAAACATGGCCTTTTTTCAGGATGATTGGTTTTCCAATAACCAAATCTTTGCAATCACATGTGCACAGGCTTTATTTTCCCTACAGCTCTCTATTCTAACTTGTATGCCTAGAGCAGAAATCACTGTCTCTGTAGCTCTTTCTGTCACATCTTATTGCTTTAAGGGAAAGTAAATAAACTGCATGAAAAGGCCTACAAAAAATAATTTATTTATGTAGGATTTTTAAAGTGAGAACAAAAATGTAGACCGGAAGCAGTCAGTACACATTAAAATAAAAAAAAATCTTGAAGGCGGGACCAGAAACTCAAAGTTAAATATCACTAACAATGAGATGATATATTTAGTCAGTCCACTTATTAAGCAACTGAATAGGCCAGATAAACTTGTTGACTACTTGTTGATATTAAGAATTTTATTAGCAGTGTGGTTTGTGTGGCTTTATTATAAGAATTTTCAGTTTCTAAGTAATATAATGACAATCACTACTCCAGGATATAAGAACTGATCCCCACCAAAAAAAAAAGATATAATAGGCCTCTTCTTAAAATTTGTCATGTTATTTGTGCTATAAATCTAAATATCCTACAATGAAATATTATTATTTGTTCTCTGAAATATCCAAAAGTTACATTTTTAATCACAAATCACAAAAAGTTGAGATAGTATGAAAAATGCAAATAAAAAATGAAATGAAGTGATTCTTAAAGTTACTTTGACTTTTATTTCATTGCAGACTGTATGAACCCAATGTATTTCTGGTCAGGTTAATTTCATTTCCTAATATACATCCATTCCTGTATTTCAGGCCTGCAACACATTCCAAAACAGTTGGAACGGTAAAGTTTTCACCACTTTATGTCTCCATTCCTTCTCAAAACTTAAGATGCTTTGGCACTGAGGATATCAAGTGGTAAAGCGTTTCAGATGTTTTTCTGTTCCATTCTTCCTGAAATATAACCCTCCCACAACTCTGCTCTTAAGTATAGCGTAACTGGGCACACAATGAAAGTTTTGTGTTGTTGAAGTGTTATGTGACTGACCTCATAGGTTCTGCTGGCTGCAATTATACTTGGTTGTACACAGCGGCAGTGCCAGGAAACAGCTGCGTGGGACTGACTTGTTCCATTGTTTGAAGTCGTGGCTCAGGGTGCATCTTTTTTTTGTCTACATGTACCTATGCAGATGCTTTGCATTTTCTAGAAAGAAACACCTTGTAAATAGTAATGCATTTTTTATTTTCATTATTTCTCAGTGTGTCCTTTGTTTTGTGACGAGAAGAGGGCTCATTTAAGGCACATTTTAGTTTTTATTTCTATATTTTTTTCTGACATAACTTGGAAATTCAGATTAGTTTTCCTTTATTGTATATTTTTAGTTTTAATTTAGTTTTTATTTCACAAAGTCATTTCTATTTTTTATTTTTTATAAATTAGTTTCAGTTTTAGTTTTAGTAGTTATGGTATGGTTAAAGAGCTACTATGGAGTTTAGTTTTGTGTCACAATCACATAGAACTGTACACTTAGTGGGTTTGGATATGAGTTTAATGTTAGTGGAAACTTACTACACTACATAGTTTACTATCCAGTATTGTTTCTCTCTGATTAAACAAGCAAATCAAAAGCAGATACTGTATATGAAAAATTTTATAATTTTTAAAATATTTTCTCTGTTATTTGTGCTGAACAAATGTGCATTGACTTTTGGCACTTTTCATCTTTTCCTTTTCTTGCCCAGAATGGGCCAATTCATGACGAAATGTAGGTGAATTTTAACGATTGAGTTTTTTTCACTCTAAATGTCTACAGCATACAATATATCCTTCTCCAAGACAATGTGTTTATAAATAATGCCTTTAATATTGCAATAAAAAATCTCCCATATTAGGCTTTGCTATTTTCTAGCAGCTGTATTGATCTCTGATTCCATCTTAGGCACGTACAGTTTATAGACAGAATTTTGCCACCTGCAGGCCTGAAAAGATATCAGAAATCATAAAATAGATTCTACTGTGTTCTTACAGGTGTGATCATGAAAATCATGGGGTATTAGGAAGAACAGGACTCTTAGGCTTGAATCAGTGTGCATAAACCCACCAAGCTGTATTAAGAGAAACATAGAAAATATATATATTTTCTGAACTCGATTATCCAGAGCAGGATTGCAGGAAACTTGGAGTCTATTCCAGCAGCTTTGTATGCAAGACAGGAAAAAAAATTGCTTGATAGGGTACGAGCCTATATGCAGCATATATGACATGGCTGATGTTAAAATATCATACTCTTTTTGTTCTTATGTTCTTTTGTTTTATTTTGAGAGAGAGAGTAACATAATTCTGCCACCGGATTATTTTCACAATATCAAGTATTTTGAGCTGTGAATGTAAAACTAAAAAAAGATAATAAATACAGAATAAATACAAAAGCGCATTAGTAGGTTTAGGTTTTCACCAGTTGGCAGACTCTCTTCACCTACCTACCTGTAGTTCAGTACAGATATTAACAACTCAGGAATTTTACAAGGTTTGTATTTCTTCATTGTTAAATTACCTTTTTATCACTAGAATCCCTGAAGCCTACGAAAAAAACGTATAATCCCGGGCCACCTTAAATTGCTTCGCACCTCTCCTTTAGCATTTTTTATGTTGCAAATGTGTTGATCAGCACAAGGAGCAAGCTATCCTATCCCCTACTGACACAGCTCAAGTCACAGAGAAGATTTTTAAAGCTCAAGTTTGTTTATCTGAGTGTGAGATGCCTGGAATTGTAGAGGGTAAACAATATATCGTCATTTGGAATACATACATTTAATGTGTGTTCCGTGTCTACAATGATCTATGTAAATGTAGGATCACAGGAAAGACCAGTTTCCTCACATACTTTAGCCAATTTCATTTTCAACATCAGATTGGCCCTATTCTGCCATGCCACCACTCTGTGGGAGATAAGCACAATGGTGTTTTAGGTCAATCTGTAGCTATTCGGCTAAATTATGGATCACCAAGTTAACAAAATGCGACTCATTTTCTGAATGTAGTTTTCCAGGGCACCCCTCCCTCACCAATAATTATTTTATTTCAATTTATAAAAATGTTTTTTATTAATAGTTTCAGTTTTGATTTTAGCTTTCATTAACTATAATAACCTTGTTTGGGAGGTTGAAGAGCAAGGTTTGTCCTGGGTTAAACAAGTGCGAACAGAGACGGGGTAAATATCGCCCAACATTGTCAAAAGCTTTTGGTAGATTGGTTTGGAGGAGGTGTAGAGGGACTGGAGTGGCAGGGAGTGTTTTCAGCATATCCAAGCAGCTAAAACGGCATTTTTTCTTTTTTGTAACCTCGTGTTCTTGCAACCCAGAGACAGCCACATCTGCAATGAGCCAATTTTAAGATGTCTCTATAAAATTTCATTGTGCATCGATCACAGTATACAGTATGTACATTGGGTATTACCATTGTCATGCTCATTGTTACTTTTTTGATTTCAAAAATCCAAGTATCACCTAGCAACACACATATAACTAAATGGCCAATCACAAAAGCATCTTAGGCCACCTTAACTGAAAGAATCCAAACCAAATACACAGAATTATATATGTGATGCAGGGAAAGTACAAATTAAGTTACACCCTGAAAGGTCAGAAGCACACCATCAATAAAGACAGAAAGAGAAGGAAGTGCACATCAAAGAAAATGGAAGAGGAGTTACAAAAAAAAAAAAAGGAAAATAGAAACAAGTCATCATGTACTTCAGAGATGTGTGTGATTCAAGTGATGATTTAAATGCAATGTTTGGAGATGCAAAATCATACACAGTACACAAGGAAGAAGTGCTGTAAGGAGAATCACCTAACTAAAAAACAAACACTTGGCGGCACGGAGCTGGCTGAGATTTGAACAGCAGAAGGAGAGACGTGCTGAAGACTAGTCAATGGAAGCTGAAGAAAAGATTAAAACTAGCTGTCCCAGTGAAATGCTTCTGTTTAAGGCACTTTATGCTATGTAACAGGCTGAGAATGAATAAGGACTTTACCAAAAGTAAATAAGCCATTGAAGAGGTATGGAACAAAAGGATTGAGTGAATGACAGTGGGTTGCCATCTACTGGAATCCGGACACCGCGGAACATTTAGCTTTTGGTAGGCTTGATATAGTGCCTTAGGAAATGAGAAGGGGCAGTGAAGTCAGAGCAAAAATGGTTGTCAGGGGATTTAAGACTGACAGGCACCACTGTGAACAGGATACCGGGGAAAAGAGAGACCCTGCCAACCTGATGACACCCAGTTGTTGAGGAAGAAATTGTGGTTTTGAAGTTTTTATTATACAGATACATTTTTGGCTGTGCTAAAGGATACACTTGTTTATTCAGTTTAGACAGCTGGTAGATGTCATTGGCAAGAAGTGACTGAAAGTAAACAAGACATGTCATCACTAGTTTTCTGAATAAAGGTAGGAAGACAGTCAGTAAAAATGACAGAAAAAATAAATAGCTTTCATGTTTATGTTCTTAAATACTTAAGATTAATTGTGTTTGTGAAAAATTGATGGTGTTAGTGTTTTGTTTTTTTTTAAGAATGGTAAAAGAGGGTCATTCAAACAGACAGGAACTTGAATATTATAATTTTAAAGATACATTTTCTGGAGAGGGTGAGGCTACCTTATAGCTCAAGACAGGCAGTCACAAACAATAAATTGGTGAGTTTCAGTAGGGCATTACACAGATTAAAAAGATCCAGTGCTCTCTGTAAAACAGATGGTATTATGGCACCCGGCTGGGGTTTCTACCCGGCCAGGACGCCCGGGGAGACAGGAGGAGGGCTCATGCCTCCTCCAGACCATGAGGGGGCGACTGCCCTGGTTGCATTGGGGGCCACGGGTACAGGGCTTGGAAGCTCAACCCTGTAGGGGCCCGTGGTCACTGCCAGGGGGTGTCCTCATGCCTAGAGGACCCTGGTCCCCAGCACTTCCACCACACCAGGAAGTGCTGGGGGGGGGGGAGAAGAGAGGGAACACCCAGAGTGCTTCCGGGGAGACAGCCGGCACATCCGCCACACTGGGGCGTGTTGGTGGAAGATTGCCGGTGCATACCTGGAGCACATCCAGGTATGGATAAAAGGGGCCGTCTCCCTTCATTTGAGGCTGGAGTCGGGTGGAAGCAGGACGAGGTCAGAGAGAGAGAGAAGGTGTCTTTTTCTTTTCTTTGTATATTCAGAGCACAATACAGTAATAGACACTAGTGCACCTTTTTTGTTTGTTAAACATTTTGAGAAGCCTACGGCCATAATGTTTTTTTGAATGGGTAAAACTATGTCAGGGCCATGAATACGTATTGTCTGAACAACCACATTATAGAATATTAATAGGACCAAAAGCACTCGCACAGTTTAAGGACACATGTGACTTGTGACTTTGTTGTGGAGTGTGAGTAGCTGCTTGCCCACAGTTTCTAAAAATCACACTATGTATGCCTGGACTTACAGCATGAATGACAGTTCTGCACATGGCTGCTACCTCTCTGTCATCCTGGCCTCGCAAAGCATCATGGGGCATTTTGAAAGCAATGTTTGCCTAAGCCAGTTGCATGGCGAATTACCAGGAAAATATTCAGTGAACACAGTGTATTTGCTGTGAATAGCATTTTGGTGAATTTTGACGACGACTTATGCCACTGTCATATTCGAAAACCCAAAACTATAGCAGAGAAGTGTAACAATATGTTCAAACACAGCAAAATATATCTCCAACTCTACTCTGTATATCACCAATACAGTTATATTGCAATAATCATAACACTACAAAAATAGAGACAATATCAGTTTCATCAACACATAAAAAATCACACACTTACCATACAGGTATCATGCCCTCACAGATTATACCTGTATGATGAGTGTGTTTTTTGTTAAAGATAAATGATGAATCTGGCATCTGAATCTCTGCATTGTTGAGGTGCTGTTCTGATATCGGTATATGGTCTTATGTATTGATGATACTGTTATTGTTTATACATTAGAATTTTTTTCTTTTTTTGTAGTGTTTTCATTGTTGTAATTTAAATGTATTAGTGGTACATAGAGTTTGAAATTTACTTTATTATGTTTGAATGTAGTGTTATACTTCTCTGCTGCGGTTAAAGGATCTTTCCTAAGTAAGTATGGATTTTAATATTTTTGTTGGTTACATTTTATTTAATAGTTGAAAATCACCAAAGCACTGTGGTTCCCCATATGCCTAGAGTGTCAGCTTTTAAAGTGCCAAATCTATCTGTAAGTTGCACACATACAGGCAGTTTTGTTACCTATCTCCTAACTTTTTAATAAGATTCTGCCACTCCTATAGAGAAACTTAAACTGTTGATGTCACATTACGTAAGAGGCAACCACCTCAGTCACTCAAGTTATTAAAAAAAGAAAGAAAGAAATCTTCCAGTTCAAGTGATTATTTATCATTTTGAATCTAAGTGCTCATTTTGCAACAGGTTCCCTATTCTTGAACATGTTACTTTCTCTTTGCTGAACTTGCCTACCCAATGAACCTAGATTAATGTGAAGGGTTTGTAGGTGTTACTAACACTACATCACTTGCAACACAGATGTATTTCAGATAAATCACAAGGGGGCAGATTTAAAACCCAGTGATGCTCACAGGCACACAACTTTATCTTGACTCATGAAGCACTTCTCTACCACTTCTTCACTGTGCACGCTTGGGTTTTAGCTGTTGTTTCACCCTCTCAATAGACCATAAAAAACATCACCTTATTGAATCAAACAGAAAGATAATCTTTGCTAGTTTGAGGGACTATTTGCATTTTTGACTATAAGTAATGATGTCATTTATACATTTTGTAACAGGCACAATTGAGCTCTAACACACATCTGCTTCACTAAGCATTTCTCTTTACAGTGAAGTGCCTCTTGGCAATACTGATTTGTTAAACCAAGGCGATGGTGTTAATAAGGCAGACTCACTTGGATGCTATAGCACTTGACAGGGAAAAGGATGCTTCTCTAACAAACACAAACTTGAGTCCTAAAGTTTATTCTGTTCTCTTTGTGGAGTACTAAAATTGACCTCCTTGTTAAAAACGAATCTTATGAAGGGCAACACAGTGGCGCCATAGTTAGTACTGAGAGAGTCAAGGCTGGGGTGGGGGTGGGCTGTCAAAAAGCCTCTGGCCTGTTAAAGCCCTTTGAGGCATTCCTTATATGATTTTGGGCTATACAAGAAATACATTGTTACTGTTGTTGTTGTATTGACGCCCCAATGATCCAAGTCAAGTAGCGTTTATAGTCATTTGAACCATATACAGTTAATACAGTACATAGTGAAATGAAACAAAGTTCCTTCAGGACCACAGAGCTACCTAGAACACAAAACTACAAAAAACTGCACATAACAACGTAAAGTGCATATATGTAATGTGCAAACATTACAAGATAGTGCCAAGACAAACAGTGATACAAAACCAGACAGTGTAGTGCCGGCTAATACATATTTATGATATGTAGCATGCAAAAAAGTATCAGGTTGTGCCAAATATGACTATCTAAACAAAAAGAACAGATGTAAACATGACACTGGTAGTAAAGAGAAGGTAACAGTATAATAAATATAATAATGTAAGTATAAAGACATGAACTAGTTGAGTGAGAAGGTGTATATGCATTGTTGGTGTAGTCCCATAGTGTTTAGGGGTCTTATGGCTTGAGGGAAAAAACTATTGCACATTCTATTAGTGAAGGCCTGAATGCTTCAGTAGTTTTTTCCAGACTGCAGAAGGGTAAATAGTTTATGTGAAGGGTGCGTTGGATCCTCCACAATGCTGGTAGCTTTGTGGATGCAGTGTGTGATGTACATATATGTGATGGAGGGAAGAGATCTTCTCACCTGTCCTTTGTGGAAGAAATTTACGGTCAACCACACTCAGTGCTCTGTTCTCCCTGTATAATTGAAGCAATGAATTCAGGCATGAGAAAGCATCAATCAATCTTACTTTATTACCTAAGTCTTGAAGAGGTAACCCTTACAGGAGCACAAACAGCTTATTAGCAAGTGTTACCAAGGAGGAGCTGGTACTGCTCTTTATCTATACACTTCACAATTCCAAGGAATTCATTACATAATCAGAAAACCTTTAACATCATTGGTTTCATCCAGTTGCAAACAGCACATGGCAGAACATTGATACCTTAAATGGTTACAATTGACCTGATCCACTAGGCTGATTGGCAGCCCCGTTAACTTAGGAGTATGTGACTTTTAGGTGTAAAAGTATGCTACGTGCATGGTGCTTCAGCACCTCCACTTTATTCTGAACCCTTTGTGTGAGCACATGTTTCCTTCTTAGTTCGGCCAACCTGTCAACAGGAAACTTATCCTAACAATAGAAAAGCAAACAAGATTTAAAAGATGACATTTTTCTTTTGGCTATATAAGATAATAAAATCACTTAAAATGCCTTTTGTTAATAACTCAAAACTTTGTCTTAGCAAATATTAAAATAACACCTTCAGCCTTTAAGCACAAAGAATAAGAGACCCAGCATGTAATGAAGTTGATTTCCTTTTAACAGCACACTGCATAACAGATTAGGTGCACATTGAAGCAGGGTTCAAATTCAGCTTCTTCACTTCCCCCTTTGAACTAAAAGGTTCATTTTCTTATACATGTCATCAATATCAGTAATATGAAAGAAGAAAGCTTCTGGATCATTGACATCATTTAGAGGAGGAGCAGTTGGATTTGTACGGGAGACTCACCATATTATTTATCATAGTGTTGGATACCATATTTGACATCACATTATGAAGGATAGGGAGACATCAATAGAAAATAACAGCCACAAAACCAAAAGTACAACAAGGATTATTTACACAACCTGGGCAAAACAAACACCCCAGTCACCAACAAGATCAGTGAACCATTGAGTGGGGATCCACAATTGGAGTTGGCTTTAAGCTTAAAAGGTAAACCTTCTAACTGCTGTAATGCACAGGTATATTGTGATAGATGGTGGCACAGTCGGGATGTCTGGGACGTGGAAGGACCGGGAGAGCACCAATACCTCCCCTGGGACACGAGCTCTGCTGCTCTACTGGAAGGAGGAAAACCCAATAAAAGAGTGTGTTTCGGACATTGCTGTCTTGGTGCCTGTTCATGGTCGAGGAAGGTCTTCACAATATATATATATATATATATTGTCACCGGTGGCCGGGATGCCCCGGAGGACCAGAAGAGGGCTTACGCCCGCCTCAGGCCATGTGGGGGCGACCACCCTGGTTGCTATGGGGACCATGGGTTCAGAGCTTTGAAGCTCAACCCTGTAGGGGCCCGTGGTCACCACCAGGGGGCGCCCTGATGCCTTGGAAGCCCTGGGCCTCAGCACTTCCGCCACACCCAGAGTGCTTCCGGGGATGCAGCCGACACTTCCACCACACTGGGACGTGTCAGTGGAAGATTGCCGGAACACACCTGGAGCACATCCGGGGGAATATTAAAGGGGCCACCTCCCTTCATATTGTGACTTGAGTCGGGTGGAAGAGGACAAAGTCTCTGGAGGAGGCAAGGAGGCGGCATGAAGAAAGTGAAGGCATTTGACTGTGTGGCCAGGACTTTGGGGGCTTTTTGGGGTTTAAGCACTCTTTTGTAAATAAGTTATGTATAATAAACGTTTGTGGGGTGATTACAACGTGTCTGCCTGTCTGTGTCCGGGTCAAGTTCCACAATATATATATATATATATATATATATATATATATATATATATATATATATATATATATATATATATATTATATATATATATATATATATATATATATATATATATATATATATATATATATATATATATATATATATATATATTATATATATATATATATATATATATATATATATATATATATATATATATATAATTATAAAAAAATTTTGGGTCGAGACGTCATCATCTCAGAGAGACACTTTGAAGTCTCGCAAGACTTCTTGCACATCACACCCTACTTACAAACAATTTCTCTGAGACACTTTAACGTCCCACGAGACAAGGAAGTGAGACAAAAGGACAGCTGCTGTACAGGCTTTTAAATGATCGACATGCAGCGCGACATGCAGATCACACAGCTCACTAGCAGCAAGGCAGCAACTGATCCGTCTTTAGCGTGTGTTCAGTCCCCACCCCCCCACCCCCCCCCCCCACAATGCGAGCGGCTCACAAAGTGGCTAGTATGAAGTGCACCCCCGGGGGTGGGGGTTGTGGGTTGGGCGAGCAAAGTGAGTAGGAGTTTTGTAACCCTCTTACAAAATGCTGATAAACTACCTTCACATTGCTCTCTTACTTTCTGGGCTCTCTTGCGGCTGCTCTGTCACTTGATATGTTTCTCAGGTGGCGGAACGCATACTTAAAAGCCTGAACAGCACCTGTTCTTTTGGCTTATTGCTTTGTTTCTCTCTCCCCCAGACATCCTCTGCTCCTGTTGCTGGTCCCACTCCCATTGTGCTCTCCCTATGATGTTTGCCTATTTCTTTAAATGAGAACTAACTGCATACTGAGCTTGTTTTACTTCTGAAAGAGACCCAAGCGTGACTATATATATATATATATATATATATATATATATATATATATATATAATATATATATACTAGCTGTATCCCGTGGCTTCGCCCACATAGTAATGAAACAGGACAAACTTTAAAACTCAATAGACATTGGCACTATATCTGATCATGTTCAGCTCTGATGGGATAGTGTTCCCCACATGGGGAGAAGCACATGACCGTGATATCTGTGCCAATCAGCAGCTACCCTCCAAAACACATGGAGCTCTGATCTCTCTCTCAAAAATGTTAAACGTTACTCCTTAACAGTCTATAGATGATAATGTCTGTTGAACAAACAAGTATTGCTAGCTAAGTGGCGGCAAGGTGCACTCCAACATGTAGCAAGACGTAGACTAACTAGAACAGAGGCTGGTGAATGAATGAGGAAGGCCCCACCCACCTGCTCTTGGCCCACAGCCACTCAGTTGGATTTGCATAAATACATCGATACCGCAAGTGAACTATGGTATTTAGCGCGATGAGAGAAGTCACAAAATGAAGTTTAAGCAAATTATAGAAAACAACCTCATCTAAATTCGTTAAGTAATTCTTTTGTGAAAAGCGGACAAACATGCAGACAGAACATGCTTGGACCACAAAATCTTTAAAACAGTTTCTTAGCGAGCACCTATGGGCCAAGGGTAATCTACATTCCAAATTTCAAGTCCCAAGTCCTCATGGTTCGGGAGATTTCATGATGAGTGAGTCAGTGGTATTTGGCTTTTATATATATATATATATACATATATACAGTATAAATATATATATATATATATATATATATATATATATATATATATATATATATATATATATATATATATATATATATATATATATGCAATATCTATGACATGACTGATAAGAACAAAAACAGTATGATAGTTCAACTATCCATTTTTTGTTTGTTTTTGTTTTTTCTGTCCTGCCAGCCATCAGACCTTACTTAATTCATTGTTATTTAGTATTGCCTAATCTTATTTTTTATTTTTTTATGAACTTTTCTTTCTTCATAATGTAAAGCACTTTAAGCTACACCATTTGTATGAAAATGTGCTATATAAATAAATATTGTTGTTGTTGAAAAGAGGGAGACAAATATTTTAAAACATAATTCTGCCACTGGATATTTTCACAATGAAGTATTTTGAGCTGTGAATGTAAAACTAAAAAAAGATCATAAATACAGAATACATATAAAAACACATTAGTAAAGTATTTACTTTTAGTAAATTATTATTTTATTTCAGTTAGTCTTTTCAGCTACCTTAATAGTTTCATTTCATTTTAGTTTTTCATTTTGGTGTTGTTAATTATTTTATTTCAGTTTATAAAAAATTTTTTTATTAATAGTTTCAGTTTTGATTTTAGTTTTCGTTAACTATCATAACCTTGGTATATAACACACAATTCAGATAGGTAGGTAGGAACATATCCATGTATTGATTTAAATACCAACAGCAACATTCAGCTGGATCAGCTATCAGCACTTACATTTTATTTTGATCAAGATCGAGAAAATTGTGTGGCTTCCAGGATCTTACTTCTACAAGACAATTGTGCAGCCGATCCATTGAAGAGTTATACACAGGAACATAAACCTGTGTCAGTATAACAGTGAAATGAAATATTAAGCTTCCTAAAAATAGCTCCTATACCATCAAGATATATAAATAATAAAATAAGACCCAGAATGAATCCCTGAGTGTGGCCACATTTAATAGGAGGAGCAGACAGGAAAGAGGAATTCAAAGTTGTCTACCAGTAAGATATGACCTGAACCAGTTAAGAGCAAGCCCTTTAAGCCCCACCAGATGCTGAAGCTGCAACAGTAAGATCTCATGATGTTTAGTGTCAAAAGCTACAGAAAGGTCTAGGAGGAAAGGACTGTTGTCCTACCTGAGTCAGAAATAAGAGAGATGTCATTAAATACTTTCAGGAGGGCAGTTTCAACATCATGATAATGTCTGAAGCCATATTAGTAGATCTCAAATAAATTATTGGAGTTAAGATGATTAACTAATTGATTATAAATAATTATTTATGGCAAATAGCAATTGGGTGAAAATTAGCTAACACACTAGGATCTAATTCTGCCTTTTTAAGATGGTTTGAATCATGTGCTGGACCACAGTGTGGAGTCTGCATACTCAGAGTCTGAATAAGTCTACACCCTTCAATGGACTAATATTTCTTGTTTTGCTGTCTTTAACTGTATTCAGAATCAAACAAGTTTGAAAAATGATCTGGGTGGTCATGTTAAGACTTTTTTTTTGGTTAGATCTTCAGTCCAAATGTTTAGGATCTGTCCGTCTTCACTAGAGCCTTTGCACCTTTTGGAGCACCAAGAGACAAATCTTTTCTGAATTTCTTTTTCTTTGAATGTAACAAACCATGGACTCATTAACACCCACAGATGTAAAGAATAATCTTTCTTTTATCACTTCCAAAAAGACATTTTCTCTGCCAATGCTGCATTTTAGCTTCAGGTTCAGTTTTCAATGAACTTGGAACACGTTTAAGCTCCATACTCAACAAAGGTTACATGTAACTGATTTACAAAAAACTCAGCAAAATGCAGCAGTGCACACTGCAGAGAATAATGGAAATGGGACATGGGCTGTGGAACTGGTTTCATACAAGAGCCTGCGCTTTAAGCCTATTGTATCAAAAGAGTCGTATTTTGTATAACCTATGGGGCAACATTCATGGATTTCATCATTTGGATAGTGGTGGAGGCATGTTGGTCAACCATACCTATAACAATTGCATTGTACATGTGACAATAAATATGACCTGAACTCATTACACTGCTATATTTTATGGTAAGCTAATAATAGTTAGCTTTTTTAAGATGCTAATATCATTTGTAACCTGTAGTAGTAAGTGAATTATTAAGAGTTTTGGCTTGCATACAGTTTTCCACGTGATTCTGCAAGTACAAATTTTTAAATTCACTAAAATTAGATTTTGATGTTTTCTTGGGAGGACCACACATGCAATATTGCTCCCTAAGGGTTATTCTGCAGGCAGAACCACTGACTTTTTCTTTGGTTACTCTCGAACACCACATCGAGGCTTCACAGCGCCTTCCATGTGGTTTCACACAGTATTCAATGCACTACCTGCCTTGTACATTCACACCACTAAATCTGCCTCACACCACTCATTCATGGTTAAAGGTAACACCATGAGTAACACTATCTGCAGTCACATTTTAACAGCATGGGAGTTGTTGCAGGTAAGTGCTGTCTAAACTTGCTGCCCTTTCCACACCCTTCCCAGTAATAAATTGTGCCATGCTTTGTACATGGAGAAAAAGGTTGAAGATCAGATGAAATGTATGTACTAAAGGCTAAAAATTAATTTGTGGAGAAACACAATTTGCTTTGCAAATGTTTAGTGAAGTGAAAATCTTAGGCTTTCCTGCAAATTCAGTTTTGCACAAATTATTTTGCTTATTGCATGGGCTTACAAAATTCACAATATAAACAACACTTGGTGTTATGCACTTTCTGTGATGTGTGAAAGCACTATAAGATAAATCCTGAGGAAACCAATAACACAGCAGGGGTGTGTAGGTGTGCAGTTTGGCCTTTCTCTAAAATACAGGTTATGCAAAATAGCTGACACTTTTATTTTTATACATGTTAGAGAAAAAGAGAACAATTGAGGAGGGTGTGTTTGAATGAGTAAAATGAATTTTTAATTTTTGCTTAGTCTTGGCATTAGAAATTTAAGCACGTAAATACTCACGTTTAAGTTCTCCTGCGTATATGTTGGGGCTTGATTTTACTGTATAATTTCCGGTATTTTACAATGTCAGTCATATAAGTGGAATATGGAAAACTCATGCTATTGGTCCAAGAGATTATGATATGCTAATGCCCACCTGAGAGAGTAACCATGGAGCACACTACCTTTTTTTTCTATGTATTGTGCCTACGTGACAACACGGTAATACCTGAACTATTCCGAAGCAACGTTTGCACTGTTTTTTTTTTTTTTTGTATCTCACACCCTCATACACCTTTATCATAAGAGCATCCCTTATCTATGATGTAGCGTTCGATCAAAAGAAAATATGAAGCTGGTTTTAAATTAAAAGTTGCTGAAATGGCAAAAGAAATCGGTAACTGCGCTACTGTAACAAAATACGATGTGTCTGAGAAACTGGTGCGAGATTGGAAGAAGCAAGAAGATGTAAAAAAAAAAAATGTAAGTCGTATTTTTGAAATGGGTGTATAAATCGTGGTCTGATTTTATGTTCAATTTTGCGGCTTTCAAGACTCGACTTATACACGAGTATATACGGTAATATGATGAGTTAAGTTTTAGGCTCTTGCCAATACAGAGTTTTGATTCAAAGCAAATTGAAATCAACTTTGAAAGATTTTTAATGATTATGTTAACACTGATCACAAGTTTTTGATTCTGTTGCCTCTTGTAGAACATACTGCTACAATCTACTTATATTACACTCATGGGAATGGAATGGGTAAGGTTAATTATTTTATTTTAGGCTAATGTGGAAAGGTTGAGAGATGATTGTACTTTTGCATACAAAGCATGAATAAGATGAAGATTTGTGAGAGGAGGACCAAATCTTTATTGATTAATTGAAAAAAGTAATACTATAAAAAGAAACCAACAATATATACTGATTTTTGGCATATGTAATAACAAAAACAGACACTCCCACACTGGCACCCACCCACCCTAGTTCAAAATATTTATTTAAAAAAAAAAAGATACCCAATGATTCTGCTGACTTGCAATTACCATCAGAGTTATTCTTCATCTGGCAAAGATTGCAAGTAAGATGGCAGTTTCTGATTGTTAAATGCGAAACATATTGCAGTTTTCTGTTTTTTTCATGATTAACATAATTTTTTGGTGAAGATGGATTTTTCTGGAACTTAAGGCCATGACACACATCCATTAATGAAAATTGTTTTCTTTTTAGGTTATCTGCAAATAGTAACACATTTCCTGTCTGTCAGTCAATCAGTGACATTATGCATTTATAGCTGTTCGTATCTCATCATGGAATTATTTTGTACTAGAGAGATACCAGTATCACTTCCCAGTTACCTTGCTGTGCCCCACCTCTCGTTTCTTGACTCTTCCACAGGTCATTTGCCTGATTTTTTAAAAGTGCAGTCAAGACCCTGAACTAGAAGTCAGGCAGCCTTGTATTCCCTTTACCTGCATTTCTATCTCTGTAGTGGTTACTGGTGCCCCCCTCCCATTGCACCTTTAGGCTATACCTAGAGGTCTTGCTTCTCCCCACTGATGCCTTTCCTTCTGCCTTGTTACTGCTGCCTGCATCTTTCTCCTTGTTAGGGTTGTGTGGTTGTGTCACCCATAACAACTGCATTTTTATGATGCACGTTTAGAGTTTTTAGTATCAGTATTATTTGTATCACTCTAAATGTACTGGGTGACCTTAATGCTACGTTCAAATAAAATTCAATGATTTTTTTGTTATTCTTAAGCTAACAGAGACTTAGAAACCAAATGAAAATTAAAGTATTTATTTATTTGGTTTGTTTCACAGTAGTGCCTCAATCTGAGAATAAGCTAGCACTTTCCTGTAAATGTTAATATCCCAGGGAATAGGCTATACAACTGCAGTAATGGGCTCTCCACAAACATTGTGAAACCCCTGACAGATTTCATAATAACATTGACCAGGGCATTCCATGAGATAAATGGGCAACGTGAAATTTTTCCACCTGTAATTATTTCTTGGCACAGTACTCCAGAGAGGACGAATGGTGGCTTTTAGTGCGATTAATTACATGCTCAAAGGACAAACAGTAATTATGTTGTTGTCATGTGACAACAAATTGGGAAAGTAATACCAGGAGCAGATGCTATAGGCCCAGTCTGAATCAAAAGCAGTGGCAGACATGCTTTCTTTTTCATTATTTTCCTTCTAATTATAGTCTGATTTATAGGACAGCTTTTGCATGCAGGAGGTACATGTGACTTTATTTATGTAACCTGAGCTGTACAGTCAATTATACAATACATGGAGATTAGGTGGGTACATTTGAGAATGCTGTTCCTTTTTCAGACTTAGAAAGATACATCAATTAAGGAATCATACATTTCCAAACTCAAGTTCAATTTGCTACAGCATACAAAAAAGAAAGGCTCTTAATGTTTGCTAGCTTTGCTGAAATTATATAATTGTAGCAAGTTTTATGGTTGCACAGTTCTATATAAGACATATGAGTTCTTGTTCCAAAGTGTGTATAATCTGAATTTGAATTCTTTTGGGTAAGAGGTTGGTATTTTCTTGTTGATCAATTACTTTTTTTACTTTTGCTCTTTATTTTTAGACTTATTTGTAAGAAATCCCATGATGGCAGAGATTTTAGCCAACACAGACAAGGGGTAAAACATATTCCTGATCATATATGTATATGTTGGAAGTAGTGACACAACTCTTCATGCCAGTATGTGATGGTCCCTGTACTGGCACACTGCACAAACTCATACTCGGGCAGATCAAGTGGTGAATGAATGGAGGCACGGACCAAAGAGTTTATCAAACAAAAAAACAATTGGACTTTGTTTTGGGCACTACAATAATATTATTGTCATGCTCTAATAGCACAGTCCTCAGCAGTGAAATGAAATATTTACAAAAGCAAAAATAAGTGAAGGTAAATGTACACAATATGTACATGGGCTCAAATAACAAGTCATGAAAAATAATAAAAAACAAACAAGCAATTTTTTTTCTTCCTCTTTAAGATGAGACAAAAATCAAAGGGAATGAAAAAAAGAACAGTTGTCAAAAGCGAACAGTGAAAAATAGCACATGTACAAAAATGGAATGCTCTCTAAGGATTGCAACATCCTTGCTCTGCTAACCTTACTCTATAAATGCAGGTGGTCAAAGGTAAACGCTGTTGGTTATACATCAGTTTTATATTCAAGACTGTGTATGGATGGCATACATTAAATCCACTTAACTAGACTTATCTGGCCTTACCTATCTCTTACAACTGCTGAATGGCTTAACCTAATTGGTGAAGACATTGCAACGTCCACCTCACATTTCCATTTCTACAAGTTGATGCCCCTATAACCTCACCTGGCCTTTGAGGCACGCTAATGGCTCAGGAGCAGAGGCAAATCAAGGGCTGCTAAAAAGACCATCAGCCTGATATAAGTGAATCAAGTATAGTGCTACCACAATCCCAGAAATACCAGGGCTAGGTCAGAAATAAACTTAGGAAGGGGATTAATGCTGTGTCACAGTTTGTCCCTACTTCAGTGTAGATTAGGGAGGAATGGAAAGACAAGCACTTGATTAACAGGAGAAAGAGAGGTCAGACAAAAGACAGAGAAAGAAGTAGAGAGGGGGAGTAACAAAGAAGTAACTTAGTCTTTGAGCTTAATTTGAAGATATGGGTAAGAGGACAAGTCAACCAAGTGATAGATAAGGATGCCAGACCAGTATTAGAAAGGCCAAAAGTACCATCAGGTGTTTGTTTTGTTCTTCCTATTACAAGTTTTGTAATTTTGCTGTCCTCTGTTTATTCTAACCCATAACGATGGTGCTTAAACATCTACAGTATTCTTTACTATTGTTCTAACATTGTTGTTGTTATGACAGCTTGAGAATGCCCTCTCTCTTACATAGTAAGTAATGACGAGGCCAGTTCTTAATGTGTACTCCTTAATAAGTCTAATTTACAAAAGTGGAATATATTTATTCTTTGTATTTAGGGTAATGTGTATTGCAGGTGAGTGGCAATCTATTAATAGATTTTTCTATTTTTCTTTGATAACCTATCTTCATTGATTACAGTATATCAATAAATGTTTGGTCTATGCCTTTCAGATTAACTAGGTTCATCATGTCATGGGGGTGCAATAACAATTCTAAACAGAATGTTGACTGGTGAAATGATTTGCATTCTTTTTGCATTGGATACTGCTTGATTAACTTATGGCCATTTAAGGGCTAATGTATACAAATAATGTTCACATCAAGCTGTCTTAGAATGAATATTTGCAGGAATCAATTGTTCATTCACTCAAGCTGCGAGCACTACAAGATGTTTCATACAAATTCTTTTTAATGTGGACCTACAGTATAATTCTTAATTCTCTATTGCTATATTCATTTACTGATTAATATAGAGTACTTAAAGATGATCTGCTGTGGTATGGAAGAAGATGATCCGCTGTGGCAACCCCTAACGGGAGCAGCCAAAAGAAGAAGAAGACGTACTGACTTACAGTTCCAATTCACTTGCATCCAGGACTAAGGTCCATTACTTTCTATCAGTATATTTCTTTTCGATCTCACTCAGGTTTATACTGTCAAGAGTGTTCTCCTTTAACTCCAGTGATATATTCGAGAAAAGAACTCTGTTCCCAGCCCCTGGCTTAAGAGAGGAGCAAATGTGTAGGAAGGAAAGCAAGCTTAATAAATTTTAATCTTTAAGCATAATTCAAAAATTTTGTACCATGAACAAAGGCAACTGGAGTGGGGCAATTCACCATAAAGCCAGCATCACATGTCTGTCCAGGGGGCGCTTGTCTTGTAGTTGCTTCAAAACGTCATTTGTCTAACCTTACATAGTTATACTTAGGTATGACTCTTTTATCCAGGGCTCTTAAAATTAAATTAATGTTTCCAAATTCAAACACTTCACCTCATGCCTCTGACATCAGAAGCGGGAGACAACAATGCAGCATTCTTGTATACCTTAGAAACAGCTTATGAAACCAGACATACATTAATGTTAGGAGTTCTACCAATACATTAGATTTAAACTGGTTCTTATTTCTAATCAGAAACCATACGCAACCAAGCAATATCCCACAGCAGCACTCCTAGAGCTGTACACTTACAATGCCATCAAGGTTTTTTTGCACTTTCTACTTAAACTAATTATCAAAATATTCAGGTTTTTCTTAAATAAACACACAGACATTACCAGAATTTGTCAGTAATTATTTTTCAGTAGACAAGTGACATAAGCTTTTTTAACATAACAGGCTGCTTTTGGACAGAAAAGAAATAAGCCATCTTTGTAAAAGTACATGAAAGGAAAATTATCTTGTAAGTCATTCTGAGCCTACTGTATCCAAGATGGCAATGGTGAAATAATTTGTTCAGTTGTATTTCTTCAATACAATCAATACAAAAATCCACCTTGGGGGTCTTCCATGAAGCATGCTTCTGAAATCAATCAGTTCCACAAACACAAAGTTTCTCATTAACTCAAGAGGGGTTTATTCAATCCATGATTATTTGTGCACTTGTGTGATTAAAGCAACCCTGAGAACCAATCATTGAGGACATCTATCATAGTTCAGAAAGCTTGTAGGACTGTACAATATCTACAGATTAAGTAACTGTGACTTTAAGCGTGAAATTAATGGGATGTATGGCATATTTTAGCCATTAATTTAACTGTTATAAAATAGAAGAACATGTAACAGGAAGAGTGATGGTTTTTACATCAAGAAATAATAGTTGATCTCTGATAACACAAAAAGGAAATGCATATGTTATTAACAAAGCAGGAAAAGCTGCATAACAAACAATGCCAGACCAGTTCTTGAGTATATTATAGTTCTGAATTTCTGCATTGCATAATTTAATGTTAATCGCATTAGTCAAATAATAAATAAAAAAGTTTCCATTGAATTTTCCAGTTTGATTGCACATGTACTAGTTTATTACAGTCATACTCCAAACATCTCAAACAAGTAAGTATTCAGTAGCAATGTGAAGCAAATATGGCAACAATTGAAAATAATATACAGTACATGGGTGGCACGGTGGCACAGTGGTAGCGCTGCTGCCTTGCAGTTAGGAGACCCGAGTTCGGTTCCCGGGTCCTCCCTGCGTGCAGTTTGTATCTTCTTCCCATCTCTGTGTGCGTTTCCTCCGGGAGCTCGGGTTTCCTCCCACAGTCTAAAGACATGCAGTTAGGTGCATTGGCAATCCTAAATTGTCCCTATTGTGTGCTTGGTGTGTGTATGTGCCCTGCGATGGGTTAGCGCCCTGCCCTGGGTTTGTTTCCTGCCTTGCGCCCTGTGTTGGCTGGGATTGGCTCCAGCGTGACCCTGTGTTAGGATATAGCGGGTTGGATAATAGATGGATGGATACAGTACATTTATATGCAAACATACATTGTGTATTTAATAATCTCCCGCTACTGCCGTTGTTGTAATGCCCCAATGTCACTCCTGCTGAGGGAGTTTGCCCGCTTCAGAATGTCTAATTGCACAAGATGACTGGTCATCATCACTTAAAAGGACTGATTGATGCTATGAATGTTTGTTAGTTTACATGGTCAAACTAATGAGCTTGGAAGTACTGTTATTCACACATGAGTGCAGTCTATTGCACTTATGATATTTGGGAAGCCAAAATAACATTATCTGGTGTCAATGATACAAATCTGAATAAATTCACTTACCAAAAAGAAATAAAAAAAATCACATTTATCCCCACGGTTTGCACAGTGCTTGAGGATTTGCTGAGTTAAGTTGACTTGACAATGCATGGCTTCAACTACTTACTAAAGTTTTGTTTTTTTTTTCTTTTTTTTGCAGTTCTGCTGTATAGCCATCAAGAAATGCAAGGGATCTGTGCTTTCCTTTAACAATATTTGTTTCAGACCATTTAAACTCCCTCATTCATTGGATTTTGAAGGAACAGACACACCATGGATGATCTTGCAGGGATGTTGAAAGCAAATTGACTTGTTATGTATTGAATGTAGCCACAAACATCTACATGAAAATCACTATTACAAACACCAGACCATAATGCCAGTTTTTAAAATGGGTGTTTAGATTTTACTGGAAGATATTCAATTACAAAACATTTTGTATTTTTGTATATAAAAATGTATATATGGATAATTAAAAATAACAAAGAGGTTAAATGCAATTAATAAGTGGTGTGCTATTGAATTTATTGATTTAGTTACTCTTTTTTCTATACAATACATACAAATACTGCTATGACCTATATCAAAAATGACAATGGCCTTTGTGATTATTGTATTTGCTAGTGGTTTAAAAGTTCTGTGTATTACACAAGGACAGAAGCACACAATTACTGATCCTAAAATGCCTTGAAGTGTGGCATATTTTTTCCTTGTGAATTACATTACTAGTAACATCTCTGCACTACTTAGTGTTAGAGGTTTACTGATTTAGAATTGGTACTTTTCATAACTGACAATTTAACATTATGGAACAGACCTTTATAACCTGTTAGCAAAAGGGAGCAGTGGTTATGAATAGTGTAAAAATTTAAATGTGACATTATTAATTGATGTAATTTTCAATAGGCAGAATAGCTTTTAATGTTTTCAGGTGTTGACACCATTGTTCTAACACCAGTGGTGTTTGCAAAATGAGAAATTCTTTCTGATGCTGCTGTGTTATATGGTGGAAAGACATAACATGTCCTCTGACCGGGTGAGGTTTTGTCATCTGGGAAGTAAAAGGAAAGGATAACCAAGCTATTGTATAGCTCACATCTTGTTCCCTTTTTCCTCCTTTTATGTCAGACCCTGGAAGACACATACTTTACTCATGCTTGAGGCCATGATATACTGTATATATAGTAACATGGCTGGGATAGCACTTGCTGGGTCGCCCAATTTAATCATAACTAAAAAGTCAAACATAAAAAGCATTGCTTTTAAATTAGTGCAGACAATTGAGGTGAAGCTCTGTCCTCCTTACAAAAGGGTCAAACACTGATTCTACATTCCTTGGACAACCCATTTTAATATATTTGTTGCTGGAAGGGGTGGAGTCTCTTTTGACTGTTGTGGGTGGAACTAGTCCTCGTTCTTAGGTGGCCTTACAATACTACAGGGGAAAGAAAAGATACTGTTAGCATTAGTGGCCCCTCTCATCCTAGCGTGAAACTGCTTACATCACCAGAACCAGGAAGGTGGTTTCCAAGCACACATTCGTGACTGTGTGTATATATATATATATACATGTATGTGTGTATATATATATATATATATATATATATATATATATATATACAGTGGAACCTCGGTTCACGAACGTCTCGGTAAACGTACAACTCGGTTTACGACCAAAACGTTCGCCAAACTTTTGCCTCGGTTCACAACCACACACTCGGTATACGAACAAGCCAGTTTCCCTTTCGGTTTGTGCGTGCCGATGATTTCCGCACGTGTTGCATTGTTCTCGGTCAGACATGCGTGGGTGCTTTTGCTCTGAACTCTTTGTGCTCTATTTCATTTCCCTTCTGGTTCGTACGCGCCTATTACTGTATTTAAGCACGTGTTCAGCCTCTCCCTGTTTATTGTTCTCAGTCAGACATGTGTGCTTTACCTGTGAACTCTTTGTGCTCTACAGTATTTCGTGTGCTTTTGCAGTTAACCATGGCTTCTAAGCAAGTAAAGAGTGGTGAGAAGAAAGTGTTGCAATGTTACTTTTCTCTTTTTTCCAAATGTTTATTTTTTTCCATGTGCTTAAAACTCATTTAAAAAGAGTGTTTACAACGATCAATCAGGTTGTAATGCTATTAGCATGAAATCCTGCAATGTTACTGTGTTGGCTGGCTTTTAAATAAAGTTCAGATTTGTTCAAATGTTCCTTTTTCCCCCCTGTGCTTAAAACTCACGAATCGGATTGTAAGGCTATAGCACAAACTGCTGCAATGTGAGAGAGAGGGGGGCTGCCGTGCTGCCGAGAGAGAGCCTGCGTGTGCCGCTGAGAGAGAGAGAGAGAGAGAGAGGGGGGGGGGGGGGGGGGTTGTGCTCGCCTGCTGCTGAGAGAGAGAGAGAGAGAGCCTGCGCGTTTGTGTCAGTGTTATTCAATGTTTTCACATTAGTTTACTATTACACTGTGCATTCTATGGTGTAATTAACTATAATTTGTGCTTAGACATCTTTAAAAAAATATATTTACATACAGTTCGTACGGTCTGGAACGGATTAATTGTATTTACATACAATCCTATGGGGGAAATTGCTTCGGTTCACGACCAAATCGGTTTACGACCAGGGGTTTGGAACGAATTATGGTCGTGAACCGAGGTTCCACTGTATACTGTATATATTGATTGAGGACTACATCCATATTAACAATACCAGGCAGGTGTGGCAGCGGGGTCAGCACTTCGCTGGCTACAACAACCCCCCAAATGCTGATGGTGATGCTTCGCTGGCTAAGTGGCTGAATCACTTTTTTCCCTGCTTCAAGCCCACAACAGCCTCATCGTTGCCCTGGAGGAGCAAGAGGTGAGGCGTACACTGAGGCCTGTGAACCCGAGGTAGGCTGTGGGACCTGATGGCATCTGTGGACGAGTACTATTGGACTGTGTGGATCAACTGGTTGGGGTCTTTACCAAGATCTGCAACCAGTCCTTATCACAGTCCACTATTCTACCCAGCCTGAAGTCCTCCATTAGTTCCACTGCCAAAAAAGACTACCATCAGCAATCTGAATGACTGTTGTCCAGTGGCACTTACCCCTGTGATCATGAAGTGCACCAAATATCAAATAAACATGCACACTTTTATTCAAGAATATAACCAAAGTAAAAAAAATCATTCAGCTTACATGTTGCTGTCAATGAGTTACAAACAAGCTCAAATGTTGATCGACAGAAAGTTGATATGTGCTCTTGGATGGTGCAGAGATAAGAACTGCTGCCTTATAACCAAAAAGTTCTGGGTTTGAGTCCATGTGCTTCATGTTCTGAGTAGTGAGTTGCTATTATTATTTCTATAATATAATAAAAACATACATTTGATTTGAGTCTGTAACTGTATTATTGTGGTATATCCCTCTACTTACCCTTTACCTAGGGGTAAGTGTACTCATCAGATTCGTTACCGGGTTGGTCTGCTGTAGCACCTTAAGATTATTACACACATACATAGATATACACATACACACAGACCCTAACCACAACAGTGCCCCATGAGTGACACATACACAGATGGTTAACCTGTAGCACTTTAAACCACATAAATGCCTTAGGAATAACACAGCCTGTCACTCTTTCAGCACTTCAAGAGACTTACTTATTATAGGTATGAACAACATTTGATGTTTTAAATATATATCAGACCTAAGTATTACTTTTGGTCTCCAATAATATATTTAAACATACAAAGGCTCAGAATCCCTGACTATAGGCCATTTAGCAGCCAAGAATGCCTTACTTTATGTGCTGTTCCCCACTATTTCGTGGAGCTCTCACCCGCAGCCTTAACAAACCTCACAGCACAGAGGTAATGGCTGCACCAGGTGCTCAAAGAAATCTACCTTATTACTTCAATTGCTCTAGACATAAAGGCAAAGCAAGGAAAGTTAAAAGCAGCGTGGTATTTATTACATGAATAATAATAATAATAGAACAAAGAATAATAGAAAATAGGACTGATAGTAAAGTCTGGATATATATATAATCTTTAGAAAAAAAAGCTTACGAAAAAGTAAAGATGACAAGGATGAATGTCCAAGGCGGCTTCTGATCTAGTACTCATAGTTGTTCATTAGATGCTTTTTTGACGATCATATGGAAATAGCCACACATTGCCAGTGCCCTCTTCTGACATCGCTCTGTTTTCTTCTCTTGATGTCTTTACCTCTTTCCCAGACATGACATATTTATTATAAAGTTCTACGTGGTTAGATACACCTGATTGGCTGGCTGTCAATATGATGAATCAGTTCACTCAGATTCTTTAATCTTGAGTAAGTCCGTTTTTCCCAGACAATAAAACTTTTGATTTTGCTTAGTACTACTGGTATGTCTTCCTTCCCAGGCTGTAAACCAATTTATCAACATGTTGTCCCAGATTTCAGGTTTTGAAGTAATCAATAGCCTGAGGCATCTTCTGAATTGCAGGTACAAATGGTACTGTGATTTAGGAAAACAGATTGCCTTTGATCTTAATTGTCCATGAAATTATTAAGTTCATCTGTTGTTTTGTCTTGAACAAAATATAATGAAAATATGTACAAAAAATCTACAGATTTTGTACCCCACAACACTAACACCCGGTGTAAATTTTGGCTACTTATAAAAGTTAGCGCTTTTGTTTTTATTATTATGTTTTATTCTGTCAGTGACGTTCACGTGGTGCAACGAACTTGCCTCTCCCTCCCTGAGTTAGTGATGTTTATCTCCATTCTTTTCACTAGAGCAGGGATGGCCACAATTGGTGCTGTGGCAGATACCTGCTCAGAACTATTTGTTGTACTGGCAATCAAACATATGATGTCCTGTGACCGGTATCAGACTGGACAAAGGCAGAACCATAACAACAGATAGCTTCTTCACAGTGCTTTTGCTGGCTAATCAACTTCTGCACCTCAACTCAACTCTGCTTGGCACCATAAGTACAATGGGACATCCACCTGCAGCTAAAGTCACTTTTATTATGTGAGCAACTCTCCACACTATTGTTTAGATATGGCAGTGCCATGCTAAGACAAAGTTTCAGTTATGAGTGCAGTGGAGGCTGTTGAAAAAAATTTGGGCAGGTGCACAGTTTTTGGGGGAATAAACTGAAGCAGCACTTAGATATGAAAGACACTATATAATATATATGTATCTGCTCATTCCACGTGCTCTCTTGGTCCTCATCATGGTGTTAATACACATCTTGGTCTGTCCACTACCAGACCCATAGGACAAATCCAGGCTAAAATGATTTATACCCTTTCCACCATGCTGCCCAATCTGATACCAGCTTTCCCATTTCTACTATGCTCCAAAGCTTCAGTCCGTGACATCCACAGTCCCCTTATTCTTCCTTTAATTTGCCCTAAAGAAGTGAAAAGGAACAGGTGCACCAGTCTGTAAATTGCTCAACCCTCCACCAACTTGCCCAGTACCCCATTCTGCCAAAACCCACACCATAATGTCTGAACCCCACCTCCGTAATGAGGAAGAATATTTAGAATTAAGGTGCTTCAGTCTTTCCAAATAATATAGTATGGTGCTAATAGAACTATAAAAAACATGTCACTTATGTATTAATAAATAAGGATGTATTAAGCTAACTGAACAAATGTAATCTAATACAGACGCTAAGCTGTAAGAGTGTATTCCTGTAAGAGAAATGTACTAAACTAACTTTTAAGGTACAGTATTTTGCGCACTATAAGGCGCACTTAAAAGCCTTTAATTTTCTCAAAAATCCACGGTGCGCCTTTAAATTCGGTGCGCCTTATGTGTGCACTGAGTTCCAAAATCTGTAAAAATGTTGTTGTGCATTTTAGTAAGTGCTGTGCTTGATTGACTGTCGGACCATTTCCTGCCGACATAGGGACGTAGTAATACGTACACTATGAACGCTGGCAGCGATAAACCAATTGCAGAACATTACGTAAAGCCACGTACACTTACCTCCGCCACGCCTACGGCAGGTAGGTATATTGTACTACTGGTGCACTGCGAAACCACATTTGTTTGGCTAAGGACCCTGAAAATGGCATCAGAGAAGAGACATGCTTACGATGCACAATTCAAACTACAGGCTATCAGTTACGCGGTTGTAAATGGGAATAGAGCAGCAGCGAGAGAATTTAAAATCAATGAATCTATGGTTCGGAAGTGGAGGAAGCAGGAGAATGAATTGCGCCAAGTTAAAAAGACAAAAAAGAGTTTCCGCGGGAACAAGGCGAGGTGGCCAGAGTTGGAAGACCAACTTGAACAATGGATTCTTGAACAAAGAGCAGCCGGGGAGAAGCGTCTCTACAGTCACCATTCGACTGAAGGCAATAACGATAGCACAAGACATGAAGCTCGAGCACTTTCAAGGAGGTCCGTCTTGGTGCTTTCGTTTTATGAAAAGGCGCCATCTCGCCATCCGCGCACGAACTACCGTGGCGCAGCAACTGCCAGCGGATTACAAAGAAAAGCTGACCATCTTCCGCACCTACTGCAGCAACAAGATTACCGACAAAAAAATCCAGCCCAACCACATCACCAACATGGACGAGGTCCCTCTCACTTTTGACATCCCCGTGAACCATACTGTGGAGAAAAAGGGGACCAGCACGGTATCCATACGCACCACGGGGCATGAGAAGTCGGCTTTCACTGTTGTTCTTGGTTGCCACGGTAATGGACAGAAACTACCACCTATGGTCATTTTTAAGAGGAAGACGCTGCCAAAAGAAAAGTTTCCAGCCGGAGTCATCGTTAAGGCCAATCCAAAGGGCTGGATGGACGAGGAGAAAATAAGAGAGTGGCTGAGAGAGGTGTATGTGAAGAGACCGGGTGGGTTTTTCCATGCATCACCGTCTTTGTTGATCTGCGACTCCATGCGTGCCCATATCACCGCTACTGTGAAAAAACAAGTGAAGCAAATGAATACGGAGCTTGCCATCATTCCAGGAGGATTAACAAAAGAACTCCAACCGCTGGACATCGGTGTAAACAGGGCGTTCAAAGTGAAGATGCGAGCGTCATGGGAGCGATGGATGAGAGACGGTGAACACACCTTTACTAAGACTGGAAGGCAGCGCCGGGTGAGTTACGCCACCATATGTGAATGGATTGTGGATGCCTGGGCTAAGGTGTCTGCTTCGACTGTTGTCCGAGCTTACGCGAAAGCTGGAATCATTGCTGAACAGCCACCCGGCAACGAGACTGATTCCGACAATGACGAGAGGGAACCCGGCATGTTTGATGGCGAACTTGCCCATCTGTTCAATTCAGATACAGAAGGTGAGGACTTCGATGGATTTGTGACAACAGACTGATCAAAAAACAATGTGAGTGTATTTTTAAATACGTAGTAGAATAAGGTTTAACTAAACTCATTGTTTTGCTTCTGTTACCTTGTTTTTGCATGCGCCGAATAATACGGTGCGCCTTATGTATGGCTTAAGTACAGAAATAAGCCCCGCAATTGAGAGTGCGCCTTTCAATCCAGTGCGCCTTATGGTGCACAAAATACTGTAGCTTTGATATTGTATAACCAATTATTATGTGTGATGATCATTATGTGCGAAATGTAAGCTATAATATGATTCTTAAATTGTAACTGCCACATAGCCATTGAAGTGTTGTAACCTTGATGGTGCAGAAGAATAGGGAAGTGAGCATTGTCTAAAACCGCTCAGTTTCATAAACCCTATAACCATTAGGGAAAACTTGCTGTAACTGGACTTATGTACGTGCAAGTTAGCAGAAGTGTATTTCTTAAAATTGTGAAAATACTGACCACTTTTTATCTGTAAAAACACTGTGTTTTCTCGGCATGTACAAATTCAGGATGTGGACAGGGGCTACAGCAATCCATGTAATAACCTCAAGATGAACTGCTATGTTTTTTTTTTTCTCTTTAACGGACTTCAGTATTTAAGGAAGTCTCTCTTTCCTGCTGGCAGGCTGATGGTTTGTGGCACACTGGAACGTGACAGGGTCTGTAGGCTGCAGGCAGGCTGCTGGCAGGCTGATGGTCTGTAGCCTCCTCTCACCAAGAATAAAGAAATTGATTTTTATTTTATATTGGTGTCCGTTTCCTTGTCGTACCCAACTTTCAGCATCCACAGTTATCTTCTAATAACTTATCTTATTCTGCTCTGATAATAGATTGCCCAGTCCTTGACAATTTCCACTGTATTCCATAAATTCTTCTCATATAATCGCTAGTCCTCTGATTTTTTTCAAGTCTTGCATCCCAGTTTAACATTTACCACACCCACAGAGTCATTCCCACACTACTTTTATTCTATACTTGCTGCCAGTCTGCCCAGTCCTATGCTAGTTTGTCGTGCTCACCTTACCCGAGCACAAATTCACATTGCAAGATCCACAGACCCCCACATCTTACAACATAACCCACCCCTCCCCCCCACCTGTCTTGTACTACATCCAATCTTCTTACTTTCTTCTGCCTTTACAATCAGGATACCTATATTTCCCTGAACATAAATTTTGCCCTCCTTTCCTTAAATTGATCCATTTCACTAAACCTGCCAAAAGATTTAGCCTCATACGATTGTCTAGATTTGTGTTTCCCAACCTTTTTTTTTCTTTTTTGTAACCAAAATCATCCCAAGGCGCACCACTATCTTACTAACCACAAACACATATATAACTCATACACTTGCTCAAGTGATTGAAATGACGGGACTACCGGAAAAGCTGGTATAAAAGGAGCTCTGAGATCAGTGTTTGCAGATACGGAACTTAGTGACCACTTTGGCATCTCCAAGTTGCTTTGCTGTTTTGTCCGTCCCTCTCTGCCTCATATGCCCACTATCCATCAGTGCTTTGAGGCTCACTGGCGACCATATGTCCAGGGCATATGGACTCTAGCAGCCTGGAGACACGTCTGAAGTGCTCTAAGTACTGTGTCTGCAACATAGTGATCATGGAGCTGCTTTTATGCCAGCTTCTCCAGGTAGACCTGTATTTCTCAAACAGGTCTCAACCACATGGGGAGCTTGTCCCTCTGAGGTTCAGACCCAACTGTGCTACACTATTATTGCCAACGAATCCCTGGGTAGCTCTGAAGGCGCACTACTATGCCATGGCACACTGGTTGAGAAACACTGCTCTAGATGACTGCTGCTACTTTCATGCCACTTGCATTTTTCTGAAAGATGTTTTAGATCTTGTACCTACGTCGTAGTCCACAATGCTTCAATACTTTGTAACAGTAAACTGGGAAAGCAAAAATGGCATTACTTACACCACATCCAGTTAGCCAACCCCATTTGTCATAACAAAGTCTGTTTGTAAGCTCATCCTCGATCACTTGCCTGCTGCTGAATTCTTAAGGCAGGTTGGTCTGGTCCAAGCTTCTTTATCTTCTTTTTTCTACAATTTATGAAGGGGTGATTCATTAAAAAAATAACCAAATTTACTTTGATATCTGAAGTTCCACTTGAGGTTGCCATCTCTGTAAAGTCACGCTCGCTCATCTGTAGTTATGTTAATGGTGGATGTGAATTGTGAACCATTGAGGTGAACTTGAAATAGTGTGTTGATGATTATCCAATCACATTAGGTTAAAAAGCCTAAAACAATACTAATTTGCTCCTAATAAATGTGGGAGTTTCCTGGGCAAAAAACAACCAATTAAAGGGAAGCCTCAGGTCACCTGCCTGCCAGAATATCAAGGACTTCCATACACTTTAATTTGGCTGACGCCCTTCACTCAGGAAAGCTAGATATTCACAAAGAAATTAATCAAATACTGTACAAGCTGGAACTGATTTTTAATGGATGTTGACACGTGCTGACACTTGGCACGTTGTGCAGATGAATGCATTTATTTAATGATTATTTTGTATTACCTTATTAATTTAAGTAGAGCTGTAAAAATTTTTGAAGGGGGGGATGGAGCCCCAGCACCCCACCTTACAAATTGCTACTGTAAGAGTGCGCTGGTTTCCCACTGAAATACTGTTTAAGAGGGAGCTTTATTTGAAGGGAAGCTGTGTTTCTTTGCCATTGGTGTACTGTGTAACTGATGATCAGTGTGCAGCTGAGTGTCGACATTCAGGAATACACAGCACACCAGCTACCGACCAGTCCTTCCACAATTGCCCAGCCGTACTTATGTGAACTAAGCGACATTCCAAACTGGGCTTGGCGAGATTAAATAAGACATCTGCATTGACATGTAAAGAACCTGGATGATGTTGGACAATAAAATTAAATGACTGTAATGAACCACCTAGTGAGCTGGCAGTTTATATAGTTTTGTCTGTAGGTTCAATAAAATATAAAATGTAAAGGAAGTCTACCTTCTGCATAATATTGAGTTAAATAATATTGTTCCATCCATTTTCCAACCCGCTGAATCCGAACACAGGGTCACGGGGGTCTGCTGGAGCCAATCCCAGCCAACACAGGGCACAAGGCAGGGAACCAATCCTGGGCAGGGTGCCAACCCACCGCAGGACACACACAAACACACCCACACACCAAGCACACACTAGGGCCAATTTAGAATCGCCAATCCACCTAACCTGCATGTCTTCGGACTGTGGGAGGAAACCGGAGCGCCCGGAGGAAACCCACGCAGACACGGGGAGAACATGCAAACTCCACACAGGGAGGACCCGGGAAGCGAACCCAGGTCCCCAGATCTCCCAACTGCGAGGCAGCAGCGCTACCCACTGCGCCACCGTGCCGCCCCAATAATATTGTTATTAATTGAAACTATAAATAATATTAATCTTTTAATGAAAAACAAATGGAACTTAATAAAAGAATTTTGACAAATCACACACTTAATTCTTAGGAACTTTGATTAATTTAAATCAATTGGTCACAGTTTATCAAGTAACTAATGATGACATGCTCCAGTACTAACTTTGCTACAGTAATGTGATATGTATAGTATTGTTTACCATCCAGTATATTAATCAGAATATTAATTAAATTTGTTTACAGTTACCATGCCAATAATCTTCAGGTATTGCCAAAGATATTTCTGTTTAATTATTCAGTTCATAAAGGTAGCATATAAAATAGTACTAATAGTAAAACATCTGTCAGAAATAAAGGGTAGCTTTTACTCAGTTAATGCAGTGAGAAAAATGTGAAGTTCACCATGATAATACTTACAATTTCAATAAGAACTATATCATGTTGTATTACTAAAAATGCAGAGTAGGGCAGGAAGTGTTTCAATTAATGTTTTTTCTTCCCCATAAAATTAATTAACTGTTACTGAGACTTGATTGACAGTGTTTAAGAGTTTTAGATTCTTCCTTCAGAATTTAAATGACAGAAGTATGAAAGCTTTTCACTATGCTCTTGTTGTATAGAATACAAATAATTAAATGTATAGTGACTTAATTGTTCGACCAAAATAAAACCATGATAATGTATTTCATAATGCAGTAATATGTCAGCTTTTACTTAATTGTACATTTTTTCTCTATTAAATAACTATTATAGATAGATTTCACTGTAATTTTCATGCAACTATTTATTTCCTATTTTATTTTTTTACACTGATCCAAATGGAATTCCACATTGTTGAAATGAAACTTTTTTTTTCACTCTTGACCAGATAATGATGGATGACATTTGGATACTCATACTTACAGGTCAGAAAGTTGGCGTGAGAAGTAAGAACAGAACATTTTGCTTCAGTATTGTGCATGTACTTTTAGTTTCCTAAAAAGTATGTTTGCATAAAAAAAAGCAAAAAAAAAGTAAACTAAGAAATTTGTAACTTTTTAAATTATGAAAAAATAAGGAAAACCTCCAGTAATCCGTTCAAACTATTTGATAATTATAAACAATATTTTTAAAATGTTAGTAGCTTGTCATCCAGACATTATGTTTAATCATTATATGCTACAGGTGCTGGTCATAAAATTAGAATATCATGACAAAGTTGATTTATTTCAGTAATTCCATTCAAAAAGTGAAACTTGTATATTAGATTCATTCATTACACACAGACTGATGTATTTCAAATGTTTATTTCTTTTAATTTTGATGATTATAACTGACAACTAATGAAAGTCCCAAATTCAGTATCTCGGAAAATTAGAATATTGTGAAAAGGTTCAATATTGAAGACACCTGATGCCACACTCTAATCAGCTAATTAACTCAAAACACCTGCAAAAGCCTTTAAATGGTCTCTCAGTCTAGTTCTGTAGGCTACACAATCATGGGAAGACTGCTGACTTGACAGTTGTCCAAAAGACGACCATTGACACCTTGCACAAGGAGGGCAAGACACAAAAGGTCATTGCTAAAGAGGCTGGCTGTTCACAGAGCTCTGTGTCCAAGCACATTAATAGAGAGGCAAAGGGAAGGACAAGATGTGGTAGAAAAAAGTGTACAAGCAATAGGGATAACCGCACCCTGGAGAGGATTGTGAAACAAAACCCTTTCAAAAATGTGGGGGAGATTCACAAAGAGTGGACTGCAGCTGGAGTCAGTGCTTCAAGAACCACCACGCACAGATGTATGCAAGACATGGGTTTCAGCTGTCGCATTCCTTGTGTCAAGCCACTCTTGAACAAGAGACAGAGTCAGAAGCGTCTCGCCTTTGGACTGCTGCTGAGTGGTCCAAAGTTATGTTCTCTGATGAAAGTAAATTTTGCATTTCCTTTGGAAATCAAGGTCCCAGAGTCTGGAGGAAGAGAGGAGAGGCACAGAATCCACGTTGCTTGAGGTCCAGTGTAAAGTTTCCACAGTCAGTGATGGTTTGGGGTGCCATGTCATCTGCTGGTGTTGGTCCATTGTGTTTTCTGAGGTCCAAGGTCAACGCAGCTGTCTACCAGGAAGTTTTAGAGCACTTCATGCTTCCTGCTGCTGACGAACTTTATGGAGATGCAGATTTCATTTTCCAGCAGGACCTGGCACCTGCACACAGTGCCAAAGCTACCAGTACCTGGTTTAAGGACCATGGTATCCCTGTTCTTGATTGGCCAGCAAACTCGCCTGACCTTAACCCCATAGAAAATCTATGGGGTATTGTGAAGAGGAAGATGCAATACGCCAGACCCAACAACTCAGAAGAGCTGAAGGCCACTATCAGAGCAACATGGGCTCTCATAACACCTGAGCAGTGCCACAGACTGATCGACTCCATGCCACGCCGCATTGCTGCAGTAATCCAGGGCAAAGGAGCCCCAACTAAATATTGAGTGCTGTACATGCTCATACTTTTCATGTTCATACCTTTCAGTTGGCCAACATTTCTAAAAATCCTTTTTTTGCATTGGTCTTAATTGATATTCTAATTTTCCAAGATACTGAATTTGGGACTTTCATTAGTTGTCAGTTATAATCATCAACATTAAAAGAAATAAACATTTCAGTCACATCAGTCTGTGTGTAATGAATGAATCTAATATACAAGTTTCACTTTTTGAATAGAATTACTGAAATAAATCAACTTTGTCATGATATTCTAATTTTATGACCACCACCTGTATATAGTTCTTCCAAATTTTAAATTTGACAAAGCAGAGGGCTTACTTTCTTCTATATTTATACAAGGTTTTTTTTTCCTCCAGAAGTAGGAAGAATATTGTTTAGCACTCTTTCTGCATGTGTTGGGTAAGGGTTAGGGTTATCACATTAGTAGTACATTAGATAGTGATGTTCCCTCTGTGTTGCCCAAACATGAAGAGGATATACAGGAGTAACTGCTGCCTTGCATTTAGTGCCATCAAGCTTGATCTCTAGCTCCCCATGGAACTGCAAAACTTTTCCTGTCAAAAGTTCTTGAGCGTGTTGTAGCTTCCCAACTCACCAATTACCTAACCTCTAATAATTTGATGGAACCCTTTCAGTCTGGTTTCAGGGCGCGGTACAGCTGTGAAACTGCTCTGCTACGGGTAACCAATGATTTGCTTATGGCAGCAGACTCTGGACAAACCAGCATATTAATTCTGTTAATAATAATAATAATACATTTTATTTATATAGCACCTTTCCCATGCTCAAGGCACTTACAGAATATAATAAAGAACGGCAGCGTATACAGTATATAGCATTGTACAAACCAGATAAATAAATAAAAAAGATTAAGACAGTGAATTCTGAAAAAAAAAGAAACAGACAACATAATTGATGGTCTAGCACACACACACAAGTTACATTAGCATCTTGACAGAGAAGTAAACTGAGAGAAGGGTAATAAAGTCAAATGGAGCTAAAAGCCTTCATGAACAGATGCGTTTTGAGTTGTTTTTTAAAAGAATTCATGGAGTCAGCTGACCTGATTAATTTTGGTAGGTCATTCCAGAGTCTGGGCGCTATACAGCTGAAGGCCCTGTCACCCATGGAGTGTAGATTAGTGAGGGGCACAACAAGATTGCCAGAATCAGAGGACCTTAGTGGGCGGGCAGGCACATAGTGATGGAGAAGGTCACTGATGTAGTTTGGCACGAGGTTATTTAAGGCTTTGTAAGTTATTAGTAGGATTTTATATTTGATTCTGTAAGACACAGGGAGCCAGTGGAGATGGAGCAGGATGGGTGTGATGTGCTCGCTGCTGCTGCTCTTGCAGCTGAGTTTTGAATAAGCTGGAGCTGTGATATAAGATTAAAAGGGGCACCTGCCAGTAGGGAATTACAATAATCGATGCGGGATGTGATAAAAGCATGGACAAGTTTCTCAGCGTTAGAAAAGGAGAGGAAGGAGCAAACACGGGATATGTTACGGAGGTGAAAGTAAGAAAGTTTCTTAATGTGATTTATGTGGGCGGAATAAGAGAGGGAGGAATCAAAAATGACACCAAGATTTTTTACAGTAGAGGCAGGTCTGATGAGATCACTGCCAAGATAGACTGGGAAGGAGCTCATTTTATTAAGTTGCATTTTAGACCTCAGTGCAGCATTTGACACTGTCAGACATGACATCCTACTGTCCAGAATGGAGAACATGCTGGGTATCTCTGGCACTGCCCTCCAATGGTTCAAGTCCTATCTGACTGATAGGCAAGAGTTTGTTAGTCTTGGCAACAGCAGATCCAGCTCAGCGTTAGTCACACAAGGAGTCCCTCAAGGCTCTGTCCTCGGTCCTCTGCTTTTCTGTATTTACATGCTTCCCCTTGGCCATATTATCCGTGGCTATGGACTGGGTTATCATTTTTATGCAGATGATACTCAACTCTACTTCAATGTTAAAAGTGGAACTTCATCAGAGCTTTCTCAGCTCACAACCTGCCTAAGTGAAATTACAACCTGGATGGAGCAGAACTCTTTAAAATTAAATTGCAATAAAACTGAACTCCTGCAAATTGGGACTAAAATGCAACTTAATAAAATGAGCTCCTTCCCAGTCTAACTTGGCGGTGATCTCATCAGACCTGCCTCTACTGTAAAAAATCTTGGTGTCATTTTTGATTCCTCCCTCTCTTATTCCACCCACATAAATCACATTAAGAAACTTTCTTACTTTCACCTCCATAACATATCCGTGTTCGCTCCTTCCTCTCCTTCTCTAATGCTGAGAAACTTGTCCATGCTTTTATCACATCCCACATCGATTATTGTAATTCCCTACTGGCAGGTGCCCCTTCTAATCTTATATCACAGCTCCAGCTTATTCAAAACTCAGCTGCAAGAGTCCTTACTCGAACCAGCAGCAGCAAGCACATAACACCCATCCTGCTCTGTCTCCACTGGCTCCCTGTGTCTTACAGAATCGAATATAAAATCCTACTAATAACCTACAAAGCCTTAAATAACCTCGCGCCAAACTACATCAGTGACCTTCTCCATCACTATGTGCCTGCCCGCCCACTAAGGTTCTCTGATTCTGGCAATCTTGTTGTACCCCACACTAATCTACACTCCATGGGTGACAGGGCCTTCAGCTGTATAGCGCCCAGACTCTGGAATGACCTATCGAAATTAATTAGGTCAGCTGACTCCATGAATTGTTTCAAAAAACAACTCAAAACTCATCTGTTCAGGAAGGCTTTTAGCTCTACTTGAGTTTATTACCCTTCTCTCAGTTTACTTCTCTGTCAAGATGCTAATGTAACCTTTATGTGTGTGTGCTAGACCATCAATTATGTTTTTTTTTTTTCAGAATTCACTGTCTTAATCTTGTTTATTTATTTATCTGGTTTGTACAATGCTATATACTGTATACGCTGCCATTCTTTATTATATTCTGTAAGTGCCTTGAGCATGGGAAAGGCTCTATATAAATAAAATGTATTATTATTACTATTATTAAAAAGAGTGTTCAGAAAATGGATTGTTTGACACTTTTTGATGTTGGACAGTACAAAATCCAAATTACAAATATAAAGCACGTGATAAATGTTAAACTGTTCATGGCAGCATGGAACATGAAAAAAGGTCAAGTACTAAGAAAATGCAGAAGAAAGGTAATCTTGTGTGGACTCAAATTAGTTGCATGAAATAAATGTTCATGTCAAATTAATTTAATTGTATTCAGTTCATGTTTACATAGTGGACTTCACTGAATACACTCTCTGACCTTATACCCATGTTTGCAAACCTTAGATTGCTAGAAACAGATATCACTAATGGCAATATGCAGTAACTCCATATTCAGCAGGATAATTCAATTTTTCTTAAATGTCTGGCTTTTAGAACCCCATCTGGCTGCTGAATGAGTGCTGCTACGCTTGATCATGCACAGACTACAGTGGGGTCTGTAGGGTTAATCTAGCTGTCCTTTTGTGTAGTGGCTACCTATTAAGCTTTAGTGTGGACTACAAGCATACATATTTTTCACAAATTAATAAGTTAACTGAAATATTTTTGGCAAGTAAAACTGTCCTTGCTGTCAACATGAAAAGCACATATTAGAAAGCACTCTCAAATGGCATAGAAAATCACTGGAGCTTGTATTTATAGCTGAATTCATTACATGTTGCCAGACCACATTTCAGATTTCAATCAGATTCAAGAAGTATCTTCACTTCTTTAGCACAGGAGAGAGTACAAATAGGTACAAACAATAATAATTGGACTAAAGGAAAATACCAACAGGTTTTCCACTGGTTGTTTGACCTGTACAACTATTCTGACTCTTGCTGTAGGTATATCCTGTCTGCTATGGTTAAACTCATACATTGCGGCTAGCCTAATAAAAGAAAGGATAATAAGTGAAATATATAAAAATGAAACATGTCTCTATGTAAACATTGCTTTGTGTCACCTGAATTTACTGTTAGTGTGGGTCACAGAGCAGCCTTGGATTCTGAAATTGACTATTTCCTTTCTACATTAGTCAGATTTCTAATTTCTCAGTGTTGTTGACCTCAAGACATACCCTTCATTGATTCCAGCATGCTGATTTCATCTCATAATAACAGGTAAATGACCCGTTTTGCAAACTTTCCCTTTTAAGTGATGTGTTCCATTTGTACAATTTGTTTGGTCCAAACTTAAATATATATGTTACAAAACTGAACACAGAACAAGCTGTTATGCTACTTTTATATCTTCATTCAGCCTTAGAGCAGACAACTGCCTTCTTCAGATTTCTGAAAGGTGTGTACCAGCATTGTTGGGAACATCTGGTTGTATCAAGTGAGATCTGCTTTGACACCTCAGTAGAGAATCACTGTAGCACAACAGATGGAAGCTGACTAATTTCCATTGCCATCCCTCCTACATGGCATACCACAGTGACTCTCAACTTATGCCAGTGTTCTCCTGAATCACACCAGTATATGCATCCCGCTTTCTGTTGCCTACCTGCCTCTGCCTTTCTACTTCTTGAGAGTCAGTCCTAACCATCACTTTGGCAGTAAGCCTGGAATTGTTGTGTATGTCTTCTCCCTGATCCCTATTACTTGCACAATAATATGTATTGGTAGAGACAGCTGGCTGATTTGGGCTTCTTGGAATCATGATGAAATGGAATATTCATGTGACATCACAGGGGCGTGTCTAACTCCTGATAGATAGATAACATAAAATTCTGCAAAGGAAAAGAGACTGCAAAATATAATCAAAAGTTCTTCCAAATTAATTAGGAAAGTTTTCTGACTCTTGCTCTTTGTAAACCCTTTTATATAATGACTAGCAAAATACCCGCGCTTCGCAGCGGAGAAGTAATGTGTTAAAGAGGTTATGAAAAAAAAAGGAAACATTTTAAAAATAACGTAACATGATTGTCAATGTAATTGTGTTGTCATTGTTATGAGTGTTGCTGTCTTTTATATATATAATATGCACACACACACACACATAAACATATATATACATAAACATATATATATGCATATCTACATATACACATATCTACATATACATACGTATATACACATCCACATAAACATATATATATACATATACAAATTTACATATCTACATATATATATATATATATAGACATAGATATATACATACATACATTCACATATTTATTAACGATACACCCCCCCCCCCCCCTTTTGATCATACGGACTTAGTCAGCTCCACCCACCCCAACCCCACCCCCCCCCACCCATACTGAATGTGTTACTATATATTGCCTTTGATTCTTGTAAGTCTAAGCATTATCCTCTGATGAAGACCCCTGATAGGGGTTGAAAGCTCAGGAATAAAACTATTTTATGATACGTGATTCGTTTTTTCTCCTTTTGTGGGTCTCCAACTGCAAATATATATATATATATATACTGTATATATACATATCTACTTATTGGCTCCTGTATTTAGGATATGGCAGGTTGGATAATGGATGGATGGACATTTGTATGCATAGCCCTATTTGCCCATTTTTGTTTTTTTTTCTTTCTTCAGTAATATTTCAGCAAACCCGGAGCTTGTCAGTTCAAATCCTGGTACTGACACGACTGTGTGACCCTGAGGAAGTCACTTCACCTGCCTGTGCTGCAAAAACCAAAAGTAATGTAACAAATTGTACTTCAGATGTTGTAAGTTGGTGGAATAAAGGCATAAGTCAAATAGATAAATATGTATTATACACATAGGAACTATTCATTTATTTTCAGTTAAGTCATCTGCAGCAAACTTATAAATGAGGGTTTCTCCTTTTTAGATAGTGCAAACTGTTTCTTCTTCATTGACGTTTTCTCTTGGAGAGCTTTTTTCATTTCATTGAAAATGAAAGCAGCAGCTGCCAAAATATGTAGCTTTCTTATTAATTTTTCAACATTGTGTAAAATAAATGTATAAAGTAACATAAAAGGTTTAAATACTGGTTATTCTTTTACACTAAAATATTACTACACAGATACAAAAAAAGTAAAATGGATATGTTCTTTTTCTTTAAGGAGATTAAATATTACTGAAGAAAGAAAAAAAAAATTAAACAGCCAAATGGGGCTATGCATATGAACTTAAAAGGTTTAAATAAAACAGAAATATATATTTTATTTTTACTTGGTTAACTTGTGGAGGGTGTATCCTGTAGCAAAGCCCTAACTTTTTTCGTGAAAGCCCGTTTCAGTCAATAAGTCTTATGTGTGTGTTTATGTATGTGTGTATATATATGTAGATATGTGTATATGTAGATATGTATATATATGTATATGTATATATATGTTTATGTGTGTGTGTATATTATATATATATATATATATATATATATATATATATATATATATATAAGACAGCAACACTTATAACAATGACAACACAATTACATTGACAATCATGTTACGTTATTTTTAAAATGTTTCCTTTTTTTTTCATAACCTCTTTAACACACTACTTCTCTGCTGCGAAGCGCGGGTATTTTGCTAGTGTATATATATACATACATATACACACATACGTGCAGTTTCAATAACATAGAAATCAATATAAATATTAACATCATTATCATATGAGAATATGAAGTAATATATAAGAAGCACATTTCATATAAATATAAATTATTAAACAGTAAAATCTTCTTCTGTAATTTGCTACCGTGGCAATTTGTGTGTCTGTCCAGGATTTTAAATCACCTGTAGCTCGCAAACCGTTTCACCTATTGACTTGAAATCTGGTACACATATAGTACGTCACGTCTACTATCCGCTTTATGGGTGATGATTGTATTACTCTTTTTATGTTTATTTTATTTTATTGTAGAATCAACTCCTATCTGCGCACACCAGGGCGGCCGTGGGCGGATGCGTATGGTGTATTCACTCCATGTTATCGTGCATTGCGCTGTCACTGGTATTTTGATAAAAGAATTTGAACAACATATAAGAAGCGTATAAATTATTAAACAGTAAAACATTAACATTTAAGAAGTAAAGTTAGATTAAGTACTACTGCAGTGCCCTCGGGTATACCTCATTTTTTGTTTGTCCATTACATGCTTAAATGTATACATTTTTTGGTGTACCTACCCGAGAACACGCGACATATAACCGAGCGTGGGAGAAGCATGGATTTTAAACACGCGTTGAGTTCATCTGCTGGTCTCCCTCGTGGAATAACTGGTAATGTTTGAATAAAATATACAGCGAGTAAAACGACATTACCTCCTATTTTTTTTTTTACGATCTCTGAGATGTTGCTTTTTTCGGTTCAAGGCTTCATAAGCTCTTTTATGTTGTATGGTGTACTTATCCCAAACCATCATCTTTGAATGTTGCAAGACTTTCGCCTTGTATGTAGATCGGGATAATTACATTCATTGCATTCCTAGTCTGAATCACAATCTGATTGTATGGGTGGTTACCTGGCACTGTAGGGTTGCCACCCGTCCTTTAAAATACGGAATCGTGCCGCATTTGAGAATGAAATTGCGCGTCCCGTTTTGAATCAATACTGGACGGGATTTCTCCCGTATTTTTTTTATCATTTTTTTTAAAGCAGCGTCTCATGCAAATCATTCCACACGCATTTTATGAAGATGCCTCCTTTCCTACTTTTGATTGGGTAATACTTGATGTCATCGTTAGTTTGATTGGTCTTTTTAACTGTCCAGTGAGGAGGGAGTGTCTTTTAAGTAGAGTCTGGAAAGTGTTGGCACTGAGATGTGGCGTCAGCGCCAGAGTTGAAGCCCCTAATGTTGCGGTCAGCAAGTCGGCTAACATCCGCCATGTGCCGTCTTTCAGTTGCGAGAAGCAGATCATAGAATGGTTGAAACTGTTGCCCCTAACGTTGCGCCACGGCGTGTGGTTCGTTTATACCTCGTGTTTTCTCATTAAACTTTTATCTCGCGAATATGTTATTGCAATCCGCAGCGGGAGCGTTTCTATAAACTTAATTTAAACTTACGTTTTACACCGTGCTTTGTTTCCCTTATGAACATGCTTGAATGCTTCACTCGCTCCCTTCTCAATTGTTTAATTAATTTTTTGCTCTTCGCTGTTTGCGGCTCTTCCGTCATTTCCCCCTAGTTCGTTCTTTTATCTCGCGAATATGTTATTGCAATCCTTAACGGGAGCGTTTCATTAAACTGATTGAAAATAGTTTTGCATTTACCTTTTTAGTAAAAGGTGAGCTTTTAAGCCTGAAAAATCACCCCGTAAATGCACACGTTTAATTGCACATGTGTTAATATGTATGGTTACACAGTATTAAAAGACAGTGAACAACGTCAGTTACCTTTGTTCCCGCGTTTGATAAAAGGCGAGCTTTTAAGCCTGAGAAATCACCCCGTAAATGCACACGTTTAATTGCACATGTGTTAATATGTATGCTTACACAGTATTAAAAGACAGTCAAAAATTAACGTCATTTACCTTCGTTCCCGCGTTTGACTCGTGCTGTAAATCTCTTCCTTGTTTTTAGTTCACGTGATTACGTAGGAGGCGTGATGACGCTATACGTGACTCCGCCTCCTCCATTACAGTGTATGGACAAAAAATATGTTCCAGTTCTGACCATTACGCGTAGAATTTCGAAATGAAACCTGCCTAACTTTTGTAAGTAAGCTGTAAGGAATGAGCCTGCCAAATTTCAGCCTTCCACCTACACGGGAAGTTCGAGAATTAGTGATGAGTGAGTCAGTCAGTCAGTCAGTCAGTCAGTCAGTGAGGGCTTTGCCTTTTATTAATATGTATAGATATTGGCTTGAAAAGCATTAGTCTTATTTGAAACACTTTTGATGTACTGACTTTAGAGGTACTGTATATAATACAGCTATTAGTCACATACTGTTATGGAATAAGACTTTAACAGATGTTTATTTTGGTCTCAATAACACTTACAAAGTATCACTTAAGTGATTATCCATCTCTAGGCAGTGTGGTATGATAAGAATTACTTGAGAATTAAAAAAAATTCCTTTGGTCTTATTAAGAATTAATTAAGGATTTACGAGGCTGCAAGCAGTATTGAAAGACAGATTATTAATGACTTGAGCCACCAAAGTGATGTTATTCTAGTATGCCACATTGCACAGTCATAACTACTTTATTGCTGATTTTTAAGTGTTATTACAGGATTTTTTGCAGTTGTTTTCAGACTTGTCTCAATACAATGTCCACTTTATCAAAATTCTTGACACAGACTGCTTTACAAAACACATCTGAGCACATCATTTAACCCTTGGTGCAAAATGCACTTCAATCACCAAAACACTTCATACTTCACTCAGAAGTGATTCTAGCATATGCTCCCTCCTGTAAGACTATTGTGGTACTCATTATACAATCCACTAAAAACACGAACCAATAGAAGCATTGAAAAATATATATAGTATGTGTTTCTGTGTCCTCCATTTTTCCACAGTTTACTGTTGCAGCTCAAACTATATATAAAAAAAAAGTATGACACCCCCTACTGTAGGTCACATTTATTCAAGTCTAGTACAGCAAGTGAAAACACAACACCTAAAACTACCAGCTGTATTCTACTATTGCCCTTCTGGAGATCTTGTCTTCTCCATTTGGCTATAGATTTTCATCAACATCATACCGAATGTTATCTCCAGCAAGACACAGGAAAAAAGGAAAAAATCTCTTAGGATGCCTTATCCAACTCTGGATGTCTTCCACTGTTGTGTCCAAACATCCAGTAGCCATTGAATCTAGAAGTGACATCTGGTCATGTAGGTCCATCACAAGATATTGCTGCAAATATGATGATGATAGCCCCCCTCTGGCCTGGAACATCTATAGTGGCTCTTTTGCCAATCGCATTCCTTCCATGTCAGCGTCATTTTGCCAAGTTGAAACTGGCCTTATCCACAAAGATTAATGTGTGTTCACCTCCCTGGCTTCAGGCTCCATTTCTCTTTTCAGTAAATTAGAAAATACACAAAGGTACCTTTAGTCACAAAAAAATGCCTCTGTGTGCTGTATTGTTCCAAATCACCTTATGATCTGATGTTCTTGTAGCACTCATGAAATGATTATAGCGCTAACATTGTGAATGTCTGAAAATATGTTGCTGTCTCAACTATTGCATCCTCCTGCTGAGGAGTAAACATTCTTTCTCTTCCCACTTTTACAGGTAACTGCTTGGTCCTACAGTATGTCAATTTTTTCTAGAGACTTTTTTTCAAATTACAGTACTGCTGTAATATACACATACATCAGAATGCTGTAAATACTGCACAGTTATCAGTTGGTTTGCCTGAAATCCTCACTATTAATGCTGCTGTGTATCTAAACAAGTTTGGTTGAACCCTCAGAACTGCTTGCTTCAGGGACAGACCATGATTTACCACACGATTGATAATTGTAGCTCTCATTACATCATAAACAACTGTTCTTGCTCCTGCACAACATTGTCTTCTACCTGTGCCTTTGGCTGCATCCATTTTTCTCACATTGGCTAAAGAAAGTAAATTTCAATCCAAACATTGCCCCTTCTGTATATGTGGTAAGGAGGCAAAAAAACCTGAGTAGGTTTTTAGCTAAAATGACAGCCAGGTTTTTCAGTAAGTGAAACAACTACACTGCATGAGCTGATAGCCCATGACTCACATATGTGGCAGTAACAGTGGAACATCTCTTCAGTGACAACTACATCAACATGTTACCTACAGTATAAACATTCACATTTCAATACAAATGTGACCATTTTTGTATAGATGGTAAGAATGCTACAAACTAGAAAACTGAATAAACTGCTTAGATCAGAATGATCTATTTCAAGCTTATATATACTTACATTTTATTTCAGAGTGCAGCATATTCCCTTCTACAGTAATCTAAATTTTGTTAGACATCTAAATGTCTGAAAAATGTGCTGTACTTCTACAGAATGTTGCTGGGGTTGAACATGGGTTGAGACGGATATTTGTATATTTTAGAAAAAGTGGTGATGCGCAGTGAACACAGTGATGAGGAGGTGCGAGTAAAATTAAGGTGCATTGCAAATATTTTCGCAGGCTTCAGTGATTCTAATGTTAAAGGAATTTCAGGAAAACTTCAGCCATCACAAATCCATTATTCTTAATTGAAATAGAATTAAATATGCAATATTTTGGTTGACAGAGCATAATTGTGTTTCTTTCCTTGATTGGTTAGAAAGCTACGGCAGTAACTCTGCAAAACCTTAGGTGAGAGCTTGTTTGTGTATGTCCAAAGTCTTACATGCAGGTTATTGATGATTACTAAAAATACTATAATTTTTGAAAAAAGTACAGTAAAGTAAAATATTTAAATTAAAAATGGGGCTGGAAAGGACTCTGTCTCTCTGTCTTAATGCATTAGAAGAACCCCACACTGATGGTGACAGACTGCAGCTACTGTAACAAGTGGTAAGAAGTTAATGAAAAGATTCAAGTGAAAAAAAATACAATGATGATTTACTAATCTTTACTGAGGGAGGAGTTCCACACATTCAGATTGTCAAATTCAGACCATGGGGATGGTTTGTGGTGTTTGCAGGATTTCATTCTAGTAATTTTCTTAATTAGTAGGATTGCTGCTGATGATTTAACATACTTATTTTGATTTTACTATTTTAATTGACTTGCTTAATTATATATTTTTCCATAACTTGCAGTAAAACAATAATATGGTGTAGATGCCTGGGGTGTAGATTATGGCAAGTCCACCATGACTTATAGGTGCCTCTAATAATGTTTACTTTCAAGTTTCAAACCTTCCATTTCATATTCAAATCTTATATTTTTACTTCCTATGTGTAGTACAGAGCCCGGGAAGGGACATGGGAGAAAAAAAAAAAATTAATGGGTGAAAAAAAAAAAAAAGATATACTTTTGCAAGATCTCGTAATAATGTTATTGTAAAAGTACTTCCGGGTCAGTTGGTTACCATGGACACGACAATAATGGAGCATATACTGGAACCATTCAGTTTTATTTTGAAATTGGCCTCAAATACTGTATAAAGATATTAAATCAGTGCTTGGCAGTAAACATGGTTTACTTAAGTGAGAGACACTTGAATACTTAGCACAAAGGGCTACTCTCGTTGGAAAATGTACTACGAACTGGTGGACAAGGTGGAATTCATTTGTAACCAACTGCAGTACTCTGGGCAGCTTCACAGGCACAGATGGGTGTATGCTAAATGCAGAGAACATGGACTACGTGTGAGGAAGGAGGATGTGCGCTTGTTGTTAAGACAGGCAAGACATCTCAGACGACGAAGTTACTTTTCAAAAGGGCCGAACTTCATCTGGCACCTGGATTCGTATGATAAACTTAAGCCATACAGTATTGGTATAAACAGATGTATTGATGGCTTTTCCAGAAAAATCATCTGGCATAATGCCTACACAACAAATTGTGACCCAAAGATGATCGGTGGATACTACATGGAAGCAGTGCAACGTTTAAGTGGCTGTCCTAGAGTTGTCAGGGGTGATCTTGGAACCAAAAATGGTTATGTCAGACAACGTTTCCTCCTCCCCACTCAGCCAGACAATACACTTGACAGTTACCTGGAGGGAGCCAGCACTGCCAATCAAAGAATTGATTATTGGTGGGGCTTTCTTCGCAGCCAGTGCATAGAGTTCTAGTTATGCTTGTTTGCAGACCTCAGAGACAATGACTTCTTTGATGACGGGCTGCTGGACAAAAACTTTCTCCAGTTTTCTTGCATGGGTTTCTTGCATTCTTATCCAGGTGAGTTGATGAATGATAATGTTTTCATATAGTGTTATACGTGTGTTTGTTTGTGAGAAGCGAGGGGAAGAGCAGGAAGAGAGGGAGAAAGAATAGAAAAAAGAGGATAGGATGGGAAATTACAGAGTCAAGGATGATGCAGAGAGAGGGGAGGATTACAGTTAAAAATATGGTGTGTAGATATTATATTATACTGCTCTGCTTCATATATGATTCAGGATTAGTAGTTGCCTGCCTAAATCTGTGTGCATATTCTCTTTATCGGGATGAGCTGGATGACACTGCACAGATTTGGAATGCGCACACCATCAGGTCATCCAAAAACATGAATGTCCCCAGCGGTCGGCCAGATGTGATGTTTGCTGTGCCTGAACTGTATAGGAAAAGAGATTTTCTAAACCCAGTTGAAGAAGACCATGTTCAACTGTGCAAAAACGAATGTGTCTTTCGGTCAGCCAAACCCTGCAATCAAGATATATACATGTATGAAATATTGTGTATGCAATATTATTACGGCAGAGACCTACCTCAATCTACCAAATGATCCATATCAAGCTATGAACTTGCACATGTACCTTAGAGAGGCAATTAATGCAACTCTGTAAGTCCAGAGTATCTTGGATTGGTCACTTCATATTTGGCTCCAAATAGGACATCAGTGAGCCTAAGATGTTGCCGCTTGTCAAAAGTTCATTTGTCTGTTTGGTCATTTGGTCAATCTGTGAAAAATAATCAGATTTAATTTTGATAACCAGTTGTAGTTTAGACAGAGTTGACATAATTTGATGGTCCAGCTTCTAAATGTGAATATCTTTTGTTTTGGACTGTTGGACAGACCAGAAAGAAAAAAAAGAAGACATTCTTAGTTGCAGCCATACTGGAAACTGTTTATTGTTGTTACAAACACACATGCAGTAATGACTTCAGAATTCATCTTAAACCAAGAATCCAAATGTAAATGTATCTAAGCTGTTCAACAGTATACAAGCTTCCTGTAGAGTTAGAATTTTATGAACTCTTATGACTCCATTTACTTATTTCTTCACTTTTGTAAAGAATGCCACATTTTGTTTTACATATTAAAGAAAAAGTGCTGTGACAATTGCCATAGAGCACATGCAATTTTTACTTGGTATGCATTACAGGATAAACATATAAAACTAATGTCTGAAAATTATAGAACTGTAATACAGGTAATACAGGTAATACAGACATTAAGTCACATCCAACTGAGTGGTGAAATATCTGTGTATAAGTGCTTGATCTTCTTGTTGTGGCACATTTGTATTAAGAAGCATAAAATATACAGTAATATTGTAAGGCACTGTTCAGTGTGAAATCCTGCCCTACAAAATAAAATTTGAATTTTGCCTACTAAGCTTTGTGAGGTTCCCTAATTAAGACCAACTGGGTTAGATTTACTTACATATTGTATAGGTTATTTCACGGCAATGTACAAACATTCTGTTTTTGAAGAAATAACCTGTGATGGCAAAGTTACAGTTTGGCACTGAGTATAATGATAAGTTTTGTTGGCAATTCTACATACTGATTACAAAGGCCAATGCATATATAGTTGCTACAAGCTGACTTTTTCAGGCAACAGTTTGCATTGCCTTGTAGATTTCGTAAGCACATATTTTGAACATTAATTTGCAACCAATACTTTTTCCTGAACTATCAAAAAGTCTCTAACACTGTAGAAGTATGTTTTTTTTTTTACAATGAACAATTACAACAATGCTGTAAAACTCTGTAACCTTCCTTTTTAGCAACCCAACTTCTATCCAAACACCATATAAATCTTTACCAAAGCTGCATTAGGAAAGAACAAATAGACCATAAAGCTCCAGACAATTCAAATATATACTATTAAAATTATATTAGAATAAAAACATTAAATCAAATAAAACAGAAATAAATAATAATAGTGAAAGTTATGTTGATGCCTTTGTGCACTAATAGAAATATAGGCTTCTCACCACAACACTCTTGGTGCTAGCTGGAAAGAAACCGTACATTAGATAATCAATTAAAAAAACAGTCACAAAGAAAACTAAATCCAAAAACAAGGCTTGCGACTGTCTACTACTGATCAGCACTGCTGTCTGCTCTAAAGGACGTCCATTTCAAAGTAGTTGCTGGACAGGATGTTATCAAACTCTATTTGAAATTCTGGGTAAGAACTATAAGTGCATGGTACTTCCAGTGTAGCTCCACAGGTGTGAGCAACAGGCCTTCTGTTGAGCCCAGTTTCATCCTTAAAGCTGACCAAAATCTTGTCAACACATATAACAGAAGAATCTGTGCAGAAATGTAGGATTTTTTCAGCTTTGTTTGGGTCAGCATTTTTCACATAACACTGGAGATGGTTGAAGGTTGTCTGTTCCTTTTGAGTCAGTATCACCTTTGTTGTCTCTAACAGTTATGACACTCTTTTTCCTGTGGCTTTTCTTTGACTCATACAGAGACAACAGACTTTTTTTGTCTGGCAGTTTCAGCTGTACCGATGCCATAGGTGTGGTGAAGCAATCTACTATATATTTTGGCTCTTGGAGAATGGCTTTATGAGCCATTGCCAATGTCAATGTCAATTTATTTATATAGGACATTTAAAACAACATAGGAATGCTGTGGCCAAAGAGCTTTACAGTAATAGAATAAAAGAACACCTACAATTAACATAAATAACATAAATAGAAATACAATAAATGAACATAAATAAAATAAATAATAAATAGAAGTAATGTTACATAATCACAATGAGGAAACCATCAGTTTTACTGAAGGTCACGGAATGCAAGTGAATAGAAAAGAGTCTTTAATCTTGTTTTGAACAGTTATCTAATTGTAGATAACTTCTTTATGTAATGATGTAAAGAGTTCCACAGGCGAGGAGCAGCAGCTGCAAAAGCCCTGTCCTCCTTAGTTTCGACACTTGGTACAAGGGACAACAAGAGACAACTGATCAGAAGATCTAAGCACTCTAGATGGCTGGTGTAAAGAACACAATTCGGATAAATAGGCAGGAGCAAGCCCATGTAAAGATTTAAAAAGTAGCAACAAGATTTTAAAATCAATTCGAAAACTGACAGGCAGCCAGTGAAAAGAAGCTAATATTGAAGAAACAGAATCAGACTTTCTTGCCCCAACCAGAAAGCGAGCGGCAGCATTCTGGACCAACTGTAACCTGCGTGTCAGGGATTTGCTAATCCCAGAATACAGCGAGTTGCAGTAATCAAGGCGAGAAAAGATAAAAGCATGAGTAGCTTTCTCAAGATCCCTAGAAGATAAAAAAAAGGCTTGATCTTACCTAATTGACGAAACTGGAAAAAGCAACTCTCAACACTTGTGTGGATGGCTGCCTCAATGTTGTACTTTGGAGGGAGGAAATAGGAACCCATCCTTGTAAAAAGGTCAAGCAAGTCGTCTACATCACTTTCCTCCATTGTGTCCTGGAGAGCCTTTTCAACAGCTGATCTCTCAACAGGCGGAAGGTAGTTTAGAAATGACATCATCAGAATATCTGCATCAACAGAGTCATTTCCATGGATGCAGGCTAATATAAAAACCTTTGAAAGTTTAGTTGGCACGACACCATGGTCTAGTAATTCTTTCACCCAGATACGTCCAACAGCTTGCCATTCAGCCTCACAGAAATCTGGCCGCAGCCTCAGAACCCGCTCTGTTTCCCCTTCACACTGTTCAAGCAACTGCTCCCAGAATGCTGTGTAAATCTCCCTAGACACTCCAGCATCATCAATGGATTTCTCATTTACAAAGTCCATTTTTAGAGTCAAATCTATTATGCTGCTGTCCATAAATACTTTCAAAAGATCTTCAACTATCTTTACCCTTCGGACTGAGGCACACCATGGGCTCTCTAGGTTCCCTAAATTGTCAGCTGAGACAGATGGGGAGAGTTGGCTGCTCGAATTTAAAGGCAAGTCTCATGGCCCACTGTTCTGCTAGAACAAAAAAAATATGAAAAAACACTGATAGCATCACTATGATATTAAAATTACTTTTCCGGTCCTCACAACATTCCTTCAGAGCTTTACAGTGAATTAAACAACTACATTTACAGGAACAGAATTGCTTTACCAGATGGCTGACTTTTACATGTAAAATTCTCCCTTAAATCATGACTCGATATTTGGATTAAGTAATCTTCACAGTAATTATATTAACAAGTAACAGTCATATAAATAATACAGCGTTGTTTGTAAAACAGCAAAATAGAAAAAAAGAAATAATCGAAAGAGGTGCATTTGGGATCGATTGATATGTTTTCCCCTGCCTTGCATCTACTATCAATACGGATCAATTCGGATGAGTGGAGTAATGTTCACCACAACACCACCATATTATAGTAGTTATCATGATCCAAAATATACAGAGATCATCCAAATTATTAATATTTTGTTTGAAAAGTATCTCCATATTCTAACTAACTGTGGATTGATACAAATTATCCAATTCGCTTTAAAAGAAGATAAATATGCGATTGATAACATTAGGGCGCAACACACTGGCAGCATATGTGATCATCCATCACCAGACTGATTTGAAAATATGAATTTTTATCCTGGTCTTTCCTATTTTTTGAGTTACCATACAATCAGCCAACGTACCAATTCTTTACAGTTATGTAATGTCAAACTACCGTTTAAAGGATGTATACAGGCTGTTTGCCGTGCTGTGTTTTACCTGTGCTGTCTGCATTTCTTCTTCATTCACGGACAGAACATGTAACAGATGTTGGCCATTGGATGTTAGCTGACAACACAGGCTCCAGTTCTGCACTCTTAAATAATAAGTAATATGAAAAAACAGAATCACTGTATTAATTTATACACTATTAACTGACAGCAGACATACAAGCCAAAAATATTATTGCATAATGTAATTTGCAAAAGTTAAAATTTTAAATTTAAATCCAGGAATGCCCATGAGACAAAAAAAAGTAAAAAGTAAGACGACACTTTTTTGTTCATATGCAGAAGAAATCACAAGTTGTTGTTTATGAAAACTGTGTCATTAAATGCATTAGATCCATGGGCCTTTACTAACAACAATTATTGCTACTTTGCTGTTTTTCTATAATTTGGACAATACACTGATGAGAGATATGAACGAACGAAAAGTTTATTATAGAAATCTTTCTAATAAAAATATTGAAAAGTACTTTCATTCCATTGGTTGTCATTAGCTCTTTATGCAGTTTGAAAAATAAATGTTTATCAATTATTGCCCAGAGGATAAATGAGATCCTAAAAAAACAAGGGGCAAACCAACATGTAAGTTAGTGCAGCTTTTGGACTGCAACTATTTCAAATACAGTATACACAGTAGAAAAGATGCCATATAACATAAAACATGGTTAATTTTCTCAAAAGTAGCAATGCAGTAGTAATGCACAGTTGAGTAACATTTACATAATTGAGTTTACTGAACATAAAAACCTAAAAAAAGTTTTACCTTAATAAATGTAAGTAGTTACATATTTTTATTTGGTCTGTTTTTGGTGGTATTAATATTCCTGCCTCTATTTCAAAAATGATTCCTGATATTATGCATTACCTGTGTGACATCCGTGTTGTAACTCCATGTTATCACAACTGTCTCATCACCAAATTCTCCACCAAGATCATCCTCTGGATCCCATGCAATTGTATCTGCCTCTTCTGCATCGAGTTCTGCAATATCTTCAGAAGATTCAGGACAGATGTGTGCACTAGTCAGATCAATACTTTCAAAACAGGAGTTGGGGAAATCATCAGAGGATTGGGGAGTACCATTCCAAATGCTGTCGTCATCATCACATGAGTTTGTGTCCTGTCTTTTTCCAGTGTGAAGCATATTATTGTCTTCTACGGTTGAATGAGAATAACATGTTTTCCGCTGGCATTGTGCTCCCAAAGTCTCAAAGAGTACCCTTTGTTTTTTGGTTCTTGATTACAACTGAAAATGAACATTCTGCATTAAATAAAAACAAAATGTGTTAGTACTAATTTAAAATTGTGGTAGTAAGAAATGCATGTTTCTGCACTATTAACAGTTGTGTACAAAATACATATGGCTGAAAGACCAAAAGCTTAATAAGAATAAAGAACTACATTTATTTTGGAATGTTCTTACCATTATATGGATCTAACCACACATAAACAACAAAGTCCTGAAAAATAATTGCATCCTAGAGAAGTGATAGCACATGCAAAAAGTTCCAGAGAAGCACTGGAGTAATTGCTGGCACAAAATGCAACTCTGTTTTCACAAAGTTCATGTGGATTAATTTATTACCTAAAGTTGATTCCATCTCTATCCATGTTCCCCATCATCATCATTACAGTATTTATTATGAATGCTTCTAATATCACAAACCTGTTTACTGGTTCCACTGTCAGATGCATGTCTGTGCTCCACCAGATCTGTGATCAAATCATCTGCAATAGTTTGAGTCAACTGTGGATCCACTTCCTCTATTGTGTTGACAGATGAATCCTCAGATAAGGAATCTTCTCTGTATTCATCTACTTCAGATGACTCATCTGTTAAAGGTGCATCTTCTTTTGTGCAAATATAAAATCTGACCAACTTCAGTTTGGTTTGTTCATAAAATGTGCCAACTATAACATCCATAGGAAAGACATCAAAAGTAAAGCCTTCAACTCTTCCTTTTGTTGAATGTCCATTTGGGAAAAACAGCTCCTTTCCTATTTCCAAAATCTGAGAAACAGTTGTTGTCTTTTCAACTATGGCATGTCTTATTCCTCCACCATTTCTGGTCCTCACTTGGTGGTATTCATTACTGCTAAAATGAAGCCACCCAATTTCAATCTTCCTTGAAGTCTTTTCCACTGTGTTATTTTTCTGTCTTGCCATCATGTCACCTTGCTTTTGAAACACAGATGATGTACCACACAAGGCTCCTTTTGTCTTTGATTTCATTTTCTGTGCTCCTATTTTATCTCTTAATTTTTGTAAATAAGTCTCTTTATCAGTGCTGCACTTTGCATGTTGACAGAAGGAGAGGACAGCAACTCTGTCACCATATGAAGAGATATATTTTGCCATTTGTTCATCGGTCATGATGGACAGCACTGCCTTGTCAATTTGTAAATATGAAATACCAGATATAATAGTGTAAGTTTAAACATCCATCCATCCATTCTCTTCCGCTTATCCGAGGTCGGGTCGCGGGGGCAGCAGCTTGAGCAGAGATGCCCAGACTTCCCTCTCCCCGGCCACTTCTTCTAGCTCTTCCGGGAGAATCCCGAGGCGTTCCCAGGCCAGCTGGGAGACATAGTCCCTCCAGCATGTCCTGGGTCTTCCCCGGGGCCTCCTCCCGGTTGGACGTGCCCGGAACACCTCCCCAGGGAGGCATCCAGGAGGCATCTTGATCAGATGCCCGAGCCACCTCATCTGACTCCTCTCGATGCGGAGGAGCAGCGGCTCTACTCTGAGCCCCTCCCGGATGACTGAGCTTCTCACCCTATCTTTAAGGGAGAGCCCAGACACCCTGCGGAGGAAACTCATTTCAGCAGCTTGTATTCGCGATCTCGTTCTTTCGGTCACTACCCATAGCTCATGACCATAGGTGAGGGTAGGAACATAGATCGACCGGTAAATTGAGAGTTTTGCCTTATGGCTCAGCTCCTTTTTCACCACGACAGACCGATGCAGAGCCCGCATCACTGCGGATGCCGCACCGATCCGCCTGTCGATCTCACGCTCCATTCTTCCCTCACTCGTGAACAAGACCCCGAGATACTTGAACTCCTCCACTTGAGGCAGGATCTCGCTCCCAACCCTGAGAGGGCACTCCACCCTTCTCCGGCTGAGGACCATGGTCTCGGATTTGGAGGTGCTGATTCCCATCCCAGCCGCTTCACACTCAGCTGCGAACCGATCCAGAGAGAGCTGAAGATCACGGCCTGATGAAGCAAACAGGACAACATCATCTGCAAAAAGCAGTGACCCAATCCTGAGTCCACCAAACCGGACCCCCTCAACACCCTGGCTGCGCCTAGAAATTCTGTCCATAAAAGTTATGAACAGAATCGGTGACAAAGGGCAGCCCTGGCGGAGTCCAACTCTCACTGGAAACGGGTTCGACTTACTGCCGGCAATGCGGACCAAGCTCTGACACCGGTTGTACAGGGACCGAACCGCCCTTATCAGGGGGTCCGGTACTCCATACTCCCGGAACACCCCCCACAGGATCCCCCGAGGAACACGGTCGAACCCCTTTTCCAAGTCCACAAAACACATGTAGACTGGTTGGGCGAACTCCCATGCACCCTCCAGGACTCTGCTAAGGGTGTAGAGCTGGTCCACTGTTCCGCGACCAGGACGAAAACCACACTGTTCCTCCTGAATCCAAGGTTCGACTATCCGACGGACCCTCCTCTCCAGAACCCCCGAATAGACTTTTCCAGGGAGGCTGAGGAGTGTGATCCCTCTGTAGTTGGAACACACCCTCCTGTCCCCCTTCTTAAAGAGGGGGACCACCACCCCGGTCTGCCAATCCAGAGGCACTGTCCATGATGTCCATGCGATGTTGTAGAGACGTGTCAACCAAGACAGCCCTACAACATCCAGAGCCTTGAGGAACTCCGGGCGTATCTCATCCACCCCCGGGGCCCTGCCACCAAGGAGTTTTTTGACCACCTCGGTGACCTCAGTCCCAGAGATGGGGAAGCCCACCTCCGAGTCCCCAGGCTCTGCTTCCTCATTGGAAGGCATGTTATTGGGATTGAGGAGGTCTTCGAAGTACTCCCCCCACCGACTCACAACGTCCCAAGTTGAGGTCAGCAGCGCACCATCACCACCATATACAGTGTTAACACTGCACTGCTTCCCCCTCCTGAGACGCTGGACAGTGGACCAGAATCTCCTCGAAGCCGTCCGAAAATCGTTCTCCATGGCCTCCCCAAACTCCTCCCATGCCCGAGTTTTTGCCTCAGCAACCACCGAAGCTGCATTCCGCTTGGCCTGCCCGTACCTATTAGCTGCCTCCAGAGTTCCACAGGACAAAAGGGACCGGTAGGACTCCTTCTTCAGCTTGACGGCATCCCTCACTGCCGGTGTCCACCAACGGGTTCGGGGATTGCCGCCACGACAGGCACCGACCACCTTACGGCCACAGCTCCGGTCAGCCGCCTCAACAATACAGGCACGGAACATGGCCCATTCGGACTCAATGTCCCTCACCTCCCTCGGGACATGGTCGAAGTTCTGCCGGAGGTGGGAGTTGAAGCTACTTCTGACAGGGGGCTCTGCCAGACATTCCCAGCAGACCCTCACAACACGTTTGGGCCTACCAGGCCTGACCGGCATCCTCCCCCACCATCGAAGCCAACTCACCACCAGGTGGTGATCAGTTGATAGCTCCGCCCCTCTCTTCACCCGAGTGTCCAAGACATGTGGCCGCAAGTCCGACGACACAACCACAAAGTCGAAAGTTTAAACATGAATAATAAAAACACACCTGCATGCATGCACGTGCACACACACAGAAAGATTCATATTCTGAACATTTCATTTCAACTAGTGGTGGGACCATTCAAAATAATCCCAGATTGAGATTTAATAGTGAGGAATCTGACAGAGAGCTGGCCTGCTTACAAAATTCATTATACACCTTTTTATTTTCCAGAAATCTAGTGTTGTCTTTGTGATTTACAAGAGAATTTAAGGTGTAATTATAGTCAGTTTGTCATTTAACATAAGAAGAACACCTTAAGTATTTACTGCACCTTAATTTATCCTGGTCATGCTAATGTTTCAACCGAGGACAGTGCTTCTCAATAATCAGCTTAGTGCTGTAATTGCTCGAGTTGTATATATTGTGTTTTATTTAGATCTGACCAACACTAAAATTCTGACCAAGAGAGAACTTTTGCTAAATTATGTTTGTAAATTTGATCAGAATTATGTAAATGATCGGTATAGCAGCCTCTATAGCATGTATCGTACCGTGTTAGTTAGCTACGAGGTAGCGCTAAGTTAATGTTTCTTAATTTAGTAAACTAGAAAATCGTATAAATTGACATAAAGCAAATGAAAAGTTTCCAAAATACAGTTTAAGATAACGTTAATGACGATAGCTATGTGGTTACTGAACTGTCACACTGAGTCTTGTTGTTTGACATTAACATTTGGTTCAAAATATATACAAGCACTTCAGATAATGAAAGGAATTTCAGCCCATCTTGTCTCTTTGCATGTTCATGATGGCCTGTTCTGGGACGTCTCTCAACCGCAGGAAATCTAACAAATCCTCCTCCATGACTTTTCAGGCTTTAGTGTATCAGAACCGAAGCGCTTTATTTATCATTTTTATCTTCTCCTCAGCTGTCTCTGCGTTTGCTGGCGAGCACTGTTTCTGCTGCCCCTCAGTGCAGTTATAAACAGCTAATTAACCTGATGAGGCCAAGCACAGAGAAGCTAACACAACATGTGTCCCATCCTTGTCATTTCTATGGCTGATCAAATGACCTGGAAGTATATTTGCCTTGAAAAGGCACATGATTTGTATATCTTTTTTTTTTCCCCCATTAATTTTGTTTTCTCCCATGTCCCCTCCCGGGTTCCGTAGTAATACCTAATATTTACTTAGATCAATTTTTATCTGTCACTAACCTGCCCAAAATTGTATTTAGTCCAAGTCCATGTGTAACAATTCAGTTGATTCTACATTATCTGCCATTTCTTCTAGTTTGGTTTTATCTTAAAACTTGACAAGTTTGTTGTTTATATTCTTATCCTGGACATCTACAGTATGTATCTTAAATAGAGAAGACACCCAAGCAATGATCCCTGAAGGACACAACCTCTCACATAACTTAATGCTGAAAACATTCCTTACACCATAACTCTTTGTTCCTCAGGTCTAAACCAATTTTGTACCCACCTACACAGAGCATCCTGAATGCCCACTTTTTATTTTTATGAGGGCAATCCCAAAAGTAAGGTCTCCAAAACGGTGGGGACGTAGAGAAATCTATTCGTACGGCTGTTGGCCACACTGTTGTGATTGGTGCTTCCTCCCCTCCCAAACAAGCACGTGGGCTTCGCTGGGATGCTCAATCTTGGCTTGGCAGCCCTTGAAAATGGAGCTCCCGTTGAACGCTACCGCCAAGTGTGAAGTTCACGCAGGAGACCATCAACTTCCGACGAGACAGTCGTGAAGGTTGAGGAAAACATGTGTAAAGATCGGCGGTTCGAACTTCATCACCCACCCACCCACCCTATAGTCCAGACTTGAAAGAACATTTGTCCAGAAGGCGATTCTGCTCCTACAAAGAGATGAAAGATGAGGTTCAACGCTTCCTGAAGGACATGGCGGCGAGCTGGTATGACATGGGCATTCTAAAACTACCACAGCATCTACAAAAATGCATCGACTGAAATGGCGATTATGTAGAGAAACAAATAAGTCTTTTACCTTTAAAATGATGTAAACATTATAGAAAATAAACGGTTGTTTGTATTTCTAAAAAAACAGGAGACCTTACTTTTGGGATTGCCCTCGTACTATTAACCTTTCATCTGGAACATTATCAAAAGCCTTTTGAAGAACAAGATAAATAATATTATGTGCACAACTCTGATCTTATGCTTTAGTTACTTCCTGATAGAAATCCAGCATATTAATGAAACACAATCCACACCCCATCTGAATACATAGTAACTAATTGTTAACACACCTTTTCTTGTCACATGATGCTTATTATTATTTCTTTAATAATTGGTACCATTAATTTACCCATGATGCATATTTATCTTATTTCCCTTTAGCTACATAGATCAGTCTGATTCAATCTTTTTTTTATCAAGGGATAATATTTTTTAGCTACTGGTCCCTAATAATATCCCCAGTGTGCAGAGACATTGAAGGGAATCATGGTGTTACATTATTATTTTTGTCCAGAAAGATCCCTAATAAACTGTGAATTGATCTGACCAGGCATGCAAGGGTACTTAATATAGAAATTTACTTTTTCTTAGTTTTGGCAGAGAGAGGCAGAAAAAAGTCATTGAAGTTCCATTCAGACAATGTCTGGATTATTTTCTGAACAGTCGTGATTTTTGATTATTAAACAAGGCAAAGAGAGAATAATCACAAATGGGCACTCTGTATAGTGAGAGGTAATTAAATTCATCTATACATTGCCTGACCCTATGCTACAAATTACAAATTCCCAGGGAGGAAAATGCAAGCTAGGAATCAACTCTGATGGGACATCAGTCCATGAAGGGTCCAAACACACATTTTCACTCGTTTCAGGCCAGTTTAGACTCACCAATTAACTTAATATTCCTGGCTCTAGGAACACAGCTGCCAAAGAAATCCTGTGCAAATCCAAGCAGAATGTGGTAATTTTCCACAAACCCATCCATAATTTCACGTCTGTGCCCCACTGTGCTGCCGTGCAGAGGAAAATATATTTTTCAATTATAAAATAATCACTTTTTTTTACTTTACTTAAAGAAACTCCCTAGCCATTACATGGAGAAATACTACTTCTGCAACAACAGCATACATTACAAAGGTAGTGTACAAAGGGAAAAGGCTTTGTGCATTCACTTCTTATTCTAAAAGAATAATGAGGTTGACCACTTCAATGAGAAATGCATCTCTAAGCTCACCGCCTTTCAGACATTACAACAACAAACATTTCAAGCAGAAAACAAGGAGAAAACTGACAGCTTATAATAAGGAATATAGGTGGTTTCTTTGCTTCACACAGTACTGAATGCCAATTATGCTTACAAATGCAGTAAAAATTGACCGATGAACATTAAAAGCTGAACACGTAAATGTCAAAAATATTCCAAACCTCTGGTGGCTCACAAACTTTTGAATGCAATTTCACTTGTCAAACATGGAGTGTTAAGGTGTCAAGGAACTGAAGCACCACTCCTCATGTTGTTTCTTCTATTGAAATCTCCTGCAGAGGCAGAAAGACATTTCAGTTAGCCCTTTATGCATGGTGGGTTTAGTATATTAAAAATATGCTGGTGTCACACATTAAGTCCAACCGTGCATTATGGAGCAGAGTGAATGGCATAAATGTAAGGGTTTGTTAAAAAAAAAAAGAAACACTAATGAAAAATAATGTCATGACTTTAATAGTAAATTGTGGTTATTAACATATTATCACTTACCATAAGCATTTATTTTATTAGAATATCAAAATAAATAGATCACCTTATGCATGCCTGTTCCTGACTTCACTAAAAGAAACACTAAAGATTAATGCAATTTCTGAGTATGTAAATATGATTCATTCATTTGCATAGTTATGGCAAACCATTGCATTCAGGTTGTGTGCAGTTCGTCAAGAAAACATTGTATAAAGCTGCTTTTTAAATAGCTTTTGGAGGCAAATGTCAGAGTCGGGCTGAGTTTAGGGCAGTAGGCAAGTGCTTGGTAGGCTACTGCTCTTCTCCTGCCTGCATGCTAGCAGTATCCGTTTATCTTTTAATCCAAAACATAACTGCATTCTATAGCCTTTGAACTCGAAGAGAGAGGCTTTCTATGAACTTGCAGCCCAGCCATTTTCAATTACTCTATGTGTGAACTATGAAAAAGCTAAGCCTTTTGTGTTGCATTGTATTGTATTGTACTGTAGATGTGAATTTTACCTCGTTAGCCTGAATGGCTGGCTCATGAAAGTCATATGAAATAGGTCAACAAATCACATAGAAAAAAAATGACAGGTTTTCTTTAGATGAAAGAAACAGACCTCATTCTACAGAGGTGCTAATGTATTTGATAGTTTAAAAAAAATACAGTTCCCCCCTTTGATCTCCACAGGGAATTCAAATGACAAAGTTACCCAAAAACACCAGAAACTTGTAAGAGGTACTTTTGTACAGTTCTATATTGTATATATTATAGAAAGAAACAAAGTTTGTGAATATATTTGCATATATGAAAAAATATACAGTCAATGATACTGTAAGATAATAAAGCCTATACACATTGGAAAACATTCAACATAGGTAGGTCATGAGAAAAAGCAAGGCAGTGACATAAAAAAATACTTTCCTCAAGCCTGACCTCTAATTTCCCCTGCATTAAATACATTGACGTCCACGCTTTGAGACACTTTAGCATAACAGACAGGAAAATTATCCATGAGTACTAGGGAAAGGATAGGCTTCCATTTCCTCCATTTCTACAGCTTGACTGCCTAAGATGGTGGTGGTGGTGGAAATTTTTAGCTGAATTACTGTGAAAGCTGCTCTTTTCCCTTACATTTTTAAAAATTGCAGTCCCACTGATCAGTTATTCATCAGTGCTTTTGCTGACTTTTAAGATTTCAGGTTGCCCTGCCCTCCTAGCTTTAATATATAAAGGACAAGACACCATTACAAATACTTTGTATTAACAATGACTGACTGACTGTATTAACAGTAGATAATATTTAGTCATTACTAAACAATTTTTTAATATGTATGAAAGAAACACACACATTTAATAACAAAGCACACACAATAATATTCAAAAGACAGTAAAAAATAAAGAATACTTAAGCCATGAAGAGACCTCTGAATATAATATAACATAGCCCCCCCTGTTAAAGTGTGGCTTCCAAGCACTCCCAACAACAAACACAGTTCAAAATCAATTCACCCTTAACTAGCTTCTATTGGTGCACCTGTGTTTTTATTAAAGCACTCATTTCAAAGTAACAGAAGGAATCAGGTCAGGTCAGACTGGGGAGCATGCACTGATACAGCATGTTGCCACACCCACCACACAACAGAACAGTGAGGGGTTCTAGTTGGCAATCTCACAGGCAGACATGTGGTCCTGTCCGGGGAAATGATCATCTCTCTGTTACAGCTAGGTGTTACGCTGGCGTCCCCTTGGCCTGGTCCAGCCACTCGGGTTCTCAACACTGAGGATCCTGTGAGATGGATCACTCTTGGGGAATTGTGCCATATGGCCGTAGTGCCATAATTAACGCTCCCTCACAGTGCAGGTAATGTGCCTCATTCATGACTCCGTGAGCAACCACCCATTGGACATAATGTCAAACCAGCGGTACCTAAGGATTCTCTAAGGAGACATAGTATCATAGGAGTCCAGTCTTCATCTCAGATTACTGGATAGCATCCATATAGCAAAACAGGAATCACCAGGGGCCTCATGTATAACGCCGTGCGTAGAACTCACACTATAACATGGCGTAAGCACAAAAGCGGGATTGTGCGTACGCACAGAAAAATCCAGATGCAGGAATCTGTGCGCACGCATACTTTCACGTTCTTCTACTACATAAATCCCGATTTGCGTGAAAAGTAACGCACATGCACGCACCTTCTGTCCCGCCCCAACTCCTCCCAGAATTACGCCTCTTTGAATATGCAAATCAATATAAATAGCCTTCTGTGAAAAGACAATGGGAAAAGCACGGGAGAAAATATAAGAATTTCAGCGAATACCAAGTGGAGGCAAAGGAAAAACGTACTATTTGTTGGTTTAAACAGTGGTATAATCAACAAAAGAAAGCTGATCGAGTGACAGTGTGTCGGAGAAACTCGAAGGCTCAACTTCACAAAGTCGCACAGTGCCCGAAATAAAAAAGAAATCACATATCAAAGTCGCCGTGAAAAAGCGAGTCGTAGCCCACCGTCTGAGTGTCATATGAAAGCTTATTAGGGTACAGACAAAAAAAAGGCACACAGTGGGGAAAAAAGCACGAAATGTCAACTTTAATCTCGAAATTTCCACTTTAATCACGTAGTTTATTTTGCCATTAAAGTAGAACATCTTAAACTTCATCTTAAAATCGTTTAATTTACTAGTTTCTCAAATCCTATTGTAACTAAAGTGGCATGTTAAATGCTTTGTTCTGTATTTGATCTTCTATGTGCTCTATGTGTATGAATCACTACCTGCTTTTTAAACGGGCTTTCTCTTTCTCCGACAGGACACATACTCCATTACATTCTTGATATTACAGCTCTCTGAATAATTAAAATACTGAGATGTATACGTGATATCTTTTTCATGATGATAGGAATGAAAGCATGTTATTAAACATGGGAACACGGTGGCGCAGTGCTTGTTCATGTCTCACGCAAGAGGCTTGCTGCGCCATGCGCAACCTTCAGTTAAATAATTTATCACAGCAGTACTGTCTCTTTCAAACGTACTAACCTCCAATTCCTGTCCTTACTTTTCTTTCTCCAAAAACTCAATTGCCACACAATAAGCTATGTAATAGACGTGAAGCCATCTGTAAGCTTAGAACTTCGATTCTTCAAAACTTTTAAGGAACATTGAAATATCTTAGTAGTACATGTTTAATTATTATATCCGTCTATCTTTCCAGTGTCGCGTCAGCACCAGCAATAATACAGCGCAAGGCAGGAACAATTACTGAACTAGCTAGCGCTGCGGCACCGTGTCCTCACATGTTTAATTATTAACAATACAGATTATTTAAATGAAGTTAAAGTTTTATCTGTATAATATAATCAACATGTTTTGCTGCATTTCGTCTTAGAAATGAATACCGTCATCACATGTAAATACGCGCTTTATAAAGTGGCGCAGGTTGTGCAATATTATAACTGTAGTGCAAGTTTACAGTGAGGTGATTGTACTTATAAGTAAACAATTATATAAGGAGCAGTTGATGGACTGATTTAGTGTTTAGAGTTCTTGGGATGAAACTGTTTCTAAACCGCGAAGTCCGTACAGGGACTAAAGCGTTTGCTGTGGCTCAGGCAGCATCTGCTTCATGCTGTGTACCGATAATTCTCTTTCCAATCAGCTGCTGCTGTGATTTCCCACTCAGATACAGTAATATAAATACTCTGAGTGGTGCAGTGAGAGTAATGTGGAAAAAGATGATCTGCTGTGGCAGCCCTTAACGGGATCAGCTGAAAGAACATGCAGTGAGAGTTACAACGCTAAAGCAGTTATGGTATTTGGAATACTATGGCTATTCCCTGGACCATTATATTGCTACAGGTTAATTACAATCAGATGCATTACACTAATAAACAATATGCAGTTAATTTCAGTGTATTTATAAAGCCACGCCAGGAATGTGGATTTAAGAAAGAAAGAGTGATCACACAGGAACAGTAGCACTGCTTTGACACTGGGTGCCGCCAGTCTGCAAAACCGGGCGGATAAATTGCGTACGCCAAGGAATGAGTTACCGTGGAAATGTGCGTGGCTTTACGCCAAGTTTAGGTTTTATACATCGCGATTTGAGCGTGGAAAGGTTCGTACGCAACATTTCTGTGCGTACGCACCGTTTATACATGAGGCCCCAGGACTCTAAAGACTTGGACCTTCGTCCTTTTGCATAGATATCGGGAGCGCCACACACCCCTTTCCAGTGACCTGATGACCCCCCATGCTATCCCAATCCATCTACTGACTTCATAGGAAGAGTCGCCAGAGACATGAATGTCACTGCCAAGGTAAGTAAACCTCTCAACAAGGTCAACACTCTCTCCGCAGACAGACACAATGCTTATGGCTGTGCCCAAGTGGTCATTAAAGGCCTGGATCTTGGTTTTTATCCAGGACACTTGCAAGTGCACACACTCAGACTCCTTGCTCAGTCTCTCGAGCACCCCGATCAGAGCCTCCATTGACTCCACGAAGATCACAGCATCATCAGGAAAGTCAAGATCCATGAATCTTTCTTCACCAACAGATGCCCCACAGCCGCTGGACCCCATGACTCTGCCCAACGCCCAGTCCATGCAAGCATTGAAGGGAGTAGGAGCAAGAACACACCCCTGATGAACCCCGGGATTAGTCAGCATTCCATGAGGACCTTCAGAGCCAGGAAGTGGTTGACGGTGGACTTCTTAGGCATACAACCAAACTGTTCTGGTCACTGGTAAGTGAGCAAGTGATTACGGATCCTATTGAGGATGATCCTTGGCAAGGACCTTACCTGGCACTGAAAGCAGTGTTACCCCCTTTATTTGCTGCAATCCAGGTGATCACCCGACCCTTTCCAGATAGGGATGACAAGTCCCATTTTCCAGTCAGTTTGGAAGACGCCAATCTCCCAAATGGAAGCAAAGATTGCTTGCAGTGCCAGGAGGACAGCCTTACTATCAGCCTGGAGAAGTTCACCCCAGATACCACAGATCCCTGCTGTATTCCCTACCTTCAACTGGTTCACCACCTGTGCAATCTCATTGAGATTGGGTGGTTCACAGCTAATTGGAGGATCAGCCTGAAGAACCATGGACCCAGAGATGTCCAACGTCCTAGCTGGAGGATCAGGTTTAAATAGCTGCACAAAGTAGCCAGCCCACTGTACTATTATTGAAAAAACACAATAAAAAAAGGATTACAGTACTATGAAAGTAAAAAGTAAACAAGAGAAACAGAATGGTAATGGTTAAACATTTCATGGATAAGTAAAATGTTAAAGGTACACCTTAAAATACAAACATCCACATTTCAAAATTACTTTCCAAACTGGTTCTTATTCAGACTTCTGTTAAAACACAAGGCAGGTACATCTTTGTAGCTGATTGTAAATGTATAGGTAGTAAAATTAGAGGAAGAAAAAACAGCACATAATGTACAGAATAAAAGTGAAACATAATAACATTTTAATGTCTGTTCATTACAGAAAAAATGAAAAAGTTGCCAGGGATAGGGCAAAAGGAGTGCATAGTAAATGACACTGTGTTGAGAAGAGGAGAGCAGATAAGTCTTCATGACAGCTGAGAGTAACATATGCATAGGGAATAGGAAGAAGAAAAAAGAAACACAAAATATGAGACTACTAGCCTAAAACACAAAATTTGCCAAGATTTTTTTCTTTTTCTTGAAAGCCTTGCATACTCAGACGATTTTCTTCATGGCTGAAATGCTTTGTGAGATTACAAACGGCTAAAAAACAAGTTCAAATAAAAATTTTTGGTGAATTAATATTTGTATTAAAAGTAAAATACTTTGAATCATCAGCTGTTCAGTAACTATTTCATTCCATTGTCACATATTGTTTAGTCTCTGTCAGTTCCAACAATAAAAAAGCAGCCAGCACAAAAATGTGTGAAATATGTCTCAGCGATGCTTGATTAAATTCTTTTGCACAAGATTTCTTCACAGGCCAACAAAGCTTACTGGTTCTGAAAACAGTCTAACAACAAAGAGTGCATTTACTTGTATTCTTTTTTCGGTTAATTTCTAAAATTGTAAGTTATTAATGCTGCGGTGGGTTGGCACCCTGCCCGGGATTGGTTCCTGCCTTGTGCCATATGTTGGCTGGGATTGGCTCCAGGAGACCCCTGTGACCCTGTGTTTGGATTCAGTGGGTTGGAAAATGGATGGATGGATGGAAGTTATTAATGACTCCAGGGACCAGCTAGGGGACCTTACTTAGCGTAATTGTCACATATGGGGAGCATGTAAATGCTAATTGGGTCAAAATGAGCCTAACAGGGTATACGACTTCTACATATTGTGCTGGAGGAAGGCATTAGCAAAATCCCGAATTAATGAAAATAAAAAGGAACTGAGGAGGATGGGCATGGTTACAGAAATGAGTGTGTGGACTGATATAAGGATGAGTAAGAGTGAAGTTTATGAGTTCTGTAGCCAGATTAGAAAGTAGTAAAATCACAACATTTGTCACAGTAAACCTGGTAAAGTACAACAATAAACATAATGACATTAAAGACACAAAGAAGACATGCATTGGAGACAAATTGTCATTGTTTCTTCTTCCTTATTAACTTCAGATGCTGTAACCTACTGTATCAATTCAAACTATAGTATGCCAGAAACAACTGTAATTTTAAAGGCCATCTTCATATTAGGAAGGCACAGTAATGCATTTTTAGCACTGCTGCTTCACCTCTCCAGCTTCCTGAGTTTTTTATGTAAAATTTGCCTGTTCTCTTTGTGTTTGTATGTTTTTTCCTCTCTCATCACCAAAAGCATACAAGTTACAACAATTCCAGATTGTTGCTGTGTGACTTTGAGTGTGGGTGTGTTCATATGTGGGTCCTGAAATAGCCTTGTACCCAGTGTTTCCATGGCAAGCCCCAGTCCCGTGTAACCTTGAATTGGATTAAGTGTGTTTGAGTATATTAAAGTTATGTTATGTTACATTTCAGATTGATGCATATCTTGGAAAGCTGAAGAGACTAATATATATAAAAACTGCAGGCAAAAAGGTTCAGTGCACACATAACATCATAAAATTAAAACATAGTTCATGCTTACGTCTGTGGAAACAATGGAAAGATAAGTGAAAACTTTGGTATCATGCAAATCTTTGTGTAAAACTGACCCTTGACCAGAAATCTCATTTATTAAACTTTCCATTGATTCAAGCTTGAAAATAGAATATGCCAAAAAAAATCTGATTTGCAAAACATGCCATACCCACATGTGTACGCAATTAGCACTTTATAAATCAAACTCATCTTCTAAATGTGAATATGTGAATGCACCTTAAAACCCATATCGTTGTCTTCCTGAAATAACCATATATGGACCATGCTTATCAACCTTGTACATACAATATATAATGAAAGATTTACCTGTAAGTTGAAACAATAGCAATAGCCGGGAAGAGAGGCAAAAGGAGAACCTCTGAAGATGGCAAGATGGGAGTTTTCTAAAACAGAGATGTAGAGGCACACAGAGAATGTTTATTTGGTGGCCTAAGCATTGGTGTCACAAACAAGTTCAAATATATATTATCATAACATGTTACTGCTGCTGTGAATGTGGTGAACTCTACCAACCACACCATCCCTGAAATAAAAAAAAAACCCTAGTTTCAGGCAACGAAGCGTATCGTTCATCACTAGCACAGGTGTGTGCAATGGGAAGGGCAAAAACACATCTACGCTCTCTGATTTTGATCTGCGAATGCCATTTGTATTTAGAGATGCCTTATTATGTGGCATTATTTCAGAATAGTCCTGAGGATTGTCAGTCCCATCTTGGTAATACAGATGACTTGTAAATTAATGGAATGTAACTGTTTATGATTAAGAAAACCATCTTCGTTCTTGCTAGGTGCCCTTATTGCAGTAGGAGTGCAATCAGTTTCCCCTATTATGTTAGGAAAACTAGACACTGCTGCAAACTGTGTTTTTACATTGATTTGAACACCCACACCACACAGAAACTGAATGTAGTGTCTCCCCAGTCATTTATCGCTGCCAGCACAGTAGCGATATGACATGATGGAATGACGCTTGGCTGAGACATCCTGACCTGTCAGCCAGTTACCTCTAGTAGGTGCCTGACGTCAGATTGCTTTCCATTGCTAAAACTTGGATATGAACTGATAGATCACAATTTCAGGCAGTCTGGTCTTTTACTGCCCGGCCCAACTCAGCACATGGTTTCAAGATAATGGCCGTTGGAAGCCAAAATCAGCACATAGGCCAGTCATTGTCATGGGGGAAAAAAAAATCCTTCCTTTCCATAAAAGCTCATTCTCTTTTTGTGGATACTCTTCAAGTAGTGCCAAACAAGTCATGTGGTGTCAAACATAAATAGGCTTGAGATAGGGCATGAGATTTATACCTTTCTGTATGCAGTGAGTCAATTACGCAGGTATTTTTACTTAAAAAAATATTGACAAGTTACTGCATTGTTTTCTAATCCTAAGAAGTGTTGTCAGATAGCTGATATAAATTGAGGAAAAGCCAAGTAAGTTCTTTAGAACAAATATTCAGTATTGGCCCTCTTAAAAGGCAACTGAGTCTATACATCATATTCATCACTTTTGAGGTTTAATATGTTCATCATGATATAAATAATTATGCACATGAGATATTATTTATCTGGCTTTGAGGAATTTCCCTACTTTATACCACGTGTCAGTATTTCCCATTTTCTCTGAAATGTTGCATACACTTGGGTCAGAGTTGCCATAAATATATGCACATTCTTCTATCAGGTTTACTTTTGTAAACCCCAACTTTTACATAGAAAGAGGTCCGAAATGTGCTTATGAAAGTTTTATAAATCTGGCCTCAGGTCAGTATCCATGAGCATTGCAGCGATTTATTAAAGATATAATAGATGCTATAATAGGATCAGACTACTGCCTCTTCCGAATTTAATATGAAGCTAAGTGTCACTGGTGAGACATGGATAATGGCTCTGTTTCTCTCCAGTTCTCATCCTTATACGAAGGGGTTGTCGGTGAATTCAGGACCTCCGAATTAGAAAGCAACAGCTTATGCAGTTGAATTAAAGGGAATTCCCTCTTCTAAGCTGAGTATGTAGTTTTCTGACTTCAAAACCGCATTTGCGAGGTTTCCATATTATGCAGCAGTGTCTCTTTTCAGCTTCACTGCCACTCTATAAGGTCTACAGATAGGATAATTAGTTTCAGTAAAGGTTTCAAGGGCACTGGAAAAGAATGAAAAATAAGATGTTATATCAATAGATATAAAACCATAAGTACATAAACAATATGTACGAGGGGCATTCAAAAAGTTTTGAAGTTTCAAAAAGCACATTTTTTAACTCTATTTTTTAAGAATTTCAAAAACAGATTACATCACTTTTCTATATAGCCTCCTTCCTTTGTGATGCAATTTTTCCCAGCATCATACCAACTTTTTAATGCCATCAGCAAAAATGTTTTTGGGTGAGCACGTAACCACTGATGCACCGCTGCGATTCTTTCTTCATTTCTCATGGTTGTGGCTGTAGCTGGTGTCACAAGAACGACCATGAGACATCAAGAAGGTTTTGGGCAGCCACCCATTTAATTGATTACGGCTGCAAAATTGGTCTAATATGGTAGACATGTTCATTCAACCGAGTCCAAAACAGAACTGACTTCTTCAGACAGTATGGCGGCTTTTAAAGGCCAGCTAAGGAAGTGACATCATCAGCCCTGGAACCTGAAGGGACGTCATTGGCTGCCCCAGAGCCGGGCGGGATTTCCCTAGAATGGTCTGCAACAGATCAAGAGGGAAAATTAGTACACTCCGCCACCCCTGGCCTGGCATGGAATTACCTGTATTTAAGCCCTTTGGCTGTCTCCTAAACACACGTGTGTGACACTGGACATCCGGAGTGCTCTGCATCCATCACACTAGTATGGCAATTTTCAAACATTTCAATCCCCTCATAGACAACTTTATCCCCATACTTAACACACAGGCGGAGATACATTTGTGCTCCCTGCACACCTTCTGTCCACAATTTGGTGCGAATTATAAGTTTCGCCGTCATCTTCTCCACAGGGTTTACAACTCTTATACTAAACTGCAAGGGCAGCCAGCTTGCCAGACAGAATTAGTCACATGACAGTCTCAGACATGACTAATTACTATTCCTCCCGCCTTCACTATTTCCAATGAAAATATAAAAGTGCAGAAACTTTTTGAACGACCCTCGTATAAAAATTCAAATATATAATAAAGCATCATGCACCATTATGTAACAAATTCTTGTTAATGTAGTAAAAATAATGGGTGTTTACCTATCTGTGCATTTAGTGAATCATCTTAGTTTAATATTAGGATTAAAGATAACTGGACACTATTCTAACAATGTCAGGTGGCAGACAGAATGAGATTTCATCACAGAGCATACACACATCCTCCAAAGGCCACACAACCAATGTAAAGAGTTAGATTCGGCCTTCTGGAGCTGTGAGGCAGCAATCTTAAACTACGCTCTCCAAATGTACTGGTTTTCAACCAAATTACACAACTCATATATCTCAAGACAGTGCAACCAACAATAATTGTGCTTATCTTTGGCATTATGATAACCTGTATTTTATGAGCACAGAGTCTGAATGGGTGCCTAAGCATTAATGATATTGTCAAAGGTGATAAGATGCTCAACCATTCACAGCTTTATAAGTTAAAAAGTAGATGCTGAAATCAATTGAAAATGTAAAAGGAAGCCAATGAATGAACTTACACAGGAATAATATGATCATGCATCCTATTTCTTGTCATAATCAATGTTTCTGCATTTTGACTTAATTGTAGTGTAGTCAGAGAATGAATTAAAATGTCTAAAAAATCATTACAGTAGTCAATGTTGTTTGATAGAGATAGATTTTATTCTAGAGCCCACACAATAAGAAACCAACCTAAATCTGAAATATTAGAAAGCTTTGGCTGTCAACTAATGTTTGAAGATATCCTCATCAAAATAATATATTAAACTTATTGTCAAATTCATGAAAAAATATTTTTGAGATCTCTAAGCCAGCAGTTGACTGAAATGTGCTGCTCACTATAGAATTCTCATCCAACCAACAGCTATTACTCATGATTAAATCTTAGTGACATTACCCTGTGATATTATACGTATATAGAGGACTGGTTTTGACCACGCAACCAATGATGCTGCTGCAGGTCTCCGACTCTTGTTTGTTTTTAAGTAGGTTTGATAACTAATGACTTAATGAACTATGTCTGCTTATGCTGTCTGCTAGTGGCAAAATACATAGAGAAAACAATATTGGTGAAACAAAAAATGGGGACTATATAATTTTGACTCAGTCAGAGACTGACAGTATAATGGCGTTGTGAGTCATATAAAGTGTGGCAAGATTTTGATCCATTTTGTCTTTCCTGAATGAACTTAATGCTTTTTATACTCACTTTGATCATGATAATAAATTTTCTTCTACGTGACTGCCCCACATTAAATATCCTGTTTTTGTGAATATTATAAAGCATTTTGAACAAGTCTACATTGATAAAGCAACCAATCTCAATGGAATTTCAGGGTTTGTTTTTTAAAACCAGTCTGCATTCATCACAGTTCATCCAAAGGGCATGTTATATCCCTTGCAGTTCACAGTATCTTGGCACACATGGAAAATAAAACAGCTGTGCAAGAATCCTGTTTATAGAAAACAGCTTAACATTTAATGCTGTTCTAACATCTAAAGTGATAACCCAATGCCTTGGCTTGGGGCTCAGTGCCAGTTTCTACAACTAGACTTTGAACTTCCTAACTGGCAGACTGATCCTTCCTCCACTTTGATCCTCAGCTCATGCATTCCACAGAGTAGTGTCCTGAGCCCCCACTGTATTCCTTGAGCATCTGTGACTGCTGGGCCAAATTCAGCTTCAAAACCATCATTAATTTTGTTGATGACATCATTATCATATGTCTGATTATCAACAAAGGTGAGATGGCTAACATTGACGAAATTTGTCTTCATACAGACATGGATAGGGCAATAATCTCTCCGGTTCAATCAGCAAAACTAAAGAGTTGGTCATAGATTTCAAGAAATGGGAGGCAGAGCACATTCCCATCTATACTGGATGAGATATTGTGGACAGGATCAGTAGCTTTACATTTCTTGAAGTAACCATTTTCTATTGACTTGAAGTGAGCATGTCCCATCAAATATAGACAATATGGCTCACCGATATCTTTCATTCCTTATATGATAAGTAAGGACTGGCTGTCACTTCTACAATCCAAATTTAAAATGTTAGGTTCCAAGCTGACGAGAAGAACCGACCAGGTTATTTTTGAAGTTCTACCTGTGCCGAGCACAAGTCCAGGTAATTCTGAGGAGATAGGAAGGCTTAATGTGTGGCTCAGATATTGGTGTAGGAAAGAAGGGCATAGGTTTATTGGGCATTGGGACTGCTTTTGGAACAGGTGGGACCTATATCATCATGCGGGGGTTACGTTTAAACAGAAGGAGCTACAATGTTTTGGGGAAGTGTATTAGTAGGCTAGTCAAGGATTGGTTAAACTAGGGCATTGTTGGGTAGGGAGTTTAGGACAGGCCAGGTTTAGAACTTCACATGAAGGGACAAACAGTAGTGTAATATCAAATACACTGTGATAAGGACGAGACTTTAGACATTATAAAAGTTTGGGGCAGCCACCCGTATATTATATCCTGGCTGCAAAAATTCTGCAAAAGTTTGAACAGAGATATTCACACGACTGAGTCCAACATAGAACTGAATACTTGGAGGTAAGATGGCAGTTTTAAGGGCTGGGGAAGGAAATGATGTCATCTATGCCGGAACTGGAAGTGACATCATCAGAGGTGCCGGAGCCGGAAGTGTCATCATCAGAGGTGCCAGAACCTGGCAAGATTTCCCGGAAAAGGTCTGCAAGAAACTTAAAGAGACAGTCAGCACACTCTGCCACCCCCTGGTCTGGTGTAGTATTACATTTACTCAGGCCCTTTAGCTGTCTCCTACTCGCACGTGTGTGACAACACATAGTAACATAATTTCTCCCCCAAAGTTAATTTGCCATAGTGGAATAAGGAATATGTAAAAAAAATTTGTCTCAAAAGTAGGAGTATTAAGAAAAAACTAAATGAGATTTATATGTAGCTGGACATAACTTTGATATAATAGGAGTATCAGAATCCTGGATAAACAATAGAGGTGGGCAGGACTATAACATACATGTTATTTTGGAAAGACATGCAAAACCTAAATAGAAGGGGTGGGGATCATCATGTATGTGAAACAGAATTTAAACCTGAGGCTTCTTCAATTACATTGAGAACCTCAGCTTAATAAGGATATTTGGATTCATATATGCAGCATGGATCGAAGCCTCATATTAGGAGTGTGTTATCCATATTACTAACCGAGAATGGTAAACCGGATGGCATGTACACGGCGATGGGACCATGAGACGTACTGTGCAGGCGCGCACAGCGCGCATCTCATAAATCTCACGCGAAGTTGTATCCACCGCGCATGAAGGAGTCACAGCCCAAAAACGAAAGAGCTCAACTGACGTGAATGAGAAATGAAGCAACAACGCTCCCATGGCTAACGACTACCGACAGCCACACAAAAAAGAGGACTCTGCGCTGCAGCCCAGATTCAAACAGAAGAGGCTACGGAGGCCCCACGGGTCCATAAAGTATGGGAGGTGCAGGCGTCAGCGCCATATTGTGAGTGGCACTACTGCGGAGTGAAGGCACAGGCGTCACCGCCATATTGTGAGTGGCACTACTGCAGAGTGAAGTTAGGAATAATGTGCTGATTGGGTCGACTAATGTATTTCAGGATACCCAACGCCGGGGGTAGGCGAGCGAAGCGAGCAGGGGGCGGAGCCCCCTTGTAGATTCTCTAATGCAGACAATAGCTTAAATTTACATCTTTTTAATAATATTAAAAAGGCAAGTTTAGAGGGAGAATTTTGTAGTCATGGGTGAGTTTAATTACCCAAATATTTACTGGGCTTGCCTTGTAAATAGCAGAGCATGAGAACAGGATTTTTTAGATATAATCAGTGACTGTTTTTTAACATGGTATGTTAAAGCACCAACAAGGGGTAAGGCATGTCTAGATCTAGGATTCTGTAATGATTAGGACAGAATTAAAGGGGTAAAGGTGATTTCACCACTAGCATCTAGTGACTACAATATAATAGATTTCACAATATTTGGACAGAGCATATATTCTAAAAAACAGTTAAGTTTAATTTTAGGGGGGCAAACTCTGTGTAGATGCAGCAAAGTCGATAAATTGGAATAAGCTTTTAAGTGTGGAAATAGTTGAAGAGATGTGGGCAGGTTTAAAAGTGTTTTGCTTATAATACAGGACAAGTTCAATCTCAAAATTTAGTAGCAGTAAGAACTTAAAGAAAACTCTGAAGGGGATAAATAAGTAGATAAAAAGTAAATAACAAAGTAAAAGAACAATTGTATAAGGTATATAAAACAACAAACTCCAGTGTGAACTGTAGGGCATATACAGTAAAAGCATGGAAGCAATGGTTAAAAAGGATATAAGGAAGACTAAAAGGCAATGGAGATCAGTACAACAGAAAAAGCAAATTATGACCCCAAGAGGTACTTTCAATACTTTTGTAATAATAGAACTGTAAAGGAGGAGGTGAATATAAAAATGAAGAACAAAACAGTGCCAAATGCAACAAGTTGGCAAGAAGGTGTTACTGTCTCTTGTTAGTTTTGCTACATTTGTTTGTAAATGTAGTTTTTTATTTAACTTATATTCATGCCGATAAATTGCAAATGAGACATTCTGTGCCAAATGGATTCTTACAGTTTTTTCCTGACATCAACATGAACGCTTTTAGCCATACATCTGATCTCACCTCAGCATGACAGGGGAACTAAAGGCAGAAGGAGACACAGCCATAATGCAACCAGCACTAGCAGAAGAAAGCGAGGTTACAATGATGGGATGTGTTTGCCCACCTCATTCGGGTATGTATCTTTGAAACATCCTATTGTTATGCAATAAAATGGATGAGCTATGATTACTTATAAGCTCAGATAGAGAAGGAAAAAAAACTTGCAGTGTGCCTCAGTCCTTTATACCATATTGTTGTTCCTCTTGACTGGCATTATAATGCCTTACTGGCAGTGGGTCACACAGTCACCTCTGTCCTGCAAATGCAGGCAATTGGGCCTCATTAACACTAATGTTATGGACTATTAAATTCTCTCAGATATTTGTATAATGACTTCTTAGTGTACTGTAGTGGCAGAGCAAATATCCCAGGGTAACTAGTTGTAATGATAAATCTAGCGTCCAAAGTTGTCATGGAAGTCATGAGGGCAAAAGACAGTCAAGTCTAATTATTTTCATACCTGTCCGCACTGATTTCCCATGCTTATTCAAATAAGATCACTTCTTCTAAGTGAAAGTAATTTTGTAACATACTGTAATATTTGTATCTAAACCAAGGTGTGAAGATTTTTAAATGTTGTTGAATTGTTCTGTAAAGCTAAAAATAACATAATCATCTCAAAGCCCTACATCACAACTCCAGACATTTAAACAATTGCAGTTTATGTGAATGGTTTCAGTTTAGCTTTCAATACAGTTACAACATAGAAACCTTTTAAATATAGTCAATAGTGAAGTAGTGAAGCACTGATATTCTCTGTTATAAAGTCCCTGGGGTACTAGAGCTGTATTACACATGTTTTTCATGTCTGAAATGTACAATAAAATATCCCTCAGTCTACTGATACTAATACAATACTAACAATAGACAAAAGAGGCTGAATACAACATCACACATAGGATGCAACATACACAGCATATACTGTATAGTATGCAATGTAGATTGTATTAAATTTTTTTAGTATACGTGGTTGTCAAGTAACCTTATGACGTTATGACCTGTGAGACATCACTTTTAACTTCACCATTACCCTTGTTTTTGAACCAATTTTTTGACTACCAGCAAAAAGTTTGCTGAATTTCCACTTTTTTTATTTGATCACTTACCTTTTGTGTGGTACCTTACCAAAAGCCTTCTGAAAGTGAAGATAATAACATTATATGCACCTCTCTGATCATATGTTTTTGTTGATTCCTCATAGAATTCCAGAATAGTGAATCATGACCTTCCTCATGTTATGTATTTGCTGATACTTGATATTTGCACATTAAGGTTCCTGGCTTAAATTTACTGGGATCAGCCGGGCCACCCTTTTTATACAATGGAATAATATTTGCTAGCCTCTTGTCTTTAGGAATTTCCCCAGTGTGTAGAGATTTTTGAAAAATATGTGCCAAGGATTTATATATGTGTTTGATAACCTCCTTCAGTACTCTAGGGTAAATGTTATCGCTCCTGGTGATTTGTTAGATTTCAGTCCATTTAATCCAAGTAGTACTTCTCCCTCTACAATTTCCAAGTCAGTAAATACCCCTAGTACTTGTCACTTTTCAGAGGTTACATATGGTAGATAAATGTCAACAAAGTGCAAGTTCAAAGCATTTGCCATTTCACTGTTTGTATATTCTAGATCACCTTTAATGCTCCTTATACTCTTTATCTAGAACTTCGATTTTATTGCCAGGCAATATTGTTTCTAGGAATTTGTCTTGGTGTTACCTCCGTACACATAACAAGGTAAATACAATTAAACAACACAATATACAATGCATGACACCATCACAACATTACAACATATACAGTAGCAGTGAAAAATATATTGTACAAAGTAATAAAATATAATTGCACTCCCACTGTGTGTCATTAATGGTGGTGGGTAGTGTTGATCAGCGAATTTTGCCCAAGGATTATTCGCAGCGAATTTGCTATGTTCGCATTCACCCTTGCTTGTCAAATTCTTTACATATACAGTAATTCAGCTGGTTTAGGGGAACTTTTTTCCCATAATGCTTTGCAAGGCTAGCACGATGTCCTCCGGAGCTGTAACAGCCAACATTGGATGGGTCCGCAGCCAGGTATAAAATGATGATCATTTGCATTGCAGACTGGTTATGAATCCCTCACTACGTTCTTTCTTTTTTGATCTCACAGAGGCACGATTGCGCAATGGTTGGCACTATGAAGAGCACACAATCACGCTCACAGTTTGCATCTCGAGTCTACTGGCTGACACACTGCAGACTTGAACACTGGGAGAAACTTGGGGTTAGCAAAGAAAACTCATGCAGATATAAACAGAACATGCAGACATCATGGAAACCAAAGGTGCTAAGGCAGCTGGTGAACTACTATAGCATCAGTATTCAAGCCAATTTTTTTACATTTTTCTTAAAAACAAATGCTATAAAATGTAAAGCCATAAAGGCACATTAATACTGTGAATTACTCAAATTCAGTTTAAGGAGCATAACAGATAAGTAAATAATGCAGGTTCTCACATTTTATTCTAATGAAACATGTACAGCATAAATAACAAGTTATCTCTGATTGTCACCAAATGTGCAGGTGGATCTTCAAGTTCCACACCAGTATAAGAGAAGGAGGCAAGTGCCCTATGCATGCTCAATTAACCATGTGGAGAATGAAAACAAACCTTGAAAGAGCATGACCCAATCCCCCCAAAATACAGGAGACTCTATGAAATAATTATAATAATGAAAGGTTTATTAGTATTTACAAGACTTTTTATTTTTTTGAAAGAAGAAAAGGTGCAAAGCATCAGCACAGACAGTTTGGAGAGCCTTTAGCATGACTTCAAAAAACAGAACAAGCTACTGGCTTTAATCATGACATGCCACTTTTAATTTCCTGCCTTTAACTCTTTTGGGGTTGATTTTTTTTTCTTTTCATCCAGGGCTGAATATTTTTCCAAAAAACTCAGTTTACTGAAAAGCACATAAAGCAATAGTTTCTCATATGAATTGTTAATAAAGAAACACCTTCCACGAGCTTTACGTTTGTTGTAATGATCATAATTGCAACCAGCTCTAAATCAGTCAGTCAAGTCTCTGTAAAGCAAAACACTGAAACCAGTGAGTAGTGAATTATAAGTAACTAGCAAAATACCCGCGCTTCGCAGCGGAGAAGTAGTGTGTTAAAGAGGTTATGTAAACATATATATACATATACATATATACACATATCTACATATACATATATATACATATATATATATACACATATCAACATATATATATAAACATACATATACACATATACATAAACACACACATATACATCCATCCATCCATCAATCCTCTTCATATATACATATATACATACATACATACATAGTGCGTAATAACACAGGCTGTGATTGTTACATGGGAGGGAGACGACAAATCACAGCTTCCCGCTTTCTAATCGGGCCTGTGATTGGTGCTTTGACTGATGCCTAGATCCCACAGTATGTCCCCTTAGGAGAGGCGTTAGGCAAGTGTAATTGAATAGTGGTGCTGCAAGTTTAGCTTTACACCTGTTTTTAAGGGTTATTGACTGAAAGGGGCTTTCATGAAAAAACTTAGGGCTTTGCTACAGGATACACCCTCCACAAGTTAAGGAAGTAAAAATAAAGGTATATATTTCTGTTTTATTTAAACCTTTTAAGTTTGTATGCGGGCGGCATGGTGGAGCCCCGGACACAGACAGGCAGACATGTTGTAGTCACCACCACACATTTATTTACACCTAATATTTACAAGTCTTTAAGTGCCACACAAACCCCCAATCTTCCCCAAAGTCCAGGCCGAACCACACTGCCTCTTCTTCAGACCGCCTCCTTCTGTCTCTACTCTGGCCTCGTCCTTCTTCCACCTGACTCCAGCCTCAAATGAAGGGAGACGGCTCCTTTTATCCATACTCGGATGTGCTCCAGGTGTGCACCGGCAAACTTCCACTGACACGCCCCAGTGTGGCGGAAGTGCTGGCTGTCTCCCCGGAAGCACTCCGGGTGTTCCCTCTCTTCTTCCCCCCAGCACTTCCTGGTGTGGCGGAAGTGCTGCGGTCCAGGGTCCATCAGGAACGGGGACGCCCCCTGGCGGTGACCACGGCCCCCTACAGGGTTGAGCTTCTAAGCCCTGTACCCGTGGCCCCCAATGCAACCAGGGCGGTTGCCCCCTCGTGGTCTGGAGGAGGCATGAGCCCTCCTCCTGTCTCCCCGGGCGTCCCGGCCGGGTAGGAATCCCAGCCGGGTGCCACAGTGGTCATGGTAAAGATCCTCCACAAATATATTTTCCCTTTTTATAAGAAACTTAAATTGCAAAATGTAGTTTTCAGTTTTGCAAGCTTTTAATGTGACAAAAAGTGCAACTCCAGTTTGGTCATAACATTGCATAAATAATACACTTTGAGACATAAATGGTGTAATATGTGGCAAAACATTACATTTTAGACATTTGAATGTTCAACAGAATAGTTTCAGAATGTTCTTGCTGTCACATACTGTAGACTTAAAAATATATTTTTGTTTGATTTTTCATAGTCTTTACTGTCCTTTACAGACAAATGCTGTTTACACTGAAACAGCCAAAGCCTCATTCATTTCTTTATAGCTAAATATATACTGTGGTTTCACCCATGCTTAATTTTTTTTTTTTCATTTATTGATTTTATTTGAAGAAAATAACATTCTATACAATCAAGTCGAACCTAACAAACCAGAATCCAACCCCCACCCAACAAAACGAGAGGACAGCCAACAGCAACAGCAAATCTTTAAAAACAACAAATCAGGGAGAATTTGCTTTTCCCCCAATATAAATGCTTATTCTAACATTTTATTACAGTAGATCTTGCCATATTTTAAAAAAGGTTTTGAACATATTTTCCAGTTTCAGATAGTATAGAACATCAGTTACCCACTGAATCATAGCAGGTTGGCTGGAATTCTTCAAGTTGAGCAAGATAAGTCTACATGCTAGTAGTGATGTGTAAGCAATTACAATCAATTTGTCCTTCTCCATTGTAAGCCCTGGGAGTACAATACAGTTGTTAATGGCTTCAGTGAGTGACTGCAACACCAGTGCAGTCTGATAGGCATTCAAATATTTTTCTCCAGAATGATGTCATCTTGGTGCCCGCCGCCAAAACATGTGACCCAGTAAAGCTGGAGCTAGATTGCAATGTTTGCAGGTTGGATGTTGCCCTGGAAACATTTTCAACAATTTTAAATGAGATAAATGTGCTTGATAAAAAAATTTTAAGTTGAATAACTGAATGCTTTGCGCACATAGGGCTAAAATATATTCTATGCAGGGCTGCCTTCCACTCCTTTTCAGAGACGTTAAGTGAAAGATCCTTTCCCCACTCTACTCTGGGATCTTTGAAAGGAAGGGACTTAAAAATGTTTTTATATATTGTTGAGATCTATGTGATGCTATCTGAGTCTTGGGTGGGGGTGTGTGTGTGTGTGTGTGTGGAAAGCTGGATAGGTTCTTTTAGCAAAGTTTCTGATTTGAAAGTAGTGGAAAAGTTGTGTTGATGGGAAGTTAAATTTGAAGCATAATTGTTCAAAAGATGCAAAAACTTTACCTGTATACAGTTCTCTAAATGTTTTAATCCTGGACATTTTCCAAACATTAAATACTGTGCAGGTTTGAAAGGGTAAAAAAGCATGATTATCATGAAGAGGTGCAACAGATAAAAGATTCTTTGTCTTAAAGTGCTTCCTGCATTGATTCCATATTCTGAGTGATTGATGCACAATTGGGTTATTAGTATATTGATGATAATTTGTATTTACTTGAGTACAAAGCAGGGCATATAAAAAGTACAGCAAGATTTTAATTTGAAAAGTAGGTAGTTCCATGCCCCCTTCTTCCCCCTTATGCTTAATTCATTAGTGAAGTGATTTTTTTTTATTTAAATGGCTTGTCATACTGATGTCAAAATACAACACACTTGAAAATTGAGTCATTGAAAATCTTTGACTTTTATGTATTAAAGGCAGCAGGTTGTACTTTACAACTCATTCTTTACTTGCATTGTACTTGGGCATTCCTGTAGACTTTTCTTATTACAAAAGTGTTAGGTGGTAATGGGTGTGAACATCAGCTTTTCAACCAATAATTCAGAAGTGAAATAATTCAGGGACAGAGAGATTCTTTCTGTCAGTTCAGCTTAACTATTCATTATACGCTTAACTTATACTGAAATATGCATCAGTTATAATCATCATTATGTTCTTATTCTTATCTGTTACTGTAAATATTTAATTCTTAGAAGTGCCCTTAGATAACGCCACATTTAAAATGCAATACATAACTTATATTGTTTGTTAAATGTAGACCCCAACATATACTGATTCTTACTCTTAATTTATATGTTTTGCCAGCATTAAAAATGATTCTCAGAGCCGGTTCTGAAATTTTTGACAGCAAGTTATGTTTCGTATACATCTTCTAATCCTAGGTTAAGGGCTTTGTTTAAGTACAATCACCATACATATATGTAAATGAATTACTGTGTAAAATGAATCACAGAGAAATTAATAAAGATCTGATAATGAAGCACATTACCTGCTGTGAGTTAAAGCCTTTTGTGGAAGTTTTAGTTTCAAGATAGAAGCCATTCCTGGCCAGGTCATCACGTTATTAAAATTCTGAAGGGAATCAATCAAGCTGATTTTAGCTGTTACTTTAAAATAGATTATTTGTCAATGACAGGTAAAGATGGTTAAAGATTTCTACGCAAAAATTATGAATATTTGAATCATTTGCCAGGATTTATCATTTAAAGTACCTTTGTGTTAAATAAGTTTTATTTGAGTTTTATTTATTAAAAACCAAGTCAGTTAGAATTTACAAAACATACTGAGCTCAATTTTTTGTTATACTAAAAAAACAATAATACATTTAACTGTGAATGGGAAAACAAAAGAATACACACTATATTTATATATATCTAAAAATGGATGAAGACTTCCAATCAGACTGATGTGGAAACATATTTCTGGGAATTACTTGTAACCTGTAGTGCATGCAAATAGGAAGTCTCTTTATAGATATTAAATGTGGAAAATTAATGCAAATCTATAGCGCATTTGATGAATTATGAATGGCTACAATCTATACTGAAATAAATATGAATACTGTATTATGCTCCTGAGAAATGGTTAAGATTCATGCTGTCCAAAGGGAGCCATTTTTCTTTCTTTTGTTTGAAACTGATTAGCTGAAGCAGGTCTGTCTCTGGGATAGCAGATTACACTGTGCAGTAGATTTCAGACTGCAAAGTAAACATTTCCATTCTTCTAACAAAAATGGAGTGCATAATATTGAAATGGAATAGACTGATTGATTCAGTTCAGATGCTTCTCATGTGTGCCCCTCTACATTTAACATTTGCTTCTTGTACTGTCAAATATAATACAACAGTGAATATTTTACGAAGGTAAACCAAAGATGACAGTTCCACAAATGAACAGAGTCCTCAATATCTGTTTAGTAATGGGTTCCCATTGATGTCTCACACTTGTTGAGGAGCTTTGACAGCTAGATGGCGCTGAAAGTGATTTTCTTTATTTAGTCATAACAGTATTCACACATGCTGTCATTTCCACCCTAGCGGCACACAAGTCCAAAAGGGTCAAAGGATGAAAAAGATTAAGAGTCATTGTGTTAAGTCATTTTGAAAAGGATTTCTGAAAGACTATGAAAGTGAACATAGTGCTGTCATGCTCAAATTAGTTTAGGAAGGTGCTGTTAATTCAATCAGACTTGATAAATCTTTCATCTTTTAAGTCTGCTGACAGGCAGTTTTGAAATTTGAAAAATATCACCACATACATTTCATCGAAACACCAATTCTAAGAAACTCAGACTAAAGCATGTTAATGAAAGCATACATAAATTAAAATAATAATTTGCCAAATTTGGCCTTGATGACCCCCATTTCTGATGGATTTCATTCCTTCTGAGCACTTAATCATGAGTAATATCCTTTTCTAAATTATTCATGTTCTCTTTGGGACCTTTTAAATCTCTTTGAATTTTCCACTAAACTTTTTTTGTTTAAAGAGGCAGGAACAGTTTACTATATGTATGCAAATTCAGTCACAAGCACCAGGTGAATATTTATAAAAAATTGAGAGAAACCAGAAAGAAAGAGTTTAGTAGCAGAGATGGAGTCATGGAATAAACATGAGGGGGATCAGCAGAATGAATCGAGCCCTCTTTATTCCCAGCACATGAAGCATAAGACATAGACAGCAATAGACAGAATATGTACAGAGGGGTGCAGAGCTTAGATACTGTAGTTTACAGCCACAATGGGTGAAGTGCTCTTGTAATAGTTTACAGTATATGTGGAAACCAGTGGTATGTAAGTCGATGGTTAGTCTTAAGCAATGAAGAAGGGCAGATTAAACCTTGAAAATAGATTTTAATAATAGGTTAAAAGTTCAAAATTAAGCTATAATACATTTCTCCCTGTTCTAACACTCATGCCCATCGCCTTCTATGTAGTCACCTATATTATCCACACCCTTATACTATACGTATATTTATACAACAATTGGTATGGAAACCCTATGGGGTAAACTGATTGGTGCTTCTGGGAAATAATTGGGTAACAAATATTGTGAGAGATGTCTTTCACAATGATTACTATTTAATTTTCAAAATCCTTTTGTTATGAAATTCAAGAGTTCCCAAGCACAAAGTGTTTTACTGACAAACTCCAGCTAGTACTAAGGACTAACAGGGTCTTTAACAAATAAAAATATTTATTATTCAAAAATGCTCTTGAACAAAAGTAAGCGCTTGGATAACTAAAGGTAATAAAGAAATTTCCAGCAAAGGCAATCCAATGCGAATAAAGCCCCAATATGAAATCCTAGAGTTGAAGTTACAAAAACAGAACACAGGTTAAAAAAAATCCAGTAAAACATAAAAAATTAAGAGCACAGAAAAATCACAGTATAAACACTCACTAACCTCCAAGTATATTTAAATGAACCACAAGGGCATATGAGTTGACTCTGCCTTTATAGGGATAGTCCATTGCAGTCATGGGCAGGTTGCCCCACCTCATGGGGAGCAACCCACAAAACACATGGTACATATGACAAGATACATAGGAACTAAATGATGAATAAATGCAACATAATCTAAGGAACCAAAAATGAACAAAACAGATATCAATATAGCAGTTCAACCCCAACACCTTTATGTGGAGAGCATGCGGATTGAAGGATCCACTTTTAGAAAACCTCCATTAGAGGCAAATAGCTAAAAAAAAAATAGAGACTAATGAATGCTTAATACCCTGAAATTGATTTCAATCTAAACATCAATCAGTCTTTCTTTTATATTCTGACATTAATAGCCAGGGTGGTGTCCCAAGGGAATAGTTGCCAAAACTAGTGGATATCTTGCACTATACAGTATGTGTGACGATGCAGGTCCGCTGCATGCTCCCATTTTGCTTTTGGGAGCCCTGAACCCGACACCGTCGGTAATGTCACTGAGATGAGCTGACATATGAGGACAATTGTCAAATGAAGCCAGGGGATAGTGCAATCAGTGCAAAGGTGCTTTTATTAAAAATCAGCAAACAAAAACAGTTAGTGCAGTGCTCCACAGTTCCAATAAATACATAAAAACAAGTGCAAAGTGGGGAAAAAAATCAATAAATAAATCTTTTAAAATCAGAGGTTAAGAATGCAGTCTCTCTCATCCCGATTCTCCCCGGCTCACCCATAACTCGAGTAGCAATAATCTCCTTTCGGCCGACCTCCGTCTTGGCTTTCTTACGGACATCACTGCCAGACCATCCGAGGTCGGCTCTCCTCCCTTCATCCTTCGCGCTCACGTTGTCGCTCCTCAGATCCCTCGGGAGGACACCTGCCTTGCTTGCCACACTCCACCTGTATGTTTAGTGTGGTGAACTACCCACTAGAGCCTCACAACCAAACGTTCCTTCATGGGGCCCCAGCTCGTTCTGTCTCCTCCTTCTAGGTGGCCAGATCCTCATACTAAGACCGCTCTTCATGTCTTCTAACCTCTTTCATTTTCTTCATCTATCCATCCTATCCATCTATCCATTTTTTCTTTCCTAGTGTCGACCTGTATATATACATACCCCCGTGCCTCCGTGGGTGCAGCGCCATAATCACACACTGCAGGAAGCCAATGAGGCAATTGAGAACAATCACACCCACACGTGCAGGTGCAACTCGCTCCAACTACCTCATTAACTCCCCGTGGTCGTGCAATCGCGCCCATGGAGAACGACACGGCTATACAGATTTAAAATAACCTGGCCCCTTTTTTTTGAAGCCGCGGACCCGCTATACCACAATATATACTATTTATTGTTCATCAATCAAAAAATAAGTTCAGTAATATTTAAAAGGTCAAAGCTTTTACAAGAAGACTAAGAAGTCACTTGTGATTTCAACATAGCATCATTTAGCAACAGTAACAAGTGAAAGGTGGAGCAAGAGGCAGAGTCCATCACCATACCTGACAAAGGGAGTTAAGACCAACTATGCAGAAACCGGCACATTTTCTTGTATCTAAAGCTATGTCCCCACCAGCATTTTCACATTGTTTACTAAAGTATCTTTGTCCACACTAAAATGACCAAAAACACACATGATATTTTATTAAAATATGAGGTGAGACACAAAAATATCCAGACTGGGCTTGGAGCTTTCCTGAAAAACTGTGTGGAGGTTGGCTGGACGTGAATCATAGAACTGTATCCCCTCCTACACACCCTCTCAAACCACCGACCGACTAGGTATATCCTGTGAATAGCCCAGTCAGTATTTGCACAACAATCGCTACACGAGTTGCCGTGACAATGTTGGTTGAAAAAAGCAAACAGCAAGACAAGACAAGACAACGCTCCCGCACACAATGCTTTTTCCGTAAAGCAGTTTTTAACTGACAAAAACATTCCTGTCCTCGATCATCCTCCCTATTCGCCTGATTTAGCTCCCTGTGATTTTTACTTGTTCCCAAAAATCAAAAGTGACCTGAAGGGAACACATTTTTCTTCAATGGATAAAGTGAAGACAGAAACAGCAAGCCGGCTGAAGAGCATCAAGCAAGAAGACTTCCAGCACTGTTTCAAGAGAAAAGCCAAGCAAAATGACACCTTTTATTGGCTAATTAAAAAGATTACAATATGCAAGCTTTTGAGGCAACTCAGGCCCCTTCTTCGGGCAAGATGTAATCACTGTTTACAAAAGCACTGTTTCAATCAATGGAAGATACGTATGGAGCAGTGTACAGATTGGGAGGGGGAGTATATAGAAGGTGACAATGTTTAGAATGCTGCAATTCATTAATAAATATTTATTTTTTTTACCAGTCTGGTTATTTTTGTATCTCACCTTGTACTACTGAATTTGTAAAAGAGAAAATAAGTGGAAAGTTTATGACTTAATACTATGTCAATCTTTCTGTTTCCAGGTGAGTCTACAGGTACCAACTAGCTTGTTATTGTGATTACTGCCATATAAATTTTACCCTGCTACTGCCCATTTGACATCACCAACATAATAAAACAAGTGCACTTTGAACCTGCCTGCCTCTTGCCTGATCTTTTACATCACTTGCTGTTTATCTTACTAACTAACCCATATTCCTTCTAATCTTAAACTGCTCAGCCTAGCTGGGATGAAAGCTCTATTCCCTGACCCCTGTCACTCAGCTCTTCCTAAGGATGTACCCTGTGCCCTCACAAGAAGTGCTTTCCCCTGGGCTCCACGTCAGCGCTGCTTCCTATTCATCACTATTGTCCATGCAGTAGCCAGACATGTCACATGTCAATACATTTGCAATGCAGGTTGCCAGTTGAATGCTGTAAGCATGACCCACACAACATTGTCATAAGCACTTCATGCTTTGCAGACACACCACAACTTAATAAAAGTGAAAACTTAAAAAAATCTTTACAGAACACAATTTAAATTCATACAGGTAAACAACACAACAAAAGTCGTGGAAAGCAATTCCTCTATGTCTGCTATGTTGGGGTATGTTTTTATGAAGGGTGACCAAGCAGAGAATGAGATGTTGTATTGGGCAGAATCCAGTCAGGCAAGTGCCATTGAAAAGACAGTTAAAAAATCTTCCAGCACTATTATACAATGGAAGACCCAAAGAGTGTCTGATTTAAAGAAAACATGCTGGATGGATGGATGGATGGATGGATGGATGGATGGATGGATGGATGGATGGATGGATGGATGGATGCTGGAGAGCTGAGTGTAAATGGAGAAAAACTAATTTGATAGATCACTATGAAATATTGAAGGCTAGAATAACAGAATACAACAACATAATCCATCTTGAGAGGCAGTGCTCCTTCTCTAAAATTATAAATAATAATGCTGGTAATCCAAGAATTTTATTATATGCTATTGATCGGTTGCTAAACCCAGGTTACTCAATGGAATGCCTCCAAAAAACTTGTAGTGAAACTTGTGAGGCTTTTGCTATATTTTTAATCACAAAATTAATGATATTATAAATAATATAATACGTCCCCCAATGCTGATCCTATTATATCCTGGTATTCCATTTTAAGCAAATGAAATTCTTTCACCAGGATAGATTTACCTGATCTATGTAGAATAATTTCTCCAAGGAGACCCTCCACCTGCTCACTTGACCGAGTACCAAGAGGCTTTTTCAAAGAAGTCTCCAGTGTGCTAATCGATAGTGTACTTGACATAGTGAAGTCCTCATTAGATACGGAGGTGGGTTGTCTTCCCCGACAGTCTAAAGACTGCAGTTGTTAAACCCCTGCTTAAGAAAAATAATCTTAACTGCTCTGTCTTTCTTTAGACCAATTTCTAACCTGCCTTTCTTAAGTAAAATTCAAGAAAAGGTAGTATTACGCAGTTCAATGATTACTTGATTAAGCATTCTATTTTTGACAAGTTTCAGTAAGGTTTTAGAACAAATCAAAAGTTTCACCTTTTTAAGTTCTTTGATGTACCACAGACAAGCATTTGAAGAGAGGGTGGGTTTTCCACATCATTAGAAGAACAGTGATTGGGGTTTTGGAATGGGCCTGGTAAAATCAGTGCAGTTAGAAAAATACTGCACAGCATTATCGATCACTTTGGTGGACCGAGGGTGTGTCACATGTGACAAAAAATCTGGGATAAACTAATTACATTTTATTTATCATTGAATAGCCTTGTTTTTTTTAAAAAGCCATTTATTGTCAATTTGCATATCATGATTAAGTTCGCAATATGAATCGTTAATCAGTGTTAAACACTTTTTGAACTTAATAAAACAAAGAAGAAACAGAAAAAAATGCATAGCAAATTAACTGATTAAACAGAATGAAGTGTGATTTCTTTTCTATAACTGATGGATATGCTGTTTTTCAGAATGTGATAGGAAGATAACAGGATGGTTTTTGAAATTGTATAAAAGTAAGTAATTACTTTTTTGTTGTTGTTGATAGACATTTACTTGAATCCACTGCATACTGAGGCAGTACTAATTTTAAGCTTTGATGCTAATGGAAATAGAATGGAGATTTTTACCTTTAAATGAATCAATTTTAAATCACCTTTGTAACATTACTAAATACTGCTTTACTATGGAGTTCTTTTGCAATCTCCACACCAACACCACCAAGGACTGCATGTAACATGTTCAACAGAAAGCACCTCAAGAATACTTATAATATTAGCCCTTGGTAAACAAATACAAATATTCTATATTAAAAGTTCCCAATTACCTAGTACTTTTGATATATCTGATTAACCAATGTCACTATAACTGAGGCCAATATCCCAGGCGAAACTGGGTCAAACAGTGAATACTGCATATAGCCCCTATTTTATTTCCCCTCCCTCTTTAATCAGTTTGACCCTTTACACCCGCCAGTTTAACGATCACCTCATTCTGAGCCTTTATTTGCTAGAAGTTCATTAGAGAAACAGCACTATCCCATATGCTCCTGTTTGAAGCCTGTGGGTGTTTCCTCCCTGGCCTCTTTTGGAAGAGCAACAGTTATCTCTGACAACTACAAGGTTCCTCACACTTATCCTACTCCACACATTTGACCTCTCTCAAATGTTTATGTAGGGATCCAACCATAATGCTTTCCTGTAGCAAGCAAGAGTAACAGGGCACATCTTAGCAGCACCTATATCCCCATACTCATAACCATTTTTGTTCATCTTAGCCATGTGTCATCCCAATAGTGCTCTTAACCTGTACTCCCTCAATGCATCTTAATATGATATAATGGAATTATGTTTTTCTTAATTGTTTCAGATAGACATTTGAAGCAGGATATTTAGAATTATAATTATTGATTAAAAGAAACTGCCCTGCACATGCAGAAAGGGGTTAATGGTCACTCAATTAATTATCAGTTTTACCTTTCAGGTTATACTGGTCATTGATTTAAACAATCAATCCTTTTACGCTGATCATTGGTGCAAAGTTAAATGCCTCAGTGATGTTAAATTAAATGTAGGTTGTGTAAGGGATCTCTATTTCAATTTCCAGCCAGGATGCCAAAAACATGAAGCGATCCATACAATTTATGAACAAGATTCATAAATCGGCAAAAGTCTATATTAACACTTTCCCTTTCTCTGTTGTGGTTCACCATGGCCGTAGACTTTCTTTCACAAATAGCCCAGACACGCTTGTCGCAAAGAACAAAATAATATAATTTATTTTTAACATAAGGATACTAGGGCGGCACGGTGGCGCAGTGGGTAGTGCTGCTGCCTCGCAGTTGGGAGATCTGGGGACCTGGGTTCGCTTCCCAGGTCCTCCCTGGTGGAGTTTGCATGTTCTCCCCGTGTCTGCGTGGGTTTCCTCCGGGCGCTCCGGTTTCCTCCCACAGTCCAAAGACATGCAGGTTAGGTGGATTGGCGATTCTAAATTGGCCCTAGTGTGTGGGTGTGTTTGTGTGTGTGTCCTGCGGTGGGTTGGCACCCTGCCCGGGATTGGTTCCTGCCTTGTGCCCTGTGTTGGCTGGGATTGGCTCCAGCAGACCCCCGTGACCCTGTGTTCGGATTCAGCAGGTTGGAAAATGGATGGATGGATGGATAAGGATACTAGGAGATGGATATATGCACCATATATAGATAGATAGATAGATAGATAGATAGATAGATAGATAGATAGATAGATAAAAGACAATAACAAACAACACAAAACATTAAATTAAATAAGTATAGTTGAACTTTTTCTCTCCTGTAGAAAAAGTCACATAACTTATTAATTCTGATCTTTCAATTCAGGTGGTTAAAATGGATAAGTCCTTTAGCTGGTTATGAAGCTTCTATTGCCTGCAAGAGGCATTCATTTACTCACAGCTAGTCTCTGCACTGGCTTACCTTCCCCCACACAGTGTTTTGTGTGCATTTGTGAGTATTGTAGTTGTGTACTTTCTTACTGGATTGAGGAAGACTTATAACTCAGCTTATCTTTCACAAAGATTATTACAGTTACACTAATACTACAGTGCATTAGCTGGCATTGTCCTAACTACTATGTTACAGTTAATAGTTCTCTAAACAAAAGTAGGTATGGGTACAAGTGAAGCTTTGTTCCTTTCCTGGTATACTTTCCAGACGCATGGAAGGATTTTAAGCACACTTTCCTTTTTGTTTAGGAGCTTGTCTCCTTCTTCACCTTGGTTGCACCTTCTGGTTATAGTGTGGCACTGCAGTTTCTTTTTGAGATTCAAACACACCTTGTTGGTCCTCTTGTTGCTAGCAAAATCACATCTTCTCGGAAACTGGTGAGCAGTCAGCTGCTATTTTTAGCAATACAAATGTGTGGCCTTTCCTGTATGGTTTTCCTCTGCTCTGACACTCTGACACTTGCTACCTTAGCAATCTTTTGACTAATGGTACCCCTTGTCCAACTCCTGTTTTGGATGGTCTTCTATTTTTTTCAGTCCAGCCCAGTTATGCATCTGGAGTAGAAGGGATTGTTCCAGCTTTGTTACAACCAAACCCCATAATCACTGAGGTCTCTGTTATACAGCAGAAGTTACGGCCATGTCAAGCAGTTAGATTAAATGATGAGGCAGATAGGTTAGTGTGTTAGGGTGTTTAAAAGGCAGTAGTGGATGTCTTGTCATTGTTTTAATTGGTACACTTAAGCCTATCCTTTTACACTGATCCATCCATCCATCCATTATCCAACCCGCTGAATCCGAACACAGGGTCACGGGGGTCTGCTGGAGCCAATCCTAGCCAACACAGGGCACAAGGCAGGAACCAATCCTGGGCAGGGTGCCAACCCACCGCAGGACACACACAAACACACCCACACACCAAGCACACACTAGGGCCAATTTAGAATCGCCAATCCACATAACCTGCATGTCTTTGGACTGTGGGGGAAACCGGAGCGCCCGGAGGAAACCCATGCAGACACGGGGAGAACATGCAAACCCGGGTCTCCTAACTGCGAGGCAGCAGCGCTACCACTGCGCCACCGTGCCGCCCTTTTACGCTGATCATTGGTGCAAAGTTAAATGCCTCAGTGTTACTCATCATTGAGTTATAGTAATTTGCTTGAGCCAAATATTTAACTAGTACCAAGAGAAGATGGCTCTGAAATGTTATTTGGTGATTGATCATTTTATCAAATAAGGCTAATTTCCAATGCAAGGCCTAGTGAAACAGAAGATGATATTAAAATTTTAAGGTAGACAGGACTAGTGCTCCAGTCTGGCAAAATGCATAATGCCAGTCTGTCCTACAAACATGACAAGCAGTCACAACTAAAATTCACATGTATAGCAAATTAAATAAAAATAACTCAATTAATTTTTTAAATGATAAGCTCCTTGCTATTAAGAATAGATTAATGGTTACATTAATACAGGGAAAATAATTGTTCCATTTTGTGACTACTATGTTACTTATGTCTTAGAAATAAAAAATGAATAACAGATGAATATTAATTATGTCAGTAAATGATTAATATGTGCACTTGCCTGTGAAACATCCAAAAATACAATGCAATCTGAAAAATGCATGTTATTCATTACATAAAATGCTTTTTTCTTATTAAGAATATTTAATGTGTTTTCAACATAATAAATCGAAGAAACAAAATAAGGAAAATTAGATCACCAATGTAAAAATGACAAGATGTGTATTTTGGGATAGTGTGTGTACACACAGTAAATATAAAGGGCTTAGTTATCGAAGTGTTTCTAGAGCACTGTGGTACATAACCCCCTGTGATATACAAAGTAAACAGCATTTGGATAGGAAAAATTAACTTTGTAAGAATAGGATTTATGTCATGAAACATGTTAGAAGTTAATTCATTTAGAAATTTGTGTTATGCTAAACTTGGTAGTTATTTTTCTGCGAAATCCATGTGAGGTTCTGACATCTTGTCCACTCCTGGGATTTGCATTTCCCCTACTGTTGCTGAGATAGGCACTGACTCCTCATGACACTGAATTGGGTGACAACCTAGCTGTAATGCAGATGATTTTATTAGTGATTTGCGAAACATTGCAACAACCTAAGCATATATTTCAGCAAGAAACCCAAATGTTAGCAGGAAAACCCAGCCCTGCTGCCCAAGTACTAGGTGCTGCATGAAAGGAGTCCTTTACTGCTTGTTAATTCATCATAGGCTCTGATACAAACAGTAAGTGAAAAAGAATTTGCCCTTCAATCAGATCTTGTTATGGTGGATGAGCAATTCACTCAAGCCAAGCTGATAAAATTCTAGTTACAATAACCAGAAAAGTCATGACATATATCCTAACTCTGCTATATGACATTTATCTAGTTAATTGTCATCATAATAATGATGATGATGATAATGACTGGTTTACTAGCCATTTTCCAAGTTTCCTATTTGTAGGGTTAGCCAGTTGCCCCTGAATTATTTTTCTTCTCCTCTCTGTAGTGCTGGGTTTTCTATCAATTTAGACCCATTTTTTCATATCATCTGATTCCAGCTTCAACCACATCTTTGGTCTCCGTTTTGGCCTCATCATTTCTGTTTTCATCTTGGTGAACCTTTTCACCTACCCATTCCCATTTTCTTGCTCCACGTACCCAAACCTCCTTAGCTTGCTTCTCCTCAGCACAATACCAACAATATGAACTCCACACCAATTCTTTCTCGTAACTCAGCATTCATCTTCCTATCACTCTATGAGTCTCCACACATCCACCTGATCATTGTCATCTCTGTTATTTATGGCTTTTATTCTCACTCTACCTTCATTGGCCATGTCTCGCTTCCATAGAGCATACTACTTCTCATGCATCTTTGATAAACTTTGTACTTCAAGTTTAGAGAGGCTCCTCTGGATATTAGAATAGGGGACAGCTTCTTGAATTTTTTAATGCATTTCTGTATCACTGCTGTTCCTCGTACCACTATCTACACTCATTGTTTCTTTAATATAACTTCATTGCTGATATATAAATTTAGACTTTCTACATTAGGATTATGCATCCCATCCACACTGTCTGCAAAGATTCCACTCATCACCTGGAGACTACCCTCCATACCACTATATCTTTTATGAATCCACTTTTGACACCTCGTGCATTTGATTGAGTTTCCTTCATCACCTCCCCCAATACGTTGCAAGACCAAATATACACCTCTTTTTTGCATTTATAAACCCAAGCCTTTTGCTTGCTAAACTAACTTTCCATTTTGGGACCTTTTCCTTTAATTCCACTTCACTTTTTGCATTCATCTTGAGGTCATTGGCATATAAGCACTCTCATGGCAATCTTTCATGCAATTCTTTGATCACCAACTCAGTTACTATCTGTCAGGCCCCCCAAAAAATTAAATTGGCAGACCCCAAGTCCTTGATAGAGGGACCGAGGCCAGAGGTGCAATTTTACAGAAAGGTGCAATTTATTTTGCAATAAATGGCTAAAACAGTACCAAAAAGTGCATGTAGCAAAAAGGTGAAAAGAAATCCTGTAGCTTTTAAAATGTACTGAAAATTCACAATAAATATTTCAAGCAACAAAAAAAAAAAAAAAGAAAAACAATTATCGTGAAAATTGCACCTACCCAATTATTGTTCCATCTGGGTGCTTCACTCCCAGCACATTCAATAACTAACAGGCTCATGGCCCCAAGCAACCCTGGACGTCCGACCCTAAACCCAGCTTGTCCTTTCTTGTCCCTTCTACTTTCCTGATGGGCTTTTATAAGTTCCTTTAGCAATCAGCTGACAAGGGACCCGGACATCCATTCCCCTGTCACACGTCCTATGCCCCTTGTCGCAGATGGCCGGGGTCATTACCTGGCCGGGATGCCTAAAAGGACCGGAAGGTGGCGGGAACAGCTTCCGGGCCACGAGGGTGCAACCGCCATGGAGCAGGAGATGACCACGGGAAAAGAGAGCAAAGATTCTGACTCGTTGGGACCCGTGGCCACTGCCAGAGGGCGCTTTAAACCTCGTGGGACCCAGATATAGTTACTCCGCCACACTCTGCAAGATGGCGGAGGAACCTGCCAGGGACGCCTGGAGTGCTTCCGGGGCAAAGGGCAGCACTTCTGCCACACCAGGAAGTGCTGCCGGATGGACGTCCTCAGTCACCTGGAGCACATCCGGGCAGGAATAAAAGGGGCTGCTTCCTTACAGTCGGGGAGCCAGAGAAAGGAGTGGGAGTAGGACGAAGCTCCCAGGAGGAGAGTAGAGGCGGCCAAGGACTGAGACAGAGTTTATTTAAGGGTGATTATTGCTGTGTGCATTGTGTGCCGTGTGACACTGTGTTTATTAATGGAGAATAAAAAAAAAGTGCTTTTTATAAAGACGTGGTTTCCGACTGGTGGTGTCCGGGCAAGTCTCACAATGACGCCCAACGTGGGGCCTTCCGCTTGTTACAAAGCGGGGGACCCAACAAATAAAATTTTTGTGAGCTGCCTGGTACCTCAGTCGGCCACACAAACGTCCTGTATGGACGTCCGGAAGTCCCGCACCATGACAGGCGAGGGATTGGACAGTGTGTGTCGTGTTCCCGTCGGTGATTGGTTGACGATGGGGCCGGCCAACGTCCATCCTGAGCAAGGAGAGGGTCCGGTGGAACCCGGAAGAAAGCTCCAGAAAGAACAGCTGGTGAGTAGGAACGATTTAAAATTAAATCCTCCACTGGCTGATACTGTATTTTTACCTGCAGCTTCAAAGGAATCGGAGAGGATGCTTCGGTTATGGCAGATGGTTGAGCAGGTAGAACACGACCTCCGAGTCTGTATGGACGAGCTGAAAGAGACGGCGGTCACGTCACGTCAGACGGAACGTCACAGGGCGGAAGGGTGCGACGCTGGAAACTTTGGCCGGGGGTTTGTGGCGGTAAAGGTGAGTAAAACCAATACTGTAAATGAAAAGGAAAGTGCGAGCGAATCCGTTCCAGGATCGCGTGGTCCCGGGGACTTAGTAGCTGCATCTCCAACAGTGGAAGCGGCACGAAAGGCTGATCACTGGGAAGGGGTGGAGTCAAGACGCTGGCTGATGAGTGCCATGGGTCCTAGTGCTCTACCGCCAGAGCCAGCATCAGTCTCGCGTCATTCTGCAGGGGCACAGATGGCAAGGGGTCTTTTCCTTTCCCGTAGGAAGACCCAAGCTGTCAGAAAGCCCCAGAGGAATAGGAAGAATCGATGGAGGAAAGCCAGTTCTTCCTACAGAGTGAGACGTGAGCCTGTGAGCTCACGTAGGGGGAAAAACGGCCCTCTGCAGAGGCAGAAGGGGGCTCCAGATTCAGCAAGGGCGATTACCCTAAGTACCCTGATGAAGGGGAGTGGACCAAACAGGAGTGGGGGTCAAGGTTTTGGTGACCAGGGTGCTGGTCAAAGGGAGGAGCGTTGGCCTTATTTCTGTGAGGAAAAAGCCAGACAGTGGCGTCCGGGCAACGTCTCCGCCCCTGTGTCTGTTTTATTTTATACAGGACCAGGCCTATATTGCCCGCTTCATTTAATTTATACACTTGCAGGACAGGCCGCTACGAAGGACTGCTCTTCAATGGTGATGGGGCACTGTTGCAGATGGCCGGGGTGATTACCTGGGCGGGACGCCTAAAAGGACCGGAAGGTGGCGGGACTAGCTTCTGGGCCATGAGGGGGCAACCGCCATCAAGCAGGAAAGGACCATGGGAAAAGAGAGCAAAGATTCTGACTCGTTGGGACCCGTGGCCACTGCCAGAGGGCGCTTTAAACCTCGTGGGACCCGGATATAGTTACTTCCGCCACACTCGGCAAGATGGCGGAGGAACCTGCCAGGGACGCCCAGAGTGCTTCCGTGGCAAAGGGCAGCACTTCTGCCACACCAGGAAGTGCTACCGGATGGACGTCATCAGTCACCTGGAGCACATCCGGGCAGGAATAAAAGGGGCCGCCTCCTTACAGTCGGGGAGCCAGAGTCGGGAGTGGGAGTAGGACGAAGCTCCCAGGAGGAGAGTAGAGGCGGCCAAGGACTGAGACAGAGTTTATTTAAGGGTGATTATTGCTGTGTGCATTGTGTGCTGTGTGACACTGTGTTTATTAATGGCGAATAAACGTGTGCTTTTTATAAAGAAGTGGTTTCCGACTGGTGGTGTCCAGGCAAGTCTCACACCCTTTAAACCAGGGAGTTAACCGTGCACATGCACAATCACCTGTTTACCAGATGGCACTAGTTCACACTCACATACACCTCCTGAATCCTTCACAGGGTTTCCTATGCCTGATCAACTGCACCTTCACCATTCACATACTGAAGCAGCATTGCACATATACTTTGTGCAGCATGCCCGTGTCGATCAAACACAGGAAGTAAAGTCAAGTAAAGTAAAGTCAACTTGTGACACTTTATACACTGTAGGGAGATAAGCAAACAAATCAAGGTAAACAGGTAAAAAACATTTGATCTGGCTTTTATATAAGTAAAGGTTTTTCAACTAAAGACCGTCACAAAACATAATCACAAACATAACTTTGCACAATACCTTGACGAGCTCGGCATGCCCTGCTGTTTCATTGAAGGACATGCGAGGCAGATTGACCAATAATACCCACTGGCAGGATGACGCCCAACCTGTTGCTGCATCCAAACAGTGCCATCTTTTGCCTTTATGCCTGGTACAGTTGCATTTTTCTTATGTGTGAGTGGACGTTTCTTGTGGGGAGGGCTTTTGTTCTCTTTCTCTGATGTAGAACCGCCATCCTCATCTGTTATAGCACGTCTTTATTTCAAAACAGCAGTGTCAGATCGGGGGGAGCATGAACGTGACTGAGAGAATAAAACTGAAAAAGAAAAAAAAAACGTGAACTTTTACAAGTACCATAAATTTACACCGGCTGTTACAGACTCAAATCAAATGTATGTTTTTATTGTATAATAGTAACGATAAGGACAGCTCACTACTCAAAATGGTAATTTTAGTTAGCGACTGGACTCAAACCCGCAACCTCTTGATTATGAGTCAACAGCTCTTACCGCTGCACCACCCAAGTGGTCATGTCAATATTGTACCCTAACCCAATTTCTTTTTCTTCGGTTATATTTTTGAATAAAAGCACACTTGTTTTGTTATACTTGTACCTTTTGTGAAAGTGTTTATTTGATATTTGGACTTCAGTCTTCACACATTTTACACTTCATGTCAACATTTTCTCATTAGTACTGCAACATGAAAAATGATTGTTTTAGGTATGTGTTCAACATTTCTTGAATTTCTCACATTTCCTGTCCTCCTACATTTACATAGATCATTGTAGACACTGAACACACATGAAATACATGTGTTCCAAATAACAATATTTTATTTACCCTATACAAATCCAGGCACCTCACACCGAGATAAACAAGCCTTGAGCTGAGAGAACTAAAAATGCTAATGGAGAGGTACAAAGGAATGTAAGTGGCTAACGCCTGACTTTATTGAAAAGAAACTAAACTTGCAGCGCAGCCGCTATTCTATGACACTTGCCTAACGCCTGACTTTATTGAAAAGAAACTAAACTTGCAGCGCCGCCGCTATTCAATGACACTTGCCTAATGCCTGACTTTATTGAAAAGAAACCAAGCTTGCAGCGCCGCCGCTATTCTATGACACTTGCCTAACGCCTGACTTTATTGAAAAGAAACTAAACTTGCAGCGCCGCCGCTATTCAATGACACTTGCCTAACGCCTGACTTTATTGAAAAGAAACTAAACTTGCAGCGCCGCTCTTCACTGACGCGCCGCTATTCAATGACACTTGCCTAACGCCTGATTTTATTGAAAAGAAACTAAACTTGCAGCACAGCTGCTATTCTATGACACTTGCCTAACGCCTGACTTTATTGAAAAGAAACAAAATTTGCAGTGCCGCTATTCAATGACACTTGCCTAACGCCTGACTTTATTGAAAAGAAACTAATCTTGCAGCGCCGCTATTCAATCACGTGCCGCTATTCAATGACACTTGCCTAACGCCTGACTTTATGGAAAAGAAACCAAACTTGCAGCGCCGCCGTTGTTCTATGACACTTGCCTAACGCCTGACTTTATTGAAAAGAAACTAAATTTGCAGCGCCGCTCTTCAATGACGCGCCGCTATTCAATGACACTTGCCTAACGTCTGACTTTATTGGAAAGAAACTAAACTTGCAGCGCCGCTCTTCACTGACGCGCCGCTATTCAATGACACTTGCCTAACGCCTGACTTTATTGAAAAGAAACTAAACTTGCAGTGGCGCTATTCAATGACACGCTGATATTCAATTACACTTGCCTTACCCCTGATGAGCCAAGAATTAGGGCGAAACACGTGTCGCGTACTCTTTACATTATTTGACAGTAAACTATTTTCAACCATTCTATGATCTGCTTCTCACAACTGAAGGCACCGTGGCTGATGTTATGACTTGCTGGCCAACCATAAGCGTTACCTGGTAGGTAACCACCCATACAATCAGATTGTGATTCAGACTACGAATGCCGTGAATGTAATTACCCCGATCTACATACTAGAGTACCAGGATTTGAACTGACAAGCTCCGGGTTTGCTGAAATATTACTGAAGAAAGAAAAAAAACAAAACGGGCAAATGGGTCTATGCATACAACTGTCCATCCATCCATTATCCAACCCACTATATCCTAAATACAGGAGCCAATCCCTCAGGGCACAAGGCAGGAAACAAACCCTGGGCAAGGTGCCAGCCCACCGCAGGGCGCACACACCCACACACATCCACACACCAGGGACAATTTAGAATCGCCAATGCACCTAACCTGTATGTCTTTGGACTGTGGGACGAAACCGGAGTACCCGGAGGAAACCCAGACAGACACGGGGAGAACATTCAAACTCAATGCAGGGAAGCGAACCCGGGTCTCCTAACTGGCACCTTTCACTCCTCCACCATACCGCCCGCATACAAACTTAAAAGGTTTAAATAAAACAGAAATATATACCTTTATTTTTACTTCCTTAACTTGTGGAGGGTGTATCCTGTAGCAAAGCCCTAACTTTTTTCATGAAAGCCCCTTTCAGTCAATAAGCTTTAAAAACAGGTGTAAAGCTAAACTTGCAGCATCGCTATTCAATTACACTTGCCTAACGCCTCTCCTAAGGGGAGATACTGTGGGATCTGGGCATCAGTCAAAGCACCAATCACAGGCCTGATTAGAAAGCAGGAAGCTGTGATTTGTCGTCTCCCTCCCATGTAACAATCACAGCCCGTGTTACAACGCACTATGTGTGTATGTATATATGTATATATATGTATATGTAGATATGTGTATATGTAGATATGTATATATATGTATATGTATATATATGTTTACATAACCTCTTTAACACACTACTTCTCTGCTGCGAAGCGCAGGTATTTTGCTAGTTGTAAATAAATGTAAATGTAAATTTCCATTATAATAAAAAGTTTTTATGGTTCCGTGAGTTTTGTTATAACAGGATTCCACCTGTAATCATGGATAATTTGTGGTTACGGTAAGTTGCTGCATCTTACTATTTGCTGAGAAAAAACTAGCTAAACAATTAAAAGAACTGAGAAAGCAATTTATAGTCACACAGAATGATACTCATATGTTTTATAAGTTGCCAAAGAAATAGTGACAAGAAAAGAAAAACAAATGAAATTAGATAATAATAATAATTAAATAACAAAAAATAAATCAATACAAGCTTCCATAACATGGATACGTAATTAGTAGAAAAGTTGAGTCCGTATATAATATCGTATTTTAAGTCTCTAAAGATGAGCATGATCATAAGGTCAGATGGCCCGGAGGAGAGAAAAAAACAAAAAAAACTCCAGTTGTGCTGAAGAAAAAAAGTAAATCTGCAGGGATTCAATGGCCAAAAGACCACCCAGCCACACATGGGGCATTCTAACTAACATAAATATACTTAAGTCACTCCTCATTATTTCCAGACTTCATCTGAGAGGATTAGATGCAGTAGGTCTTGTGGACAGCTGGAACACCCACTTTTATTCTAGCATCACAGGTGGCTGCACAGGATATTATTCAGGAGGTGGTGGCACAAAAAACAAAGAAAGCAGAGTAGTGCTGAGATTAGCAATGATTGAAAATCTCTGAAGAATATGAATGTATAGTCTGTCTGGAGTACAACTAAAACTTAACTATGAAAAAGACAAATTAAAAAGGTGGGTTTTTAGGACTTTTTTAAAAAAATGTACTACAGTATTACACTGGCATATCTGAATTGGTAAAGTATTCCACATTTTTGGTTCATAACAGAAAAAGGATGCCTCACCACTTCCATTATGCTTAGCTCTTGTATTAATAAGAAGGTCTAAGGTTATAACTTGGGATGCAGGAGGACAGGCACTCCAAAACATAGAAAGAAGCATGATTACTTAAAGCTTTATATACCATTAGTAGTGTTTTAAAATCAATTCTAAAGGATACAGGTAACCAATATAGTAAGTAATGCTGGTGGTGCTAAAACTGATGAGATGCCCTTACATTTTCTTGTGCTGGTTAAGATTCTTGGTGCTGTATTCTGAACTAATTGCAACCATTTGATATCTTTCTTAGATAGTATTGTTATGAGTCCATTACAGTAATCTAGTCAACTAAAAACAAAGTGTGAATGAATTTCTCAGAACTTTGCATTGTTTTAAGTGGTCTAACTTTTACAACTTTTATTAAGTGAAAAAATGCCACCGTACTAATCTGTTTAATGTGTGATTGAAAGCTTAGGTCAGAGTCCATGATTATACCTAAATTCTTTACCGTTGCCTTGACTGTTATTGCTAAGGGTTTATGTTTATATGTTTATTTCTAATACCCTCATTATTTTCAGTTTTGCAAACCACTAAAATTTCTGTTTTTTCTTTACTTAGCTTGAGAAAGTTTCTATGCTTCCATTCAGAAATACAAGCAGAACTTTGGATTAGGAAAGCCATAGTATCGAGGTCATTAGGTGCAATAGATGAGTAAGGCTGTGTATTAACTGCACAGCTGTGATAGTTCATCTTGTAATCTGGCCTAATGGAAAATTTAAAACTGAATAAATAAGCCCAGAATACAGCCTTGTGGTATACTGCATACAATATCATGGATACCTGAACTGCAATGACCTCAGCTAAAAGGAAGTTTTCTACCTGTTAAATAACCCTAAAACCATCCTAAGACAATACCAGAAAGATCGATCCAATGTCTAATGAAATTTATAAGAATACGAAATGTTATATAGTGTAGTGAGAAGTTAAGCAAAATGACACCAAATACTGCACTCTAGCCTAAGAGAACAAAAATATATATGTGGCTTATGTCAACATTAACCCACAGTTCATTTACTGCTTTAACCAGTGTAGTTTCTGTGTTCTAAAACTTGACTGGAACTTATCAACAATAGAATGTGTGTTCAAGTAATCATTTAACTGCTGAAAAATGACTTTTTCTAGAATTTTACTTAAAAAGGCAGGTTAGAAATAGGTCTAAACTTGTCAATGACCGAGGAGTGTATTTTTCTTGAATAGAAGAATAGAATGCCTTTTATTGTCACTATACACATGTACAATGAGATTAAAAGCAGCTCCTCCATTGCAGACATATACATTGTATGTAGAACACAACAAATAAATAAACAAATGGTGTAAAAAGTTGATGCACAGTTGATGGATAGAAAGAAGTCAAGGGGTTGGGGGGTTAGACTGTGTAGTCAGTGCATGTGTGAGTTTAGAATGGTTATGGCTTTTGGGAAAAAACTGTTCTTGAGTCTGTTTGTCCTTGTTGTGATGCACCTGTAGCACCTCCCTGAGGGCAACAGGTCAAACAGATCAGAGCTAGGGTGGAAGCTGTCCTTGATGGTGTTTTTTGCTCTGCTGAGGCAGCGGGAGGTGTAAATGTCCATCAAGGAGGGGAAAGGGCAGCCAGTGATCTTCTGTGCTGCCTTTACTACTTGCTGAAGCCTCTCCCTGTCTGCCATGGTGCAGCTGCCGTACCATACTGTGATACAGTACGTCAGCAGGCACTCAATGGACGAGCGGTAGAAGGTCAGTAGCAGGTTGGAGTCCAGGTTGTGCTTTATGAGGACCCTCAGGAAGTGTAACCACTGCTGAGCCTTCTTTTTTTTTATAATTTTATTAATTTTATTGTAATCATTCATACAAATCGATCAATTTTTACAAAAAATAGGGTTGAAAAACAAGTCGACCCCCATCCCTGAGAGAGAGAGCATAGCCAATGGGGTAAAACTCAAGGCTTGTAAACATGCCTAGATTGATGAGTTTAATAGGCCAGTAGAGATGAATGGAGAAGAAAAAGAAATGCAGAGATACTTCCTTGGTGCTTTAAGAGCTTATTCTAAAATTTTATTGATTATATTCCTGCCAGGTTTGAAAAAAATTCTGTACAGATCCTCTAAATGAATATTAGATTTTTTCCAATTTCAAATAGTATAATACATCGGTTACCCACTGACTTAAAAGAGGAGAGTTAGGATTCTTCCAGTTTAGCAAAATAAGTCTGCGTGCCAAAAGTGTAGTGAATGCAATCACAGTTTGTTTGTCCTTCTCCGATTTAAACCCATCTGTAACAACACCAAACACAGCTGTTAATGGGTTAGGAGGGATCGTGGCACGAAGGCTGTCTGAGAGGCACTTAAAAATTTTGGTCCAAAACCTGTGACCCAGTGAGGCTGGGACTTGATTGCAGCGTTCGCAGGTTGGATCATGCCCTGGAAACATTTTGGACAGTTTTAGGTGAGACAGATGTGCTCGATATATAATTTTGAGTTGAATAATTGCATGCTTTGCATATATGGCTAACTACCACCATCCCAGATGCTAACATGGAGCTACAGTTAGAGCGGACAGAGACGCAAGTACCTGCGGGAAGCCTGCAGTTCGCATACCAGGAGAAGGTGGGAGCAGCCTCTTCTACACGGTGGTGTGCTGGGGAGGCAGCGTTAAGAAGAAGGATGCCTCACGCCTGGACAAAATGGTGAGGAAAGCAGGCTCTATTGTAGGCATGGAGCTGGACAGTTTGACATCCGTGGCAGAGCGATTGGCGCTCAGCAGGCTCCTATCAATCATGGAGAATCCACTGCATCCACTAAACAGTGTCATCTCCAGACAGAGGAGCAGCTTCAGCAACAGACTGCTGTCACTGTCCTGTTCCACGGACAGACTGAGGAGATCGTTCCTCCCCCAAACTATGCGACTCTTCAATTCCACCCGGGGGGTTAAACGTTAACATTATTCAAAGTTATTGTCTGTTTTTACTTGCATTTTTATTACTCTTTAATTTAATATTGTTTTTTGTATCAGTATACTGCTGCTGGAGTATGTGAATTTCCCCTTGGGATTAATAAAGTATCTATCTATTTATCTATTTATATATCTATCTATATGGAGCTCGAGTGAATTCTCTGCATTGCTACTTTCCACTCCCTTTCTGATATATTGATTAAGAGAACTTTTTCCCATTGTCCTCTTGGATCTTTGAAAGGGAGGGACTGTAAAATAATTTTATATATTGCAGTGATGGTGTCTAAGTCCATGAAATTGAGCAATATTTTTTCCAGCATAGACAAGGGTGCAAGATGAGGAAAATCGGGCAAGTTCTGTTTAACAAAGTTCCTAATTTGAAGATAGTGAAAGAAATGTGTAGCTGGAAAGTTAAATTTGGAATGTAATTGTTTGTAGGATGCAAAGATGTTGTCTATATAAAGATCTCTGAGCAATTTAATCCCAATTTTTTTCCAGATATTAAAAACTGCATATGTTTGCGAGGGTTGAAAGAGGTGGTTCTCTTGCAGAGGTGCCACAGATAAAAGCTTCTCCATCTTAAAATGCTTTCTACATTGGTTCCGTATTCTGAGTGAGTGAAGCACAATTGGGTTATTAGTATATTGCCGATACTTTGCATTTATTGGGGCACAAAGCAGGGAATATAAAGAAGTACTGCAGGATTTTACTTCTATTGCGGACCAGGTCTGTGTATGTTCATCTATTTGTGTCCAGGTTTTTATAGCTTGTATGTTTGCTGCCCAGTAATAAAATTGAAAGTTAGGTAGAGCCATGCCACCTTCTGTCTTAGGTCTTTGTAGGGTTGCTCTTTGGATACGTGGATGTTTTGAGTTCCACATAAATGAGGTTATTGTTGAATCTAATTGCTTAAAAAATATTTATTGATGTATATTGAAATGTTTTGAAATAAAAAAAAAGCTTAGGAAGAATATTCATCTTAACAACGTTAATTCTTTCAGCTAGAGTGAGATGAAGGGTTGACCATCTATACAAGTCTTGCTTAATTTTTTCCATACAGATGGTGAAATTTTGTTGATAAAGAGCTTTGTGTTTACTTGTGATGTTTACCCCTAGGTATTTAAACTGATCTGCAATAATAAAAGGAAAGGTGTCCAGTATGATATTGTATGCTTGAGAATTCACTGAAAAGAGTACAATTATATTCAGATTAATTCTGAGACTAGAGATCTTTTGAAATTCTGTAAGTGCTGTTAAGACTGCAGGCACAGAATTTTGTGGGTCTGATATATGTAGTACCATATCATCTGCATAGAGAGAAATTTTCTGTTCCAGTCCTTCTCTGATAATCCCATTTATCTGATCAGCATTTCGACAGTGAACCACCAGTGGTTCAATGGCGATTGCAAATAGTTGTGGTGACTAGGGGCATCCTTGTCTGGTACCACGTTCTAGTTTAAAGTAGTCTGAACAAACATTGTTAATACAAACTGAAGCTTCTGGATTGGTATACAGTAGTTTGATCCATGCACAAATGTTTGGGCCAAACCCAAATTTCTCTAATGTAGTGAAAAGGTATTTCCATTCAATCATGTTCAATCATGTCAAATGCTTTTTCTGCAATGATAATAATATTTCTGGGGTGTTTGACTGCTGTGATGTTGTCTGTCCAGGAGATAACAGCGGAGATAAGGACGCAGAGAAACCAGAAGGTATGGACCTTTTCCACACACTCGCCGTTGATGTAAAAGGGGGCTAGGTTGGTGCTGTGCCTCCTGAAGTCGACAATGATCTCCTTGGTGTTCAGAGCCAGATTGTTCCTTGAACACCAGGCTGCCAATTTCAGGACCTCCTCTCTGTAAACTGCCTCGTCTCTCTTTGAAATGAGTCCGACCACTGTGGTGTCATCAGCAAACTTGATGATAAGGTTGTTGTTGTTGGCCGGACTGCAGTCGTGGGTGTAGAAACAGTATGGGGGGGGGGGGCTCAGCCCAAAGCCTTGTGGGGTACCGGTGTTCAGTATGCGAATGGAGGAGAGGTGGGGGCCGAGTCTCGCAGTCTGGAGCCGGTTGGAAGAAAGTTTTTTTTTCCAGACACATGTGAGTGGGGGGAAGCCAAGAATGACCAGTTTGGTGATGAGAATGTTAGGAATGATTGTATTAAAAGCTGAGCTGTAATCCACAAAGAGCATTCGGACGTAGCTCTGCTGCTGCTCCAGATGGCTCAGCACAGAGTGGAGAGCTACGGCAATGGCGTCTTCTGTGGATCTGTTCGCACAATATCCGAATTGGTAGGGATCGCAGTCTTGGGGGAGGTAGTCCTTGATGTGCTGGAGAACCAGTCTCTCGAAGCACTTCATGATTACTGGAGTGAGAGCCACAGGGCGATAATCATTTAGGCTGGTGATGGGAGACTTCTTCGGCACTGGTATGATTGTGGCTGATTTTAGGCAGGATGGAATGACTGCCTGGTCTAGGGAGAGGTTGAAGATTTTGGTGAAGATAAAGGTGAGCTGGTGGGTACACACTCTGAGCACCCTACCAGGTACTCCATCTGGACCGGCAGCTTTCTTGGGGTTCACTGCCAGTAGCATCCGTCTGCCCCTTTACAGTGAGTGGAGTGGTGCAGGAACCCAGTGAGGGTGGGAGCAGGGCTGGAGCAGGTGAGTGCTGCTGCTGTGATGATTCAAAGCGAGCAAAGAAGCAGTTTAGCTCCTCTGCTAGCGGCGCACTCAGATCTCCTGTCGTTGCATCACAGCCCCCGTAGTTTGTAATGTTTTGTATTCCCTGCCACACCTCCCATGTATTGTGGCTGGACAGGTGGGACTCTATGCTTCTTTAACAACTGAAGCCTTTAGACCTATGTATCTAATGACAAGTTAATTATGTCAACTACACTATCAATAAACATAAAAGAGACTGTTGTGACTGAGTCAAGAACACAAATGGAGGGCTTTAGTTGAGGAATTATCCTGTGTAGTTCAGGCAGATCTAGAGCTGGCTTGTACATTGCATCCCTAGGCAGAGTTATGTGCAAGTGCCCCAAATCAGACATCCAAAACAGAATCCCCCATTTTCATCTGTGCGGTCATTCCTCTTGGAGATCAGTGCCCTTCAATATTGCATAGGAAGAGACATTTTGGTGCTGCTAGGCTGGTTCTTACTAGAATTAGCCCCTGGGTAGACCTATTTGATGGAAGAAATTTAATTCACCAAAAACAGGGGGTTTAAAAGAATTAACTTTGGGGAAATGTATTATATTACATCTAATATTGTTTTTTATCATTATCATTTATAATTTAAGTGAAATACTTTGTTATACTCAGTTATATAGTATGCGCCTTCTATATTTCACAGCGGATGGTTAGTTTAGTTTTTCTCTAATTTTGCTCATGGATATTTTTTCATTAGTTCATATACTCTATGTGTCTTCCAAGGTATTTTAGTGCTGGAGTATTTTTGAATAATTTTATCAGAGTCCAATATGTCAGCTGCAGCCCTTACCTTAGCATTCAAATTTGCCACCTTACTGGTTACATTGCTGTATTTGGGCAAGCACTACATTCTTACTGATTATTTAGAATATTAGCCAACCTAGAGGCTACAGATGTATTAAAATAACAATTTTAACAATACGATACTCTTTCATTCTAATTACCAGTATTACTATACCAAATAAAATGCAGAACTGTTCAGGCAGAACATTTGGAAATAACATGCCTTGACATGCAGGTTTGGGGCAGCCTCCCTGTATACTTGAAGTTTGGCTGAAAAATAGCCAAAAAAGGTAAATGATAGGTTAGTACAGATACGAGTCCAAAACAGAACTGATTGGCAGAAGGAATATGCTGGCTTTTAATGTCAGACAGAGGAAATGACATCATCTGGACAAGAACCGGTGGTGTCATCAGGCCCGGAACCACAAGTGACGTCATCAGGCCTGGAATTGGAAGTGATGTCATTAAGCCCAGGCATAATTTCCCGTGTTTGATCTGCAAGGACAAAAAGAAAGGGTTAGTGCACTCTGCCATCCTCTGGTTTGGCATGGAACTGCCTTCTTTTGAGCCCTGTAGCTGCCTCCCATGCACACGTGTGTGACAACCAACATCCATGATAGATAGATAGATAGATAGATAGATAGATAGATAGATAGATAGATAGATAGATAGATAGATAGATAGATAGATAGATACTTTATTAATCCCTAGGGGAAATTCACATACTCCAGCAGCAGCATACTGTTAAAAAACAATATTAAATTAAAGAGTGATAAAAATGAAGGTATAACAGACAATAACATTGTATAATGTTAACGTTTACCCCCCTGGGTGGAATTGAAGAGTCGCATAGTGTGGGGGAGGAACAATCTCCTCAGTCTGTCAGTGGAGCAGGACAGTGACAGCAGTCTGTCGCTGAAGCTGCTCCTCTGTCTGGAGATGATACTGTTTAGTGGATGCAGTGGATTCTCCATGATTGACAGGAGCCTGCTCAGTGCCCGTCGCTGTGCCACGGATGTCAAATTGTCCAGCTCCGTGCCTACAATAGAGCCTGCTTTCCTCACCAGTTTGTCCAGGCGTGAGGCATCCCTCTTCTTTATGCTTCGTCCCCAGCACACCACCGCGTAGAAGAGGACGCTTACCACAACCATCTGATAGAACATCTGCAGCATCTTATTGCAGACGCCAGCCTTCTAAGGAAGTATAGTCGGCTCTGTCCTTTCTTGCACAGAGCATCAGTATTGGCAATCCAGTCCAATTTATCATCCAGCTGCACTCCCAGGTATTTATAGGTCTGCACCCTCTGCACACAGTCACCTCTGATGATCACGGGATCCATGAGGGCCTGGGCCTCCTAAAATCCACCAGCAGCTCCTTGGTTTTGCTGGTGGTCAGTTGTAGGTGGTTTGAGTCACACCATTTAACAAAGTCCTTGATTAGGTTTCTATACTCCTCCTCCTGCCCACTCCTGATGCAGCCCACGATAGCAGTGTCATCAGTGAACTTTTGCACATGGCAGGACTCCGAGTTGTATTGGAAGTCCGATGTATATACTGTAGGCTGAACAGGACCGGAGAAAGTACAGTCCCCGGCGGTGCTCCTGTACTGCTGACCACAATGTCAGACCTGCAGTTCCTGAGACACACATACTGAGGTCTGTCTGTAAGATAGTCCACGATCCATGCCACCAGGTATGAATCTACTCCCATCTCTGTCAGCTTGTCCCTAAGGAGCAGAGGTTGGATGGTGTTGAAGGCGCTAGAGAAGTCCAGAAACAATTCTTACTGCACCACTGCCTCTGTCCAAGTGGGAGAGGGATCGGTGTAGCATGTAGATGATGGCATCCTCCGCTCCCACCTTCTCCTGGTATGCGAACTGCAGAGGGTCGAGGGCGTGGCGGACCTGTGGCCTCAGGTGGTGAAGCAGCAGCCGCTCCATGGTCTTCATCACATGTGACGTCAGGGCAACAGTCCTGAAGTCATTCAGCTCACTAGGATGTGATACCTTTGGGACTGGGGTGATGCAAGATGTTTTCCAAAGCCTCGGGACACTCCCCTGTTCCAGGCTCCGGCTGAAGATACACTGTAGAGGACTCCCCAGCTCCAATGCACAGGCTTTCGGCAGTCGTGGCGACACTCCATCTGGACCCACTGCTTTGCTGGCATGAAGTCTCCTCAGCTCTCTGCTTACCTGGACTGCTGTAATTGTGGGTGGGGGGGAAACTCTCTCCTATGCTGGCATCAGCAGAAGGATGGGTGGAGGGTGCAGTACTCCGAGGTGAGAGTGGGTTAGGGTGGTCAAACCTGTTAAAGAATTTGTTTATCAAGTTTGCTCTCTCCACATCTCTCTTGATGGTGGCACCCTGCTTCGAGCTGCAGCCAGTGATGATCTTCATCCTATCCCACACTTCCTTCATGCTGTTATTCTGCAACTTCTGCTCCAGCTTTCTCCTGTACTGCTCCTTTGCCGCCCTGAGCTGGACTCGGAGTTCCTTCTGCACGTGCTTGAGCTCATGCTGATCACCACCTTTAAAAGCCCTTTTCTTCTGGTTCAAAAGGCCCTTGATGTCACTTGTAATCCATGGCGTGTTGTTAGCATAGCAGCATACTGTTCTTACTGGAATTACAATGTCCATACAGAAGTTGATGTAGTTGGTAGTGCAGTCAACAACCACTTCAATGTTCTCACTATGTGACCCCTGCAGGATATCCCAGTCCCGTAGTTCCAAAGCAGTTTCTCAGAGCCTGCTCTGCCTCAGGGGACCACTTCCTGAATGAGTGTGTGGTTGTAGGTAGCTCCCTCACTCTTGGTTTGTAGTGAAGCTGAAGCAGCTTTCACAAGCGCAGGCAACGGGGTGGCGCTGTATGCATCTTTAACGTTTGCATAAAATAGGTCAATAGTCCTATTTCCCCGGGTGTTACAATCCACATACTGGGAGAAGGCAGGTAATGTTTTGTCCAACGTCACATGGTTAAAGTCTCCAGAGATTATCACAAGCGTCTCGGGGTGCTGTGTTTGTAGCTTAGTAACAGCGGCGTGGATGATGTCACACGCTATCTCCACGTCCGCCCGAGGAGGGATGTAAACAATAACAACAAGGACGTGTTCAAAGTCTCTGGGCAAGTAATAGAGACACAGACTTACGGCCAACAGTTCAATGTCCCTGCAGCAAGTGGAGTTTTTGACGTTTACATGTCCAGAGTTGCACCACCTTGTATTCACATAGAGAGTGAGTCCTCCTCCTTTCCACTTCCCGCAGGTATTTGCGTCTCTGTCCACTCTATCTGTGCTAAACCCGGGTAGCTCCACGTTAGCATCTGGGATGTTAGATGTTAGCCATGTTTCGCAAAAACACAACAAACTGCATTCTCTGTAGGTCCTAACATTTTTCACCAGCGCAGCCAGTTCGTCGATCTTATTTGGTAGTGAGTTCACATTTCCCAGGATCACAGAAGACACCGAAGGCTTGTATCGCCACTTCCTCACTAGCCGCTTAGCCTTTAGCGTAGCGCGGGCTCTGCTGCCACGATACGACCTTCTTACCTCGTTGGGTAAATAGGGAACCACACCGGCACGGGCCTTTGTTCTTAGCGCTGGAAGTTGACTACCTGAATAGATGAGTCAGGCATGTAAAAATCCATGTCCAAATAGTAAAAAGTAGTAAAAAGTGTCCAGGAAATAAGTCCACATAAAAGAAAGTGGTAGGAGTGATCAGAGAAATAGAGAAAAAGGTAGAAATATAAAGTCGTACACAGAGCTGCTGGAAAGGCTGCCACTCGTGGCGGCGACACCTTTCAAAGTCCTTTCAAAGTTGCAGACTTCACTATTTGCATATTTTACATATATCTCATTTACCAAACTTGTAAAGTAAATAATTCTGTCAAATACAGTACCCAAAGGTTAAATAACATACTGTTATAAGAAGTATTTATTCTCTTATGTCATTTGGTAATATCGTGAAGTCTATACACTTCACTTCCATTAGAACTTTGTAAACACTTACAAAAGAGCAAAAATGCATCATGTAAAATGCTGTCTTGAACTGATAAAAGACAAAAGAAATGACCACCTGAAGATGATAATCTCTGTTTTTCTAACATCTGCTTAAATTGAAAGCTTATGAGTGGACTGGTACCCAAGGTCAAATCAAGAGCAATAGTATTATCTCGCATAATATTTTGAAACATTGTTTTTTTGTAACATACATTTTCTGCCATTCACAAACTGAAGATAGGATTTTGGATAACCAGAGATTTAGTACCATGAGATAATGATTGGACTTTATAACAGCAAATATATATATTTATGACTCCCGTCTTGCAACCAATACACAATTTTGTTCTTACTTCTTAATCTTGAGATGCATATTGGAAAATAAGGACAAAAAGGACAACAGCATGCTCAATCTAATATTCAACATTAATTACCCTAATCTGTGCAAACATTTCCTATGATTACATTGCCCATGTGCATATTTGCATGAAGAATGTGCTGAGTTGCTCAGATGTATTTATTTTATGAGCTTCAAATACAACAGTCCATTAATGGCACTGTATGAAAAGTAAAAAGCAAATGAAATAGTTACTGCCTCAACTTATTCGACCTTTTCTTCTGTCTCTGATGGGAATGCAAGTCAAGTAGCCACATTCATGAGGAAATTATTCCACTGATTGCCTGTAATGTCAGTTATTTTTCGTTTCATGCTCCAGTGGCATGAGACGTTTTAGTTTATATTTTTAAATTACCTTACTCACAGTTCAAAATTGACCAATTATTAACTTGGCTTAAGAAAAGCCATTTCTGGTTATTCAATGAATTTGTTTCCTCAAATTTTCCTTTTATCTCTATTCAAGGACTCAGAAGGAACCAAACCTTGAATCATGTCATTTACGTGCTGCATTTCTTTAAAAAAGGTAGATAATTTTTAAATAAAAAATCAAAAATCCTGAAGTTAATGTTTGCATACAAATTGGTAAATGAATGATAATTTAACATCATTGAATCAATTGTTAAAAACCAAAACCAATTTTCTAATACCATCTGAAATTATTTCTTATTATTTAGGCTGTAATATGAATAAGTGGATTAGGAATCAGTTACTTGTCTAGAGGCTAAGAACAAAATGTAATTTTTGCCATTCCAAGGTAAGTTTTCTAGTGTTATACAGTGAGTCAGTGGCTTAGCATTTACTATTATTTTTTTATTTATTTTTTTAAGTGGTATGGGCACGTGACGAGGAGAGACAATGAATATGTAGAGAAAAGAGTGATGGTAATCGAAATACAAGATAAAGAGAAATTGAGGGAGACTGAAGCAGAGATAGTTGGAAAAAGTAAAAAAAAAAAGATCTGAAGGAAAAGGTCTGACTGGGGAGAAAGTGCATTACCAATGAAAAGGGTCGCTAAGGCATATCAATCCCACACGGAAGTGGAAAAGATGAAGAGAAACAAGAAGAAGAAAATTATTATTATTATTTTAGCTATATCATAAATGGATATGCATGTCAGGTATCACCTTGGGTCCAGTTATAACCTCTATTCCATTTTGTTCTTTGCTTATTATTTCAACCATACGATTACTATAGGTCACTTAACAATGCTAATCATGCTGCAGTCACATGAAGAGAGGCACTGAGCAATTATGCTTCTCTGACTCTGTAAAATTCATTTATTATTTTCCCAAACCTGCACTTATTCTTATAAAGGGCTGAGTGTGGCTAGATTACATTTTAAATGAATTATTTTCATGACTGGAGCCAATGTTAGATATGGCATCAGACCATTCCAGGTCACACTGACTCCCACAGTGCCAGTTTAGCACTAACAATAACCTAACCCCAAGAAAATTCCAACATAATCACAGAAACTTGAAATTCAACACAGACATTACCTGGACCAAGATTTCAGTTAGGACTCAGGAGTTTTGATGTAATAGATTGAACCAGTCCACCAGTATAGATATTTGCACATTCTTTTGTCTTGTTTTGATCAGCAGACACATGGTTTCACACGGTTTCCGGATTTTGCCCTTTGTCTACTTTTGGATTCCTTAACTTTAATTTTTACCTGCCGTTCAAGGATTTATCTATCTGTTTATTCCTGACCTTGACTTTTTTCATACAATATCCATTATAAGAGAAACAAGCAGATAATGATAAAATGTTGGGGTACCAGCCTGGCAACCCCATATAACTGGAATTTAAAAAATAAAAGAAAACATGCAATAATTGTAGAGATGCCTTTCTAGATTGAATTGGCAAATATGGCAGAGCTTACGGTTTTCAGTCCTCCTGGCAGGAAGAGGCGGGTACAAGTGAACGGACATCAGAAGTGATGCCAGAGGTGTCAAAGTCATAAATCATCCGGCCTACATTGGGAGGAAGAGACAAAGGCATTAGGGCACAGCACCAACCCCTGGTGCAGCAGTAGAATTGCAGTCACTAGAGCCCTTCAGCTGTCCCGTATAAGTACGCGTGTGACACTGTTTTATGTATCTTTATTCCTAGGATTCTGAGTTGTTCAACTATGACAGGTTTTCAGCTATGTATCCAAATCAGCCCTTTCAAAGAGTTGGGAAGGTATGCAGTCTACTAACCATCCACTGTGTAAGCTCCTTGCACCCTTGGTTAGTTGGTTTTGGGTCATGTGCAGTGCAATAGCAAACAACATTGGAGGTGTGACTGAACAGCATACTTGGTGACTTTGTTTAATAAATAAGAGGCGATACAGCAGAAGAATCAGGTGCAGTAACTAAACATTATAAACACTGGGTGTTGAGGGGCAAACATTCTGGTACAAAGTGGACAGCATAGGCGGATGGGTCTGATATTATTATTAGAGACAGACAGATGCCTCAATAGCTGCAGGGCTGCTACACAACAGACATCTTGTTAAAGACATACATTCCCATATTTTGGTTTCATTCCCAATTGTTGTTGAAAGACAATATGAGCAAAGCCAAGTGGCTCAGAGTAAATAATGACGGGAAGCTGAAATAATTCAATAAGAAGCAATAAGCAATAATAATTGCAACCGAAGAAGTGGTGCATACAGAATAAGAGACAATTGAGTAAGAAAGAATTCCAAAATCAGGACAATGTAACACATTTTTTTTATTTTCGACGCAAGGTCTGGAACATGGCTGGTAAAGCATTCCTGGGAAAATTGGTCAGGGGCTATTCCATTGGGAAATAGCATAAGACAGGCCAGCCACTAAAGGTCATTTCAATATTTAACTGGTAACAGGAGAGAAGTGCCATTATTTTTGTTGCAGCAGGTCACATCTAAGTGAGCTTGTTAGGAGTGTACAAGTGTAAACTTAATGTCACCCACTTTTAATCAAAGGCCCTATCTGTCACTCAAACTAACACAGTTCTGCTCTAGGCCAGTTGACTAAGAAGCTTGCTTTTTACAAATCCCTTGTAAGTCTAGAAGCTGAAAGAACCATAAGTCACTGTCTGGAAGAAGAATGTGCTCATGGTAGTGAAAGTCGGTAGTAGCAATGTAGTCCAGCACATCTGAAACAGAAACTAAGATGGAACTGAAACAGCATGCCACTGAGAGGCAATATATAACAATTTGCAAAGTAGTACTTCATAAAAACACTTCAGTTGTGGTAGACCATCTGGACACAATGCAGTTTGGAGACTGGAGTGGAGGATGCAATTATATGCCTTGGCCCACAAAGCTTATTCTCAAAGCTGGCAGTACTGTAAGAATTATGTTTTTTGATTTCTTCAGTGCCTTCAGTACTGTACAGCCATCCTTGCTAAGGGATAAACTAAAAGATATGCAGGAGGAAGAGCCTATGGTGTCAGGGATAATGGATTATCTCTTCTGACACGGATATGAGCAACACTGGAGCACCACAAGGAACAGTCCTGTCTCCTTTTTCTTTATTCAGCATACCTCAGATTATAAATATAACACCAGGTCATGTCACTTACAGAAATTCTCAGATGATTTTGCACTTATGGGGTGCATCAATAACAGGGATGACATACAGTAAAGTACTGCATAGGAGTCAGGTGGAGAAGTTTGTTTCTTGGTGCAAAGAGAATTGTCTCCATTTTAACATCAGCAAAACCAAGGAACTGGTTATTAACTTTTGCTGCACCAAAGAGCGTCTGTGTCCAGTAGCTTTTCAGGTAGTGCATATAGAAGGTGGTGCACTCCTCCAAGTACTTGGGGGTTCAAATAAATGTAGGTAAAAACAGACAATAACTTTGTATAATGTTAACGTTTACCCCCACCAGCCCCCTCGCCCTGGTGGAATTGAAGAGTCGCATAGTTTGGGGGAGGAACGATCTCCTCAGTCTGTCAGTGGAGCAGGATGGTGACAGCAGTCTGTTGCTGAAGCTGCTCCTCTGTCTGGAGATGACACTATTTAGTGGATGCAGTGGATTCTCCATTATTGACAGGAGCCTGCTTAGTGCCCGTCGCTCTGCCACGGATGTCAAACTAAATCAATAAATATATTTATTTCTATTTATATAATAATATTCATATACATGGATAAATCAATGATAGGTAGACCTGGTCATGGATTAAAGAGAAACTATATAAGAAAGGTCAGAGCAGGCTCTTTTTCCTTAGGAGACTGTGTTCCTTTAATGGGGGAAGTGACATCCTTCACATCTACTATAACTCTATGATGGCCGGTGCAGTTTTCTACACAGTGGTGTGCTGGGTTGGTAAGAGAAGCCCAAGAGAGCCTTACTGAATTAATAGACTAATTAAAAGGGCAAGCTCAGTTATAGGACACACTCTGGACCCCCTGCAGGTCGTAGTGAATTAAAATAAAACTGAATGCCATTATGAACAATGCAGTACATCCTCTCTCTGACACACAAACACTGAGTACTTTCATCCAATGAATTATTCAGCAGAAGTGTGTCAAGAAATGCTGCTGGGGCTCCTTTATACTAATAGCAACATGTCTGCATAATGCCTCACTGTGACAGCCAAGTCAGAACTTTTCTTTCTTTTGAATTTTCTTTCTTTGTAGTCATTCTAGTGTGTGTTCACACCAAAGTGTGTGTGCATATTTATTTATTTACTTTCTTACTTATTAATGTATTTTTTTTTTATTTACTGTAAAGAGCTTCTGTACAAAGCTAAATTTCCCCTGGGGACAAATAAAGTTCTATCTATCGATGACAAGACGTCAGTGACACAAAATACATGCAAAAATAAGACATAATAGCATGAATAAACTAACTTAAGCATCAAACTATCAAACACAGTTACAGTAACAGAATACTACCATAACTCCAAATAAAGTAAATGTCATTTTACACTCATCTATAATATTGCAGTTTTCTTAAGTTATTCGGGATAAATTCCTTACACACACACACACACACTGAATGAGATAAATTGTTATGCATCATGATACTTCAAGTTTCAGAAAATTCATCCTTCAATGAAGAGAGAGATTGGATAGCCAGGTTCTTTCCTACAAATTTCCTTCACAGAAAGCCATATTGCCTTTTTTTTTGTGAGTGCACAAGTCATTCATTATTATTAGTTCTGTATTATTTGTATTATCACGAAGGTGTGTAATATCCGTTTATATAATAAGGCTTTGATTGTTAATATTAAATTCTGGAAATGATTGATAGAAATTTCTCTTAAACAATTACAGGTAAAAAAACGAACTGCCAGGGACCTAAAAAATATTTCGTTGTAATGAAAATTTTGTTGTAATGAGATTCTGCATTTGTCACTATAGTGCTTTCTTTAACTTGCATCCAGGCATTTGCAATCATTTCAATAGCTTCTTTCATGTTAATTTTAATCTTCTTCTGTCTACAATTTATGAATTTTTCATAAATTAACAATATGAATTTTTCTCAGCATTTCCTTGCGATAATACACTTTCAGGGTGTGAATGATGCCCAAACCCAATGGCTGAAGCACTGCTGTACAATTGGGTGGGAGGAATTCAATGCGAACATTATTTAAATGTGGAAGCATGTTGTGGGCAGCACAGTTATCAATCAGAAGCTGAATCATCCTTTTCTTCTTCTTCATATTGTGAGGTTTCTGAACTCTTTTGGGATCCCCCCCTTCCCACCCAACGGGAACGACATGCTGAAGTGCGTCCCGAAGCACGATTGCTGCGCCTGTGGAAGATTGTTTGTCCATTGCCAGGGCAGGGCAGCAATAGGCTCAAAGCGCTGCAGTGAAGCGCCACAGAAGCGAATCCTAAAAGACTGAGGGCACGCTATAAGTCCTTGTGTTACACCCCAAAACACAAGGCTGAGTCTCAGTACTTTAGCAAAACCAGCTTCATTCAGCTTGAAACAGCAACAGCACGGTTGTTTATTGTAGCTGCCACTCTCCTATAAACAGACACAGCAGTCAGGCAGGGTCATGGCCATGTCAGTGGCCAAGTAATCCTGTTCCCTGCATTTACAATGTTCCTTGCATCACCCATAGAGATCTTTTCTGTTTGCTTTGGTGAAGAGCCACAGCAGAGCTGTGAGCCTTCCACAGACGCAGTGATCACACTTCGGGATGCGTCTAGTTGGGGGAGGTCCCAAGAGAGTTTAGAAACCTTACATTTTCTTGAATGAGTGCTGCATTAATAGGAATGTTTCTTGAACGAGCATCACTGAACCACATAAATACTGCTTTTTCTGCGTCTTCAAATGCAGCAGTTCACATACATTTGCAACCCGAGATTTTTCTGCTTGTTTTGCTCGGTCTTTGAAGAAAGTTGACAGTGTTGATGACAAAATTCCGAATTCACTGGCAATATCTTTTTTTCATTTTGCTGCAATCGAGAGCTGCAAAAATTTAAAGTTTTTTTTTTTTAATATGAACTGTTATAGTTTTTCCGTGTCTGCCGTTTCTATAGGAGGGTGACAATGAGTTAAATTCCAATGGATGTTTTTCAAGTGTTGACGAGCAATAAGCAAAAGGTGTCACTGAAAACCACCAAAAACAAAAACAGCAAAAAAAAAAAAAAAATGAGGAAAGAAAGAAAATTTTTTTTACAATGTTTCTGTTTGGGGAGCGTTGTGCACAACTGGGCTGCGACCACAGAACTAACTGCTCTGTGGATGATTCATTCAGGCATTTCAAGGTCACTTCATTGTAATGAAAGTATCTGCTGAATGTATTTCTTAGTAACGAGATTTCTATAGACTCGTGTCATATGGGGAAACTGTCGGGACCATAAAAATACTTAGTTGTAATGAAAATTTCATTGTAAAGATATTTGTTGTAACAGAATTTTACCTGTATTTACAGAAATGTTTAAGGCACCTTGCATTGGTTTGGCATCCAAGTTGTCAGGTGCCCTTGCCAGGAATTTCTCCACTCTGAACTGGTCCTGACCTCTGAGTGCAGAGTGAAAAACAACTATGTTAGCCTATCTAGCCCACAGAGAAGTCAACTGAAAATGCTTACTTTACTGTTATATGTGATTGACTGCTTGTGAGCTCCACAGTAGGGCCATGCATTAAATTGGTGGTAGTATCAACATACAGTGCATCCGGAAAGTATTCACAGCGCATCACTTTTTCCACATTTTGTTATGTTACAGCCTTATTCCAAAATGGATTAAATTAATTTTTTTCCTCAGAATTCTACACACAACACCCCATAATGACAACGTGAAAAAAGTTTACTTGAGATTTTTGCAAATTTATTAAAAATAAATAAATTGAGAAAGCACATGTACATAAGTATTCACAGCCTTTGCCATGAAGCTCAAAATTGAGCTCAGGTGCATCCTGTTTCCCCTGATCATCCTTGAGATGTTTCTGCAGCTTAATTGGAGTCTACCTGTGGTAAATTCAGTTGATTGGACATTATTTGGAAAGACACACACCGGTCTATATAAGGTCCAACAGTTGACAGTTCATGTCGGAGCACAAACCAAGCATTAAGTCAAAGGAATTGTCTGTAGACCTCTGAGACAGAATTGTCTCGAGGCACAAATCTGGGGAAGGTTACAGAAAAATTTCTGCTGCTTTGAAGGTCCCAATGAGCACAGTGGCCTCCATCATCCATAAGTGGAAGAAGTTCGAAACCACCAGGACTCTTCCTAGAGCTGGCCGGCCACCTAAACTGAGCAATCGGGGGACAAGGGCCTTAGTCAGGAAGGTGACCAAGAACCCGATGGTCACTATGTCAGAGCTCCAGCGGTCCTATGCAGAGAGAGGAGAATCTTCCAGAAGGACAATCATCTCTGCAGCAATCCACCAATCAGGCCTGTATGGTAGAGTGGCCTGACGGAAGCCACTCCTTAGTAAAAGGCACATGGCAGCCCGCCTGGAGTTTGCCAAAAGGCACCTGAATGACTCTCAGACCATGAGAAAGAAAATTCTCTGGTCTGATGAGACAAAGATTGAACTCTTTGGCGTGAATGCCATGTGTCACGTTTGGAGGAAACCTGGCACCATCCGTACAGTGAAGCATGGTGGTGGCAGCATTCTGCTGTGGGGATGTTTTTCAGGGACTGGGAGACTAGTCAGGATAAAGGGAAAGATGACTGCAGCAATGTACAGAGACATCCTGGATGAAAACCTGCTCTAGAGCGCTCTTGACCTCAGACTGGGGCGACGGTTCATCTTTCAGCAGGACAACGACCCTAAGCACACAGCCAAGATATCAAAGGAGTGGCTTCAGGACAACTCTGTGAATGTCCTTGAGTGGCCCAGCCAAAGCCCAGACTTGAATCCGATTGAACATCTCTGGAGAGATCTTAAAATGGCTGTGCACTGACACTTCCCATCCAACCTGATGGAGCTTGAGAGGTGCTGCAAAGAGGAATGGGCGAAACTGGCCAAGGATAGGTGTGCCAAGCTTGTGGCATCATATTCAAAAAGACTTGAGGCTGTAATTGCTGCCAAAGGTGCATTGACAAAGTACTGAGCAAAGGCTGTGAATAAGTATGTACATGTGATTTCTCAGTTTTTTTATTTTTAATAAATTTGCAAAAACCTCAAGTAAACTTTTTTAATGTTGTCATTATGGGGTGTTGTGTGTAGAATTCTGAGGAAAAAAATGAATTTAATCCATTTTGGAATAAGGCTGTAACATAACAAAATGTGGAAAAAGTGATGCGCTGTGAATACTTTCCGGATGCACTGTAAGTAGCAAACAGTCAAATTAAATGGTTTCAACCACCTATAACAAAATATTGCCCTAAGAACAAGGAAATAAGAGCAGAATTCAAACGAGTCATGTTTATATGAAATCAGAATATTTTTCTAAAATAAATTTTGAAACCTTCTAGGTAAAAGTAAGTATTTGAGAATTCCATTTCAGTAGGCTTTGATTATTTTTTATGTACTTTGTTAACCCCCAAGGGAAGCATCTGTCTTGTCACATGACCTTTGTGGGTCAGAGCACAGGATCAGCTATTGTAGGGTGTTCCCAGCTTCAGTCCTGGAGGGCCGCAGTGGTTGCAGATTTTCATTCTTACCCTTTCCTTAATTGGTGGCCTGTTTTTGCTAATTAACTTCTTTTGAATTAATTTTAATTGATTTGCTCTTGAAGACTTAGACCCTATAATTGTTTCTTTTCCCCTAATTAGCAGCCAAACAATATTAAGATGCAAAATGCTCCAAAACATGACCAGCAAACTGAGTCTATCATACACTATATAAAAATAAACAAAGATGAAGGTCTTAGGAATGTTGATCTGCTCAGGTCCCCAAAACATTTTAAAAGTGCTCTTAAAAAAGAGAAAATCAACAATTTCAGAAATGTATGCTATTGCACAATGAGAACAGCAACAAGCCATGACATTAAAGAATGGGTTTAATTAATAAGAAGAATCAGTGCCTAATTAAGCAACTGGTTGGAATGAAATTGGTTGGAATCTGAGACCCTGACTTAGTTGGTCTTCTGTTGGATCACTCATTTCAAATTTAATTTCTGGTTGGGTGCCATTTTGCCATTTAAGGAAAGAAATGAAGCAATGCAGAGGGACAATGAAGACATTCAGGGGAACAAATCTTAAAAAAAGTCAATTAAAATGAATGGAAAATGAGTTAATTAGCAGCAAAAACTTTTCAACAAGTGAAAAAATGATTAGAATGAAAACATTCAGCCACTGCGGCCCTCCAGGGCTGGAGTTGGAGACCACTGAGCTATTGTATGGTGCCCCAGAACAATTTTCAGGCAAGGGGCCTTGCTCAAGGCTCTCAACACAGTACGATACCTTCTGATAGTAATGGGATTTGAAGCAGCAACCTTCCAGATACCAGTGCAGGTCCTTAGCTACAGAGTCACCACTCCACTCCACACCAATGTGCCCTCTTCTCCTCCATGGTGCCTGACATAAAGGAACAATTAATTGCCCTTAATTAGAGGTTGTTGCCTACTATGGTGTGTAAAACTCTGACAAAACGTTTCAGATGTTTTTATATTTCAAATTATACTGAGCTTTCTTGTTTCAGTCTATATTTTCAGTGTAAATTTACTGGATATTCTTAAGAAGAAAGCATTTAAAGAAAAATTAGTTAATCACCAACATACATTGTAAATGAAGTCAAAAGTGAAACATATTACTTGCCAAAATATTCACATCAACCACACTCTTAACTCTGACATGGGGGGATCCAGTTTGATTCTGGAGGCTGGGGTGTCTGCAGGTTTTTGTTCCATCCTAGTTTTCATTAGAAGCAAAAAACTGCTAGTGAAACATTTATTAATAGAATATTGTATGCTTGTTAAGATTCCCAACCTTTACAATAATTGCTTCTTTTACTCTTAAACAGCTGCCTTTTTTAAAACTGCTTCTTGTTTCTTAACCACCTACTACTTAACACTGAGGTGCAAATCACAAAGGAAGCAGCCATTCTTCACTTTATCAACTGGCCATTCATCGGCTAAAGGGGTCCCATTTATAGAAGTGTGACTTCATCATGAAGCATCTGTTTTGATAAAATATTTGAAAAGAAATGGAAAAGAAAAATGTCCCTGAGAATTACTAATCTGCCCTAAAATACAAATAATTTGGATTATATTCTCAGAAGTAGAAAATCTACAATATAAGAATATTGTTAAGAAATCAATGCACCAAGAAACCTTAAAATTAAGTAAGTTCTAGTAATGGCTAAGACTGGTTTCTAATTAGACAAATGCAATGGAGCAAAAACATTTAGCCATTACTGACCTCCGGAACTGAAGCTGAGCGTCCTTGATCTTACATCTCACATATGAAGGTTATTGCCCCAATCACAAGGATATTTCTGAGACACACTCAATTTTAATGCGTAATGTGAAAGTAATAAATTACAAAGTGAAATATGAAGAGGCACAGATCTAAAGTTGTGTGGGTCTTCTTTTTTATTTATGAGAGTTTCAAACATATCAGTGACATTTTTAAATGCTCCTTTAAATGATCCTTGATTTAAGAATATGTCGCTTGTACTTCCTAGCTTCACCTCGTATCTATTTTCCTTGCTGTCATGTCCATTTACTGTTTTTAATTTTTATTGTGCTAGTTTATATGTATGGGCGGCACGGTGGCGCAGTGGGTAGCGCTGCTGCCTCGCAGTTGGGAGATCTGGGGACCTGGGTTCGATTCCCGGGTCCTCCCTGCGTGGAGTTTGCATGTTCTCCCCGTGTCTGCGTGGGTTTCCTCCGGGCGCTCCGGTTTCCTCCCACATTCCAAAGACATGCAGGTTAGGTGGATTGGCGATTCTAAATTGGCCCTAGTGTGTGCTTGGTGTGTGGGTGTGTTTGTGTGTGTCCTGCGGTGGGTTGGCACCCTGCCCAGGATTGTTTCCTGCCTTGTGCCCTGTGTTGGCTGGGATTGGCTCCAGCAGACCCCCGTGACCCTGTGTTCGGATTCAGCGGGTTGGAGAATGGTTGGATGGATGGATGGATAGTTTATATGTTTTTTTGTGTTGAAATGTTTACTCTATAAAGTACCGTATATACTCGAGTATAAGCCGACCTGAATATACGGTACCTAATTTTACCTACAAAAACTGGAAAAACTTATTGACTCGAATATAAGCCTAGGGTGGGAAAAGCAGCAGCTACTGTTAAGTTTCAATAATCAAAATAAATACCAATAAAATTACCGTACATTAATTGAGGCATCAGTAGGTTAAATGTTTTTGAGTATTTATTTTAAAGAAAAACAGTAAACTAGCTCTGTAAGTGGAGAAGAAGGTCAACAAAAAAAATATGGTATCTCTCTCACTAGCTCTCTCTCTCGCGTGCGCACATGTGTGTGTGTGTGTGTGTCTCTCTCGCGCGTGCATGTCTCTCTCTCTCTCGTGTGTGTGTGTATGTGTGTGTGTGTGTGTGCCTCTCTCTCTCTCACGCGTGTCTCTCACTCTCGCCTGACTTGAATATAAGCCGAGGGTGACGTTTTTCAGCACATTTTGGGTGCTGAAAAACTCGGATTATATTCGAGTATATACGGTAATGGTGCATTCTAACACAGTAATATTGTTCATAAAAAAATTTTTGAATAACTGACCAATGTGCTGTCGACTTTGGGAATTTCTTTTCAATCACAGATTATAATCTCCTTTGAAAAGTAATCAAAAACTTGTGTATCTAGCTTTGAACCCACAGAACATGCCAGTAACCTCTTTACTCATGTCTTGTTATTACAGTATGTACATATTACAGCCTTTTAATGTCTAAATAATAATAATGGTGTTAAATAATGGCATTAACTGTTTGGAATTGTTTAGTAAAACATACAATTAGCTAATAGGACTGAGAATGAGATTTTTGTTTGAGAATACCTGACCATAATAAAAGTATAAAATGATTGAATCAATGAGCTGGATTCCCTCAAACATTGATGCTGTGTAAATAACAGCAGTTACATTTTTTATCTCTCAGTCATTAACACTGTTTATTGCAATGCTCAAAAAACATTTGGCAAAGTGCAGAAACAGAAAAATGTAATCAATTTGAAAGTAATGTATGTTATTATGGTACAAGTCTAATACAAACACGTTTACATGGTAAATGTACAAAATCGGCAAACTGTGATTAATTCTTGAAATAATCAAATCAAACCATGAAGATAGTTACTATTTTTCAGAAACCTGTTGTCAAGCATGAGAATGATCTGTTGACTCTGAACTGTAGTGTAGTGTAGTTTATTATTTTCATTAGTATCTTAATGTGAAATGATATTATAGTTTTTTTTTGGAAAAGAAGTTATAAAAAGTCAGAATTTGAACATTCTCCATAATTTGGGTGTTTATAAGATATATAGTGATTGACTGCATGAACCAGAAGTACATAATAAACAAGAATAGTTGTGTCAAGTACTTTAAATATTATAATGTGTGCTTCAATTTAAATGTTTAAAGTCTGAATATTATCAATTATAATAAAATTTGTCATTTTCAACCCCTGATAAAGGTTCACAGAGGACTAGATCCCTAGTAAAGGACCAAAAATCAAAAATGACATCATATTCATAATTACTAACCTTTGAAAGCGTCTAAAATTATACCTCACGTGCTTATGTTTAAAATGTGTCCTTTTTAACCTTTTTAGAGGGCTAGGACCACCAGTAAAAAATCAAGTATGAAAAATATTATCATATTCGTGATTGGCAACCTTGAAATAGTATAAAAAAACACTCCGTGTGCCCATATTACCAATCCCCATTTTTTTGTGAAAAGCAGTAACTTTAATTTGTCATATCCATTAGAAGGTGAGCCCCCGGGTATGGTTGATGTTGCATGCACAACTTCAAGTCCTTCTGATCATTTCTGTTTAAGATGCTTATTAATTTACTCCTTATTATAAAGGTATTATTTCCTGCACAAAATGTGGTCCAAATATGTCCTAAAACTGAGACTTTGTCATGTCTAGAAGGCCAAAAAAGTGGAGAACCTCAAAAAGCTCAACATCTTGCAAAACTTTACATCAAGATGTGTCAAACAGTATATCATACACGGGGGTTTTCTGATACTGATGAGTCAAGGGGTGCCAGATAAAAAAAGAAGAAAAAGGAAGCGATTTCAAAGTGTTCCTAAGTACAGTCAATCCTCAACTTTTGCAGGGTTTACATTCCTAGGAAATGACAAGAAAGTCGAAAATGGGAATATTAATATATTAAACCTATGAGAAATAAGGGGTTAGAATCCCCACTAAAAACTGTAATCTTTCACTAGAGATTGCTTAAAATACACTTTTATACATAGAATTTTTTAGAACAAATCACTTGTTTTTAGAGATTTTAATAGAGATCAGTCCTCACTAATTTTTGCAATAGGCTCACTGCAAAGAAATGCATATGCAAAACTAGATAATGTTAGTGCCTGATGTACGCAATGGACACTGCCCGTTGTGTTATTGTAGGTTTCCACAGCACAAGGCTTAGTGACTTTTACATTTTCCCTGACATGAACATTGACAGTTGCTGCCATGGAGTACTTAGGAGGCTAATGTCTTTCTTTTCCTTCCACTTCATCCCAACTGTTTTACCTTTTCACCTTGCTGAAGCTTCACATGATTACATTCATCAGGCATGTCATGGGACTTCGCTAAAGTGCATCAGTTTCACTTTCAGTGTCAATGTCTGATGACCAATTCATATTGTCATTACTATCGCATGATTCAGCTATCAGTTCAGTTTCATTGTTTGTTTACATGCCACTGTGTGTTTCGTTTGAAGGCTCCACCTGAATCATTAATATCTCAGTATATCATATGTAAAATATATATATATATATATATATATATATATATATATATATATATATATATATATATATATATATATATATAAAAAAACAAAAATAATATCACATAATGTTAGCTCTTACCCTTGGTTTTCTTATTAAATCTGATGAATTTAAAAATATCAGGAAAATGTTTTTTTTTATAAAATTTTATGAACAAGGACTGTAATTCTAAATTATATAACAGGATTTCTTTAACAAAACAGCAAATGGATGTATTGCCTGATAAGTGTGCCCTACATATAAGATGGGCATTGCAAGGTTGTATTTGTGAGATAAGGTCAAATTCAGATACAGATCTTTTCAGAAATAATCTGTCAACATTAGCTATACAGGAGAATATTGATAAAGCATTCACATTTGTCAGAGTCCTTCTTGAACAGACAGCTGCAAATAGACTGTGTCTGTGAGGCTGCAATGTTTTCCCTTATCTCTAAAGATTCATTTGTGTACTTTTTAAAAGACAAGCAGCTTTTAGTGTTCATTTCTGTAATGATGCACATCAAGGAAAGATGATGGTATTTAATATAATAAAATGTAATTTAAAGACAGTAAATCATTTATTTTCTGATAAACTCTTAAAGCAGACAAAAGGTCAACTCACACAGCAATGGTTCTGCATTTCATACTTTCGGACTTTGATTGATTCATATTTATATATTTATTGGATTTTTATCTTTTGTATGTTATCCTTTGCTGACAGTGCAAAGAAACTTGTCTCAATAAATGATTTTGTTTATGTTAAAGTTACTTTGAACATTTGGCCAAATGAGATTATCACATATCTGTTATTTCTGAATTTTAAATATTTTAACACATTGGCCACTTGTTTATCGAGATTTCATATTACACCTGGATAAAAATACTGCAGTCTGTTTATCATTTAATACTTTTCAGACTGGTTATCGTCCTCAAGATTTATGTTAGCCATACAACGCAGCCTACCTAGATAAATGCATAAGGTGTACTCCAAATAACAACCTGCTGAATTTGTCCACCTATTTAATGAACCTACAGACAGCCAGAGCATATACTGGCAGCACAGGATGCAAGCCATAAACTAACCCAGTATGGGAAACCAGTCCATCAGAAGAACATATTCATGCTGAAAGGACCCCAATGACATGTGATCAGGTTCAATACCAATCTCTCTAATGCTGTAATGTAACACTGCACCCCACTGAGTGACCATTCTTGTAGCATGGAACTTTACCCCTTCCTGGGTCAACAATATAAAAATACCCTCAGTCAACAAAAGGAGATGTTCATTGATAGACAAATTCTAGAGCTGGATGGATCGATTCTTGTTGTCCTAGTTTCTCTTGCGGCTTATGCCAAATCTTATTGCATCCTCATTTGCTTTTTGTTTTGTTGTTTCTTACCAGCCATTAAACTAGGCTTACCAACTTTAACCTTCAATGTAATTAAATACATGAATTAAGTACTTTATATAAAGAACATCCATTGTACAGAAGTCTGGAGGCAAGTAAATACTGGTCTTGCAAACAGACAGATAGATGACTCCATCCATCCATTCATCCATCCATTCTCTTCTGCTTATCCGAGATCGGGTCGCTGGGGCATCAGCTTGAGCAGAGATGCCCAGACTTCCCTCTCCCTGGCCACTTTTACTAGCTCTTCTGGGGCAATTCCGAGACGTTCCCATGCCATCTGAGAAACATAGTCCCTCCAGTGTGTCCTGGGTCTTCCCCGGGGCCTCCTCCCGGTTAGACCAGGGAGGCGTCCAGGAGGCATCCTGATCAGATGCCCAAGCCACCTCATCTGACTCCTCTCGATGCGGAGGAGCAGTGGCTCTACTCTGAGCTCCTCCTGGATGACCGATCTTCTCACCCTATCTTTAAGGGAAAGCCCAGACACCCTGCGGAGGAAACTCATTTCAGCCGCTTGTATTCGTGATCTCGTTCTTTCGGTCACTACCCATAGATCATGACCATAGGTGAGTGTAGGAACGTAGATCGACTGGTAAATTGAGAGCTTTGCCTTTCAGTTCAGCTCCTTTTTCACCACGACAGACCAATGCAGAGCCCACATCACTGCGGATGCCGCACTGATCCGCCCGTTGATCTCCCACTCTATTCTTCCCTCACTTGTGAACAAGAACCCGAGATACTTGAACTCCTCCACCTGGGGCAGAATCTCACTCCCAATCCTGAGAGGGCACTCCACCCTTTTCCGGCTGAGAACCATGGTCTCAGATTTGGAGGTGCTGATTCCCATCCCAGCTGCTTCACACTCGGCTGTGAACCGATCCAGAGAGAGCTGAAGATCACGGCCTGACTAAGCAAACAGGACATCCAAACATCCATCCAAACATTTTCCAACCTGCTGAATCCGAACACAGGGTCACGGGGGTCTGTTGGAGCCAATCCCAGCCAACACAGGGCGCAAGGCAGGAACCAATCCCGGGCAGGGTGCCAACCCACCGCAGAAACAGGACAACATCATCTGCAAAAAGCAGTGACCCAATCCTGAGCCCACCAAACCGGACCCCCTCAACACCCTGGCTGCGCCTAGAAATTCTGTCCATAAAGTTATGAACAGATTCGGTGACAAAGGGCAGCCTTGGCGGAGTCCAACTCTCAACAGAAATGGGTTCAACTTACTGCCGGCAATGCAGACCAAGCTCTGACACCAGTTGTACAGGGACCGAACAGCCCTTATCAGGGGGTCTGGCACCCCATACTCCCAGAGCAGCCCCCCACAGGATTCCCCAAGGGACATGGTTGAACACCTTTTCCAAGTCCACAAAACACATGTAGACTGGTTGGGCAAACTTCCATGCACCCTCCAGGACACTCCAAGGGTGTAGAGCTGGTCCACTGTTTCATGACTAGGGCGAAAACCACACTGCTCCTCCTGAATCCGAGGTTCGACTATCTGACGGACCCTCCTCTCCAGGATCCCCGAACAGACTTTTCCAGGGAGGCTGAGGAGTGTGATCCCTCTGTAGTTGGAACACACCCTCTGGTCCCCCTTATTAAAGAGGGGGACCACCACCCAGGTCTGCCTATCCAAAGGCACTGTCCCTGATGTCCATGCGATGTTGCAGAGGCGTGTCAACCAAGACAGTCCTACTGTACAACATCCAGAGCCTTGAGGAGCTCTGGGCATATCTCATCCACCCCCGGGGCCCTGCCACCAAGGAGTTTTTTGACCACCTCGGTGACCTCAGTTCCAGAGATGAGAGAGCCCACCTCTGAGTCTCCAGGTTCTGTTTCCTCATTGGGAGACATGTTAGTTGGATTGAGGAGGTCTTCGAAGTACTCCCACCACTGACCCGCAACGTCCCGAGTCGAGGTCAGCAGCGCACCATCCCACCATATACAGTGTTGACACTGCACTGCTTCCCCTCCTGAGACGCCGGATGGTGGACCAGAATCTCCTTGAAGCTGTCCAGAAGTCGTTCTCCATGGCCTCCCCAAACTCCTCCCATGCCTGAGTTTTTGCCTCAGCAACCACCGAAGCCGCATTCTGCTTGGCCTGCTGGTACCTGTTAGCCGCCTCTGGAGTCCCACATGACAAAAGGGTCCTATAGGACTCCTTATTCAGCTTGACGGCATCCCTCACCGCAAGTGTCCACCAACGGGTTCGGGGGATTGCCGCCACGACAGGCACTGACCACCTTACGGCCACAGCTCTGGTCAGCCACCTCAACAATAGTGGCACGAAACATAGCCCATTCAGTCTCAAAGTCCCCCACCTCCCTTGGGACGTGGTCGAAGTTCTGCCGGAGGTGGGAGTTGAAGCTACTTCTGACACGGGACTCTGCCAGACGTTCCCAGCAGACCTTCACAATACGTTTTATGCCAACCAGGCCTGACAGGCATCCTCTCCCACCAACGAAGCCAACTCACCCCCAGGTGGTGATCAGTTGACAGCTCTGCCCCTCTCTTCACCCGAGTGTCCAGGACATGTGGCCGCAAGTCCGATGACACGACCACGAAGTCGATCATCCCCAGCATGTGTGCCCTCTAGCACCCCCCTCTAGGGACTCCAAAAAGGGTGGGTACTCCAGACTGCTGTTCGGTGCATACATGCAAACAACAGTTAGGACCTGTCCCCCCACCCGAAGGCGGAGGGAGGCTACCCTCTTGTCTACTGGGGTGAAACTCAATGAACAGGCTCCAAGTCAGGTGGCAATAAGCATGCCCACACCCGCTTGGTGCATCTCACTGGGGGCAACTCCAAAGTGGTAGATAGTTTAGCCCTTCTCAAGGAGACTGGTTCCAGAGTCCACGCTGTGCATTGAGGTGAGCCCGACTATATCTAACCGGAACCTCTCAACCTCGCGCACTAGCTCAGGCTCCTTCCTCTTCAGAGAATTTACATTTCCATGTCCCAAGAGCCAGCCTCTGTAGCCGAGGATCGGACTGCCAAGGTCCCCCGCCTTTGGCCACCACTCGACTCACACTGCACCCAATTTCCTTGACCCCTCCTACATGGGGTGAGCCCATGGGATAGGGGGACCCACGTTGCTTCTTCGGGCTGTGCCTGGCCGAGCCCTATTGAGTGCAGGCCTGGCCACCAGGCGCTCGCCATCAAGCCCGACCTCCAGGCCTGGCTCTAGAGGGGGGCCCCGGTGACTGTCCGGGCGAGGGAAAACACCATCCAATGTTTGTATGCATCATAGGAGGTTTTCTGAACCGCTCTTTGTCACGTCCCTCACCTAGGACCAGTTTGCCTTGGATGACCCTACCAGGGGTATAAAGCCCCCGACAACAGAGCTCCTAGGATCATTGGGACACTCAAACCCCTCCACCACGATAAGGATGACTCAGAAACTTAAAAAATGTAAAATAATACATTGCTCCACACTCCCATTGTATATTTCTAATTGATGTCCCTTTTGCCTATGTGTAGCCCTTCTCACTTTTCTACATTGATCTACACTTTTCAAATATTTGACGAGTTCTGAAGCTTGTCTAAGTCTACTTGAACTGTTTTTGCTGCCTTCTCATTATTTGCCCTTCCTCCAATTTTAGTATCATCTGCACATTCTCAGGTTTACTCACTATACTGAAATCTATGTCATTAAAATAAATCAGAAAAAGTAATAGACTCAGGACAGATCCCTGCAGGACTCCACTAAAGACCTCACTCCACATGGAGCATTCTCCTGTTATCTGTACTCTTTATCTCCTGCTGGTTAACCAATCTGAGATCCAATATATGATGCAATATATATTACTTTGAGTCAATTGCGCCTGAGTCACTACAGGTTCAGAGCAGACTCTACATATGGCTTCTCTTGTCAAAATAACCTTGGCAACGTAGTTAGTTGCATGAGCTGCAACTTATCTGAATGAAAAGTCTCTCTATTCGGATTCCCAAGGACATGACCTGATTCAGACTAAATCTGTCCTTTTGCTTAAGGTGGTGAATGAATTCCATAGTTTACAAGTCAATAGCTATAACTGCCTTTTGACATGGCTATGTGTATCAATAAGAATTCATCTAGACTGCTAGCCTAACACAAGAATGCAAAACAAAGTGTTCCTTTTATCCAGAATGATAGAAAATGCAGACAATATGCAGACATGGTAAAAAATTTCAATAGGCTGTTCATGTCAGATGTTTTATAAAATAGTCAGATGTATAGATGTACAATCTATAGTTTTATCAGACATAATGTTTTTATATATTATCTTTACATGATGACATTACTGTTAAAGTATAATACAAATGAATACCAATTACAGTGTATTATTCATTCATATTTGATAACAGAGAATCAAATTTTTTTGTCATAGGGAATTTCAATACCTGCATTGGCTGTGGTACAGTGAACATAACATGAAAATCATTACAGTATTGTGTTTGTATACACAAACACCTCTATCTAGACTAGACAGATTACAGTTATTTAATAAGTTCATTGTGACTTACCCCAAATGGTACAATTATTTCAGTTTTTCTACAGGTGCAACACAGAAAGATTAAGTGAATTGATCAAAATTACAAAATGGGCAATAGAGCATGTTTGCAAAATTTGCTTACTTCCATGTACATTTTCAGTCACAAATGGTTTCTGACATCTGTGCAAACCCTGCACAACACTGCTGTACTGGAGCAACCTCTGTGATTATCTTCTGCCATAATTTTACAATTTGGTAGGCATCTTCAACAACAACAACAACATTTATTTATATAGCACATTTTCATATAAAAAGTAGCTCAAAGTGCTTTACATAATGAAGAGAAGAAAAATAAAAGACAAAATAAGAAATTAAAATAAGACAACATTAATTAACATAGAAAGGAGTAAGGTCCGATGGCCAGGGTGGACAGAAAAAACAAAAAAAAACTCCAGAAGGCTGGAGAAAAAAATAAAATCTGTAGGGTTCCAGGCCACGAGACCGCCCAGTCCCCTTTGGGCATTCTACCTAACATAAATGAAATAGTCCCTCTTTGTAGTTCGGGGCTTTTCACGGAGTCACTTGATGCTGATGGTCATACAGACTTCTGGCTTTTAATCCATCCATCATTGTTGGAACATCATGGTGCTTTGGGTAGATGGTGGTGGCGCACGCCACCACCAACAGGACACCGGAAAAGGAAACAGAAGAGAGAGTAGGGGTTAGTACAGATTTTGAATGAATAGTTATTATAATGAATTAGATATACAGAGTATCAGGATTAAATTACAGTGAAGTTATGAGAAGGCCATGTTAAAATAATGTGTTTTCAGTAGTTTTTTAAAGTGCTCCACTGTATTAGCCTGGCGAATTCCTACTGGCAGGCTATTCCAGATTTTAGGTGCATAACAGCAGAAGGCCGCCTCACCACTTCTTTTAAGTTTTGCTCTTGGAATTCTAAGGAGACACTCAGTTGAGGATCTGAGGTTACGATTTGGAATATAAGGTGTCAGACATTCCGATATATAAGCCGGGGCGAGATTATTTAAAGCTTTATAAACCATAAGCAGAATTTTAAAGTCAATTCTGAATGACACAGGTAACCAGTGTAGTGACATCAAAACTGGAGAAATGTGTTCGGATTTTCTTTTCCTGGTAAGGATTCTAGCAGCTGCATTCTGTACTAGTTGCAAACGATTGATGTCTTTTTTGGGTAGTCCTGAGAGGAGTGCGTTACAGTAATCTAGCCTACTGAAAACAAACGCATGAACTAATTTCTCTGCATCTTTCGATGATATAAGAGGTCTAACTTTTGCTATGTTTCTTAGGTGAAAAAATGCTGTCCTAGTGATCTGATTAATATGCGATTTAAAATTCAGATTACAATCAATGGTTACCCCTAAGCTTTTTACCTCCGATTTGACTTTTAATCCTAATGCATCCAGTTTATTTCTAATAGCCTCATTGTATCCATTATTGCCAATCACTAAGATTTCGGTTTTTTCTTTATTTAATTTGAGAAAGTTACTATTCATCCATTCTGAGATACAAGTTAGACATTGTGTTAGCGAATCAAAAGATTTGGGGTCATCAGGTGCTATTGATAAATACAGCTGTGTGTCATCAGCATAGCTGTGGTAGCTCACGTTGTGCCCTGAGATAATCTGACCTAATGGAAGCATGTACTGTAGATTGAGAAGAGCAGTGGACCCAGGATAGAGCCTTGTGGAACACCATATAGAATATCATGTGTCTTTGAGTTATAATTACCACAACTAACAAAGAATTTTCTCCCTGCCAGGTAGGATTCAAACCAATTTAAGACACTGCCAGAGAGGCCCATCCATTGACTAAGGCGATTCTTAAGAATATTATGATCAATGGTGTCAAATGCGGCACTCAGATCTAAGAGGATGAGAACAGATAAATGGCCTCTATCTGCATTTACCCGCAAGTCATTTACTACTTTAACGAGTGCAGTTTCTGTGCTGTGATTTGTTCTAAAACCTGACTGAAATTTATCAAGAATAGCATGTTTATTGAGGTGCTCATTTAACTGTATAATGACTTCCTTCTCTAGAATTTTACTTAAGAATCTTGTGTCATTTAATAGTCACTACTCAACAAATAGAGTGTTAGGCTCACCATGGTAAAGCAAAACACTTCCTTACAAGTATGGAGTTCTTGGTCAGCATTCTATTCCATATCAACTATGTTGAACAGAAAAGAACAGAAAAAATTACTCTTTGGCTTATTGACCACTAGGTCAGAGTTTTTTTTATTAATATGCACATAGTTATTGTTTGTGAAGGATGATAATAAAACTCTGAATAGTATTTCATAAGGCTAGTTCCCAGAAAAAGTAGTATATCCCTGCATACATTTGATGGGAACTGGGAAACCTGTCTTGTCTATTTAAAAAGGTGTTTGTGCTCTGAAAGTTGTTTCTTTGTTTACAAGAATTTTATGTTTCAAAAGACTTTTTTTAAATTTAGTTTTATTCATAGCTTGAATTGCATTTCTTTGCTGGAAAGAGTGTTTGTAACTGCATCACAGCATCATGTCAAAAGCCACTACAAACAGGCAATGAGTTCCTGTGAGTCCAGTTGCTAGGAACTGCCCTTCTGATACAAGCTAATAAATGTTGATGAAAATCCACTAAGCTAGTTCTCAGAGAAAGTTTAGCCTCCAATAGTCTGCTTTTGACTTTAACTCTGTAGTTTCATCTCAATTTGTGTTTTAGTGTTTTATCTTTTATGTTTTTTAAAAAGGATTTTCTTAGTTAACAACTTTTGCAGATCTATTCTTACTATAGCTATGGTTAAGCCCTCTGGCTAGAAAAATAGTTTGTGTACTCAGAAATGCTATATTTTGTTTTTGAATGTATTTCTTAGTCTTTGAAAAGTCAGGTTCATAAAACATTACACTAGTGAAAACTTGAGAAGGAAGGCATGGGGCTTGTTTGGAGAAGAAGACAGATGGTGGGTACAGCTGGACTTCTGCATGGGCTAACCTAGGCTACAGTCCAGGGCCCCAAAGGCCCTTGGTTTTTCAAAGAAATATTCCTGCCGCTAGACTGTCCAATTCTTAACACCTTTACAGTCAACCCTGAGATAACATGTCCAATGGTAGCTGTAAGCACACTGTCATCCCTGGGTTTCCAAGTCTCCAGTGAACAGTAGATAGTGATAAGTGGACACAGCATTTGCAGCCAAAGGGCATGCTGAATAGGAGAGGTCAGAACAGAAAGTGTATGTAGAAGAAAGCAATTTGTCATGTTATAATAGTGACAATTCTTCAACACTGGCTGGTGACTACATTATAAATTCTAGATGTAATGATAAAGAAGCACACAGAGGTTATGATGCATAAATCGCAAACTCTGGCAACACTTCTGAATGTGCATAATGTAACAAGAGCTTTAGGGAAATTCTGAAAGTTCTGTTCACTGACCTCCAGGATACAAGGTAAATTTATGAGGTACATTTGTCCCTTACAGAATTTCATCCTGTTCATAAGTGATGTAATGTTAGACACTGCCCAAAAGACATTCACAGTAACTTGTCCAGAAGATTATAAACTACAGGGTGCATGTTTGTTCTGATGTCAGTTATGATGATCTGCTGGCTATTTTTGCACTTATTATATATAATACTTCAAAAACCCTGACATTAAAATGTACTAATCAAATGCAGTAACCTTTAATTAAATGTCTTATGGACCATCTTGAATATGCATTAAGAGTAGAAAAACCTGTCAACTTACCTGTTAGGCATTTGCATTTTGTTGGCAACTTACTCTACCTGTCACTTCACACACTGCTGAGAAATCCTTTTTGAAGATAAAATTATTTTCTAAACTTTACATTCCTGAGCAGAATGCTATTGAGAAATTACTTGCTTTATAAAGGTCATTTAAAAATGAAGCAATACAAAGTGTACCTTGCATAATTACTCGGTTGGTCATATCTCTACTGGACAACAGGGAGTTTATTGATAGCTTGACAAAAGTGCCCAGAGTCTGCAGACTTGTGAAAAACTAAACCGGCTGATGCATTTTTATTTTTATGTCTTGTTTTCTTTTTCTTTTTTTAATTTGTTGTTCTTTTTCATAGTTTTATCTTAAAAGAAGAAAATACCCAATACTTTGAAGATAACTAGGCATTAGAATAATATTCTTAAATGTACTTTCCTCCCTCTCTCCTACTCTCACTCTCTCAGTATAGAGAGTTGAAATGGACCAGATTCTCTTTCTTTTTAATATTTGACATGGCATACTGTGTTCTGATGACTATCAGGTATAATTATAAGTTTAACTATTGCATATTCAGTCCCTCTCTTTCTATATCACTCAATCTCAGATGCTGTTTCTGTGGGTTTTTTTTTTTGCTACTATCCATACACTAAGTGCATATTACCACACTACGTGCTGGTCTTGTGTAGTGTTTATTCATGTTTAGGTGACTCTTCCACTTTGAAATGACATACTGTTTTTTTTTCTGATTCTCTCACAACACCTAGGAGGGCCCAAACAATGATTCAAGACCAGGGACCCCCTCCCTCTTAGATCCACTACGGTAGTCTTCATTGCAATGTAGATTTCCAAATTATTTTGTGTTTTTCATGACTGGCATAATAACACTAAATTTGCTAGATGCTAATGCCTGATTTCTGTAATGCACTCAAACTCAGGATTTTGTAGTTTAACATATTTGTTATCATTAACAAAAACTATGACTAAAACAACTAAATAAAGCATTTGTTTAATTAAAATAAAAACTAAAATGTAAGTGAAAAGAGAAAGTGTAACTAAAAATAAAACTACCTTCTTAATACTATATGTAAACTGTGCTCTAATAGCTTTCAGTCAAGGAAGACAGACATTTGGTGGTAAGATTGTTACATTTTCAACACATTTGTAACACATTAAAAATAATGTTACCTTGTCAGATTATATGTTAAAGTAAAAAAACAACTTAACAAAATACTTATTGTAGTGAAGTAAAAATACCTGCGTTACTATGGACGCTTATTCATGACACTCAAAAAAAAAAAAATGACTGCATTTTACAGAAGTATTATGTTTTTTTTCACAATCATGTTGCCTGCTGGGGATGGTAACATTCTGCATGCAGGTGCTCCGGCTGCTCTGGTCATCTGGTGACAGCTAGTGTGGAAGAGGTTAGGCATGTGCTGAGCATGCAATCAGCTGAAAAGAACTGAAAAAAAGTTAAATATACATTTAATCCTGCATGTGTTGAGGCATACATTTAATCCGCCCAATTTATGATAACAAGAAGCCAGTGATTATTACAGCAGCATTGGGTGTAAGAAGTAAATGAACAGAACACCAGTCCTTTGCAGAGTTCAATCACAGAACCAAGCAGAATTGAGTGTGATGTGTGTAATCCAGTTAAGGAAACCTATAAATAAAGTGTCAGTTTAATTTTCATCCAGCTATTTGCTATAGATATAATGGAACAGTATGATCTGGTGAGACAGTCTTGTGGGCTCTTTGGGAGCTCGATTTGGAGATAATAAAAGGGAATGGATATTATTTAATTCACAGCACATGAAGGACTAAACAAATTTATAAAACACAAAAACATTATGAAATTTGGCTGTGTTTCCAGTCAGTTTCATGAAGGTTCATATATGGGCTTAGGATTTATTAACAAATACTGGCTAGTGACATGTGCAGTTCTTCATACAAAAAAAGAAAAAGTAAGACAATAGTAGTACATTGTAATGCATTATATTTTGGGAATATATATCATATTTAGTTACTTTATTTTGTAAGTACTGAGTAATGTAAAAAGTTACTTTTAGGCGTAACGTTCCCAGAGGAACAAAAAACTGGTCCTGAGATCTCTTTTATTTCTGTTCCACTTCTCCTAGACACAAATAAGACTGTAATGATACAAAAAATAGACAAACAGTATTGGCTTCTGTCTCTCATTTATTTCTCATGAGCAACAGTCTTTTTTATTCTCAGATAAGACTCCATGTGATTTATAAAGGAGATCTTTTTACAATCTGAAAATATGCTCAGTTTCAGCTTCAAGTGTACATCTCAATTGTGGCCATGTCTGAGATCTCCAATGAAGCTCTAGTTATTCTTATAATATACTCATAAACACTAGGGTTTATCTTAACCTATTTTACACCATAACAGTAAATAAGAATTTTTAGCTGTTAAAGATTACTCACAAAATTTCACCAATGTAATGAATTAGGTGTATTCCTACATTTTTTATCTGTGCTATAATATTTTGGCAAACATAATTCTTTCTATGCAAAGACCTGTACAAAGTTTCTCCCTTTCTAATCTCACCATAAAATATCACACTGAAAATTATGAATAGTTTTGAGTTAACATTTATTAAAAACATTTGATCAGTTCCTTTCAACAATCCTTGTAGAAATTTACAGTTTACAGAGAACAATAAAACATTTACTCATAGTTCAATTGCAGGTACTTTTTTCCTTTTTTTGGATACCACTCTGTTATGCCTTTATTCATGTTCCTCTCTATCAGGCACAGATGAATAATGAGCAGATAAATTGTCACATTTTTTCAATTCAACTCTGCTGTTTCCCCAACCCAAGTTCTAACATTCCGAAAGTACATATGACACCTCAGAAAAATGTTATTTTTACAAAAAACAGTTAACAGTTTATCCATCCATCCATCCATTCTCTTCCACTTATCCGAGGTCGGGTCGCGGGGGCAGCAGCTTGAGCAGAGATGCCCAGACTTCCCTCTCCCCGGCCACTTCTTCTTGCTCTTCCGGGGGAATCCCAAGGCGTTCCCAGGCCAGCCGAGAGACATAGTCCCTCCAGCGTGTCCTGGGTCTTCCCCTGGGCCTCCTCCCGGTTAGACATGCCCGGAACACCTCACCAGGGAGGCGTCCAGGAGGCATCCTGATCAGATGCCCAAGCCACCTCATCTGACTCCTCTTGATGCGGAGGAGCAGCGGCTCTACTCTGAGCCCCTCCCGGATGACTGAGCTTCTCACTCTATCTTTAAGGGAAAGCCCAGACACCCTACGGAGGAAACTCATTTCACCTGCTTGTATTCGCGATCTCGTTCTTTCAGTCACTACCCATAGCTCATGACCATAGGTGAGGGTAGGAACATAGATCGACTGGTAAATTGAGAGCTTCGCCTTGTGGCTCAGCTCCTTTTTCACCACGACAGACCGATGCAGAGCCCGCATTACTGCAGATGCCGCACCGATCCGCCTGTCGATCTCACGCTCCATTTTTCCCTCACTCATGAACAAGATCCCGAGATACTTGAACTCCTCCACTTGGGGCAGGATCTCTCTACCAACCCTGAGAGGGCACTCCACCCTTTTCCAGATGAGGACCATGGTCTCGGATTTGGAGGTGCTGATTCCCATCCCAGCTGCTTTACACTCAGCTGCGAACTGATCCAGAGAGAGCTGAAGATCACGGCCTGAGGAAGCAAACAGAACAACATCATCTGCAAAAAGCAGTGACCCAATCCTGAGTCCACCAAACCGGACCCCCTCAATGCCCAGGCTGCGCCTTGAAATTCTGTCCATAAAAGGTATGAACAGAATTGGTGACAAAGGACAGCCCTGGCGGAGTCCAACTCTCACTGGAAACGGGTTCGACTTACTGCCGGCAATGCGGACCAAGCTCTGGCACCGATCGTACAGGGACCGAACAGCCCTTATCAGGGGGTCCGGTACCCCATACTCTCGGAGTACCCCCCACAGGATTCCCCGAGAGACACGGTCGAATGCCTTTTCCAAGTCCATAAAACACATGTAGACTGGTTGGGGGAACTCCCATGCACCCTCCAGTTAACAGTTTAGAATACATAAATAAACATGTATGTAAGTACATACACACATATCATACACACAGCTTTCTAAGTAGCCTGCATTGTAAAGCTGTTCTTCTTTCTGTTTGCTACTTTTTATGTCCTTCACCATAACATCAAATATTTTGTACAAAACAGTGAGGACATTCTCCACTCTCCCTTTTTCCCTTTCCAGTGTAACTCTTCTCCCTACCTTCCACTCAATAACATACATCTTTGCACATTTATGTGCCTAGTTCAATCCCTCTCCAGCATGTTGGGGATAATAAATAAATACAATACCAGGCATTCCAGACAGTTCTACAAATACTACTTTAGCCAAAATGGTTTCAAGAGGGACAACTATATTTTTTACAGGCATTTTCAGTAATATTGAAATGTGAAAACAACTACCACCTGCTACCGTGTCCAGCGAAAGAGACATCCCTGTGTCTGTGAATTCATTTATGAATGCTAATTTGAGCTCATTTTGAAACTCTGAGAGTTTGTAGCTAAAAAAAAGAAAAAAGTCAATTTGACCATACTTAATTTTGTTTCCTCTACCATAGACAACAGTTAAATAATTCCTTTTTTGATTTAACATACTGCTTTGATGTATAGATAGTCTTGCATGTTTGAGCTCTGAAGAATACCTATATACTGCTTCTCTGTAGTTTATGTCCAATAAATTCCTCTAAAATAGATCATTTGATTGTAAGTAAAGTTGTTTAGGAGCACCCAGAAACACAAATTTTGAGGCAGGGCTACACGCGTGACTCGTATTACATTCACTGATCATTTTTGCAAAATGTTCAGCTGCTGCCTTGCTCAGTTTTATGGTGTATAAAAAGTTTGGGAGACACTGTTAAGCTTAACAGCTTTAGCTATTTGTCCAGGTATGTTCTGTGTCCCGTTGGATGAGTCTAAGTACATGACCATTTTTGTCTTCAAAGTTGGAAGTATGAATGAGTCCATAATGGCCCAAGAGCCCTGACACTATTAGCCAAATGTACAAGCAAATGCACATTGGCAGTTTGATACCCTTTCCCATAAAGCCTACTCATCTCAGCATAAAACCTCCACAGTAGCTTTTCAGCATGATTTATCTGCTCATGGGATGCTGATGCCATCAATAGAATGAATATAGCTTAAAAGAAGGAAATGATTGTAGTATGGAGCACCAAGTATGCCACGAAACACAACTGGACCAAAAAACAACAAGATTGAGCAGTACACAGATGCTTAAAAGTACATTCCTATAACTAGAAACTGATCGATAATGAAGAAGTGAAGAAGGAGGATGGATTTCACTCAGGCGTCTATCTATTTCATTCACTGATTTGTTCATACTAAAAGGCTCACAAGAGAATTCAGTGGAAAACCTAAGGGTTCGCATGACCCCAAGTAATACTGAATGCATATAATCAATCCGAGTTCCATCGACTAAGTCATAGCTCTCTAATCAGCTATGCTAAGAAGGTCCTTTTATACCACAAATGGCCTGTCCTGTGTTGTAGGCCTTTTCTACATTACTGATGAACTTCTTGTGTGTTCGCTAAGGACCTTTAGGGTTGTCCCTTTGAAAGGGGAAAGTTTGAACATGTCCCCGTTCCCCTGTCTTTACTGTTTCCCCTGGTTATTCACATTTTGAACAACCAAAGTGACCATTGAACTGAACTGAATATAGTACTATTGCCTTAGCAGGTAAATCACATGCACCTGCAATGGTCAGAACTTTGCATATGAAATGATCAGGCGCATCTCTAAATTGAACTGAGACACCCTCTTTTTCCAGTTTATACAAAGTGTCACACAGTGGTTTAAGAAAGGTTAACATGGAAGGTTTTGAGTCTCCAAACCATAAACCTGCAAAGATCATATTTCCCCTCTTGGTAAGTTCAGTGAAACTTAGTTCATTTAATTTATGCAATAAAAAGACCAAACAGAGAACTTTGAAGACTTAAAGACTGGTATTCCATCTGTATTCCAAGTGAAAGAGATGTTTTTTGAATCACTCAAAGGCCTTTTATCAGCAACATGTCTCTTATAGAATTCACCATCATATATGTTCTCAACATTATCTCTGCTCTTTTTCAGTTTTTCAAATCTAAAGTTCAGTTTTTCTTGAAAGCCTTTTGGAACAAACAATGACTTTAATTGTGTCTCAACAGGAACTTCAATAAAATATGAAGCTAATCCCTCCTTTGTTAATGTAGATTCACAAGACTGACACTTGCTATCATCTTCTTCTAGTTATCAAACAACGGCTGAAATATTTGTGTATAGTTATTGGGGCTTCTGTTAAGCTATGAAAAAACTGCTTAAATGTACATAAAATTTTTAGACATTCTGTTTGTGATTCTGCTGGACAATGCAGCGTAACAAGATTTAGCAAATCATTAAGGGCTCTTTCTGAAATTTTGTGTTGACTGGCATATGTTATGAAAAGGAGAAGCCTCTCTTCAACTGAAACTGGTGCACTGGGATAGAGTGGACTGTCTCCACAATTATTCACCTCTTCAGAGATGCTCTCACCTGCTAAGCCCTCCTCTAGAATGCTATCGCAATACAGACCAACATCAAACTCCCAATCCTCAACAAAATCAGAAAATCTGTTGTCATAAATGGTACCCATTGTATCAAACAGCTCAAAAACTGAGTATAAATGAAGAAACGAATGAGCAATGTCCCCTGCATAGTCTTGTGTTGTGGAAGTTTGTTGATCAATTTCGGACAGCTCAGTTCTATTCATAAGAGGTCCTTTGACACAGGCATCTTCTTTTTTCTGAGATGGGATGGATATATCACTTTGTTCTAGCACACTCTAGTGAAATGGTGAGTTCAGATGGTGCGAAGTTGATGCTTTATCCTGGCCACTGATGTTGCTGCACATGTGGACAAGGTTTGGTCTAAAATACAAGAAAGAGAATAAATAAATGAAGTGTGTGTGTGAGAGAGAGAAAATATTCTTTTAAATATTAAAATATTTTACCTGAATACTTTGTCATAAGTATATCCTGCTCTAAAAATCATGAAAAGACAGCAAATTCTAAGTTTAATTAATATAATTTATTTTTGTTTAAGCCATTTTGATAATTAAGGTACACAGACTGACTCACTAAATTTGCAACACAAGATTGTCTTCTATGCCTTTTGTAAGGGTTGGTGTCTTGTATCTTTCTTCTCCAGCGAGGCACATGTCTTTGTGCCATTTTTAACTACAGCCTAAAAAATCCACAACATAGGTCAGCATAATATAATAAAATTATATCTCTCTTTTATAAAAAGAAATCCTGTCCTGGAAAGCTAATGCAAGGCTACGATACATGATAATCTTGGAAGACATTTTAAAGACCCGCGAGACCAAGGAGACTTGCCACGGTGCGTCTTGCGGGGACCGTAAACATGAGACTTGGTGCTAAGAGATTGTCCCAGGGCCATAGCAAAAAGGACAGCAGCTGTACAGGCTTTAAAAAGATCGAAGGGCAGCATGACATCAGCCCTCCCCCAAACCCCCACCCCCCCACTCCCCCCGGATGTGAGCAGCGTTATACACCCTGCAAGAAAGAATTCAACCAGGTCAGAAATAAAAGACAGGTATTGCTTTTACAATGTCACGCGAGACCAGGCAGTGAGCCATCATTTAAAACAAGTCAATAGACCTCTAACCTAGCAGTTGTTGGATTGCTTTTGGCAGGCAAGCATCATGTGCTCCCAGCTCTCAAAACAATGACATGCTACAGGCAGAAGAGGCAGCTAGCGAGCAGCAAAAAGACAGCAAATGATCCAAAGGCATATCCTTAGCGTACGTTCAGCCGCAGCACCCTTCACAACACGAACAGCATTATACGTCTGGCAAGAAAGAGATGTAACCAGGCACAGGGCAGGAAATAAAGAAACAAGTATTGTTTTTACAAAAGTTTTTAAAGTAAAACTGAAAATAATGCATATGTAACAATTCCCAAGAAAATAACAATCTATTTAAATTGTAGATTGCCTGCCTAAGGTAAAGTCATCCCTGATAAATGGGGACTTGGGAATGAGGGGTCCTTTCATTGGCTTAGCACTATTTCAGATGTGGAATGGCAAAATGGGGGAGGCAGCTTGATGAATGAGATCTCCAGGACTTAAAACAAATCCAAATCATATTATGTGATATCATCTAATATGAAATTCTACTCCGTACTTCTAGAATTTTTATTTTTATACTGTATTGAGGATTTATTCTGTTCTATGTATTGTACTGTATTGTATTGACCCCCTTCTTTTTGACACCCACTGCACGCCCAACCTACCTGGAAAGAGGTCTCTCTTTGAACTGCCTTTCCCAAGGTTTCTTCCATTTTTTCCCTACAAGGGTTTTTTTTTGGGACCTACCTAGTTTTTTATTGACTTGGCACTTTTAATGCATTTTTATATAATGAAACACATGTCCCTTTTAACCCCTTTTTAACTATATTTTTTCCTTTTGATCTCGCTTACAAAAATGCAATAAATATGCTATATTCTTGTTGTTTTCAATAGAGAGGATAGCTTTTAAAACTAACTTTTGTAATGAAAATATATTTATTTAAACAATAGTATCATTAAAAATGTAGAAACATTATTATTTGCTAACAAATCACCATCACTGCCAAATAATGGAGAAGATGAATGTCAAAATTTAAATGTCATATAAATCCTAAAGCATTATTAATGTAAAGAAAAATTTAGAAACATTAGATACTCTGAAAAAATAGTTGAAACTTTTGCCCGAGATTGTGCTTCTCATTGTGAAAGATGAATGTTCTCTTCGTTCCCTTGTACTAATCCTTGTCTAAGAAGTTAAGCAGAAGTAAGCTTTAAAAGCATGCTTTGCTGAGCAAACAGAAAAATATTTGTCCAAAGGACTCAAGGTCTAAGCATTCCACACATGAGACTGCCTTATCACGTTTTCCCTTAGTTTACATCTGAACGCCATAACAACGGGGCCAAGAAATCAAGTTGCACAAGGGGCGTTGAAGGGGCTCAAGGATTGTGTATAATAAAAGTGTCGACTGTTGCATTTCATAATGATATTAAATCACGCATTCTAGGAGTATAAAAACTTTGCCCCACCCAACAGACGGGGTTCAGAAGAACCCTGAGGCTGTCAAGTAATATTGATTGCCTGCTTTCTGAAACTCTGCTCACTGTGACACTGAAGAATAAAAGCTGCTATATAACCACACCTGCTGTCTTGTCTGGTGTCTTCGTCCACATCATCAAACTGAGATGATGTTTATTTGCCTCAGTTACCAAGCAGTGATTTGCTTTAGTCCTCTAGGCTCGGATAAACCCGGCTTGTGAGTTTAAGAGAAGCGTAATTGCTAAATGCGTTTTATGAAATATCCACCTAATTAAATAACACAAAAATAACAAATGTACCTTTATTGGTAATCAAACGGCATGATGGAAAAGGTAGTAATAGTAGTACAGGAAGTTAAAAAATTTGTGTTCCAAAAAATTCAACACGGAATGACGGAACATTACTTTACGCAAGTTGTGATTGGACGACCTTTGTCATGCCCAGCGACGGGAAGCTGTGATTGGATGAGATATTTCCATGTATGCTACATTAAGAGTCTCTAAAGAAACAAGATAGAAAGTCCTACTTCAAGTTCAGGTAAAAAAAAAGTTAAATAAAGTTTACTGTAATGTCATTACACAAAATGTATTTTTAAAATCTGTTTTTCCATAGCTTAATATTGTTTGTTTTGTCAGTTAAATTAATGAATGTTTGATTGGAAAACTTGCCTCCTTTAGTCTGTTAAACAATATCATTAGCATCAAATGTCGACCTACGTTTGTTAAACAGCTGAAGATAAATTCACTAACTACTTAAATACAATTGCATGGACAATTAGTAATACCTTTTAATCTATTTCTACGTCTTTCTAATTTTGTAGTCTGTTTTATTGCCATTCAATATGGTAAGGATCTGTGAAAGAGGCCAAGAAATCTGCCTTTAAAAATGACGGATACTGTTCTGTTATTGTCTCCTCATCCACAAAGTTCAGGTGAGTAAATCTGCCATTTATCTTATGTTTACAACTAAGTTACAAAAACATTTTTATAAAATATTTCTTGCCTAATCAATGCATTTGTTTTACATTTATTCCAATTTGGTCTTCATGCTGCCAATTTTCAAAATGATAAAGTCATTCATTTTAAGCTGCTGTTTTGAGCACTAGATATCTTTTCTTGCTGTGTGATAGAAATTTGCAGAAATCTTATATACTTTTTTTTTATTTCAATATTTGGGTGGCATTGTCATCTGCGGTTGATTTTTGTACTGTCATTGCACTGTATTTTTGTTTTAATATTTATTTTAATTTATGTGTTATTGTACTAAGCTGTGTAACTTTTGTCTGTGATAAAAAAATACTTTACTTACTTACTGTATATTCAGCCTAATTAGTAACAAACTGTGAAATCATTGTTGACAAATTACTATGTTTTTATCTGTCTTGAAGATGGATATACATCCAAACATTTCTGCAACAATGATGTCCTTTACCCCAGTGAAACACCAATGACCAACCTTGACTGCCTTTGTCCAGGCAACAAAGTCCTTGCCAGGTGGTCTGATGGCAGGTTTTAAAATGTAGTAATTGAGTTTGTTGGCCAGCTCGCAAAGCTGCAAGAGGAAAAGAGACCAATTAAGAGAAACCATGCACTTGCTGCAGAGGCTTATAAAGAGATTCCCTCTGAAAGCTTAGAGCGAAAAAGTCAGTCACATTATGGAAAGGCTTCTGTCTTTACTGAAATGAACGCTATCCAGTAGCTTCCTTCCACTCATCAGCTACCAGCTAAAGAGTCGTTTCTTAGCATGATTCTGCCGTCACCTCATAAGCCAAATTTATTTGGCGGTCAGAGTCACTACAGTGTTACAGCAGAGTCACAACAGCAGAATGAAGCCTTTATGGATAGAACAACATCTAGTTCTAGTTCAAGCCCAACACCTTCTCTGGCAGACACAGAGATTGTGGAGCCCAGTCCACAGTTGGATCCTGATGAAGTACATCGTCAGCCAGCACAAAATCAGTTTCCATGTGTGTCATGCAAAGCTGAAGCTGAAAAACTACAATTAGAAAGGCAGAAGCTGGAACAACTAATTTCAGGAATTGGTAAGTGAATGTTTTTGGCTGTACATGGTTGATACATGTCAAAACACTTCAGTTTAGGATTTTCTCCTCCAAAATTACTGAATTAATAATATTTAGATATGAGTGCTCTTACTAATACTCTTTGTTTTTGTCACAATATATCCACAAAACACGACCGATTTTAACCAATTAAATCCCCTTAAAAGTCATCAACATCTCATGACGAAATAAATGCATAAATAATCATGGCTGAAGAATCATCCTCTATTTGAATTTTCAGGGGGAAAATGTAGAACCAATTAAATAGAAGTTATACTTCCCACAAAGCTAATTAGAGACAACAACAAAATGACTCAATTTGGAACAACCTAAAAGCTGAAATACATTTGGAACTATATTACCATTTAAATCAAGTTTTTCTGTATAATTTCACCTTTAGACCTTTTTTTCATGAAGTTGCACTGTATAAAAATGGGTGGAATAATAGGAGTTTCCTGATATCCAAGGAAGTATAATCATGGCTTTTGCTTATGCAGTTTGTTTTTCCTTAACAGAGAACAGTAGGACATAAGCATAGGAATCCAAAAATCTCATAGATAAGGTTAAGACGTTGACTTGCATTTTTATTTTAAGTTTGACGAATGTTGATGTACATTTAGTAAAATGTTAGGTCTTGTAGTTATAGGTCTTTATTACTTGTTAGCATCTTTAGCCATGTACTGGAGTTCTCTAACAAGAAAAAGGCAAATATGGACACCAGGAATGTCATGAATGATTGCCTACACTTCAGGTGAATGAAAAACTGGGTTCACTGTGTTGTTTTGCTGATCTGTTGCTTTAATATACATCTTTCGTTGTAATAGTACAACAGCTTTGGAATACACAAGCCACATTTTTGAACATTTAAAATAGTAATTATTTATGTCACAGGTCTCATTGTAGTCTTGTTTATGAGAAAAGTTAATCAACAGTTTATTTTATGGACTATCAATAGCTGACAAGCTATTAAATACTACTGCATTGTTGCATTTTTTTAGGGCTGTAGTAAAAACATTAAAACGCTTATCCTGACTGTCCAATAACATGCTAAATTCTACCTATAACATTAGGACACAGTAGTGATTGAAAAAGTAACTTTCATTTGTTGTTGTGTTTTTTTCTGCACACTATATGCATAGTGTATTGTATATCACACATCTCTAAAATGTGTCGCATTGAAAATAAAGCCACTATTAGCTATTTACAGAGATATTCTTATTCCTTTTGAACTACAGTATATGTGATGCAGAGGGGTGCTCTAAGTGGATGGACCTCAGTGGAAATGTCCAAATTGAAGAAAGCCCTTATTAACAAGTGCCGCACAAGAGCCTGTAAGGGCAACAACAATTCACCCGGAGGAGGCTTCCACACTCTGTTACTTATTCTATTTCTCTCTGTAATATGTCTCCTCCTGTTTTCCCCCCAACACTGCAAAACTGAGTAATGTAAAGCACTCACACGGTAAAAAGCATACATTGCTGTGAATTGTGTGTTTCATTTTCTTTATATTATTAAACATAAATTAATGTAAATATCCATCCATCCTCCAACCCGCTGAATCCGAACACAGGGTCATGGGGGTCTGCTGGAGCCAATCCCAGCCAACACAGGGCATAAAGCAGGAACCAATCCCGGGCAGGGTGCCAACCCACCGCAGGACACACACTAGGGCCAATTTAGAATCGCCGATCCACCTAACCTGCATGTCTTTGGAAGGAAACCGGAGCGCCTGGAGGAAACCCATGCAGACACGGGGAGAACATGCAAACACCACGCAGGGAGGACCCGGGAAGCTAACCCAGGTCCCCAGGTCTCCCAACTGCATGGCAGCAGTGCTACCCACTGCGCCACCTTAATGTAAATATTTTCTTTATTATTTACAAGTATATGGAATTTTGGGGGGAAGACTAAAGCATATACTTGTTTATTTGAGTTGCTTTTAAGTAGTTTAGATGTTCTTACGTAAAAGGTTTTTTTTCATTGTATAAAACGCTTACATTGATGAACGCTTGTTCATTTTGTTGAACAGTTTGTGTGATTTAAATTTCTATTTAAGCCAATGTTACATTTTTTTGTTTAAAAAGTTGAAAAGTTAATGTAGAAATGTTTTATTCAAAGACCAGAGTAAAAACACATCAAAAGAAACATGTTTGACTGTAAGTAGCCATGAGTGTGAGAGACTATAGGCGAACTCTATATTTTTGCATTACTTTATTAATGTAATTTGAATTTACAACAAATTTATTTTTAATTATTTATTGTTGTTGTGGTTTTCAAGTTTTATCTTCATTACTATTGAGAAATGTAATGGATACTTTTGCTCCAGTAAGGCGCCAGGGTTGCTTTTATTTAGTACAGGGAGAAACAAATAAGTCATTATTAAGGCTTAGAGGATACACCCCTGAGATCTCTGTATCTCGTGTTGTATCTGAATTTTGTCTCCATCTTAGCTTTTTTTTTTTCTTTGTTTTCTTGATTGTTGCTCCTATGGCATTTTAAGAGATATACATGAGTGAAAGATGAAACCTAAGCAATTCAGTAATGAGAATCAAATTTGTGTCTCCAAGCACTACATAGGACATCACTGAGCAGTAATTTTTTCCTCTGGGTGGTGGTGAGGACCCCCACATCATACAACTATTAATCTTAATAATTACAATCCTTCTAATGTGGGGTGAGTCCAATGGATGTAATCATCATATAATAGCCAAAACAAATAAATAATTGAATAAGTTTATATTTTCATTTTGTTTGATACTAAAAATAAAACCAATCATGTGCATGAAGGTGTCAACTGGATATGACATAGCAAATCAGGAACCTGGCCCACCAATAACTGGCTGGGTAGTACGTAAGTTTGAAGATGAAAGTAAACTAGAAGAAATGGTGGACACATGGGATCGGGAAAGTGGACCTGGATAGAATTCAATAGATGAACAGATATGTGGCAGATGAAATTTTAAATAAGTACATGTATTGTTTTACATATACACAGGAATTAAAAATATCACATTCCTCCACACAATGGGAGGCCTTAAACTTAAAAGCATACATTAAGGAAAGGATCTAAGAGTCATAGTGGACTCAACACTGTCCACAACCAGGTAGTGAACAGAGATGATTAAGAAAGCTAATACTGTTAGGTTGTTGGATGGCATGCCGAGTACATATCAGGGCAGATTGTTTTCTATATACCCAACATATAAGGCCTTATCCGGAATATTCTATGCAGATATGGCCTCAATAGCACATAAAAAATGTCCAGAGAAGGGCTAGTGGAATGGCCCTGGGAACTGTGGGAAATGAACTATGAGGAAATATTAAAGGAGTTGAATTTTATCAATTTAAGTAAATGAACATTTAGAGACATTATAGAAGTATTAACATTATGAAGGTAATTAGTATGCTAGACTCCGGCTGTTACTTTAAAATAAGTGTCAAGAGGAACACAAGTGTACAGATGGAAGCTGGTTAAGGGCAAATATTTCTCAAACATTACAAAGCACTTCTTCATACAGACAGATGGAATAAATTCTTAATCTGCCAAGCAAAATATCTTTATTTTGGAGAGTTAAACAAAAACTAATGAGCTTGGTTGGGCTGAATGCTCTCCACTCATAAAAATGTTTATGTTCTTAACTTGCTACTGTGGAGGAAGGAGTGTTCAAAAATGTATTTTAAAAATTAAAAAGTGTGTGTAATTTTATTTGTATTTTGTTCAAAAAAACTTTTTTAAAACAAGCAAATCAAAAATAAACTGATAAGGAGTGAAAAGTAATGAACAAGCTGTTGCTCTACAGTATTTGTTTCATTAGAATTTGCCACCCTTCTGTGAGATAAATTCTTCAACACAATTTAAATGTATTATTTTGGAAACATGGTTGTTCAGGATCCTTCTTCCAAGAGCAGATACTGCTTAAACAAAAATACCATTAAATAAGTTATTTAGTAAAAGACACCACAGGCAAAGAAAATCTAAATGCTACAACCATTCATTGGCTGATTTGAGCAGCTTAACTCTAATTTAAAGAGACAACGCATATCTACTGCAGATGTATCATTAGCAAGAGGCAAACATGTACTTGCATTTCTGAAATTAATCAAACATTAATCTATCCATTCAATTTCTTATAATTCCTTTTACAATTAAAGGATTATAGGGGGCCAGAGTCTCTTCTGACAAGACAGGAACTAACCAATTCATTGCAGGACAAACTGACTGAGTCTCCATTGAACCAAGGATTGACCAGGATGTTTTCTGGTCCAAAATATTAACAAATTAACTTTTACAGAGTAAAATGAAAATGCATATTCATATAAATGCAAGTTGTGGGACGAGAGAATAAATAGCCTGTACCTGAAAGAGTCTTATTAGTAAGGGAATATTGAGTCATCTGTGAGAATTATTTTAGTTTTATTTAACTGGAAACTGAATCGCCCAACTCTAAATTGGGTCGGTTTTTTTTTTTGAAAGTAAAAAATAAAATAGTACAATAAGGCACAGATTCTTATTTGAGTAGCTCAGGTGTCCCTACCTTGTTACAGTTTCATTTGCATGTATAAAACTGGAACTGGTCATGATTGTAAGACACACTGATAAATATTAAATAATAAAAAATAACAAAGAAACGATTCTATTTACACCAAAAAGAGAGATGACTAAATAAAATAAACCTTATAAATTTCTTTGTTTCTACTTCTACTTCTGCTGCACAACCTTTCTATTCATGGTCATTCTTTCCATTTATAGTTGCAGCATACCCGTTTTCCCAACAATCTTATTGTTTTCCTATTGTTTTCTCTTTTGCTGTCATTCTTTTTGTCAGCATGGAACTCGTCTCTACCTCTCACTCTCAGTTCAATTAACTGGTTTGATGTGACCATTTAGACTCCACCAAGGGTCAGTTTCATTGTGGGATAAATTTCAGAGTCATAAAAAACTTGGGCTTGCATCTGGTGTTCCTTCAACTCCAAAGGTATTTTAAGAAGTAGACACTGAAGAGTTATGTTAGGCTGCCTTCCTCTAACAATAGACAGTAGGGCACCATTAGTTTCCTTCACAAATTCCCACTTAGGGGCTTAAGTAGGATAGGTGTAGTTAGTCATCCATGAGCCCTCCTTACACCTGTAGGAAAAATGAAGAGAATTATGCATTTTGCCTCCAGCAATGTCAGTAATTAATTCAATAATTCAGTAAGGCTTCTACTTTTTCTTACCTTTTTTGTTGTATGAGGTGGATCTCCAGTCATTAGACTTGTATCAAGGTAATTGAAGCACACTCATTTTGAGAAACAGAATAATACAATTAAATGATAAACTCAGGGGTTATAGTAATATGATATCTGCTAAATACAGAGGTCTTTTACAAGTAAATCACCAAAATCATCCCCCATTGTAAATTTATAGGTTCACTAGCTGTGCTATCCATCTAAGTTAGGTTGAAATCTAACTAATCAACACAGACATCAGTGTTAACATTTGCAGTGACTAATGGATATGTCTGTGTTAAATAATATAATGCCATTTTGTATGGATTTTGTAAAAGCAGTGTTAATGTTTGTGCTGCGCCATCTATTGGAATGACAAATGGAATGCATTTTATTACTAAAAATCTTTTCCATATAGTATCCTGTAAATCTTACTCTGTAGAAAAAATAAACTATATAATAAAATTTGGTCTCATGCAAAATATGCATACATTTTATAGTAAAACAGATATACTTTATGTTAAGATTTTGTCTCCTTAAATAGAGTTGTGCTCATATGTTTACATACTGTGGCAGAATTTGTAAGATATGTACCACACTTTAAAGAAAAGATGACTGATCAGGAGAACAGACATTTCATTTACTTTTAATTGAATCCAAGTTAAATTATAAGGTGTCAAAGAACGGCACAAGCAATGAGTAAAACATAATAATAAGGAAAATAATGAGATGGTCCCTGTTTCAAAGATTGCATACCCTTAGTTCTTACTATTGTTTATTGCCTCCTTTAACTTCAATGATGGCATGCAGTCTTTTCTAATAGCTGTGAATGAGGTCCTTGATTTTCTCAGGTGATGGAGGTTTTCCGCCAAGAAGAATGGGCAGCTCTAAGTCCCGTAAATTCTTGGGTTCCCTTGCGTAAACTGTATGTTTGAGATCTCCCCACAGTGGCTCAATGAAATTGAGGTCAGGAGACTGTGATGGCCACTCCACCACCATCACTTTTTTCTGCTGTAGCCACCGAAGGGTCAACGTGGCCTTGTGTTTTGGATCATTGTCATGTTGGAAGATCCAAGTGTGTCCTGTGTGGCTCTTCTGGACTGACGAATGCAAGTTGTCCTCCAATAGTTTTGGTAACATGCTGCATTCATCTTGCCATCAATTTTCACTACGTTACCTGTGCCACTGTAGCTCCCACCCCCCAGAACATCAGAGATTCACGTCTATGCTTCACAGCAGGGATAGTGTACTTTTGGTCTTGGGCCTTGTTGCATCCTCTCCAAACACAGCGTTTATGGTTGTGACCATAAAGTTCAATTTTGTTCCAGAAGTTCTGAGGCTTGTCTTGATGCTGTTTGCTATATTGTAAATAGGCTGTTTTGTGGCGTTATCACAGTAAAGGCTTGTTTTCTTGCAACCTGTGCAGCTCATTTTTGTTCAAGTACCTCCTTGAAACAACAACACCACTTGTTTGCAGAGAAGCCTGTGCCTCAGTTGAAGAGGCTTATGAGTTTTTTTTGGCAGCTCGACAAATGATCCTGGCAGTTGTGGGTGAAATCTTGATTGGCCTACCTGACCGTGGCCTGGTAACAACAGAACCCCTAATTTCCACTTTGAACACTACTGCAAGACATTTTCAGATCTCCAGATATTTGTTTATATCCTTTTACTGATTTATACAAATCAACAACCTTTTTTTGCAGGTCCTTTGACAGTTCTTTTGTTTTCCCTATGGCTTGGTATCCAGGAAAATCAGTGCAGCTCTGCATGAATTTAAATGGACTATTTATACACAGACACTGATTACAATCCAAAAGGTTACAAGTGTGGACACTCTCTCTTAACTACCCTTAATTTGGACCTATGTGTGTCAGCTTGTATGTACATTATCAGCCCCAACATTCAAGGGAATGTAAACTTTTGATGAGGCCTGTTTGGAGGATTTCAGTTATCATTATGATTTAAAAAGGGCACAGACAATTATGTGATAATAAATTACCTCACCTGAGCACACCCCCTAATTAAAAGGAAAGTCTTTTGCATGATTACTTATATTTTCCAAACAATGACCAATATTTCACAAATTCTTCCAAGGTATGTAAACTTATGAGCATGACTGTATATACTGATATGCATACAAAGTACTGTACACTACATACCAGTACTTTTAATACTAATCCTTTATTGACATGAACTATTACACGCTTGTGAGACGCATAGATTTACCTAATTTGTTACAGTTGAAAAAAGACAAGGAGATTGTGATTTTGTGTGTATTAAATGTAAACTTCGTTGAAAACAGCATCTAGTTGTGTGTGGAAATTTATTACTTCTATTCTCTGCGTTGGGATGTACTGTACTCTAAAATTCAGCATGCATTTTGCCTTTCCTTATAACATACCTGTAGAAGAATCTGTTTATTGTTATATTATAGACAAATTCCACGAAAAACTGATTTACACTCCATTGCTTATTTACATTTAATTCCATTCTCAAAACCACATAATCCAATTTCTGTTTCCTTCAGTCAAGGGAGATGAAGTAGGGCGAAGCCAATCTCAAAAGTATCACACACATGCCAGGAAACACATGAATGATATTTGCACCGTATATGTGTCATTATAGAGTACATACACCTCAGTATAGAGAGTATGTGTTTCAGTGTACTGTGTGTTTCAGTAGAAAGTATTTCCGCATAGTGTGTATGTGCAGTTAAAAATGATTTAGGTCCTAAATGTGACTTCATACATAAGTTGTCAGTCTTTTTTATCTTGTTTCTAATGCCTGCATACTAATCCAGTGTTGAATTAATTGAAACTAACTGCAGTAATTACTCGTAACTGGAGACTGTGTTCTATTTCATTCACTGCCAATCAAATATGTGAGGCATGCACTTACACTAATGAACATTACTTTCACTTTACGACACATATTTAACGTTTGCTAATCTGTTTTCAGCAATGACGTATGCAGTTTCAATAGTCCCACTAACTCTGAGAACCTTTGAGATCATGTCTGGCCAATGCAGGAGTTTTGAAATACTAACTAAATGCATTTTACTTTTGAATGAACATATGGTGCAGTCCATGCACAGAGATCACAGGTACAGAGATAGCCTGCAGTTTGATTGATACATGACTCAATTATTACTTGCTAAAACTATTTCTGGCACTGACAATACTGATTTTTTCCGCCACACCCCAAAGACATGCAGGTTAAAGTATCTGGAGACTTATATGAGTAAATGTGAATGTGTGCAACTGCGATCATGGTGAATCATCCAAGTTGGTTCCTGCCTGAAACCCAGTACAGCTGGGATGCACACCAGCTCTCAGCAGACCTGAAACCTTTAAACAGGTTAGATAATGAATGGATAGTAGGAGAGAAATTGTGAACATGTTAATTTTACAATCTGACCATGAATGCTATATATCCTTTCATTTGCCAGGGATATGTATAGTGCTAACTTAAAAAGTGACTGATTTCGACATCATTTGAATTCACTAATTCAAATGTGTCGTGCTACAGTTTAAAAGACTGAAACTGACAGATGTCTGGTCATATCACCATGCACCCAATAGCATGAATTTTTATTTCTAACTTTTTCCAAAACAGGATAAAAACGTCAATAACAAAAGCCCTTTTTATATGTTAAAAGAGCTCCAAGGGTGTCCTCCTTAAATTAAAAGTATGCAAGGTATTTAGTTAACAAGCAGAATTTACAGAGTCTTGTGTGAAATTTAAGTCTAGTTAATCATACTTAATAAAAATACACAGTAAAATATTAAACCTTCGCCTTTTGGTCTCATCAGAGGTAAGCAGTACCTACTCTGGGACATGAGGGGGTACTGTTACTGATGGTGTCATCTCCTTTTTTTCCAAAAGCCCGGAGAAACTGCCCACTGAAGCCAACTGACTTCACCCATTCTGGTCCCTCCACTATAAAGCAGAGTTGCTCCTGCCATGGATCTTTTCATTCTTCAGAGGGCAGACTGCAGAACAGAGATCTCACCCAAGTATGGACTTCTGAGCCTTGAACCTGGCTGACTGCTTTACGTTACTGTTTTATGTTTTGTTGGTGTTCTATGAGCTCTTGTTTAAGTTTTCTGGATATGGCAAAAGATTAAAAGGGGCAACCTGGTTGGTGCCCCAACATTTCCTCTGTGACCTGTGTGTTTCCTTGGTCAACGACAACCTGTAATCTAGACTGGTAATCACTTATTAGCATTGCAGTTTAGACATCAGGGTTCAGTTCCTTGGCCAGGTCAATGTGTAGAGCACAGATTTTCATCATGTCTGCGTGCATTTTTCTGGGCACTTCAGTTTCCTTCACATAACAAAAAAGTGAACCGAACATGAATTGGTAATTCCAAACTATCCTCTTGTAAGTCTTTTGATGGACTAGTGTCTTATCCTGTGTTGATTGTTGTCTTTGCTGCCCATGACTATATCAGGATTAATGGGATTTTGAAAATGGATTGGGTATTTATGTTGTTTGGTGACTGATTTATTATGTTAGATATTCAATTCAAATGTTGAAGTTTCTGTTCTAACTAAAGCCTTTGCAGTGTTTACCAACAGTAAAACTTTTGCAAATTTTTTGTTCTTTTTTATAAATCTGATGGATTATGAACTCATTCATGCTAAATCTAAGGCACACAGACACAAAGGAAAGTGCTGCTTTTATAACATCTGTAAGTGACACTCTCTCAAAGTCATCATCTCCCAGGCCAGTTTAGCTGCAGACTCATTTGTACTTCAGCTCTTCACACAAGGCGTCTGCAATACTATGCCAGCCTGACAGGCCCCGACAATGCATCAGGTTTCAGGTTGGGTTGTGGCTCATTTTTAATATTAAATCTAATCTATTCTTGGAAATGGACAAAATAAAGCCTAAACTTACAAATGGGGAACTACTCAAAATGCCAAATGAGTCGGGAATAGCTGCATCATGGAACAATTATGATCTTCTAACAAAGGAGAAACAGCTCTCTGGTTTCGTACAGTGTAAAGTGTACTCTGCTGTTTTGAGATACGCTTGCAAAGGAAAAACTGGCACATCTTCTCTTCAGTGACATGTGGACCATGGATACTGACACTCGATTTCAACAGCATGTACCAGCAATCAGAGATAAACGTCTGTTTCTCAGTACTTCTTTGCCCCTGTTAAGTCAGTAGCAGCTCCTGTCAAAGCAAATATTTCTGATAGGTTTGCAGACTTTTACTGCCAGGATATTAGAGCTTTTGCCATGGTAGCAGTAAAAGGTTTTATTGATCTAGCACAGGAACTTATAAACTTGTTCGAGTTCCAGTCAAAAGTGTGCTACCGGATCCTACTATCATCTCTTGTAAATGAAAGAGATTGCACTGATGAAAAGACAGGATGCTGTCAGAGAAATATCAGAGAGCATGTCTGATGTTAATTTCAGAATGACCACAGACATGTGGACTGACAATTACCGTAAGGTCAGTTAACTGACTATTACCTCCCAGTATGTTACACCAGAGTACAAGCTTAATAGCATATTCCCCCTTGAAGAAGCAAAAACAGATGACAACATACAAGCAGAGTTATATCAACAGGACATGCATGACCTTGGATTTAATGCTGTTGTTATGAACAAATTAATTTGGGTAACTGATCAAGAACCAAACATCATTTCCACACTCACACGCTATCGTCACCTGTACTGCCAGGATCATGTATACAACACCAGCCTCAAGAATGTACTAGATGTTAATGAGCTTTCAGATGTTGACCCAGATATTGCAGAGACATTGCTAGCTGTTTTGCCTTAGTGAAATACATGAAGCAAACAGGTCTAATAAGCCAGCTGACAAAAACAGGCAGATGTCAGACACCTGGTTTAGTACAGTTTTTCTCACCTGCAATCAAGTATGTGTACATCGAGCTTCGAGAAAAGCTTGAAAAGCTGAGGGCAAACTCAAAGATTTGATAACATAGATCCCAATGTCCCAGACTTCCTTTTGGAAGATCTTCACCATGGGTGAATGTACCTGTAAGAGCCAATTTTAGAAACTTAATGTTTTGAGTTAAACTCATATTAATGTTTGCTTTATTTGAATAGAATATAATTTCTTCTATAGTCATAGACAATGGTAAATTCTTTTTCCCCCCTATAAGTTAGTAAGAGATAGAATCTTCTTGCTATAATTGAGAAACAGTGTGATATTAGGTTTAGTTGTGTTTAGAGCAGGTCCCAGTTAACAGGGACTTGAAAGACCCATTTTCAAGTTAGAAATGGGATAAGTATACAGTTTTCTGACCGCTTTGAAATGGTTCAGAAACATTTTGAAATGGTATTATAAGTGACTAGTAACGATTTAAGATGTAACAAGATTAAGCTTAGAACTAAATTTTTTCTTATTATAATATTTCCTTTTTTGCTATTTTTAATTTTCTTTTTTGTGTGAACTGTTTTACTTTCAAACTTAACTAAACTTTTAAAAACGAAGATATTTTGTCTGTGGAATCATTTCTGCGCGTCAGGCTTTTGTTGAATCCCATTTTTTAAGTTGGAGCTGCTGAATTTTGGAAACTTTGGGGAAAATGCAGCTACAGTACCTATGAACGAAAATGAAGATGAAGTTCAGGACTACACAAAGCATAACCACATCATGGAAGATAAGAAGGATGTGTTGGGTTGATGGAAAAGCCATAAGGCATCTTTCCCTCTGCTTGCTAGACTTGCCTGTTGTGTGTTAAGCATCCTTGCAAATAGCAGGAGCAGAGAGTGGAATTTTAGTGCAGTTGGCAAAGCAATAGTACAGAAGAGAACAGCACTGAAACCATCAGTGATGGATGCAATTCTGTTCCTGCACAGCTCTTATTAAATTAATGACTTCATCAAAAGTTCCCACTTCATTTCTAGTGATAACAAGACAAATAGCTTATGATTATCCTTACACAATACTGTACATAGATAGATAGATAGATAGATAGATAGATAGATAGATAGATAGATAGATAGATAGATAGATAGATAGATAGATAGATAGATACTTTATTAATCCCAAGGGGAAATTCACAATTCACATTAGCAAAGCTGTGCAAGTAAGTTAATAAAGCTCCTGTTTTAAATATAAATAAATATATACACTTTCAGTTTAGACCTTTTACTTTTAATGTTTATTGTATGTTCTATGTAAAGTGCTTTGGTTACAGCGTTGCAGATGCTGTTTTAAATGTGCTCTATGAAAAAATTGATATTGACATTGCTTTTTGTGGTGCCAACCATTTTGACTACACTACTATTCTAATTGCACAGTACATTATTTATATTTACTGAGCTCATCACGGTATGTAAAGAAACTCAGGGTCAGTTAGGGCATTATGATGTTGACGTCAGGCTTGCTAGCTCCAGTCGGACAGGATTGGGTTAGGTCACAGGCTCTTGGATTCAGGCTTTAATTTCAGACCCATACAGACCTCTATTGCACATGTTTAAGCTCCATGCTTAAAAATTGCAGGTATCTAAATCCAAAAATCAACACAAAATTTAGAGTGCTACTAAATACAAGCAACTAGAGTGTGAATAGGATGCTGCCAAGACTGAGGTACTGGAACGTAGACCATGGAAGTGGGTCAGTGGCTCAGGATGCTTTAAGTCTATTGTACACTAGGTCATTGTATTTTATATAACCTAAGGTGAGAGACTCATGCCACTAGACATTGGACGCATGTTGGTCAAGCATACCTGTAAGAGTTATATTTACATATATTTTTGTGACAATAAATCTAAATTAAACATATTATACTTAATGAAACATTTTCTCAAATTAAAATCTCACATTTCTTAAAGAACCAGTATCAATGCTCCCCTGAATGTACCCAACTAAATTTGCAGTTCCAAACACCACACAGTATTATGCACTTTCTCTAGGATGTACACACTACAAGAAAAATACAGAAGAAATTAAAAACTCAGTGGAGCTGTAGAAGTCTAAAAATGTAAATTATGTAATATAGCTAAGCCACTGTTGTTGAGGACATCATAGAGAGAAAGAGAACAATTGAGGACAGCATGTTTGAGGGAGTAAATCTCCTTAATAACTTGGAATATTTGTTGTTGGTAGAAATTTATTAATGTGATGAGGCAATTCTGCTTTTAGGCTTTTCAGCCAATATAAAGTTGTGATTTATGGTAAGTTCAAATCAGGTTTGAAGGATTGCCTATTTTTTTTTACAGATTTTTCAAGATTGACTTAACTTTTCAGTAAGAATGGATTTTTCTGAGCCTCAGGGCTATGGGATAAATCCATTTTTGAAAAGTCTTTTCCCATAGGTTGTCCACAAGTAGCCAAGAATTCCTTATTAATTAGTCAGTGAGTCAATCAAGTTCAAGTAACTTTATCAATATAGATTGTATGTATACATTTTGAAACCAGCTTAATTCAATTCAGTAAAACAGAAAGGTTGAAGCTAATGGAGGCAGGCCTGGGCAGGAAATAGTCAAGAGCAGGGTTTCAGTGCAGTGCAGGGCACACATCCAAAATACAGCCAATTTAGAGTTACTAATTAAACTAACATGATGTCTTAGGGAATGTGGGAAGAAATGAGAAAAACATATAAACTATACATATATATACTGTGATGGGCGGCCATGGCAATTACCCGGCTAGAATGCCAGCTGGATAGAAGGACTGGCACAGGGAGTATCCACAAGGCACTACCTTACCCTGGACACTAGAAGGCAGTCCTCTGGGGCGGCTGTGGCACCACGGACTCCCAAATGGCAAACTGGGAGTTGGAGTTTGGCACAGCCCTGTTGGGTTCTGTGGGGACTGCCAGGAGGAGCTATAGAACCCTATTGTGGGTTTCCATCACACGTGGGAGTAGTTCCAGTTAATCCTGATGAGCCACTCGGATCACTCCTAGGTGTAACATAAAAGGTGCCTCCGCACTCCATTTGGAGAGCCAGAATTGGGAGAAAGAGGGACAAAGCTAGATTGTGGACAAGTGGAGGCTGAAGGGAGAGGAGAAGGAGACAGAAGGGACTGTGTGTTTGGTACTCTTTGTACTCAGCTGTTGTGGGGAGCAAGAGAAAAGCACTTCCCCACTTGTAAATAAATGTGTGCTGTGCTGGAACCTGTGTCTCTACCCGTCTGTGTCGGGGTTGAGGTGGCTTGAGCGCCCCTGGTTTCCACAATAAGCAAAGACCGGGCACAGAATTCAAACCAGCACACTAAATCTGTGAGAAAATAAGCACTAACCACAGCAAATTAGTTTTTTTTTTTTAATAACATTTTGAACAACTTCTAACATTCACATCTTCAGACAGTATAAAACATCTTATATATTTGCTGAAGATGTTTTTAACTGTCAATTATTTTCTGTGTTTTTAAGTTTTGCTAATTTTGTGGAAGATCTATCTGTCCAGTTGCTTATTTCATTAGAAGTTTGCACAGAGTTTAGCTGTTCATTTAAAATAATTAAGAAACATGGGGGAAATGATTTACCTACTACATATTTCCAAAATCCTAGAACTATACTGACCACTGCTTAAGAAAAAAAAAATGCGAGCCGCACACTACATTGGAAAAACAAGTTTATAACATGGATAAATGGTATAAGTACAGCCATTCCTAGTTTTGAAAGAACCAGTCAACAAGGACAGAAAATAGTAGTCACAATAAGTTTTTATTGTTTATATACAGAGTACAGCAAACAACTTTTTGCTTATTTTATTGTATATTAAAAATGTGAAATGGTGTTCTGTGTCAGTTTAGAAAGCCAAACATATCACAGTAAACTATGCATGCAATAAAAAATGTCAAGGCAGTCTCCATGGCTGAACACGGAGAATTGTTGTTAATGGCAGATTCTCAGGTTAAGGGAGAAACATCATTACATACCATAAAATTGAATCTGTCTAACTGGAATTTTCCTGCAGGATCATTATCAGTTTTGTGTCATGTACTTGGTTTATTCATTCCAGAGGTGCACTCAGGACTGATCCTGAACCACAAGGCCAACGTGCAGATTGCAGTGTCAGCGGGAACGTTTTTTATATTCTGATTCCTTGCAATATTTTTTAACTGTTTTTCTTTTTCAGATTTGTTTCCTAATATTTATTATATAAAATAATAGAATAAAAAAAGATAATAACTTGCAGTGAACCACCTCAATATATTAGTAACTTGCCTTTTTTTAGACATATTCAGACAGAGAGAACACTTTTTGCATGTTAGTAAACAGAATAAAATTTTTTCATCTATTTGCTTAACATGCTATGTCTATTAAAGTGCCATAGAAGCCAGGTGTAAAGGCAGAATCATTGTAGAGAATTATGACCCAGAAGTGATGTCACTGGGGCTGCTGGTCATCCAGTCTGTTAGAGAGAGAGTTGGAGAAGCATTAAGCAACAGCATCAACCTTTGAATTGGGGTGGAATTACTACTTAATGAGCCCACAAGTTCTTTCCCAAGCATACATGTGCGACACATTATATATTTTTAGGCTGTTCAGAACAAATTTACATCATTAAACCAATTAAAGAAATGCATTCCTTCTACTCCTAAAACCCCAATAGGAAAGCAAAAAGCAAGAAAATATGTGGGATCAACCTGGGGAAAAAAATAAAAAATAAAATTAAGTGTCTATTCAAAAATGGTTTACTCAGAGAAGAAGGAAATAAACACAAACTCCACAATAAACAAATGTAGGGTTCTGCACCTTTGAGTTACTGAATCATTAGAATACATATCAGTCAATGAACATATAGGAAAGCTAAAATGTCAAATGGAAGGAAGTCTGTTAAAAGACAGAAGTCTGATTGATGATGGAGTTGACTCGAATACTGCTTCAGATCAGTTCAGGTGAGGTTGGGGAGCATGCAATGGTACAGTGTGTTGCCGGACCCACCACATGACGAAACACCTTGGAATCCCGATTAGCAACCCCGCCAGGCAGACACACAGTCCAGTCCCATCCTCCAGAAAGGTCCATCTATCTGCCACAGCTGCAATTGTCATGGGCATCCTCTTGGCCTGGTCCAGCCGCTCAGTCCTCAACAATAATGATTCTGCGAGCAGGATCATCCTAGGGGAATCGTACCACATGGCTGCAGTGCCAAAACTGACTCTCCCTCACAATGCAGATAGCGTGCCTCATTTGGGGCTCTGTGAGAAACTGCTTGTTCGACACAAAGTCAAACCAACAGTACCCAAAGATTCTCCGAAGAGATACAGTACCAAAGGAGTCATCTTTGTCTCAGATCACTGGATAGCATCCATGTCTTGCAACTATATAACAAAACAAGAAGCACTAGGACTCTTAAGACTTGGACCTTTAACCTCCTTGCAAAGATGTCAAAAGAGCCACACACAACTATTGACCCCACCCCCATGATCTCCCAATCTGTCTACTAGGTTCATAGGAAGAGTCACCAGAGATATGAATGTCACTGCCAAGATAAGTAAACCTCTTGACATAGTCAACATTCTCTCCACAGACAGACACACTGCTAATGGCTGTGCCCAAGAAGCCATTAAAGGCCTGGATCTTGGTGTTTTTTCCAGGACACTTGCAAGACCAGACACTCAAGAGTCCTCAGTCAGTTCCTCAAGAGCTCCGATCAAAACCTCCATTGACTCTGCAAAGTTTCAAATGAAGGTTCTCCAATGTTGTCTTTAATTAGTTGTGTTAGTGAATTAAAGGAGTGGATGGGTGAGAACTACCTATCTTTAAACACCGATAAAACAGATGTTAATTGTTGGAGGGAATGACGCTGATCACAACAATATTTTGTCATCATTTAACTCAGTTGGAATCACCATTCATTTTACTGAATCAGCCCACAATCTAGGAGTTATCTTTGACTCTAGCATGTCATTTAAAGTGCACATTACAAAATTGTCCAAATCATGTTTCTTCCGTCTTAAAAATGTTGTGAAATTAAGGCATTTTCTAAATAAGCAGGACTCTGAGAAATTAATTCATGCATTTATTTCTAGTAGGATTAACTACTGTAATGCGGTGTTCACTGGATGTTCAAACTGTTCTTTATACAGCTTCCAGTTAATCCAAAATGCTGCTGCAAGAATTATTACAAGAACAAGAAAATATGAACACATCACTCCAGTTCTTAAATCCTTACACTGGCTTCCGGTTAAGTTTAGGGCAGATTTCAAAATCCTCCTTTTAACATATAAAGCATTAAATGGCCATGGTCCGGCTTACTTGTCTGAAGTTATCATGACTTACAAACCAGAGCGCACATTAAGATCTCAAGATGCCGGTCTGCTAATGATTCCAAGAATTAATAAAATAACAGTGGGAGGTCGAGCTTTTAGTTACAGGGCCCCTAAACTGTGGAATGGTCTGCCTGCTACTATAAGAGATGCCCCTTTGGTCTCAGCTTTTAAATCCCTTCTGAAGACTCACTATATCAGTTTAGCATATCCTGACTAGAGCTGCTGATTAACTGTACTGACTGCATCTCTGTTATTAGTCATTAGCACTAAAATATAAGTAACATGATAGTTATAATTTGTTACTAACCCTCACGTATTCTGTTTCTCTTCTCGGTACTCAAATGTGGCACTTGGTGCTATGGCCCACCTACCAAGTTGTTTTGCCTGCCTAAGGTAAAGTCATCCCTGATGGAGGATCGCAGGAATCATGGGGTAGAGGGGTCCTTTCATCGGATTGGCTGGCCCATAGCTGTTTCAGCTGTGGAATGGCCAAATGGGGGAGGCAGCTTGATGGGTGAGTTCTCGAGGACTCTAAACAAATCCAAAAAATATTATGTGATATCATCTACTGTTAAATTCTGCTCCATACTTGTAATTTTTTTTATTTTTTATACTGTATTGAGGATTTGTTTTGTTCTGTGTATTGTATTGTATTGACCCCCTTCTTTTTGACACCCACTGGACACCCAACCTACATGGAAAGGGGTCTCTTTTTCAACTGCCTTTCCCAAGGTTTCTTCCATTTTTTCCCTACAAGGCTCGGGGGCGGACAAGAGGCAGGGCCTGTTAAAGCCCGTTGCGGCACTTCTAGTGTGATTTTGGGCTATACAAAAATAAATTGTATTGTATCACAGCATCATCGGCAAAGTCAAGATCACTTAATCTTTCTTCACCAACAGATGCTCCATAACCGCTGGACCCCATGATTCTGCCCAACACCCAGTCCATGCAAAACTTGAACAGAATAGGAGCAAGAAGACACCCCTGATGAACCCCAGAATCTACTGGGAAGAATGCAGAGGTTCTTCATCCACTCTGCACAACACTCACATCACCAGTGCACAGGCTGGCCATAACATCCAGAAACTTAGGGGAAATCCTGTGAAGAATGTACTACAGGGCAACTCAATCAACTGAGTTGAGTTGAGCTTTATGAAAATGACAAAGGCTGCAAAGAAACTCTGCCGACATTTGTGTTTTGTGCCTGATGAGAACTCACAGTGTCAGAATACAGTTGATTGTAGACTTCCTAAGCATAAAATCAGACTGCTCAAGTCGCTGGTAGGTGAGTGATCATGGATGCTATGAAGGATGACTCTAGCGAGGACTTTACCAGGCACAGAGAACAATGTTACCCCCCTGTAGTTGCCGTAAGCCAGGCAATCACCCTTCTCTTTCCAGACAGAAACAACAAGTCCCTTTTTCCAGATAGTTGAAATGACACTCATCTCCCAAATGGAATGAAAGATTGCTTGCAATGCCAGGTCAGCCTTACCACCAGCCAGGAGAAGTTCACCTCAGATACCAAGGATCCCTCCAGCCATACCTACCCTCAGTTGATTCACTACCTGTGCAGTCTCAGTGAGATTGGGTGGTTCACAGCTAATTGGAGGATCAGCCTCAAGAACCGTGGACCCAAAGATATGCAACACACTAGCCAGTGAATCAGCTTTAAACAGCTGCTCAAAGTAGCCAGCCCAGTAGGTCACAACTGCAGCGCCATCCGTAAGGCCCATTCCATCACCCATCCTAACTGGGACATTGCTTGAAAGGAAAAAAAAAAATGTAGGAATTTTGCTGACTAACCTTGTCAATAGTTAAGGACAGAGATATCCTATCCAGGGTGAGGACACATTTATGTCAACCACTCAATGTGAGTTTGAACATGACACAGAAGGGGTACCATCATGGAGCTCATTCAGGTCCACTCCCATACTCCTTCAGACCATCCAGTCAGGAGTCTCCAATCAAACTAACAGGGTATGTTTGTATTGTGAGATGACACCATGGTGTCCACTTTCTGTAAGACAGGAACTACTGCTCAGAGTCTGGTTGCAAATATTACATAAAATTATGTATTTTACATTCAACTAAAACAATATAAGCTACTGTTGCTGCTGTGAATGCATTTTTTACTCAGCCTGACTTAATGCTAAAGTATATAAATAAAGTCTTAATTTTGCCTGTGAGTAAGTTAAAGTTCTACAAAAAATGTCAATTAATTTCTAGAAAAAATTAGGGACGATCTTTTCAGCAGAAAAGCCTTAATGCCATTCTTCTATAATTCAGTTCCTCTCTGTGAAGGCCTGTGCTGGACCAGACTTTATACTTTGCTGAGTGGGATATAATTTTAGTAGTGCAGGCAGGAGCAGGCAGTTAAAGAATCAGATACAGGATAAACATGAGTGTTTATTTTATTTTTTTGTTTGCCACATTAATGTAACAGAACTCACTATTTTATGCAGTGTATACAAGCAGAATAGCCAGTAAAGATGAAAACAGCAGAAAATGCTATTGTCACATGTTAAGATTGTGCCTTAGTGTGCAACTGCAAGTTGGCCACATCAGCTAATATAAGCATCCCTGACACTGAAAATCCCATAAAAGGGGTTTTAATTATGAACAAATTTGTTATGGATTAATCACTGAAGCTACTCTGCAATAGTTCTAACTAAGTTTATTTTATTATAGCGGATCTGCAGGAAAATGACAAGTGAAAAAGAGAATTGCTTGGTTATTCTAACTAGGCAAAATAATTCCTACACTTACATAGACATAGATAAGAAATATACACCACAGCAGCCGGAAGGTAGTTAATTACTTTACAACGAATGGAAAGTTACTGACTACAGTGGTCCGTAATAAATTAGTCCAGTGCAAAAACATTGGTGCACTAGAAATTAGTTGTGCTGAATCAATTTCTGAAATTTGAATTTCTCTACCACAAACCATTTCTGCAAAATACCGAATTCTGTGAAATGTTTTGAAAAAAATGAATGCTTTAAATTAAGTTATTTTTATGGTATAAGGCATTTTTCATGCTCAGAATATTATTTAAAATATACTTTATACTGAAAAATGACAGTTTCAGGCATTTTATTTAGTCTTGTGTTTAGACAGGTATTAAGTTTCACTAGAGCTTCAATGTTTCCAAACCAACGAAATAAGAGCATAGACAATTAATCTAACCCCAAAGACCAATTTTGTTTAAATGAGATGAATTAGTTATAAGTTACTATATTATCTGAATTAGCATTACAATTGTTTGCAAAGCTGTAGGTCGTTTATCCCTAGAAATCAATACAACCTGTGGCTAATTGTTTCTGCTGTTTAATTAGCGTGTGCTTTATAATAAAACTTCCAGGGCTAAGTAGCTCTTTTAGTATGTGCAACATTTTATTTCTATAGCACGTTTTTATACAAAGGATACAGCACAAAGTGCTTTACAAGATGCCAAAGATATAGTTACAAGGAAAGAAAGAAATTAAAATTAGACAAGATAATAATCAACAACATACAAAAAATAAATAATGCACACTTATATTAGACAGATATATAATTAACAGAAGTAGAATCCTTAAACATAGAATTGATTTTTAAGGTTTTAAATGTGAGTCTGATGATAAGGTCATATGGCAAGGGAGGACAGAAAAAAAAAGTTTCACTTAAGAACATTGATGTTAGGTAGAATGTCCATTGTGGGCTTAGAAGACTTTTGACTGAGAACCCCTTTAGATTTTGTTTTTTTTCCCCCCATCTTAAGTCGTTCCTTACTGGTTTTTGGCCTTCATCTTAGAAGATTTGATGGATCTTGTGGTAAGTTGGGGTATCTGCTTTCATTCATGCATCACAGGAGAAGCCCCCACATCATCACTACAGAAGAACCAGAAAAGAAAACAGAGAAAAATAAAATTAATACTGATTGCAAATTTATTGAAGTGTATGATAATTCTATCCACATCTGGATTATTAAGCGTAGAACTAAAATGCAGCCATGAAAAAGCAAGATAAAACATGTGCTTTTTTTTTTTTAAAAGACCCACAGTTGCTACTCAAGAATTACCTTTTATAGATAACAATTTCTTGCCTGTGATTAAATCTTGTAAGTACGAAACTATTGTTATCTCCGACCCAGCCCCTTTGATCATGGAGCAAAAATCACTATGCTCCACATACTCATCTCGCTGCTGCCATCTTAACCCACTTTTATTAGAAGATGAGAACTGTACAGAATTTATATCCAAGCAAATATTTTTTTTAGATGCAAATATATCCTCAGAGGTTTCTGCAGGAATACTCTGGGAAACACTAAACACTTTCTTAAGAGTACAGATTATCTCATATCTTTCCCACAAAAATAAATTAGAAACCAAGGAGATATCAGAGCTAATCAGTGAAATTACCAGAATAGATCAATAACATGCCAGGTGTCCAAGTAAAACACTTTACAGGAAAAGACATACGCTGCATTAGAACCTAACCTCTTGACAACTAAAGAAACAGAACAACTCATGTTTAAATCAAGACATCATTACTATGGACATGGAGAGAAAGCTAATAAGATCTTGGCTCAACAGTTGCACAAGCAGGAAGATCACAATGCAATGCCAGCAATCACCAACACTGACGGAGACAAAACCATTGACCTTAAAAATATAATGCATACATTTAGAGACTACTATAAGTCCTTATTTCCCACTGAATTTAAAGAGGACAAGACCCAACCTAATGCATTTCTGGATACATTACAGATACCGCAACTAGACATTCCCAGTGCAGAGGAATTGGATAAACCAATGGTACTATCAGAATTACAAGATGCTATAGACTCACTCAGAGTGGAAAAGCAGCAGGCCCTGATGGCTACCCTGCTGAATTTTATAAAACATTCTCAATTAAGCTAGCTCCCCTTTTATTAGCAATATTTACAGAAGCTAGAGACAATAAAATTCTACCGCAAACCTTTCATCAAGCTTTAATTACTGTCTTTCTTAAGCAAAATAAGGACTTATTACAATGTGCATCATAAAGACCAGTGTTAGTTTTGAAAGTCCTAGCTAGAAGGATTGAGAAAGTGCTTACTTTGGTAATATCACAAGACCAAACAAGATTTATTAAAGGCAGACACTTAGACTTTGTGGGTGAATATATTACATTAAACAGAAATTGGAAGGTAACACCCCGGAGATGATATTATCGTTGGATGCAGAAAAAGCATTTGATATAGTTGAATAGAACTACCTTTTTACCATATTGGAGAAATTTGGGTTTGGCCCAAACATTTGTGCATGGATCAAACTACTGTATACCAGTCCAGAAGCTTCAGTTTGTATTAACAACATTAATTCAGACTACTTCAAACTAGAACATGGTACTAGACAAGGACGTCCTTTGTCCCCACTGCTGTTTACAATTGCCATTGAGCCACTGGCAGTTCACTGTCAAAATGCTTATGAGATAAAGGGGATTATCAAAGAAAACAAAAAAAATTCTCTATATGCAGATGATATGGTACTGTATATATCCTATCCACAAAATACTGCGCCAGCAGTCCTAACAGCACTAACAGAATTTGAAAATATTTCTGGTCTCAGAATTAATTTGAACAAAAGTGTGCTCTTTACAGTGAATTCTCAAGCACAAAATATTAGATTGGACACCTTCCCTTTTATCATCGCAGATCTGTTTAAATACCTAGGGGTAAACATCACAAATAAACATAAAGCTCTTTATCAACAAAATTTTGTTGTCTGCATGGAAAAAATTAAGCAAGACTTGCATAGATGGTCTACCATCCATTTCACTTTAGCTGGACGAATTAACATTGTCAAGATGAATATCCTTCCTAAAGTTCTTTTTCTATTTCAAAACATTCCAATATACATCAATAATTAATTTTTTAAGAAAGTAGATTCTATCATAACCACATTTATGTGGAATTCAAAACATCCACGTATCCAAAGGGCAACCCTACAAAGACCTAAGGCAGAAGGTGGCATGGCTCTACCTAACTTTCCAGTTTATTACTGGGCGGCAAATATACAAGCTATAAAAACCTGGACATTGACACAAATAGATGAACAGACACAGGCCTGGTCCACAATAGAAGTAAAATCCTGCAGTACTTCTTTATATTCCTTGCTTTGTACAATAAGTACAAGTCATTGCCAATATACTAACAACCCAATTGTGCTTCACTCACTCAGAATATGGAAACAATGTAGGAAGGATTTTAAGATAGAGAAGCTTTTATCTGTGGCACCTCTGCACAAGAACCACATTTTTCCACCTTCTCAAATGTATGCAGTTTATAATGTCTGGAAAACATTGGGATTAAATCACTTAAAGATCTGTACATAGACAACGTCTTTGCATCCTACGAATAATTACACTACAAATTTAATTTAACAGCAACACATTTCTTTCACTACCTTCAAATTAGAAACTTTGTTAAGCAAAAATTGCCCAATTTCACTCATTTCCCACTTACCTCTATTCCGGAAAAAATTTTGATCAGGCATTTCTGTAATAGATAAAAACATTTTAAAGTCCCTCCCTTTCAAAGATCCCAGAGTACAGTGGTAAATGGATCTCTCACTCAACATCTCAGAAAAGGAGTGGAAAGTAGCAATGCCCAGAATTCACTCGAGCTCCATATATGCAAAGCATACAATAATTCAACTTAAAATTATATATCGAGCGCTATCTGTCTCATTTAAAATTGTCCAAAATGTTTTCAGGGCAAGATCCATCCTGCGAACGTTGCAATCAAGTTTCAGCCTCATTGGGCCATATGTTTTGGTCGTGCTCCAAATTAACATCATTTTGGACCAAAGTCTTTAAATGCCTTTCAGACAGCCTTGGTGTCACAGTTGCTCATAATAACTAACAGCTGTGTTTGGTGTACTTCCAGATGGGCTTAAAGTGGAGAAGGACAAACAAACTGTAATTGCCTTTACTTCACTATTGGCATGTAGACTTATCTTGCTCAACCTGAAGAATCCTAACTCTCCTCTTTTAAGTCAGTGGGTAACCGATTTTATATATTATTTGAAATTGGAAAAAAATCAGATTCTCACTTAGAGGACCTGTACAAACCTTTTTCAAAACTTGGCAGGATCCAATCAATAATGTTTTAGAATAAGCATTTAAATTGAGGAAGCGGATTATTTTTCCTATTTTTTATTCTATTTATTTTTATTCATTTATTTATTTACATATTTTTTACTATTATTAAAGTTTTACTCTGCTGGCCTAGCTCCCTTTCTCATGGGTTGATTTGTTTTGAATCTCTTTTTGTTAAACATGACTTGCTTGTATAGAATGTTATTTGATTTTAATAAAATGAATGAAATGTTATAAAAAAAATCCAAAGTGTTGTTGTATCTCTGTAGGTAAAGTATTACAGGTTTTTGGTGCAAAAGAGCAAAAGGCTGCCTCACTACTTCTGTATGATTGGCTCTTGACATAATAAGCAGACTACTATTAAAAGATCTAAGGCTATGATTAGGAATGTAGGGGCCAGGCACTTAAAAATAAAGAAAGGAGTAAAATTAGAGTTTTATTTACCATTATTTGTATTTTAAAGTTAATTATAAAAGGCACAGGTAACCAGTATAACAACACTAAAACTGGTGAGATGTGCTCAGATTTTCCTTTTCTGACATGCTGTTGCATTCTGACCTAATTGTAACTGACTGATGTCTTTTATACGTTGTGAAATAAACAGACTCGACACAAATAAAAAAGGTTTGGGGCTGCCACCAGTATAAAAAGTGGCCACCTGGCTGCAAAAGGCTATGCAAATAGAACTGATGTGCAATGGTTGAAGTCCACAACTGAACTGATGTTTTAGTGAAAACATGGGAGCTTTAAAGGCCGGAGCCGGAAGTGACGTTCTTCTGGGTGCCGGAACCGGAAGTGATATCATCAAGGTGGAATCGGGCAGGTTTTCCCGTGTTTGGACTGCAGAGACAACAGAAGGTTTAGTTCACCCTACCATCCTCTGGCCTGGCATGGAATTACCTTCCCTTGGTTCATACAGCTCCTTTCTACTCACATGTGTGTATTAAAGCATCTTGCAGTGTTGTAAGAGGTCTAACAATGTTTCTTAAAATGAAAAATGCAGTCCTAATAATATGGTTTGTGTGTCATTTAAACTTTAGGTTAGTATCCATGATCACACCTAAATTCTTAACTTTCACTTTGACTTTAAATGCTAAAGGATCAAGTTTATTTCTAATAACTTCATTATTTTAATTTTTACTAACGACTAACATGTCTGTTTTTTCCTAATTTAACTTGAGAAAAGCGCTAGTCATCTTTCACATATGTGATAGTTCATCTTGTGTTTTGAGACAAACTGGCCTAATGGGAGCATATAGATTGAAAATAACAGTGGGCCCAGAATAGATTCTCGTATTGCGCCATATACAATATTAAGGATCCCTAAACTACAACTTACAAAGAATTTTCTACCTGTTAAATAGGACTGAAACCAATTTAAGACACTGCCAGAGAGGATCATCATTTGACTAACTTGATTTTAAAGAATACCTTGGCCTATTTTGTCTAAAGCTGCACCAAGGTCTTGTCAAACAAGAACAGATAAATGGCCTCTGTCCACGCTAACCCATAAGTTATTTACTACTTTAACCAGTTCAGTTTCTCTACTATGATTTTTCTAAAATCTGACTGAAACTTATCAAGAGTAGAATATTTATTTAAATAGTCATTTAACTACCAAAAAAATTTCTAGAATTTTACTTAAAAAGCAGGATTTAAGAATCCTAACTCTCCTATATATAGCTGATGTTATATACTATTTAAAACTGGAAAAAATCTAATTCATACTTAGAGGATCTATGTAGACCTTTTTCAAAACCTGGCAGGATCTAATCAATAACATTTTAGAATAAGCTTTTAAAGCACTGAGGAAGCAGATTCTCTCTGTTTTTTTCTCTTCTCCATTTATCTTAATTCACTTATTAATTCATCTATTTACTTATTTTTACTAGCTTTAAGTTTTACTCTGCTGGCTTAGCTCTCTTTCTCAGGGGTGGGGGTTGATTTGTTTTCAATCTTATTTTTGTAAAAATGGATTTATTTGTATGGAATGTTGTGTGATTTCAATAAAACCATTAAAATAATAATAATACAAATAGTAGGATTGATAAAGTTGTTAAATACAGAGGAGTTGAGATAATTTTTCTTGATCATGGGTTAAATTACTGCAGTCTTTAGACAATTTGGGAAGACTCCCTTATCCAATGACAAGTTCACTGTGTCAAGTATACTGTAGTATCAATTAGCACATCTGAGACTTCTTTAAAAAAGCCCTGTTGGGACTGGGTCAAGGATACAAGTGTAAGGTTTTACATGAGAAATTAGTTTACGGAGTATGGGTAAATCTACTAATTTAATTTGATAAAAAGAGCATTGTGAGGTTCAACAGGATTAATGTTGGAGGGATGTAATATATTACCTTTAATGTCATTTATTTTGTGTTTAAAAAATGTGGCCAAGGAAAGTTTTGCTGGAAGTTTTCAGGAGAGATTTCATTGGTTGAATCGGGATTAGAAGACAATCATTGGAAAATTAAACTATTGTGTTGCCTGCAAAATCATTTAAAATTATGGAAAAATAGGACTGTCTCTCAAGATGAACTACTTTGTTTTCAACTATTTGTGGCTTATTTTTTCTCCATTTATGCTCAGCCCTACAACATTTTCTCTTAACATTTTCTCTCTTACACCCTTTCAGTTTTCCAAGGTATTTTAGCCCTGGAGGATTTAAATGTTTTTTTCCAGGGACCACTATGTCATCTTCAGCTCTCATCTTAGGAAAAAAATAATTTACATGATTGGTAATATAGCTAACTGTGCTACTACAAGCACTAAAACTGGACTGATTATTCAGAAAATTAGTAAACCTGGATGCTACAGAGGCATCAAAATAATGTTTTTTTTAACAATATGTTGCTTTTTAGTTCTACTTACTAGTATTTCTACGTTAAATAGAATGCATAAATGATCAGAGATACCAATATTCACAATCTGTAAAATTTTAATCCTTTTGAAATTACTAAATCCAGCTGTGTAGACTGACTGATGTACTGCCTAAGATAATCAAGGAGTGCAACAAGTTAATAAATTCTCGAGCTTTAGGGTCACACTGAATATCCACATGAAAACCTACAATTAAAACCTATTGTAAATAGTTATTATTATGGATACCAAGTCTGAGAATTCGTCAATAAAGGACACATTATATTTTGGGGGTTTATAAATGGTCAATACAAGAGGCTGTGCCATTCTTTGTGTGGCAGGATACTCAAAAGACATGAAAGTACCAAATTTGGTACCTTTACAGTTTAATTTGCTCAAAGAATACTTGATAAAACACCTCCTTTACCTTGGCAAACCAAATTAACTAAATTGGAATTTGGAGATGCTGGTTCAATTAACACTGCTGCACCGTTACTGCTGAGCTATGTTTCACCCAGGGTAAAAAAGTCTATTTGCAATCAATAATAAGACTGTTAATGTAAAACTTCTTTTTGGTTAACTCACTAATAGAGTAAAGCCATATTTAGAGTCTTGGAAGAGTACAACTGTACTGGAGTTTAAGGGCATCTTGAAATAATTAATATATACACAATTACCCCCCTTTGTCCAGACCTTTTAGTAAAACCATTGGTCTGTTACAGTAGTCCTGATATATTGCACATCTAAAGGTGAAGCCACTGCACAACAATCATATCCTAACATGGCTTTATAGTTCACAAAATACCTCTATAGGTTAAATCAGTATCACGATTATCATTATTCTTTACATAGACTGATATGCTAGTTAGAGCACTGATATGACCTAAGGTTGTTTTTATAAGTCACAGGCAGACATGATTTCACCCAACAATTAACAAGAGGAATATTTATTAAATTTTAGACATTATCCTTTGTCATTTTTAATACACACATTACTGGTTACATGTGGCTTAATATAAAATATTAAAACATTTTTAGACAATTCAATGACCAGCTGGGATAGATTTGAAATATAATGTACATTAGTATTAAGATTGACTTGTGGAAAACCACAACACTGACATCTTTATGCTTCACAAGAACAGAATTTTACAATGTCCTGAAAATGCATTCTAGGAAAGCAGGACACAAAAGTCTTCTGACCAGAAGGTGTACAATCCTGGTTTGGTACAATAGAGTCCCCCAAAATGACAACAGAACTTTGGCATGCAGCTGGTGCAGAGTTGAGAGCTTCGAAACAGTTGTTCAAATGCATCATCAGTGCTTGTCTGGGTTCTTGAGGTGGAAGTCCTCTTTTCGTTGGTGCTCCCACACTCCATCGTGAGTGAAAGCAGGGGTAAACAGATAATTGCCGGTTTCAGGCCCTGTGGATGAAGCCCTCAAGCAATTGCTGGAGCCAGCTCAGAAAGTCCTGTTACATAGTGCTGTAGCTTAAGGACTTTCAGGCACCTGTAGCTAGTGCAAAGTTTCTGTTCCTCCAAAATCTTCAGTTCTTCAATGATGGCTAAAAAATCATAACCACTGCTGTCCTTTGCACAAGATGATTTTTTCTGAGGGATTGTGGAGACAACAAAAAAAAAAATAACTCTCAGAGCTTCCGCAAAAGACTATTCAACATTGGAAGTGACCTACAGGAAATCAATGTATGAAATAATACTTCATATATAACCTCCGAGGGTAAGCACCATTTCTTCCATGTGGCAGCTTAACTTATAATGTGTTACATTTAATTTAAAGCCTAGCAAGTAAATAATACCAAATAGGAATATTCACACTATGAACCTCAGAGACTGAGTTTGAATGTGTGTCCACAGTATAAGGAGCTATCATTTTTCAGCATATTACAATGATAGCAGACACATAATTAGTGCAACAAGTGTCAATTTATTAATAGCCAATTCAAACTTATATACAGTAAAAAAAGAAGCTTAAAAAATGGTGAAATGAAGAACAGAAATTCACTAATAAGCATTCCAGAAATGGGAACCTAAAGTTAGAGGTCAAAGCCCATCCAAATGAGACAATCTGTGGCTATACAATCTTCAAAGTTTAATTTATTCCTGAAAAATACAAATTACCCCAGATAAAGCACACCTAGAGTGCATAATTATAGATTTTTTAGATACTAGGACAGAAAATACCTTTCTATAAATAACCCTGAAAGATTTACCAGAAAATTAGACAAACATGCCTATTAAGATATTACACATTCCATTGAAATTCTTAAAATAAATTAATTCCAATGACTGTCCATTTGGCTGAGTGGTGTAAGACTTTCAACAGCTATGTTCTTGGGAAAAAAAACCCATCTTTTCCTTGAGTAAAACAGTTCTTACATGATAAAAGAAAGTCTCCTTTCCTCAAGACAACCAAATGGTTCTTGCTGATGCAGGTGTCATTTCCTTACTGTATATCACACGCTCCAATTTCCTATACAGTTTTTCTTGTTTTTAGCATTAATTAAGTTGGAAACAACACAAAATCAAGTATTTGTTACACATTGAAAAAAAATTCAATCATTTTCTTGGAAATACAAAGATAGAAAACTATGAAGAAGAGCTTCTCTCTTCCTATATTACTTATGTGCACCATGCCTTTAAAAATCCATTTCCTACACTGTCATTTGGATTTTGTGTCTAAGAACAAGGACACAGTCTGATGAAAAATGGTATAGGTTCCACCAGGACATTGCTCAAATGGAGAGACGTTACAGTGCAAAGTTGAGTGAGTTTATGTTAGCATACAGATGTTGGTCATTCAATTGTGAAACATATTCAGAGGAATATACGTGGCAAAAACTACAAATGACTTCTTTTTGAAAGTAATAACCGTCTGTAAAGAACAGAACTCAGCCACCTTAAGTTCAAGATCAAACAAGCACAACCTTGAGGGAAGTTACATTGCCCATCTTATTTCTAGTGTTCACATGATTTAGCCATGGTTAATCTCAAATAGTAGCACACAGTAATGGTCAGAGGCAAAATGCAGGCAAAAAGCATACTAAATGTAGAGCCCAAGCTCCAATGACCTTATCTGGACAAAATATTGAGACAAAGTAGCTCTTACCTAACAAAACAAGCTTGATGGACAGAATGGCCTTGTTTATAAAATTCTTTTTGTTATACTATGTTGAATTCATATAATCAGCCTGTGCTGGGTGCTCACTTTCTTGGATGCAACTATTCTTTTCTATTGTTAAAGCAGGCACAAATTATTTAGTGTCAGTGTGGATAGATGAGATTCATTAGCGGTGTTATTTAAATGTAAATTTAAGTATGTAAGTGAAGAGTCAGAGAATATGGATACGCAGTGCATGTCAAAAGTGTACACACCCTTAATGATATATTTCAGCTTTTGTTGCTGTAAAGGCAGAAATCAAGATAAATAAATGGCACATTTTTACCATCAAAAACCATTTGGAACAAATGCAATTTTATGTAAAAATAAATGGAAATGTTTTGGAAAAGTTAAATAAAAACAAAAATATTCAAAGCCTTTAAATTTTAAAAGGGTTAAATAAAAACTCACACAAAAGAGGAGAGGCAAACCTGAAAACTTCTTTGTCCCACATAAACAAAGCAAAGTTTTTGTATTAGTTAAAGAATTTATTAAAAATGAATAAAAAGGAGAACAAAAGACATTTTAAACAAATTCTTGTGTATCTTTTAACTGACCGCTATAGATTTTAAACTGTATTTTTACTGACTTGAACAGACTATCAAATACATTATGTAATGTATTAAGCAATGGGTAATTAGGATCAAAATGGACAGTCGGTCTTGTAATCATTGTTTATTTGACATGAAGTGAGGTGTTTAAGTTTGTTATACATGCTCAGCAGAAAAAAAGCAAAACAGGGAGAGCAGAAAAGGGAATAAAAGAAAGAAGAATGCAAAGAAATTGACAAGACCTCTGCAGAGTAAAGAAAAGCTGGGGCAGCTCTGCACCTAGACTTGAAAAGACTCCTTTTCCATCACCTGTATTTTCTAAATAAGTATTCTTAATGAGATTCTTTTTCAAATGTATATTCTACTATTGCTACCGTCTGTTTTACTGTTTTTATTAGTTTTGTTTTATAATAATGTTGATTTCATACTGTTCGATTGGGTTTAGGTATATTGTTAAGAGTATGTGCTGTGGATGATTGCCATATTCCCATAGGGGTTAGCAGTTAAGCAGTGACATTTTCAACACAAGTCAGCACTGCAAACAGGCACCAGTTTTGGTGATTCCCACAGGTATAGCTCAGGTCTGAAGTCAACCATTTGGTCTGCTTGGGCAGATCTATTAACTCATTTTGCTTGAAGCAGCTGTCCATGTGCAGGCTGTACACGTGGAGTGCTATAAAGCTGATATACCTAACACTTATATAAACAATATAGCTAACATTAGCTCTAGTGTAGGCAAACCAAAATAATGTGAATTATTTATGTGAATTTCCCCTTGGGATTAATAAAGTTATCTATCTATCTATCTATCTATCTATCTATCTATCTATCTATCTATCTATCTATCTATCTATCTATCTATCTATCTATCTATCTATCTATCTATCTATCTATCTATCTATCTATCTATCTATCTATCTATCTATCTATCTATCTATCTATCTATCTATCTATCTATCTATCTATCTATCTATCTGATGAACATAGGAATTTTCATGATAATATATTCAAGGTATAGCGAAAACAGCACCTAGTTTGGATGATTGCCATTTCTCCAAAGGGCTTAGCTTTGGGGGGAGTAACCTCCAAAAAAGTAATGTGGAGAGTGGGAACCTACTTTGATGATTGGCACGGGTGCAGCTAACCATTTGGTCTGCTAATGCAGAGCTAGCCAGTCTCTTTACATGTGCCGATAAGACTGTACACATGGGGCGCAAATAAAGCAGGTATATTTAAGGCAAAGTTCCACAACAACACAGTTATATTTATTAATTCCTTTAACATTTTTTATTATATTGGAAGGTGTAGTTTTATTTGTATACCCTGTCTTCTTAAAGTGCAAGCCATGGAGGTGCAACCACCTGATAATGAACCTGGGGACTGTTACAGGATAATAAATTGAGAAGCTGCTCTTTTTTTGTTTTTCTAATTAATGATATGGTTGGATTTCTTTTGAATTGTTATCATAAAATGTACTGGTTATGTTCTTATGCCTACTGCATTTGCTTTGCCTTTTAGGGCATCGCCTATTTTTATTTCTTTTTCATCTGTTCTGCTTTCTTGAATTCTTAAAAGTTTAAGGAAGTTTATTTTTGTTTATCCTGGGTTTAGATATTTTACAGTTTCCCTCTCTCTGTATATGGACTATGCCTGCCTGTTGAGTTTGAGGCTTGGCTGCCTGGGGTAAAGCCTGTTTCTGAGCCCAAACCTGATTCACTTTGTTTTTCATTTCATATTGTTTTTTTGGTGTGGGACTATTGCGAGGTCTGCTTTGTTTTAATGCTTCTTCGTAGAACGATTCACTACACAAACAAATCCAAAGATGAGCAAACTAGAAACAGTACCCTACAGGCAAAGCAAGTGTCAAAACCAGGAAATCTGTCGAGGACAGGCTCGCAATTTCAATAGAATAGAATAGAAAAATGATGAAAATGCAGTTAGAACTGCCTGCAGGGTCCAGTACCTCACGTGCATAATTAAGCAGCCCTGTCTCCTTAGGCTTCATGTAAAAAAGCAAGTCAGATCACATATAAAATTAGTACATATATTATTAATATAATATAAAATTATAAAATACACAATAATAGTCATAGATAGATAGAACTTTATGTGTTCCAAAGGGTAAATATAATAAAGACAAAAAAACAAAATTCTTAAAAATAATATTTGATAAACAACATAAAGATTAAATACACAAAAACACACTTGAGTCAGGGAAAAGACGCTGGCTGAGATATATTTGTTTAAGTATGACATTTGGATGGTAGGGTAAGAGGTCCAGCCGGCACACCTAATAGGCAGGTTGTTGTGATAAGGAGTGAAAAACATGATAAAAAAGTTAGTTCAAAAAGACTTCAATGCTTCTAATACACAAACCAATATTCAAGATTCACAAAATAGAGCAAAAAGTCACAAAAAATAATAAATCCAAAGAAAAATCTCCAAACAAATACTCAATAACTCAATACTGAGATTTTCTCACTGGCTCAATGTACTGTATAGCCAGAGGGAGGTCCCTTCAGCAGTGATGTCAGGATAACCCCACCACCTGGCCCTGCAGGACTGTCTTACCAGCATCATAGGCCCTTGGCAAAGTAGTGTGCTGGGGACCCTGTTTTTAAGCAAAACAGAAACATACGTAGGCATCAGAAAAAAGCTGGTCCCCTATACTCCTGGGGTCCCCGGCCAGTGCCCATTGTACCCATATGTTAAGATGGCCTTGCGCTGGGACTCCAAACACAACGGCCATGGAATATGATAACATTTATAGAAAGCACATACATTTCATTCATAAACAAACATAACAGAAATTAATGCAAACCTAAACCCTGGATGAATCAAGAGAGGGGCAGCAGGGTTTTATTTCCCCACCCTCTTTTTTCTTACACTTTGGCTTCTCCTTATTTACCTCCCCCATAATTAACACTATTCTTTCATATTCCTGGAATCTTGGTTATTATTGTGAGTGTGTAAAGATGCCAGAAGGGTGCTCTCCATTTGCTCTCACCGTATATGTATAGAGACAGAGGTGGAGAGCTTGCTAATATTCGGTTTAGACATTCTGTATCCGTTATGTGCTTTCTTTTTATTTTTTAAAGACAGCAGGTTTATTTCCCTCTTGAAAGTAATTTCTTTGTAGGACAAAGAAGGATTCAAAACAAAGTATACAGCCTCCCTTCCTCTTCTACACATTTCTGGTGAACAGCCCTTGTCATGGTGGACTGGAGTTTTTTTTTTCTTTGAAGCTTGCTCTTAATTAATTAAAATAAACAGCTTGATGAGGGCTTATTAGTTGATTTGAGGTAATCTCACATGTGAAATAAAATCCGAGATTGGGAGCAAAGGGTAACATAATTGTCTGCACAATGAGGAATTAGCAGTTAACATGCAAAATAAGCAGCATAGAGCACAGAATTGCCAGTGGTCCCACGGGTTTTATTTTCTTGTGCAAATTCTACTTCCACCTTTGATGTTGCACATTTTATTTTGGTTTTAACTCTTACTTTCCTCAGTCAAAGCAGTTTGGCTGTTTGTGAATACAAATAAAGTTAAAGTAATTAAATTTGGAGGTTCTCTCTAATATATTGCTGCTCTATGAAAACTCACAGGAGTAAACTAAAAATAGAAATGTTTTGTATCCTCCAACAGCCCGGGGTGTACATGTCCTCTTAATATTCTACTGGTTCATATCAATAAGCCTTTTAAGAAAAGATAATTTACATCAAAGCAATTAAAGATGGAAGATGAAGGCATGCAACAATTTGCATATGTAGCTTATTCAAAAGTGCAACACTATAATTTGTGGTGACCTTAAGCCCTGCAGTAAATTACACCAGACAGAATTGAAAACATGTTACTTCACAGCATGCATTCCTTAGATCAGGTGCAATTAAACCATAAAAGCAAAAGATAAATAAATAAGTACAACTAGTATATTTTGTATTAAAAAAATCTTGCAAAATACATGTATCACATATACTGTATACGCTGTAGGAGACACCCAAAAAAAGTCAAGAATGGGCATGGCCTCTATCCCTAGCCTTCTATGAGTACAAAGATGCTGTTCTGTTAGTTCTCCCACTTGATACAATATATTAACATACATTAACACAATTCCAAGGCATTTTAAATGTCAAAAAATCGCACAATTTTTTTACAATGTGTGTGGAGGCAGGTTTTGATAAGGATGTTATTAATGGTTGCATGGAGAGTCTGTATTGGAGATTAAACAAGCTAACCATCATCTTGGCCACTAGGACACAGTGCCACTTTCTAGCTAATTTACAGTACCATGTAAAACCTTGTGATTTAGAATGCAGTGCCTCAGCTTGACTGTTCTCCATAGGCAGCATTGGATCACTGATGTATTTTACACTTTGGTTTAAGGTGCCCACTGTCTTTTGGCAAGGTTTCATCTGTGTAAACACCAGTCAGGACAAGGCTGAGTAAAGAACTCCATTAAAAAAGATCAAAACACCCAAAACAAGCTATTAAAAAATTAATAAAGCAAGGCAAAGAAATAAAGCTTCAAGTACAGTCAGCTACATAATGATACAAATCAAAACCAGTCTGTGGCAATAATGCTACCTCATTGTTGACTCATTGAAGGTTTTCCTACTGACACAGGTTCCACAAGATAAGTTACTGAAGTACTTTTGATATTTTTCAGAATGGCCATTCTGCTTTAAAGGTTACCCAGTTATTTTTAGACACAACTGTTTGTGCAAGTGACTTGAAAGAAATGTTTGGTATTTTTCAAGGCAAAGTTATATTTTCACAATCTTGGTATACATTCATTTTGCCACAAGGAAAATGTGACCTTACATTAAGCATTTTTATATATTTAAAAAACAAACTTGTAGGTTAAGATGGGACTAAGGGCACTGGTGAAAAAAATCAAAGCCTTAAAACTTATTAAAAAAATCTACTTTGAAGGAGAAAAAGTGTTTTTATAACTCAGTGCAATCCAAACAGCAAAGGTGTAAAACTTCCAAACTACAGGTGAAAACAGGTCAATATCCTGTCTACCTCACCCAGAAAAGGCTCACTTCCCTAAAGCCAGAATGACAGCTCAAAAGGTTAGCTTTGGTGTATTACTGGCCAAATGGCACTTTGGGTTCAAAATGTTTAAATACAGTTAGATATCCCACTTAAAAGGTGTCTATCAACTCAAAGGAAAAACAAACTGATAAACCCTTTGCTTGAGCAATGAATGGTCCTCCAAGGTCCTACAATAATGTTTATAAATAAAATATTTATTACAAGGAAAATAGCACAAGGCTTGAAAAAGAACCAAAATGAGTTGCCATTAAGGCAATCAAAAGAAATCAAGTTTAATCCTAAACCTATAAATCATAATTCAGAAACAAAAGCCATAAACAAAAATGACATGAGCATAAAAAAAAAAAATCACAAAACTAGAAATCCGAACAAATAAACAATACTTACTTAAATCTCCTCCTAGGCACATTCAATGTAGAGCAAGGAACTCGCTCTCTCAGCTTGCCATCAAACGGTGGATCATGTGTTGAGATACTGGTGGCCCCGCCTCCTCGGGGGTCCAACCACAAAATACAAGGAACATATGAGAGCAAAAACATGCATAAAGAAAATAAATGCTCAAGAAATAAAATAAAATGGAGATATAATACATAACTAAATAGCAATAATAAAATCAAATAATAGCAACATGAACGATGATAATTCAAGAATCAAAACTAAACAAAAAAGACATAAAAAAGGAATTTCCACATAAGCCAGGGAGGGACAGTAGCTTAAACTGTTTGCCTTTATCCCTAATTGTGACACAGGATTAGAATTCTTATAATTATGGTTAAGCCTAAGTCACTATCTGGGCAATGTTTAATGATCTGCTTCGGGGCGGAGTGGTGGCTCTGAGGCTAAGGATCTGCGCTGGTATCCCAAAAGTTGCCGGTTCAAATCCCGGCCACTGCTCTGCTGGGCCCTTGAGCAAGGCCCTTAACCTGTAATTGCTCCAGGGGTGCTGTACAATGGCTGACTCTGCACTCTGACCCCAAGGGGTATGCGAAAACTACGAAATTCCTAATACAAGAAATTGTATAAGGCAAAAAAAAAAGCCTGAATAATGCTCAGGATAGTATGCTGCCATAATCTAGCACATAAATTAACATACTGCAAAACATCATAACTATTTATATGTTTTTGCCACTATCAGGTAAATTATCAAAATTCATGAGTGGGGCAGAGCCTTCAGCCAAAACACAATGGCATGTAAACAAGAAGCCGTTAATCTAGTTTTAGAACAAACTGAAACTCAACCTTGACAGTGACAGTGTGAATTGCTCATTAAACGTTTACACGGATAGTGAAAGTGATGCATTTGGTACTGTATACAACCACCACCGTAATGTTTTTGGTGAATTTGGGCTCCTGAGAGTTCACCGCAGTGCAAGTAGATACTGTACATGACAAAAAGGCTAAACAACAGCAATCAAGTGGAAAGAGAAGAAAAATGTTAGCCCTCTAAGCATTTTTCACAATGCAGCAACAGTCGCTCGTGTCAAGGGATATGTTGAAATCACTAGCCTTGGGCTGTGGTAGCCTACAATAATACAATGGATGATGTCCATCCTGCAGATCAGACACTGACTGATGTTGGTGACTGTTTCAAAACACATCACACGAAGGATATGTTCTAAATCTACAACAGTACAGCAGTGGACACTAGACATTTTTTTCTACTGTTTTTATGTTTGTTTTATATGGATATATTTATCTTTTATGTAATGACATTTTTTTCTTGTTGAAAAAATTACATTTTTGAATAATTTTTCTGTGGGCAAACATAACACTAAAGGCTACACATAACAGGTATGTTTATGACAACAAATAAAAACTGGAAAAAACAGATTCTTGCAACCATTTTTAAGGTTATTTTTCTGTTAATTTCCTGATCACATTGTTGTGGATGGAGATTCCATGGAAATAAGGAAGTAAAGTAACACACATACCTGAAATTGTTTAGTTTGCACATTCTTCCCAAGTTAGCTTAGTTTTCTTTAATATCTACAAAGACATGCAGGTTAGGTGAATATTTAATTCCACATTAGTATGAGTGGGAGTGTGAGTGGGTGGGTGTGTTTGTAAATGTGTGAGTGGGTATAAAATGACAGGTTATTTGTATAAGTCATAAGAAGTATCTTGCCATAAGTACTTGAATCATTAACAAAACAACAATTTTCACGTAATGAGCTACAGGATACCAGGCATCATTTGGTGGAAGAAGATTGGCATTGAGTTGACAAGCACAGCTTGACTCAATTTAAAAAGGCAGAATTTCACAATTTTTCTTTTCACCTAAAAATAACACTGTTTGCTGTTTTACAATATGCGTGTAATCTCAGGACACAGATCAGTACTTAAGAACATTGGTTTGGAAATGGATTTATTCAGTAAGCTTTAAGGCTTTTCTTTTAACAGTGCCCTGTAGACATTTCAAACAGCAAGAGCAAGTACTGTAACTATTTCACTTAAGAACACATTTTTCCATGGAAAATGAATGTACACCATGATTGTGAAAAAAAAAACAGCGTAGACTCGAAAAATATCAAATTTTTACATTTTTGAATGTGATTGAATTGAATATATAACAAATACCCATTGGAATTTATAACACTTCGCCTCATAGCACATTAGATTTGTATGTCTCTAAAATTAAACCACAAGAATTTTTGTAAACACTGCCACAGCAAAATAAAATAATGTTAGATCTGCTTAAACTAATGTAGTGTGACATCACAGGGTACTAAACAAGAATTCTCTCTGAACAGAGTACCAGTTAATCACAAGGTCCTTTCCTGCACACATCCATACTCACACTCATATGTGGCCAATTTAAAATCAACAATTAACCTACTACATGTCTCATATAATCAATTGGATTGTACAGTAGATGGCAGTGCAGCAGTAGGTTGCAGGGCATCACTGGAACTGAAATGGTGCTATTTCATACTATCTTGCTTCTTGGCCTGACCTTCTGTGGTAAATGGACATCGGAACAACCGCAGTTCGTGTCTACCATCACGAGACACTTCTGCTGTACAGAAACAATCCAAAATTCAGCTCAGAGGACAATCTGCTGGAGAAGCTACACAAACTCAGACTGCTGTTAGGATCAGGCCTTCAGTCCTCGGTGTCACCTGATACTGAGGAGAACACGGTGTGCAAGAACGCAAAAGAGCATAAAGTGAGAGGAGTTCATGTGAGGCAAGTTGTAGCCAGCCCTCTCTCCCATCCATTTTACTCTCAAATGTCTGCTCCCTTTCTAATAAACTGGACTACATCTGACTTAGGCAGACTACCCAGCGTGAATTCAGAGACTATTGTGTCTTTGTTTTCTCCGTGAAATGTTCAGAAGCTGCGATTCAGCTGAATGGGTGATCTGTGTTTCCTGTTGACAGAAATGCTGCTGAGTGTGGTAAGGCTCACTGTGGCAGCATATGTGTTTACATCAACACGGAATGGTGCAAGAACAGTGCTCGTGTCTAGTTGCTGCTCATCACTTGTAGAGTTTGTGACTGTTAAATGCATACCTTTATTTACCACGAGAATTCACTACTGTGGTTATAATTGGAGTTTACGTTCACCCCCAGTGCAAATGCTATGGAAGCTCTCTGTAAACTGCATTGAGCTATCAGAAAACTGAAGAATGCTCACCCAGACAGACTTTTTTTTGTCGCTGGAGATTTCACCCATGCAAATCACAAATCAGTGCTCCCTAAATTCCATCAGTGTGTGGACTTTGCAATGAGAGAGGTGAATGTGCTGGATCCTGTTTACACAAACATTCCTGATGTGTATCGGGTGGAGTCCTACCCCCACCTGGGCTATTCAGACCGCCTATCTGTTATGCTAATTTCAGCATACAGACCACTTGTCAAGCGGTCCAAACCAGTTATGATGCAGGTTAAAATCTGGCCAGCAGGAGCTGTCTCTGCTCTTCAAGACTGCTTTGAGCACACTAACTGGGACATGTTCACTAACAGTAACAGTACCAACAGAAGTATACTGTATTTCATCAGTGACCAAATATTTCAGCAATTGAATTGATGATATTACTATCTCCAAGTTCAGGGCGGCACGGTGGCGCAGTGGTAGCGCTGCTGCCTCGCAGTTAGGAGACCCGGGTTCACTTCCCGGGTCCACCCTGCGTGGAGTTTGCATGTTCTCCCCGTGTCTGCGTGGGTTTCCTCCGGGCGCTCCGGTTTCCTCCCACGGTCCAAAGACATGCAGGTTAGGTGGATTGGTGATTCTAAATTGGCCCTAGTGTGTGCTTGGTGTGTGGGTGTGTTTGTGTGTGTCCTGCGGTGGGTTGGCACCCTGCCCGGGATTGGTTCCCTGCCTTGTGCCCTGTGTTGGCTGGGATTGGCTCCAGCAGACCCCCGTGACCCTGTGTTCGGATTCAGCGGGTTGGAAAATGGATGGATGGATGGATGGATGGAAGTTCATCACCATACTCCCTAACTAAAAGCTGTGGGCTTCTGCAGAGGTGTGTGTGCTACTGAGGGCCTGGGACTTGTAGAGCAGGTAAAACGCAGCCAGCCCTGAAAGCAGCAAAGTCCATATTATCCCAGGCCATCAGAGCACCAAAGCACACATGCCCAGATAATCTGCAGCCACTTCCAAGACAGTTGTGATGCACGATGCACGTGACAGGGCATCCAGGCTCTCTGTAACTACAGCTTTAGCTTTTTGTTCCTGGCCTTTAAAAACTATGTCAACACTTAAGTTGTCTGCAAAAAAGAGTTTTTTCTCAGTGTCATCTACAGGTCATGGCCAACACAACTTCAAGGAATTGCAAACCGACATGTTATTCTTTATTTTTTATTAGCTTTCTTTAATTTTAATCATCATAATCAGGTATACTTTGAGTCTTTTTGATTTTTTTAAAATTAATTCATCCATCTCTAAATTCATTGTCTGACTTAATTTACCTCAAAAGAAAATTAGTATTTAGATTAAGTACAATCCCAGCAGGTATGCCTTTTTCCTAAAGATCTGTCTCTTTGATTTTATGAAATGTTATTATGTGAAGCACTTGGTATTGAATGCCTAAGCACTGTATTTTTAATGCAAGCCTTTGCACGCTGGACATTGAAAAAACTTCAGCTATAACAATAAACAGTGGCAGGTACCTAGGGGGAAAATAATATGTTTATTCATGCTTTGTTGCCCACTGTCTGCAGTACCCAAGTCGACATTAATATTTATTTCTGTACTGGGGTGAACAATGCTAATAAAAATGTTAAAGTCAGTGTTTCACATGTACATTACCAGAAAGTTCAAATTTGTTTTGAAAAATGAAAATAAAATAAAAGTGACACGTTTTTGATTGATTGGCTATAAAAGAAATAAGACTGGAAAATATTTTTATGGTTTTAACTTTTCCTAAAAGATGAGTAAATATAAAAAAGCATTAATTTACTTTTGTTAACAAATATGTAAGCTCATTTTCAATTTAAGTGAGCATCTATAAGCACATAAGAAATCAAAAATCAGGAATAGCAATGAAACAACAGTTTAAACCTAAAATTTATCAATATGTCAGTATATCTCCATAGCACACTTTAAATATGCAATAAAATGTTACATTTTAAATGTGTAACTTTGAACTTTTCTGTAGTCCTGTGTTCTGTGTAGCAAAAGACTATACATACAATCTAGCAAAGTGAAAGTATAAGAGTGGGGTTTAATTTTATTTTGCCCAAAAACAAGTGATTTAATATTTGTGCAGATTTGTAATTAAGAATTTAAATCTCTGCAATATGCTTGCACAGTCTAAATGTTATGATTTGGAAATAACCTAAAATCCACTGTTTGATTCTAAGCATGTCCATTCAACTGCATATACTCCATTTGTAAAAATAAATACATGTAAACAGTTATACAATGGATTTGTACTTCTAAAGTCAGTGCTCACTATAGGAAAGTGCTATATACAATAAAGATTATTTGCATTGCTGGTAGATTGAGTGAAAGCATCCTGGCCTGCTTTGGAATAACTAGCAACAATGTCAATGAAGTACAGGTGTTTCTTATATTCACTACATATGCAGACGTGAATATCTATATGCTCAGGAATATACTGGTATATAATGCACAACTGATGATGGATCACTGCCAAATGGGACATAACGTTTCTAACATTGATTGTTTTTTAACATAGACATTAGTTCTTTTTTATTTTATCTTTCACCATATATATATATATATATATATATATATACATGCTAGGGCGCTTTGCTTGTCCACCCCCAGGTTTGATTTACCGGATATACAATTTAAAGAGATTGTTATTTTCATGGGAATTGATACATATGCATTATTTTCACTTTTACTTTAAAACTTTTGTAAAACAATACTTGTCCTTTATTTCCGGCCACGGGCAGGATTACATCTCTTTCTCGCAGGATGTATAACGCTGCACGTGTTGTGAACGGGGTGTGGCTGAACGCACGCTAAGGAGATGCCGTCGGATCATCTGCTGTCTTTTTGCTGCTGCTGCTGCTGCTGTCGCGCTGCCCGTCGACCATTTTAAAGCCTGTACAGCAGCTGTCCTTTTCTCACTTTGTGTCTCTGCCACTCGCTTTGTCAAGGGGGGGTGGGGGGGGGGGAGCTGAAAACACGCTAAGGAGAAACGGTCGGATCATCTGCTGGTGATCTGCCTGTTCTGCTTGTTGCGCTGCCCGATCATTTCAAAGCCTGTACAGCAGCTGTCCTTTTGCCACTTCGCGTCTTTGCTGCTCACGTTATGAAGAGGGGGGGTTAGGGTGGCTGTACGCACGCAAGGAAAAGCAGTCGGATCATCTGCTGGCTTTCTGCTGCTGGCGAGCTGCATGTTTTTCGCTATTTTAAGAGCTGGGAGCAAATTAAAATGTCTCTTGCGGGACTTCAAATTGCCTTCTGAGAAGATCATGTCTCGTCTCCCTAGTCTCCCTCCCAAAGATTTTTTTTTTTTTAATAATAGAGAGAGATGTGTGTATATATAATATATATATGTTGTGAATTAAGGTACTATATAGGCGCCCGACCCGGCACAGATTCACACTGAGGTACATGTAAAAGCACAAAGACTTTTTATTCTTCTTCTCCGTGAACCCCACAGGCAATACACAGTCCAAAAAACACTCACAGTAACCAAACAGCCTTCTTCAGGCACCACCACTCCTCCCAGGCAGCCTTGTCCTCTTTCCATCCGACTCTGGCCCTGAGTGGTGGCTGCTGTCTCCTTTTATAGTTCACCCAGAAGTGCTCCAGGTGCTTGATCACCGAGTTCCGGCTGCACTTCCGGGTGTGACGAATATGCTGCCCATACGGGTTTCAGGAGTCCCAAACACAGCACCCCCTGGCGGTGCCTGCTGGACCCAACAGGGCTGCACCCAACTCCAATTCCCAGGGAGCCCTGCGGGAACCCGAGGTACTGCTCCAGCCCAGGGGGGCGGCCATCTAGCATCCAGGAGGAGGTATTGCAGTGTCCAAGGCTGCTCCCCCTGAATATAGTGTGCAGGGGCATCCCGGCTGGGCATGGATGCCGGCCGCCTGCCACAATGTATATATGTGTATAGTGTAACAAGGCGCTATATATGCGTCCGACCCGGCACAGATTCACACTGGAGGCACACGTACAAAATACATAAACTTTTTATTTTCTTCACCTGTGGGGCACGTGTTTCCCGTAATCCCCACAGGCACAACACAGTCCCAAAAACACCAAGTACACCACACACTACTTCTCCTGCACCACCACTCCTCCCAGGCAACCTCATCCTCCTCCACTTGACTCAGGCTGCTCAGTGGTGGTTGCTGGCCCAGGTGAAAATTTGATTGCCGACATCCGGCTGCACTTCTGGGTGTAGCGAAACTAGTACCCAGAAGGGTCCAGCAGCTCCTGCTGCAGCATCCCCTGGTGGCGTCTGCGGAACCCAACAGGGCTGCACAGAACTCCAACCCCCATGAAGCCCTGGCGGAGTCAGAGGCACCACTGCAACCTAGGAGGACTGCCATCTAGCGTCCAGTGGGATATACTGGGTTTCCCATCCTGGCTCCCCGGGAAGATATGCTGCAGAGGTGTCCCGTCCAGGCATGGGCCCCGACTGCCTGCCAAAATATTTATATATCTCCATCCATCCCTTCTCTTCCGCTTATCCGAGATTGGGTATCGGGGGCAGCAGCTTGAGCAGAGATGCCCAGACTTCCCTCTCCCTGGCCACTTCTACTAGCTCTTCCGGGGGAATTCCGAGACATTCCCAGGCCAGCCGAGAGACATAGTCCCTCCAGTATGTCCTGCGTCTTCCCCAGGCCCTCCATCTGGTTAGACGTGCCCGGAGCACCTCACCAGGGAGGCATCCAGGAGGTATCCTGATCAGATGCCCGAGCCACCTCATCTGACTCCTCTCGATGTGGAGGAGCAGCGGCTCTACTCTGAGCTCCTCCCGGATGACCAAGCTTCTCACCCTATCTTTAAGGGAAAGCCCAGACACCTTGCAGACAAAACTAATTTCACCTGCTTGTATTCGCGATCTCGTTCTTTCGGTCATTACCCATAGCACGTGACCATAGGTGAGGGTAGGAACGTAGATCGACTGGTAAATTGAGAGTTTTGCCTTTCAGCTCAGCTCCTTTTTCACCACGACAGACCGATGCAGAGCCTGCATCACTGCGGATGCCTCACCGATCCGCCTGTCGATCTCCCGCTCTATTCTTCCCTCACTCATGAACAAGACCCCGATATATATTTATATATAGTTACCCTTTTAAAATTCTCAATCATTCCTTTACTCCTTTCTTTGATTTAAATAACAAATTATATAAATATGATCTGAAAAAAAAGGTCTGAGTAAAATTTCACCAGGGCCTGAAAAACAAAAGCCACCTTTATTAAAAGCTTTCATGTTTTGAAACATTGCTGGGTTGATCTTCATTGTTTAAAGTTCATTTCTAGATTCTTTGGATTCCAGGTTGGAAGAAGAGGCAAGTCAGCAAAATTAAGCAAAATCACCTACTTTACAATGAACTCGGAGGATGGGAATGTCACACAGGATCTCTGAGGTAGTGATTTCATAAAACAACGTAATTTCTTATTCCAAATAAATTAAGATAAAATACCTAAGAAAATGGTATATAACATCTACAGATTGATATTCTACAAAAATGTACTTGAATAGGCTTCGGTTTAAAAAAAATTGATGCAACAAGCCAATATTTTAAATGAAAAAACAATAAGAGAATGAACAAAGTAGCTTGATAGTAGTGTACTTTTCTGCTTTTTCAAGTTTTCAGTACAGGAACAGGGCTTGATAAAGATCTTGGTAATAATAATAACAGTACATTTTATCACTGACAAAAGAGAACTAATCTACTGTTAAAGATGATTTGAAAAGTAAGATTCCACAATGAGCATTATTAGTCCTATAGGAATGAACTATTCTTACCTACATTGTTTACTAATAGGCTTATTCATTGTCAGAAATTTAATAATTGTTAATAATATGTAATAACACAGGGCATAGTTTTGGGAAACAAAGGTAGCTGTTTTCTTTAAAACTGTTTTTAAAATGGCACTTAATACTTGTGAATTCAACAGATACAGTTTCAGCTTGTGAACATTGCTGCAATCAAAGCTGTTGACACTGATATGGAACAGTATTGTTAATTGATAATTAATATTCTACACCTTTAAACACACTACATAAGGATTTATACACATAGCCCTGATTACTATGGATTTTCAATGGAGTGCCAAATAAATATTTATGGTTGACAACGGCAGACCAAACAAAATGTGCCGACAAAAGCATGTAGTGCCAAAGATATGCAAGCGTTCAGCACACTGCGCAGAAAATAAAAGAGCAGGACAGGATAGATCAGAACATTGAATAGAGCCACTATAATGAGCACAGCAATATAAACGATTAAATCCCATAAAGAAAAAGACCATATTGTACATGTTGGCTTCCGATTTCAGAAAGACAGAGAAAATATCATTAGAATCATTTCTTGGCAATACATGAAAAGAGACTGCAGAGGCCTTTTGAAGATTGCAGTAGATGGGTCAGAGCATGATGTGACCGGTGTTAGAGGAAATCAATGCAAAAAGGACAAAGGCATACTCAACAAATTCTGGAGAAAATTACACAGTTAGGAGCTCTAAAAAGTGCATGACTGTTGACATTCTATTGTGTGGCACAGAGAATAATTGAATGCATTAGAAGAGAAAAAGCCTATCTGTGCCATGTCACGACCCCTGAAGCACTACAGTTCAAGTGCAGAAGCTAAATCTCCCTGTAATGCAGTTCCAGATGCGAGGATGAGAAGAGAACTGCACAGAATCTAGTTTATTTGGAATGCCACTGGTGTATCGAAGAATCATTTATAGTATCACCTTACTTCTTCTTCCAGGTGTTCACAATTCATGTTTTAATAAAAGATTAACACATATCATATGCTGTACACTTTACTTCACAGTAAAGCAGAGAGCATGCATGAGAGCTTACTGCAAAACACTGTAAAACTAAAGCCCTCTTTAAACTTAATTAGCATTTTGTCAGCATTTTCTAAAAGAATGCATGCAAAACTTTTCGCAACAGCACAGCTAGTGGGTTGCTTATTCCATCATGGACAGCCTCTGTGGAGAACAGTGCAGGATCTTAATTTAACTGACAGTAACAAAACGAAGAAAAGGGTTTGCCTGCATATCAAAAAGCTACTGACATTAATTTCTGTGCCCCGTGATGATGCGCCTGCAACTTCTGAAGAGCTGGCAGATATTTCACCTACAGAGCTGCAGGTGTTACTGTATGTATCTTTCCTACAGCCAAAAATATTTTTGAAGCAGCACCAAGCAGCTCACAATTTTGCCATAACGGAGTAGAATTGGACATACAGGATAATGAGTAGTCTTCCACAAACTAACAATTCTATAGAGGCTTGTCATCGATCTCTTCAGCAAACAGTGGATTGCCATCACCTATCCATTTGAAAATTGGTCTGACATTTTTGACAAGAGTGGGTTCAAGTCAAGATCCAAATTCACAGGGAACATCTCATTGAAACTTATCCATAGGCATCAAAATCAAGATGTGCTCAGCTTAATCAGTGCCTCCCACTGTTTTAGACTTGGATTCCAAAGATTGGATTGAGATGATTCCATGTAATGTGTCACTGTAAATTACAGTTTTGTTTTGCCACATTTATTTTACTTATTTTAATAAATAAAAACGACATAAAATAAAACTATGTTTTCAGTGGTGAAATTTTTGAATCTTGCATGTTTCTTACCATGAGAAGTTTACTTCACCTTAAAGGAAAAAGAGTATGCATGTCTACAATTCAAATGCTCGTTCACATCTGAACGATTTCCACTTTCATTCTGAAAGTGTTTCCTGGAAGTGGTTCATTTAACAATATTTTAGTAAAAATACATGTGTTGTGAGCATACAACTAGATGACTTTAAATATAGATTGAGCAATATGAGTAATGTGAGATTTTTTATTGATATTTGATATTGCTTGTTGTCGTCCAGCACTGGTCACAATAGGCACCTGTTCTTTCAGAAATTTTGTTATCTCCATTCTGCATGAAAACATGAGATTACAAATTTTACTTAGCTCTCAATACTAACTACACAGGCTAAAAACTGTATAAAAATAATTTTTCAGTGAAATATTCCTTTAGATTTTTATTTTTACCAAGATGAGTTTTAAACATTCAGCATATTTGCCACTAAACACCACAGGGACTTAACTTGTTTGAAATGTTTATTTTGACAAAATGGGTTTAAATATTTTTAATTGCAATCATCACTATGTGCCACAAGGAGCTTACCTTGCCTTAAATTTGTATTTTTAACAGGGGGGAATCACTCAGCACATTTATCACTGTACTCATTTTTCCTGTGAGTAACTGTGACCATGGGGTTTTCTTGCTATACTTTTGTCCCAAGAAATGTATTTATGTCACAAGTACAGGAAGTCCCCAGTTTACGGACATACGACCTACAACATACGAACGGGGCCACAGCTGCGACGCATGCGCTTCAGTAACTGCCGCTCCGTTATCTTCGGGCTGCGGACGCTGCAAACGGTGGCTGGCCGGAGGCTGGAGGGGGGCGATTTCACTGCTCATGCAGTGTAGTGTCCCTCGGGTGGCTCCTGGTGGCAAGCGGTTTCACTGCCCACCCACCACACATGGCTGCCCCATTCGTTCTAGGTGCACGGCTGGTAATGCTGCAAGTGGTGATCTGGTTGTGGCTGAACGGGGCGGCGGGGGGTAGCATTGTAGTGTGCCTCAGTTGGCTGTGTGTTGAATGGGGGCGGTGGTGTTGCGTACGCTGCAGGCAGCATACTGTAGTGGAGGTGACTGTGAGGTGGGCTGGTGATGAACTGCCCCTCACTGCCCCCATTCATTCTCAATAGCAAGCCTGTTTGTACTGTTATGCACATAGCAGGAAGTTGTCTCTTGTCAGTACAGGGTGGTCCAGATCTAATTATGCAGATCCAGATCGTCTGGATGACTTTGATTTATGCAGGGACGATTCCAGTTCGGCATGAAGACGATTCTTCATGTCGTCAGTTCGCACACTTCTCGATGGTCCAGGATTTTTCAGGTGATTTTCTATGTAATAAACTGAATAAATTATAGTGTAATGAAAATTGTATAATTAGATCTGGACCACCCTATACATCAGACGTGTTGACGACTGGTGCCTTCCTGCTGTGATAGCTGTACAGTGCTGTACAGAAGAGCTCATCTTAACCTTTTGTCTTCACCCTTCAACAATGTCTCTGAATCACAAATCTGATGCAAGTGCTGGTGATACAGTAAAGAAGAGAAAAACCATCACCACTGAAAATAAAGTAGAAATAAAAAGGTCAGAGAGGTAAAACTCCATCATTCATTGACAGAGCACTTGGTTACAGTCGGTCAACAATAGCATCTATCTATATATATATAATTCACTAAGCCGCCAACAAGTAGACACCCATGGAAAGCACGCAAGACAGCCACTCCCACCAACTCTAAGACCATTGCATACGACGACAACTCGCAGAGCCACGCCCACCAACTGGGACGCAGCAACTCACAGAGCAGAGCGTCATTTGCGTTCGTCTCTGCTACACTCCACATGCACCTCTGAAGAAGTATGTTTGTTGTGGATGTAAATCGCTTTATGCGGCGTGTAGAACAGTTTGCAAGGGGTATCCCATGGTCTTACAGTTGGTGGGCGGGTCTCTGTTAGTTGCTCTTGCAAGGTTCAGTCTCTCCCTGTGCATTTCCTGTGCGACACACACACACACAGACGCAACGCAAGAGAGAGAGCCGCACAAACACACAGGCAGCGCCAGAGAGAGACAGACGCGTACACACACACACACACAGAGGCAGCGAGAGAGAGAGGCAGAGGTTCACACACAGGCAGTGAGAGAGAGGGAGCTGCGCACACACACAGGCAGCGCCAGAGAGAGACAGATGCACACACACAGGCAGCACGAGCGAGAGAGAGGGCTGGACTCATAAGGTAAGAAGGCAGTTAAAGAATGCACTGGGCTTGATTTTGTTTTCACTTCTGTTTACAGCGATCGGTTTGTAGTGTGCATATTTGAAATGTTACTTTTCTTGGTGGTTTATTAAATTATAGATTTTTTTAAAATGTTCATTTTTTGTTGCTATAGTGCAAACTATTGCAGTGTTAGTTTTCTCTGTTGTTTAAGGTTTTCTCAGTGTTATTCAATGTTTTTACATTTAGTTTACTATTATGCTGTGCATTCTATGGTTTAATTAACTATATTTGTAATTAAAAACTTACAAAAATATATATTTACATACAGTTCGTATGATCTGGAACGGATTCATTGTATTTACATACAATCCTATGGGAGAAATTGCTTCGGTTCACGACCAAATCGGTTTACGACCAGAGTTTGGGAACGAATTATGGTCATGAACCGAGGTTCCACTGCATTCCTTTCAGTTATGACGCATGACCACGTCCACCATTGCAAACTGTTTTACACGCCATGGTCTTAGAGTTGGTGGGCGGGTCTCCGTGAGTTGCTCTTGCGAGCGAGCACATGACCAGGCGGTGTGTATGCTTCGAGAACGAGGGTGGACATGGCAGGACCATCTAAGAAGAGGCATGTTTGTCGCAGATGTGAATCGCTGTATGCAGCGTGTAAAACAGTTTGCGAGGGGTATCCCATGGTCTTAGAGTTGGTGGGCGGGTCTCTATTAGTTGCTCTTGCGAGCGGGCACATGACCAAGCAGTGTGTATGCTTCGAGAGCAAGGGTGGACGCGACAGCATCATCTAAGAAGAATCATATTTGTCGCGGATGTGAATCGCTGTATGCAGCATGTAAAACAGTTTGCGAGGGGTATCCCATAGTCTTAGCAGTGTCTATGCTTCGATGTGAATCTCTGTATGCAGCGTGTAAAACGCTGTATTGTATGTTGCCCTCTCCAGAGTAACATCTTTTCATTCACCTACAGTCGTATCCTCAAAACCAACCCCATTTGGACAACTGTGTCTTTCAGGAAGTGTTCACCCATCAATACATAATTATGCGGCGTATGCTACACTGCGGGTTGGCTAGTTTATTAAAATAATGTACTTGTTCCGACTTACATACAAATTCAACTTAAGTACAAACCTACAGTCCCTATCTCGTACGTAACCCATTTAGTTTCTTGCACAAACAATATATCAACCTTCCTTCTCTCCATCATATCTGGTAACTGTCTCCCCTTACCAGTCATACTGCCAACATTCAAAGTTCCTACCCTCAGTTACACTCTCTTTACCTTCTTCCTCCTCCTCTCACCCGGACACGTCTCCCCCCTCTTCTTCTCCTTCAGCCAACAGTAGCCCAATTTCTGCCAGCACCTGTGGTGTAGCAGGTCCACAGCTCAAGTCAACAGAGCCTCTTTTTAAATAAATAATCGCCGCACTCGTGGCTTAGAGAGGGGGCATGGTAGTGTGGCCGGAAGCGGTTCCTGGGGGAATTCATGATGCGGGCAGTCCTCGCTTAAGTGCACAGGTGAGGAGTCATCCGCATCCGTAATTGGTGCCAGGAGCTGCTAATTGCCACATCTGATCCATGTCCCCGTAATAAATAGAAGTGTGAGGCGGCTAGGAAAAGGGAAAAGAAAAGGAAAAGACGAACGGAGGTTGCAGGAGAAGAAGGCTGGAAGCAGGTAGAGGAAAGCCGGTGCAGGAGAGCGAGCAAGTGCAGGCTCGCTCTGATTGCGGGCAGCAGAGCAGTGAGCCGGGGTGTTTAGCAGGCACCCTGGGAGCAGTCGATTTTGGTCACTCCCACTTAGCATTTAGTGAGGAGCGAGAGTGACCGGAAGGAGGATGGCTCGCCGCATAAGGCCGAGAAGGCAGTGAGAGTCGGGACTTGGGATGTGTACCCACTTCAGCACTTGGCAAAGAAAATGGGTGTAACATTTTGTTCAGAGTGCAAACTCTGGGTGTTTCTTTTCAAAAAAGATTCATTAGCGTTCTTCAAAGTACCAGCTATTCACATCTATTTCATCAAAATCTTTCAAGTATAGCTTGAACCTGCAAAACTATTTCATTTGCTATGTCACAGTATCCTTTTTTCTTTACATTTCTGTTGGTTGTGACGAAATGATGGTTTAGTCAATGTGTAACTGACAATATAAGGCTGGCATACAGTAGGTGTGGTGACAAAGTGAAAATACTCTGAGATTTATATAAGTACTTCTTATACAGAGAAAGACAGAATGTACTTCAAATCTGAAAGACAGCCATGCCAGTATAATTTGTAAAGCTGTACAAATCCAGGCTGCATAAATTGTCAGCTCCCAGAACACAATGAGCTTTGTCACTGACCAGACTCACAAATAATTCAGGAAAAGAACTGTTGGTCCAGTAACTATGGAAACATCAAAATTAGGATGCACAAGATATTGGTCCCTCTAAACTCACAATGAATAGCAAGTAAGCACTGGTGTTAAATCAAAATTTTATTTTTATTACTCACTCTAAAAAACAATACCATTCAAAACAATTTCTTAAACCTTGCCACTCTTAACTGGATTGCATGAGTTTAAAATTGGACAGCTGCATAAAGAGCTTTAAATGTTTAATTATTTGATTATGCCCTTATTTTACATTTTTAATGTTACAGTGCTGAGAAACTAGTTTAACCCTAGACACACAGTGCATTAAATGATTCAAAATAACTACAGCATTTCATAAAATATTTTTTCAATAATAATATTCTGTTTGAGTTTTGCAATTTGTAAGTATTATTATAGGAAAGTCTTTTTATGCTGTAGTTTACGAAATTTGATTTCTAAACCATGTGAAAAGAATTTTTCTTTACAACAGGGGCTCACAGACAACATGGTTAGATAATCCACTCTCTCTTAGCTATTACAGAAAGGTCTTCATTTAAAAATCTGTGGGCACTTCTTAAATATTGTCAGAAGCTATTGGGTAAGAAATCTGGAGTGTAGCTAAGGCTTTAATTCATGTTGTTGAACATGTATGAACTGTAGTTTACCAGGATGCAGACAAAAAAATGACATTACAGGGAAGTAAGGAAAAAGACATTTTTTAAAATCAGTCATCACTTATTAATTACTTGAGCGGGAACAATGAAGCTATAAGGTACTTTTCTTTACTTGAAAAATTACTTCAGTCTGTTTCCCTTTCACTTTACAAACAAAAATCTTGTGTCCCATCCAAATCTCTATACTGTCACCCAAAGTTATAGGCTTCCTTGTGAAAGGTACAGAGGGGAGGGGGTAAGGCTTCTTAGAGTCACATTCTGTTGGGGGAGCAGCCATTAGCTTCCTGTGGGAGACAACAGAGAGCTAGGCTGCATTCCCGGCACCAGAATGTGCCCCACTCTGGTGGTATTTTTATTTACTTTCTACTAGTTATATACTCTTGGTTACAGGCACTTATGGCATTGGAGAGATATGAAGCAGATAAATCTTGACAAATCAATTATATTGAAATAATAAATTAAACTTTGAGTTATCATACATAAATTAAGTTTTGTAGTTTTTGGGAGCTTATAGACTTGCATTATAACTGTTCTGCCTGGACAGAAATGGTGGAGCATAAAAACAATATAGAGAAGATGAGAAAACAGAGTTTAGACAGGCAGAGGTCAAAACTAGGAAATACAGATCAAAAACCTAAGATCTGATACACAAAACAAAAACTGAAGTTAAAAAAACACATGCAAAGATTTGAATCCAACAATCCATCCATCCATCCATTTTCCAACCCGCTGAATCCGAACACAGGGTCACGGGGGTCTGCTGGAGCCAGTCCCAGCCAACACTGGGCACAAGGCAGGAACCAATCCTGGGCAGGGTGCCAACCTGAATCCAACAATCTTGTAAAGAATTATGCACTTGAAAGGTTTTTAAACTACGATCCAGAAACTTGGGCATGGAGTAATGGTTTTCAACATGTTTTATACATGATGTATAAAATAGTAGCATAGTAGCTAAAATATAGGGGTGGGGAAAAGTAGGTTTACAGTTGTGAGTATGCAAAACACAGATTTTTATACTTTTATTATTCTTTTATTAATTATTGCATTAATTATTTGTATAATTTCTTATTGTTCCTCTTACCATTAAAGTGTGCTTGAGTGTAGCAAGTAGACTACAAGAATGTGTATATAATGAATGCTGGCAATCTGAGCACTTACAAGATTCTACCTAAGTGCACTGTGCCATTGTGACACTCTATGGAGTTAATAAAGTTAATAAAGCTACTGAGTTAATAAAACTATTGTTTTAATCATAACATGTGTGTCTTTTTCCATATAAACAACTGTAAATCTTTTTGTGCCCACCTCTGTATATTGAAGAATATAAAACAACACCTTTCGTTGTCCTGTAAACTGCATTTGTCTGAAATGGTTTAAAAAAATGCAGTCTCAGGGATAAAAAGCAATATACTGTACTTTAAGACCTATTACCTAAGAGGCATACTTTCATTTTGTCATGTGAAGCTAAAGGGCTTAGGTAGCAACTGATTAAATTATATTTGAGTGGTTTTATCTCAATTTAGAGAAAAAAGCTGAGTTTGGGGAGATGATTCATTTTATGAAATAAAATATGAAGAAAATGTACCTATACATGGTGATTGCACTATCTTCAGTTTCTCTAGAGCTTTAAAAAGGATAACAAAACCAATGTAAATTGTAATGTGTGACAGACAATGAGAGTACATGACAAGCTAGTGTTATTCTGTTATACAATATGGGGTAATGTATCGCAATGTCTTATGTAAAGTGTGAAATGGTAAAAGCCGAGTAAAAAAGTAAAATAAAATAGTTATCAGTACAGTTAGTATATAACATTTTTTCTGTACTGAATGACATTTACAAATTGTCATTTTAGAATGTTAAAGTTTGCTACTTAATGTTAATGCAAGGCAGAAAATTCTTCGCAGGATACAGAGTGCTCTTCTTACAGGCTTCAGGTCCTTCCTTATTATTTATGAAATTGCCCACCTTCCAGATGTCTTTATTCCCCTCGACAAATGTTTGTAATAAGGTGCATTTATAGAAGCTGAAAAATGTTACCTTTCGTGAACCTTTACACCAAGTGCCAAGTCATTTTGAGTGTTTTGGCACTCATTTATTATTACACAAATAAATAAGATTAGTCAAAACTGAAAACCACCCTGATAGAATGTTTCAGATGAATGTGCAAGTTTATACACTTTAAAACCTATTTGCAACCATTTTTTGACAAGTGGGAAGTTTAGATAGTTATTAATATATTCCTAAATAAAGTACACCAGATAACTTGGGGTTGAACTGCATACTTTATATGAGAAATATTTTACCAGTTTTTTTTTTTTTTTGCAGAAAAAACATGGTGTCCAGAATGCACTTTTGTTTATTAGTGAATTATTTGATTTTTTCAAGTCAATAAGAAAGCATGAGCAGATAGGTAAGTAGTACCCAAGGTTTTTGCATGTTGCTTTCTTTTGCTTTTGGCCACCTCTGCAGACAATTTAAAAATACTTGCAATTGGAGTACTTATAGAGAACGTTAGAGTAGTTATAGTAGAAGTTAAAGTTACTTACATGTTGTTTAAGACGCTCCAGTGAGGGAGAACACAGCGGCGGGGCAAAGTTGCACCCGTATTTCTTTAAGAGTCACCTCACTGATTTGAACGCCTGGAAGTCAAAGGGCTTCTCTTGGCTTGAATCAGCACTGCGCAGAAGTGCGTGTCAAATGCTACTATATATATTTATCCCCACGTGCCCTTTCGAGTTGAAGTAGCCCGATGCTGCTGTGAGAAGGAAACAGCTGAGCACGGAGTTTAAAAGGTAGCAGAGAATATGTGTGTATAAAAACAAAGGGTGAAAAATCGGAGTGAAATTAGATCCAAGTTCACTGTGTAACTTTCCAACAAGGTGAACAATGAGCATGTTTTTATATAAATATCCACTTCTGTTTTAAATAGACAAATATTTGGTGTGGATTTTATCCATTTCATTTTATGGATGGGGTACTTCCCCATAATCAATAATACATTTATTATGAACATAAATCTCATCCACATCTGGGCATGTAAAATAAAACATAATAATCGTCTGAAGATTCAAAGACATTTGTACAAAATTTTCTAGGTCCTTTCAAAACATCTTGGATTGAATAAATTGATAAAACAAATGCATTACAGTTTCAATATCCATATTACAAATATATATTTCTTGTCTAGGTTGAATTTTAATCTAGATAATATTTGCTTACCAGGGTAAATGTTAGGAATAATTTTTTATGAGACTTCCTTAATTTTATTAGTGAGACAATACATACTTGTCATAATCCAAAAATTTTGCCAATTAATATTTGCAAATTTAGAGCTCTAGTAGGTTTTTGCAGGTGAAGTATAAAATATCGAACATATGTTTCTTATATAATGTTACACTTCTAAAAATTAACACCTCCCAATAATATGACTGCTTATCTAGTCCATGACTGCCCTTCAGAAAAGTCAAAACCCCTCTGGGGATGGCAGCAAACACTATTGCAAACTCTTTAGGTGTAACTGGAACCTGAAATGTAGGATAATAAGATATATATCATTCTCATTTAGTAATTGTCTCACCAGTATAACATTATTGTTAAACCATCTTTGAAAAGATATGATTAGATTTATTTTTATATTGTATATGTTTGCTATTCCAAATTATACATGCATTTGGGGAAAATTGTTTTTATAGGCCAGTGTCCAAGATATAGGTGCCTGTTTATGGAAATTTGATAATTCTGTTGGCATCAAAATTACCTTTTAATAAAAAGTCAAGTCCACCCACCTTCTCAAAAACAAATTTAGGGATGATATTTCACATACTGTCTGCATTTTTTTCTTTTAAGTTTTTTTACCCGATTAATTTTAAAAACAGTGTTTGATGTATTAAAATCTAAAACATTCAGTTCACCTTGGTTCCGTTTAATAGTAAGAAGTTTTTTTAGATAGTGATATATATTATTTCAGATGAAATATTACAGCAGTTTATCAAGATTATTTATTATAGATTGGGGTACCTCTAATGATAGGGACAGTATAAACTGACCTTGATATGCTGCCTACTTTAGAAAGAAGCACACGACCTGTTAAGGACACTTCTCTCATCAAACATGCATTATTTATTTTTTTCATAATGTGAATAAAATTTAACGTGCATAAATAACATTCATTCTGTCTTTAATATGAGTAACATATACATACGTACATACATACATATATATATATATATATATATATATACATACATATACATACACACATATACAGTACATACACACATATATATACCATCCATCTGTCCATCCATCCATTGTCTCCCGCTTATCCGAGGTCGGGTCGCGGGGGCAGCAGCTTGAGCAGAGATGCCCAGACTTCCCTCTCCCCGGCCACTTCTTCTAGCTCTTCCGGGAGAATCCCAAGGCATTCCCAGGCCAGTCGAGAGACATAGTCCCTCCAGCGTGTCCTGGGTCTTCCCCGGGGCCTCCTCCTGGTTAGATGTGCCCGGAACACCTCACCATGGAGGCATCCAGGAGGCATCCTGATCAGATGCCCGAGCCACCTCATGTGACTCCTCTCGATGTGGAGGAGCAGCAGCTCTACTCTGAGCTCCTCTCGGATGACTGAGCTTCTCACCCTATCTTTAAGGGAAAGCTCAGACACCCTGCGGAGGAAACTCATTTCAGCCGCTTGTATTCGCGATCTCGTTCTTTCGGTCACTACCCATACCTCATGACCATAGGTGAGGGTAGGAACATAGATCAACTGGTAAATTGAGAGCTTCGCCTTGCGGCTCAGCTCTTTTTTCACCACAACAGACCGATGCAGCGCCTGCATTACTGCGGATGCCGCACCGATCCGCCTGTCGATCTCACGCTCCATTCTTCCCTCACTCGTGAACAAGACCCCGAGATACTTGAACTCCTCCACTTGGGGCAGGATCTCGCTACCAACCCTGAGAGGGCACTCCACCCTTTTCCGGCTGAGGACCATGGTCTCGGATTTGGAGGTGCTGATTCTCATCCCAGCCGCTTCACACTCGGCTGCGAACCGATCCAGAGAGAGCTGAAGATCACGGCCTGATGAAGCAAACAGGACAACATCATCTGCAAAAAGCAGTGACCCAATCCTGAGCCCATCAAACCGGACCCCCCTCAATGCCCTGGCTGCGCCTTGAAATTCTGTCCATAAAAGTTATGAACAGAATCGGTGACAAAGGGCAGCCCTGGCGGAGTCCAACTCTCACTGGAAACGGGTTCGACTTACTGCCGGCAATGCGGACCAAGCTCTGGCACCGATCGTACAGGGACCGAACAGCCCTTATCAGGGGGGGCCGGTACCCCATACTCTCGGAGTACCCCCCCACAGGATTCCCCGAGGGACACGGTCGAATGCCTTTTCCAAGTCCACAAAACACATGTAGACTGGTTGGGCAAGCTCCCATGCACCCTCCAGGACCCTGCTAAGGGTATAGAGCTGGTCCACTGTTCCGCGACCAGGACGAAAACCACACTGTTCCTCCTGAATCCGAGGCTCGACTATCTGACGGACCCTCCTCTCCAGGACCCCTGAATAGACTTTTCTAGGGAGGCTGAGGAGTGTGATCCCTCTGTAGTTGGAACACACCCTCCGATCCCCCTTCTTAAAGAGGGGGACCACCACCCTGGTCTGCCAATCCAGAGGCACTGTCCCTGATGTCCATGCGATGTTGCAGAGGCGTGTCAACCAAGACAGTCCTACAACATCCAGAGCCTTGAGGAACTCCGGGCGTATCTCATCCACCCCCGGGGCCCTGCCACCAAGGAGTTTTTTGACCACCTCGGTGACCTCAGTCCCAGAGATGGGGGAGCCCACCTCTGTCCCCAGGCTCTGCTTCCTCATTGGAAGGCATGTTAATGGGATTGAGGAGGTCTTCGAAGTACTCCCCCCCACCAACCCACAACGTCCCGAGTCGAGGTCAGCAGCGCACCATCCCCACCATATACAGTGTTGACACTGCACTGCTTCCCCTTCCTGAGACGCCGGATGGTGGACCAGAATCTCCTCGAAGCCGTCCGAAAGTCGTTCTCCATGGCCTCCCCAAACTCCTCCCACGCCTGAGTTTTTGCCTCAGCAACCACCAAAGCCACATTCCGCTTGGCCTGCCGGTACCTATCAGCTGCCTCCAGGGTCCCACAGGACAAAAGGGTCCTGTAGGACTCCTTCTTCAGCTTGACGGCATCCTTCACCGCCGGTGTCCACCAACGGGTTCGGGGATTGCCACCACGACAGGCACCGACCACCTTACGGCCACAGCTCCGGTCAGCTGCCTCAACAATAGAGGCACGGAACATGGCCCATTCGGACTCAATGTCCCCCACCTCCCTCGGGATGTGGTCGAAGTTCTGCCGGAGGTGGGAGTTGAAGCTACTTCTGACAGGGGGCTCTGCCAGACGTTCCCAGCAGACCCTCACAACACGTTTGGGCCTACCAGGCCTGACTGGCATCCTCCCCCACCATTGAAGCCAACTCACCACCAGGTGGTGATCAGTTGACAGCTCCGCCCCTCTCTTCACCCGAGTGTCCAAGACATGTGGCCGCAAGTCCGACGACACGACCACAAAGTCGATCATCGAACTGAGGCCTAGGGTGTCCTGGTGCCAAGTGCACATATGAACACCCCTATGCTTGAACATGGTGTTCGTTATGGACAATCCGTGACGAGCACAGAAGTCCAATAACAAAACACCGCTCGGGTTCAGATCGGGGGTGCCATTCCTCCCAATCACGCCCTTCCAGGTCGCACTGTCATTGCCCAAGTGAGCATTGAAGTCTCCCAGCAGAACGAGGGAGTCCCCAGAAGGTATGCCCTCTAGCACCCCCTCCAGGGACTCCAAAAAAGGGTGGGTACTCCGAACTGCTGTTCGGTGCATACGCACAAACAACAGTTAGGACCCCGTCCCCCCACCCGAAGGCGAAGGGAGGCTACCCTCTCGTCCGCCGGGGTAAACCCCAATGTACAGGCTCCAAGTCGTGGGGCAATAAGTATACCCACACTCGCTCGGCGCCTCTCACCGGGGGCAACTCCAGAGTGGTACAGAGTCCAGCCCCTCTCAAGGAGATTGGTTCCAGAGTCCAAGCTGTGCGTCAAGGTGAGTCCGACTATATCTAGCCGGAACCTCTCAACTTCACGCACTAGCTCAGGCTCCTTCCCCTTCAGAGAGGTGAAATTCCACATCCCAAGAGACAGCTTCTGTAGCCGAGGATTGGACCACCAAGGTCCCCGCCTTCGGCCACCACCCAACTCACACTGCACCCCGACCTCCTTGGCCCCTCCCATAGGTGGTGAGCCCATGGGAAGGGGGACCCACGTTGCCTCTTCGGGCTGTGCCCGGCCGAGCCCATGGGTGCAGGCCCGGCTACCAGGCACTCGCCATCGAGCCCCACCTCCAGGCCTGGCTCCAGAGTGGGGCCCCGGTGACCCACGTCCGGGCAAGGGAAAACGCCATCCAAAATTGTTTTTCATCATAGGAGGTTTGTTTACATATATACATATACATATTGTAGCAGTTGAGGCTTTTGTCCACCTCTTGAACCCTCAGGTACCACTTGAGACACGAGGTAAAAGTACAAGACTTATTTATTTTGTTGTCACACGGTGCACCAAGCACTTTCCACACGACACTCATAAACCACTATTCTCTATAAACCAACACAATCCTCCTCGCCCAGACACTTTGCCACCCTACCTCCCAGCTCAGCTCAGTGTACTGTGCTTCCCACAGTCCTTTTATAGCCCCTGACCCGGAAATGGTTCCTGGCAAAACCCACAAGTCTGTTTCCTTCCGGGTCCGGGCAAACAGTCCTCTTCTTCATCCCTGGAGCACGTTGTTTCCTCCAGTCACGTGACTGTGACACACTCCCGGGTTATAGGGCACGCAAGAGCCCACTAGCCCCCCTACAGCGACTCCCTGTTGCCCCCAAGGTATCCAGCAGGGCTGTGTGTATAAACTACAAAGTCCATGCGGCCCTGCTGGAAGTCGGGGCACCATCATGCTGTCCGGAGGGCTCCTCCTAGCGGCCTGGGGGTGGCAACCGGAGTCCGTAGCCGGTCGTCCATCACAATATATATATATATATGTATATATGTATATACATATATACATATATACATACATATATCCATCCATCCATTTTCCAACCTGCTGAATCCAACTACAGTCCTGCACATCCCCCTTATTCTTAAATATCGGCACCAGTACACTTATTCTCCACTCCTCAGGCATCCTCTCACTTTCCAAGTATTTCACAATATATTATACTATTTTTCACTTTATAGCTTCCTGCTTAAACGTACTTCAAAGGCTTGTTGCACATATTTAAATTTAAAAAAAAATATTTTTTGAATTGGTACATGGCAAGATAAAGTTGGAAATTTACTATTCTACTTTGCAGGAGAGGGAAACATTTATGTCTGATTCACTGCAATCAAACTGGTTTGCATATTTCCAGGGGAGGCTATGGTCACTTATGTGAGAGAATAACAGCAGTTAAGTATTTTGGTTTGCAGTGAACATTGAAATATATAAGCATTTGTTTTTAAAATGTGTACAAAGAGACCCCTGAAATGGTCAAATAAACAAACAGAATGTTCCTGGTATATGGTTCAAGAAACTGGCTGATATAATCTTCTTTCATGCACCTAGTAAGACTTGCTATTTGGCACGTGTACAGTTTTCATAACAGAATATGAGATGAATTCAGGAGATATTAAGACTTTTATTTTAGGCTGGTTGTGCCCTATGCTAAATCACCTCCTGTCTTTTAACCATTCAGAGTATGAAATGTAAGCATTTATTCAACACTGTTAGGCAGCCCATGACAAAATAGGCATGTTACAAGTTAAAAATGATTTAAGTAATAAGTCCAAAATCCAGAAACTAAATTCAAAATCTAGGATAGTGGTCAAATATGAAGGAAGTAAAATGTACTGGAAAATTTTTGTAGAAGTGATGAAACATGACAGGCTAAAAATGCAAAAATGGGAATCCCAACTACAGCACTAAAGAAATCCACTAGAATAAGGAGTAAACTATGAAATGAATGTCAGAAGGCCAAAACTCCAAAATGACTGAGTGACACAAATTTCATTGATTCCTTTTTTTGTCCCTAGCACCTCTATCATGGGATTGCCTCACCAAGCAAAATATCCAAAGTGCTGTGACCTGTATAAAAAGGCAGTTGAAGAGAAGAATTGCAGGACAGGACAGACACCCACCCTATATATATACTGTATATATATATATATATATATAAATATATATATATATATATATATATATATATATATATATATATATATATATATATATATATATATATATACTGTATATATGACAGGTACAATATAGAGTGTGTGTAAACATGGATGCACATACAGTATGTACAAACACAGTGACAATTTATGATACCTTTGTGCAATACAAAACAGCTTTCTGAGTTTGTAGAAAGATTACATTTACTAATGGTCTTTCATCATGTTTTTCTAGGACCTGTACACTACTTTCAGTATCTGTCCCAGTATTGGCATATTTACAGTCTACATATTATGTAAATAAAAAATATTTAAACATTTATTAGTCAATACGAGGTTAAAAACCATTTAGCACATAAGAAAATGGGTACTACCTAACCCCAGTCCCATTTTTCTCCCTACCCCTAACAACAATGCACTTCTCAGAGAAAATAAGATGTCAACATAACTTCATTCTCAAATTACAGGTTGATTCTGTAAATTGAAATTGCACAACTGAGTCAAATCATTTGTGATAATAAAGTGCCCTCTGACAGACCTAAGTAAAATGAAGTTTCCTCAACCATTCTCCATCATTTTGTGCTTTGATGTGCAGGATTTGAACTTATCTTTGCTTTTAATATGCTACCATGGCTGTCCATTTGTCTGTCCAGGATTTTAAATCACCTGTAGCTTATAAACCGTTTGAGCTATTGACCTGAAATTTTGTACACATATACTACGTGACGTCTACTATCTGCTTTCGGGTTGATGATTGACTTCCAAGGTTACTCCTCCTTTTATTTTTAATTTTACTTTATTGTAGAATCAACTCTCGGCAGCAGAGCACATATGCATACGGGTGCCATTCTCATCCCTACCACCTTCATCATCACTTCCCCTACCTCTTCATATCTTAAATCATTCCTGAGGCTAATTGAAGATGTAATTGCCAGCTTAAGTGAAAACTTAAAGAAAACATACCAAGTAATTGCAACACAAACACTGACTTAATCAGTTCTAACGCAAAAAGATGCAGACAAAAGAAGTGGGCCATTAGGGTGGAGAAAAGAAGACCTGCTCAGGAAGCAGCAAGCACATCAGCCTCTGAGCAAATAAATGCTAAACGTACAGAGAAAGAGTATGAAGACTATGAATGCTGAAGTCAAGTGTATTCACTGCACATTATCCTGCAGTGCGCCATTACTGGTAGTTACAATAAGTAGTTTCAACATTTATAACACTGACATTGAACCAACAGTGAAGTTATAGTCAAGCAGCAAGTAAACAAAGTAGAGAGAAAACAAACTTTAGACAGACTGAGATACTGAAGTGTAGTATAGACACCCAGAGCAAAGAAGGGTCTGATCGTGTGTATCATGATATATAGTGGTTGTTATTGCCTGTTCCCTCTTACTGCTTTAACCATTATAAGCATGGATGGTGTTGCTTTCAGCTGGGTTGCTTTTTTTTCTGCTGTGAAAAGGACAGTAATTTTTCGTGTTTCAATACATTAATTTTCTTTTATACTGTAATTTGAATGTACACTTTCATATTCTAGTGACTTAATGGAAATGCAGTCAAACCCTTTCATTGGCTCCTAATGTCACTGCTATTTTAAATGTGTTTTATAGCAATGTAAAAGTGTTGCTTCATTTCAGAATATTTAGAATTCATCAGCAGTTAAGAATGGCATCTCTTATGAACAGTTCCTAAACTTGTGTATTTACTTTTTATGAAATTGTGTGTTTTCATCCTCATATTAAGCAAACCTTGCATTCGGAAACCATTTATTCTTTCTTAGGGTTTAAATGATAAATATTCTAAGTGTAGTCCTTCCATCTATGGTTCATTTTTTGCTGTAAAGGGAGGTAATAGGAAGTGTATGTAAACTAACAACTGGTATGCTCTGCATGGTTTAAACAGGTCTCAGGTCAGGTTAGGTTGGGAAGCATACACTGGTACAGTGTGTTACTGCCCCCACCACATGACAAAACAGTTTGGGATCCTAGTTGGCAACCCCACAAGCACACACAGGATCCATTCCCACCCTCCAGAAATGACCATCTATCTGCGACATCCAGGTTGTACATGGGCGTCCCCTTAGCCTGGCCAAGCCACTCATGTCCTCAACAATGAGGATCCTGCGTGCCGGATCACCCTCTGGGACCATACTGTCATAACTGAAACTTCTTCACAACGCAGGTAATGTGCCTCATTCGGGACTCTGTCAACAACTGCTCATTCGAGACAAAGTCAAACAAGTAGTACCCAAGGATTCTTTGAAGAGACACAGTACTGAAGGAGTCCAGTGTTCATCTCAGGTCACTGGATAGCGTCCATGTCTCGCAACCATATAGCAAGACAGGAAGCACCAGGACTCTAAAGATTCAGACCTTCATCCTTTTGCATAGATATTGGGAGTGCCACACACTCCTATCCAGTGACCTCATGACCCCCCATGCTCTCCAAATCCGTCTTCTGACTTCATAGGAAGCATCACCAGAAACGTGAATATCATTGCCTAGGACACTCACAGACTCTCAGACTCCTTGCTCAGTCTCCTGAGAGCTCCGGTCAGGACCCCCTGACCCTTCCCAACACCCAGTTCATGCAAGCATTGAACAGAGTAGGAGCAAGAACACACTCCTGGCAAATTCCAGAATTAACTTCAATAAATGCAGAGGCTCTGCCTCCACTCTGCACAGCACTCACAGTACTAGTTTAAAGGCCAACCATGATATCCAAAAACTTTTAGGGCATCCCGCGAAATTTCAAGATGTCCCCCAGGACAGCTCAAACAACTGTTTTGCTATATTGTTGAGAGACATGGATGATATCCAATGACCTGAGATAAAGACTAGACTCTTTCGGTGCTGTGTCTCTTTGGAGAATCCTTGGGTACCACTGGTTTGACTTTGTGTTGAATGAGCAATTGCTCATGGAATCCTGAATGAGGCACATTACCTGCATTGTGAGGGAGCAACAGTTATGACACTACGGCCATGTGGCGCAGTTCCCCAAGGGTGATACGGTTTGCACAATCCTTGTTGTTGAGGACCCAAGCAGCTGGACTAGGCCAGAGGACACCAACATAACACCTGGCCATGGCAAATAGATGGTCATTTCCGGAGGGTGCCTTGGGAGTTACTCTCCAGAATCAAGCACTGTTTCATCGTGTGGTGGGTGCAGCAATGCTCTGTACTAGTGCATGCTCCCCAACCTGACCTGACCTAATTATAGTGATCCTATTACATGTGAGCATCTGGACTAAGTACATCTAACCAAACAAAAAAATGTTTATTTAGATTAATTAGACAACAGCTTATTTTAGTGTTTCCAAAAGAGGTCAGAACCTGTGTGCACAGGGAAATGAAAACTGAGAAATGCACTCCATCAGTGCACTATACATTTTGTTACATGTGCATACACACAAGCAAAAAGTCAGGCTTAACAGCTGTTTTCTTAATCCTGTGCAATTTAAAGTCTATCAGGTCTCATTCTAATAAAGTATCTATCTATCTATCTATCTATCTATCTATCTATCTATCTATCTATCTATCTATCTATCTATCTATCTATCTATCTATCTATCTATCTATCTATCTATCTATCTATCTATCTATCTATCTATCTATCTATCAGCAGCTCAGGTCTGGTTGAAGGATAAGATTTTGGTCAGGACAGGATAGGTTAGGTTCCATTTTGGACGTCTTACACTTATGTAATAGTCACTTATGATGTTCCTGAAATAGAAGAACTTCCCCTTACCACCAATATCACAAATATCATACCTTTACCTGAAGTCTTAGTTCTTCACAGAAGTTAAAGTGGGCCTGCACTGCATCAAATTTTCTAATAGTAAGGATTTTATCTTTTGGAATGCAGAGTTGCCCCATGACCCTGTAGTTAGGATATAGCGGGTTGGATAATGGATGGATGGATGGATGGAATGCAGAGTTGTGTTAAGCCTACTAAATAAAGAAACTTGGATCTTTTAGCAGATGCCACAGCAACACTAGATACAACCTTTGGTGTACAGTTTACTATGTCTAGTACTTTACGTAATTTATCATGATGACCTTGACCAGATTTTAACAAGGTAAGGTGAGGTAAAGTCTAAATTAAACTACCTCATGTTATGAAAAACTTTTAAAATGTTTTTCTCTTCAGTTGATTTTCTTTAACAGTTGAAAGACTGGGATATTTTGAAAAAGGAGATTTAGGAAATATAATTTCTCCTTTTAGAACATTAATGTAATAAATACTGTAGTTTTCATTTTAATTAAATGTATTAATTTATGCTATGCGATTTTATTGTCTTCTGAGAATTCTGTGGAACTGTCATGAAAATGCTATCATTGGTTGCCAGGCATGTGTCAGGAGAAGTTCTGTAATGATACATCACACATGGGACATTGCTTAAACTAGAGTCACTTATATTATGCTATCCTATTATTTGGATGTTGAAAACCCTTCTTTTGAAAGTGCAGTTTCTGATCTCTCATTTATTACAATCTTGCATAGTTTTCAACATTACCTTTTGTTTAGATATTTTTTTTTACTTCACTTGTCCTTCCAGTTCTAACTTCAGCTGCACGTTTTGACTATATTCATCACCTGGGGCCTCATGCATAATGCCGTGCGTAGAATTCACACTAAAACATGTCGTAAGGACAAAAGCGGAAATGTGCATATGCACACAAAAATCCAGATGCATAAATCTGTGCAAACGACAACTTCCACGTTCTTCTGCTACATAAATCCCGGTCAGCATGAAAAGTAACGCACATGCGTGCTGCCACTCCCCAACTCCTCCCAGAATTATGCCTCTTTGAATATGCAAATCAATATAAATAGCCCTTAAGCTCAGTGTTCTGTGAAAAGACAGTGGCAAAAGCACGGGGGAAAATAGAAGAATTTCAGCGAATACCAAGTGGAGGCAACGAAAAAATGTACTATTTGTTGGTTTAAACCCAGGTTGGGCAAAGTCAGTCCTGGAGGGCCACAATGACTGCAGGTTTTTGTTCCAACCCAGCTGCTTAATTAGAAACAAATTCTTGCTAATAATTTAATTTCATGGCTTGTTAGTGCTTTAACTTTGCCACGTCAGGTCATTCTCATATTCTAGGTTTTGTTTTCTTTTCTAAGGATATCATCCAAATGATTTGAAGTCTAAAATGGATGAGTAATTCTCAGTCCTTCACTTTTTCCTCTTCACTTTCCTTCCAAGTATTTAACTAAACCAAATAATCTATAATAATAAAAGGCAAAGCCCTCACTGACTGACTCACTCACTCACTCACTCATCACTAATTCTCCAACTTCCCGTGTAGGTGGAAGGCTGAAATTTGGCAGGCTCATTCCTTACAGCTTACTTACAAAAGTTAGGCAGGTTTCATTTCGAAATTCAAAGCGTAATGGTCATAACTGGAACATATTTTTTGTCCATACACTGTAATGGAGGAGGCGGAGTCACGTATCGCGTCATCACGCCTCCTACGTAATCACGTGAACTAAAAACAAGGAAGAGATTTACAGCACGAGTCACACGCGGGAACGAAGGTAAATGACGTTAATTTTTGACTGTCTTTTAATACTGTGTAAGCATACATATTAACACATGTGCAATTAAACGTGTGCATTTACGGGGTGATTTCTCAGGCTTAAAAGCTCACCTTTTATCAAACGCAGGAACAAAGGTAACTGACGTTGTTCACTGTCTTTTAATACTGTGTAACCATACATATTAACACATGTAAAATTAAACGTGTGCATTTACGGGGTGATTTCTCAGGCTTAAAAGCTCGCCTTTTACTAAAAAGGTAAATGCAAAACTATTTTTAATCAGTTTACTGAAACGCTCCCGTTAAGGATTGCAATAACATATTCGTGAGATAAAAGAACGAAGTAGGGGGAAATGGAGGAAGAGCCGCAAACGGCAAAAAATTAATTAAACAATTGAGAACGGAGCGAGTTAAGCATACAAGCATGTTCATAAGGGAAACAAAGCACGGTGTAAAACGTATGTTTAAATTAAGTTTATAGAAACGCTCCCGCTGCGGATTGCAATAACATATTCGCGAGATAAAACTTTAATGAGAAGACACGAGGTATAAACGAACCACACGCCGTGGCGCAACGTTAGGGGCAACAGTTTCAACCATTCTATGATCTGCTTCTCGCAACTGAAAGACGGCACATGGCGGATGTTAGCCGACTTGCTGACCGCAACGTTAGGGGCTTCAAGTATGGCGCTGACGCCACATCTCAGTGCCAACACTTTGCAGACTGTACTTAAAAGACACGCCCTCCTCACTGGACAGTTAAAAACACCAATCAAACTAACGATGACATCAAGTATTACCCAATCAAAAGTAGGAAAGGAGGCATCTTCATAAAATGCGTGTGGGATGATTTGCATGAGACGCTGCTTTAAAAAAAAAATGATTACAAAAATACGGGATAAATCCTGTCCAGTATTGATTCAAAACGGGACGCGCAATTTCATTGTCAAACGCGGCACGATTCCGTATTTTAAAGGACGGGTGGCAACCCTACAGTGCCAGGTAACCACCCATACAATCAGATTGTGATTCAGACTAGGAATGCAATGAATGTAATTACCCCGATCTACATACAAGGCGAAAGTCTTGCAACATTCAAAGATGATGGTTTGGGATAATTAGTACTTATTAAGTACACCATGGAACATAAAAGAGCTTATGAAGCCTTGAACCGAAAAAAGCAACATCTCAGAGATCGTACAAAAAAAAAAGGAGGTAATGTCGTTTTACTCGCTGTAGATTTTAGTGAAACATTACCAGTTATTCCACGAGGGAGACCAGCAGATGAACTCAACGCTTCTTTAAAATCCATGCTTCTCCCACGGTCGGTTATATGTCGCGTGTTCTCGGGTAGGTACACCAAAAAATGTATACATTTAAGCATGTAATGGGCAAAGAAAAAATGAGGTATACCCGAAGGCACTGCAGTAGTACTCAATGTAACTTTACTTCTTAAATGTTAATGTTTTACTGTTTAATAATTTATACGCTTCTTATATATTGTTCAAATTCTTTTATCAAAATACCAGTGACAGCGCAATGCACGATAACATGGAGTGAATACACCATACGCATCTGCCCACGGCCGCCCTGGTGTGCGCAGATAGGAGTTGATTCTAAAATAAAATAAACATAAAAAGAGTAATACAATCATCACCCATAAAGCGGATAGCAGACGTGACGTATTATATGTGTACCACATTTCAAGTCAATAGGTGAAACAGTTTGCAAGCTACAGGTGATTTAAATATCCTGGACAGACCAACGAAAACCCACGGTAGCAAATTATACAAGAAGATTTTACTGTTTAATTATTTATATTTATATGAAATGTGCTTCTTATATATTACTTCATATTCTCATATGATAATGATGTTAATGTTGTTTATATTGATTTCTATGTTATTGTAAGTGCATCTATGTGTGTATATGTATGTATGTATGTGTATATATATATATATATATATATATATATAAAATATATGTGTATATGTATATATAATATATCTGTATATGTGTGTATATGTGTATATGTATATATATATGACAGCAACACTCATAACAATGACAACACAATTACATTGACAATCATGTTACGTTATTTTTAAAATGTTTCCTTTACTTTTTCATAACCTTTTTAACACACTACTTCTCCGCTGCGAAGCGCGGGTATTTTGCTAGTGCACAATAAATACACAAAGGTGTAAATGGAAACAGGCTAAATGGAGAAATGGTGGTTTCTTTTGTCATTTGCATCCTATTGCTAATAAGGAGCTATTAAAAACTGAGAATACAGCTCTTTAAGACAAAATAAGCAATAAGCGTTCAAAATCTTAACGAGCAAGACAACTAAAATGAAGCAGAAGTGTTGCTTGAGCAATAAGTGCTTCTTATTAAGCAATTGGGTTGGAACAAAAACCTGCAGCAACTGCGGCCCTCCAGGAATGACTTTGCCCACCCCTGGTTTAACACTAGAATTACCAGAGTCTACGAAAAAACTCGTAGATCCGGCCCACCTTAAAACCGTTCTCACCTCTCTTTTGTCTTCTAAATGTGCCGATTAAGAGGAGCAGCGAGCAGCCGGCTATTCCATCCCCCACCGTCGCCGAACGTTCACTAAGTTTTCCCAGCTCATGGCTTGTTTGATTATCTGGGAGTGACTGAACTGCTGGAGTTTTAGAATGAAAATAATAGATTGCTATTTGGAATACATGCATTTCATGCATGTTCCGTTTCTACAGTAATCTGTGTAAACACATTGCTAAAACAGAAACTTTTTCATATTTTAGTAATAAATGTTACAAAATGTAGGCATAAACTATAGAATCTGTGAAGCCTGAAGTCCAAACATTAAATAAACATTTTCACAAAAGGTTCAAGGATGATACAACAGCTTCCGTGGCTTAACCCTGCGGTTTGCTGACTTGGGGCACAACAGCCCTGTCGTGCTATAGAGACATGAGTTCGATTCTCAGCTTTGAAGGAAGTGTTTTTTTTTTTTTCCTCAAACGGACATTGAATTTATAAATTGGTATGCACTGTAAATCGTTATCTTTAAAATGTCAATCGCGGTTATTTCTGTTGATTAATTCATACTTTTTTACTTAGAGTCAGAACAGGAGCTTTTTCTGCTTATTCAGCTTCTGATCTGACTCAAACAGCGCCAGTATAACTTCACACCCGATCTGACGCTGTTCGTTTTCAAATAATATTGCATTACTTTGACGATGTTTTCTGATTGGTACTATTCGCGTCATAAAATGATTTCCTCAAAACGTCACATATATTTGTCTCTTTCTTTTTTTAAAATGTGCGTTGTAGCACGCAGCAACTGGCCACCTGCATGTTCTCGCGCACACTGAATAAGACAGCGCTATATGCAATCATCAGATTCAAATGTTAACAGTTATATAGCACAGAATAGAAATCAGCAGTTCTTAGCATTGCACCACGCAAGCTGTCATATCAACCGCCTACTGTAACTTGCTTTCTTTTTTCTTCGGTTATAGTCTTGAATAAAAGTGCACTTGTTTTGTTATACTTTTACATCAACATATGTTCCTGTGTTTGAGCTACATGGGCATGCTCAAAAAATACACGTATAATGCCACGAAAAGTGCATGCAGACACTTCAGTTCACAAGCATTGGTACGACAATGCAGTCACAAGTACACTGCAGGGCTTTAGCGCGTCTTTATGTGAAAACAGTAGTATCAGATGGGGAGTGTCTGATGATTGCATATAGCGCTGAAGTTACTGCTCTTTACTATGCTTTCCTCTGCATGTCCGGGAGTACAAAAGAAACAGCATACAGCAACACGTGGGGACTGGCAATATTGGGGGAAAAAAACACGTGGTCATATGTATCGTGATACACTGCAGAACTATAGAGCGTCTTTATGTGAAAACAGCAGTGTCAGGTGGGGGGCGGTAGGGAAGTATCCTGAACGCTTGAGACAATGAAAAGTGAATTTAAAAAAAAAATAAAGCTAACCTTTACAAATATCATAAATTACACTGGCTGTTACAGACTGAAATCAAATGTATCTTTTTATTCTAAAATAGTGAAAATAAGAACACTTCTCAAAATGGAGTTGTGCAGGATCGAACTCACAACTTTTGGATTCCCCGTCAGCAACTGATACTGTTGCGCCACGGAAGCAGTGATAGCTAATGTGTGTCAAAGTTGCACACTAAGGCGGCTTTTTTTGGCGGTGGCTTTTTTTTTTGTACCTTTTGTGAAAGTGTTTCTTTGATATTTGGACTTCAGGCTTCATACATTATATAGTTTATGCCTACATTTTGTCACTTGCTACTAGAATATTGTAAACCGTTTCTGTTTTAACAATGTGTTTACACAGATTACTGTAGAAATGCAACACATATGAAATGCGTGTGTTCCAAATAACAATCTTATTATTTCTACTCTAAAACTCCACTTCACTCCCAGATAATCAATCAAGGCATTAGCTGGGAAAAGCTTGTTTACGTTCTAAGTCGTTGGGGGGATGGAATAGCCGGCTTTATCAGTACATTTAGATGACAAAAGACGCTGGCGGAGAGGTGAGAAGGGTTTTAAGAAGCGATTTAAAGTGGGCTGGATCTACGAGTTTTTTCGTAGGCTCTGGTAATTCTAGTGTTAAACAGTGGTATAAACAACAAAAGGAAGTGACAGAGTGTTGGAGAAACTCGAAAGCTCAAGTTCACAAAGTCGCACAGTGCCCAAAATAAAAAAAAAAAAGTTATCACAGATATCAAAGTCACCATGAAAAGGCGAGTCGCAGCCCACCGCCTGAGAGTCATATGGAAGCTTATTAGGGTACAGAGAAAGGAAAAAAAATAGGATAGTGGGGAAAAAAGTACGGAACATTAATCTCAAAATTTCCACTTTAATGACGTAGTTTATTTTGTCATTAAAGTAGAACATCATAAACTTCATCTTAAAATCTTTAATTTACTAGTTTCTCATATCCCATCGTAACTAAAGTAGCACAATAACTACTTTGTTTTGTATGTGTTCTTCTATGTGTGTGAATCACTACGTGCTTCTTAAACAGGCTTTGTCTTCCTCTGACAGGACACAGAATCCATTACATTCGTGATATTACAGCTCTCTGAATAATTTAAATACTGAGATGTGATAGGAATTAAAGCATGTTATTAAACATGGTGGCACAGTGATAGTGACGAGCTGGCACCCGTCCAGAGATTGTTCCTGCCTCCTGCAAGATTCTTGCTGCACCGTGCGCTACCTTCAGTGAAATAATTTATTGCTGAAGTACTGTCTCTTTCAAACATACTTACCCCCAATTCTTCTCCCTCCTTTTCTTTCTCAATGTACCCAATCACCACACAATCAGCTCCGTAATAGATGTCAAGCCATCTGTAAGCCTAGAACACAGATTCTTCAAAACTTTTAAGGAACACTGAAATATCTTTGTAGTACATGTTTAATTATTCTATCCATCTATCCTT